>NC_083235.1:17682383-18430570 GCF_032191835.1 Heteronotia binoei | reverse complement strand
TGTGGCCAGTTACTGTCTGTCATCCTAGGCTAGCATACCTCAAGCAGCGGCTACAGGAAACAAAGAGACACTAAATGTTGCTGAGAGGAAACCATGGTACCCTGATCCAGTGTGGTCTCTCAGTCAGTCCATCTCTTTTCCTAAGACCCTCACATTTTTCTAGGATTATTGTCTTTGTCCTGAGATAAGACTACTGTTTTATGGTTTCTGTCCTTAAAACGGGCTACTGGTTTTGTTCTGACAACCATCATTGTGGGATAGTGTGGGAATCCATTCTTCTTTCCTATCTTCTGAACCAGTTTGGTGTAGAGGTTAACTCGTGGACTCTTATCTGGGAGACCTGGGTTTGATTCCCCACTCCTCCACTTGCAGCTGCTGGAATGGCCTTGGGTCAGCCATAGCTCTAGCAGAAGTTGTCCTTGAAAGGGCAGCTTCTGGGAGAGCTCTCTCAGCCCCACTTACTTCATAGGGTGTCTGTTGTTGGGGAGGAAGGTAAAGGAGATTGTGAGCCGCTCTAAGACTCTGAGATTCAGAGTGTAGGGCAGGATATAAATCCAATATCATCATCTTCTAAATATAAAGGTGTCATCTCTGGGGACAGAATGAATTTTTTTTTTGTCTCTTGGTGAGTCTGTCTGAATTGCTCAGGCGACCCATCCTCTGACTCTGCCTTGTCTTTCTTTACAGTTAAGAACCCTCCAGTGGAACCCTCCCGGTATCTTTCTGTGCCTCCCAAAGTCCCAGACAAGATGGGCTTTGATGAGGTAAGTTGTGAAGTGGCAGGATCCTACAAGGACTCATGGAGGACTGCAGAATTATGAAACAATTCAATATAAGCCAGGATAGTAAATAACAGTAAATAATGCAGTGAAATTGAATGGCATGTGTCGAGAACCAGTGAAATAAATACATTATAATAGAGCGACACTAACACCTCAGTCACAACAAAATCACTTCAGGTTACGGTGAGAGACTGTATTTTTCAAGCACTCCCTCACACGAAACAAGAAGAAGAAGATAGAAGAACAGGGTGTCTGTTGTGGGGGAGGAAGGTAAAGGAGATTGTGAGCCGCTCTGAGACTCTTCGGAGTGGAGGGCGGGATATAAATCCAATATCTTCTTCATCTTCTACACGAAACAAGACCTCTAAAGTAGCTCGTTAGGGAGTCTTGTCTACTTTTTGTTATGCACGGGGGGAGTTTTTTAATGCAGGGGAGCGCTAGAAAATTATATCCCCCACCTGCAGTCTGAAATGGTACGGTAGATTTAGATTTATTTGATTTATATCCTGCCCTCCCCACCGAAGCAGGCTTAGAGTGGCTCACGGAGAATCTGTTCTGCCATGTACTGTCAGTGTGTATAAGACTGGGCTTGATACTGGCATTGTAGGCTAGCATTAGCCATCCCTTCCCTTGCCTTTCTGGCACTGGCGGCCTCCTCTTTGCCGTTCCAACCGGTGCTTTACTTCCTTTTTCAGGTCTTCATGATCAACCTGAAGCGCCGGACGGATCGCCGGGAGCGGATGCTGTGGGCCTTGTATGAGCAGCAGATTGACTGCAAGATCATCGAGGCTGTGGACGGGAAGTGAGTCTCCATCCCTGGGAACACCGTTCTTCTAGGGGCAGTCCAGATAGTTTTCCATTGCCTTCTCCCGCTGAATGCAAAAGGCTGCATGAGCCTTCTTCCTTTCCAGAAGAAACACGGCCATGGTTGCTGTAAAATGTCAGCTGATTGTTGGGCCCAGGTTCACCTAAACAAACTGGACCCGCTCTTAATGTTCTCCATGTTCCTGTTTCTCTCTCACAGAGCAGGAACTGGATCTGCCAAAGCTGAGTGACTCATCCTAGACCATTCTAGAGGGTTGCAGTAGTGCTGTCTTTTGTTGAACCTTGTAGAAACAGGCAACCTTTTGAATTGCACAGTCCTTTTTTTCTCTGAATGCGTGCTAGGACTGCCAGGCTGGTGCCTTGCAGCTGATAAGAGGGCTGGGAATGGGAATGTGGAGGTGACATCAGTTATGCTGTTAACATCACTTCTGGTGAAAACCCAGAAGTTCCGTAGCGTAGCTCTAGGAATCACCGGAAACTCTGTCGTAAAACCACAGAGTTTCTGATGACTCCTAGAGCTGCCCTGCCTCACTTCTGCATTTTTCTTAGAACTGATGCAGTTGAATCTCCTCCCTCCTTCTGTGGCAGGCAACTAGGGCTAATAGTGGGAGGCCTACTGTCTCAAATGCCCACTCAAGATTTCTCTGCATTTCCATTCTGCCCAGACTCCATAACTGCTGCAAGCATGTGTTGAAATGGGTCCACAGTTGCCTCTTCTGTGCATTATTTTTTTCACTGTGCAGGAAATGAACTAGGTCGGGGTAGCCAAACCTGCTTGATGTAGGAGCCACGTAGAATAAACATCAGATATTTGAGAGCCATAAGATATGAGTGTCAGATATTTGAAAGCCTGCAAGGAAGGAAGGAGGGAGGAAAGGAGGGCAAATAGGTGGGGGGGGGAGTTGGAAAGAAAGCAACTTTAAATGCATTCTCCAAGCCACTGACTGACTTGGAGAAGTGATTTAAAGAGAGAAATGCCTTTTCCAAGACAGCTGAGGGGGCAGTGGGGCCTTCAAGAGCCACACAATATGTGTGAAAGAGCCACAGTTTGGCCGCCCCTGAACTAGGTTGTGTCTGATCTCCCTGATCCGTCTTATTCTCTTTGACCCTCAGAGCCATGAATACCAGCCAGGTGGAGGCCATGGGCATCAGCATGCTGCCAGGTTACAAGGACCCGTACCATGGGCGTCCCCTCACCAAGGGGGAATTGGGTTGCTTCCTGAGCCACTATAAGATTTGGCAAGAGGTAAATTGATTGACAGACTGCCTTTCAACTTAAAAAAACTCCCAGGATTGTTTCCCACAAAACTCTGCAATGAAATGTTAATAAAAATGGACTAAAATGGGGTTTATAAAAATCTATAAAACGCAGTGAAAATCTCATTCTCAGTAGAGCCAGTCTCTCACCGCACCATCTCTTATCAGTGATGTTCAGAAAACCCTCTGGAAAAGCAGGTCTTCAAACCCATCTGGAAAGCCTTTAAGGAAGATACTGTTCTCAATCGCTGCAGGAGGAAATTCCAAATTTAAAGCACTACAGCCCCAAAATGCATTTTTAAAAATATAATCAGCTACTCTGAGATAACAGGGTTGTGTTTGGGCTTGAGGGTCTACATGGGTATCCTGGGGTCAAAATTCAGCTTCCTAAGAATATTAGTTTCCTTTTTTGGGGGGGGGGTGCGTCAAGCTCTGAGCTTTTTTGGAAAGTGATACTTTCTGGGCAGTGATGCTCTTTGTTCTTGGTGCTTTGGAGGGCAACAGTGGGAGGGCTTCTGGAGTTCTGACTCCACTGGTGGACCTCGTGATGGCACCTGGGTTTTTGGCCACAGTGTGACACAGAGTGTTGGACTGGATGGGCCACTGGCTTGATCCAGCATGGCTTCTCTTATGTTTTTCTTTGTGGAGCAGTGATGATCTGTATTATCGGTGTTTGGGGGGCTTCTGGAGTTCTGACCCCACTGGTGGACCTCCCAATGGCACCTGGGTTTTGGCCACTGTGTGACACAGTATTGGAACTGGATGACCCATTGGCCAGACCCAAGATAGCTTCCAACAAGAGTGTCAGACTAGTATTTGTGAGACCTGGGTTCAAACCCCTGCTCTGCCCTGGAAGATTGCTGGATGGCCTTAGGCTGGTCACACTCTGTTGGCTTAACCCACTTCACAGGTTTGTTGTGAGGATAAAATGGAAGAGGAGAATATTGTTAAGGTATTTTGGGTTCGCATTGGGGAGAAAGATGGGGTACAAATGAATGACTGATTTTTTTGTAGCAGGAGCTTCTTTGCATATTAGGCCACACACACCCCTGATACAGCCAATCCTCCAAGAGCTTACAGGGCTCTTTGTACAGGGCCTTCTGTAAGCTCCAGGAGGATTGGCTACATCAGGGGTGTGCGGCTTAATATGCAAAGGAATTCTTGCTACAAAAAAAGCCCTGACTGAATTAATTAATGAGGCATCATTTCCTGACAATTTGAGCTGAGACAGACAAGTATGTTTGCGGGGAGTAAAAAATGGCGTGGCCGAGGGATGGCGGCATATGCCAGATTTTTGGGTATGACAGGATAACTCCTAAAAAAGGAGAGGAGGAAAGGGGGGGATACGCCAGGAGCAAAGGGTAGAGTTAAAAACAAAAGAAACAGGTGACTGTTTTTGCTTTCCTGGCAGATTGTGGAGAGGGGTCTGGAGAAGTCGCTGGTGTTTGAGGATGACCTGCGTTTCGAGATCTTCTTCAAAAGGCGCCTGATGAATCTCATGTATGACCTAGAGGAGGAGGGCCTGGACTGGGATTTGATGTAAGTGTCAGCCACACCCATACGTATTTTTCACGTATTTATTCAGCCAAATACAGATTAGAGATCTCTAGCATGGCTAGAAGGCATTTAAGGAGACCAGTCTCTTTAAATGCCTTCTGAGTTCACTCATGGGCAGTGTGATTCCCCGAGTGAATTCGGAAGGGATTTAAACTTTAAATGCTTGCTGAGTTCACTCCGAGTTGTGCCACCATGGCAGCATGATTCAGCAAGTGAACTGAGCGAGCATTTAAAGTTTAAATCCCTTTTCCATTATACCCTATGGGGATGGTCCCCATACAGTATAATGGAGCTGAATAAATTCGGCAATCCCGATTATTTCCTGAATCCCAGTATCAGACCAGTATTGGGATTCACAATAACTCTGTGGGGTAGGTTGGGCTGAGAGAGTGTGACTGGCCAAGGTCACGCAGGGTGCTTCCATGATGTGGGTGTAGATTCAGATACTAGTCCAACACTAAACCATTACGCTACCTTGTTGAAGCTAAACAGGTCAGATGAGGCTTGGAGAGGGAGACTTCCTGGGGGAACCCCAAGTAGAAGCAGGGGAGGGCAAACTTTACATTTCTGAGAGGTACGTAATTTTTCCCAAGAACCTTGGGAGCTACCAGTCACAAAATGGTGGCTCGATGAGTGGAACCAGCAGTGGTTTTTTTGTAGCAGGGATTCCTTTGCATATTAAGCCACACACCCCTAATGTAGCCAATCCTCCAAGAGATTACAGGGCTCTTAGTACAGGGCCTACTGTAAGCTCCACAAGGATTGGCTACATCAGGGAGGTGTGGCCTAATATGCAAAGGAGTTCCTGCTACAAAAAAAAGCCTTAGGAGCCAGTGCATGTGTGTACCCCTTGCTTCATATGCAGAGACAGAGGAGAGAAGGTTGTGTGTGGATTGCATCAACACTAGAAAAGGACAGAGAGCTACTTCTAATGGTGTGGGGAGTGACTGGTCACTCTGACATGACCTACTGCCCACTCTTGACCTGTGATGAAAGGAAAGCAGGATTAAAATGCTGTAGAGAAAGGAATTAATTTTGAAAACAGTAACTTTAAAGCTACAGCTCATGGCAGCAAAATCCATACATTTTACACCTGGAAGTCATAAGCTTAAAATTAATTTAATTTAAAATTAATAAACTTTAATATTTTTTTGATGCATAACAATAACCAAACAACAAAATACAGACAAAATTGAGAGAAAGAAAACGGAGCGCAAGACTCACATCGCTACAATGTGGCTTGTAAAAACAGCACTTATAAAAACAAGTTTGGACTTACAATTCCAAACGAGGGACAAGTCAATAAAAAATAAAGTCTAAATATTTCTTAGGTAAATTGCATTCTGCATTATCATGTGAAGTAATGTACTGAAAAAAAGAGAGCCATTTCTCTTGGAAGTTGGAATTATGCAAATAATTTTCAGATAATAGTACCTGAGTCGCTATTTTGTCCGATACAGCCAGGCCTCAGATTCAGTGGGAGCTCACAGGAGCACAGCTCCTGAACTTTTCTGAGAGTTCCACCTCCTCCTCCTGAGAGTTCTACCTCCTTGTCCACTGAATAGTATTGCAGCTGCATAACGATCCGTCGATGAGCTCCATCACCTATTTTTTTACAAAACGACCCCTGGATATGGCTATATCCCAAATTGTCCGTTTCCACCACTGGGCTATCAGTTTTGGCTGCTAGTAAAAGAAAAGCAGCCAGAACTAGATTGGGTATAGTAATAGGAGTGGTCTCCCAGAAGTTCAACAAAACCGATAGAGGGCTTAGGATGGTGCCTGCTACTATTTCACCGATAATAGGTAAAACCCATTTGTATTTTAAAACAGAACCTCATATCATTGCTGTAGAAAATCATGAGTGAGTTTAAACACAAAACACAACTCTGTTGGAAGCTGCGTAAGCGGTTATTGGTTCTTGCTGACTCTTGTTTTACTCTTGGCGCCCTCTAGCTACATTGGCCGGAAGCGCATGCAGGTGGAGCATCCCGAGAAAGCTGTGCCCCACATCCGCAACCTGGTGGAAGCAGATTACTCCTATTGGACGCTGGCCTATGTCATCTCCCTGCAGGGAACCCGGAAACTATTGGACGCCAAGCCTCTCTCCAAGATGTTACCTGTGGACGAGTTCCTGCCCGTCATGTTTGACAAACACCCTGTGTAAGGCTGGACTTCGTGGCAGCTAGGAGGGCAAACCGGGAGTGGGGAGGGCAGGGAGGGGTGTTAACATGACTGGTAGTACGGGTTGCAGGAAGGTTGGCTGCTTTTGTGGCTGAGTGTGCTTTTGTTGCATGAGATGTCGGTTCTTAAAATGGGACACAGGTCAGTAACTGGTTTCCCAGTATGGTACAAGTTGTAGCTGGAGCTCTACAGAAAAACAAGGACTTACCATCCAATGGTATAATAATAATAATAATAATAATAATAATAATAATAATAATAAAATTTTATTTATATCCCATCCTCCCCGCCAAGGCGGGCTCAGGGAGGCTAACAACATTTCATAAAATTACACAGAGTTTACAATCACATTAACTTTAAAACGTTCCAGTTAACCAAGTATTATACAGATTTCCAGGTGCTAATTCCATTTATAAATGATAATAGCGAAAGTCACCCGACAGCGGTCTCTCAGCCAGCAAAAGCCATCCTGAAAAGGGTGGTCTTGCAGGCCCTGCGGAACTGGTCAAGGCACTGCAGGGCTCGCACTTCTTCCGGGAGCTGGTTCCATAGGTGTGGAGCTGCGATGGAGAAGGCCCGTGTACGGGTGTTTTGAAGTTTGGCCTCCTTTGGTCCAGGGATAGTCAGCTGGTTCTTCCCTGCTGACCTCAGTGCTCTCTGGGGTTCGTATGGGGAGAGATGGTCCTTCAGGTAGGCAGGTCCTCGGTATAATTTGTCCAGAAGGGGGCAGTAACTTCAGAGTTACTTTCCTTCATGTTACGGAGGAAATATGCTTCCATCCTTTTGAAATTGAGCGTGCATCTATGTACATGAATTTGTGCTTCCTCTTACAGTTGATGTTAACTCCTTCACTTATGTCTGATTTGCATATCTGTAGCCAATTATGTCTGATTTGCATATCTGTAGCCTTTCCTTCCCCTACTTTGTTCCCGGTGTGCTTTTGCAATAATTAAATCCAGTGCACTTTCCTGCCATTTCAGTTCAAATCGGCAGTTGGTAGCCTACAGTTAAATTTCCCAAGGTGGTGTTAGATCTCTTTCCTGTTCGAGAAGTTCAAAACCAGTCCTGAAAGGAATCTCATATAGAGATGAATATTTTAGTGCTGGATGAGTGTAGAATTTTTGAAGAACATCAGGGTTGTTTATCCCAAGAATCTGCCGACTGGAAACGTATCCCTTTAGGACTGCTGCAAGTGTGAAGAGAGCCAGGAATTCTTAAAAGATGTTTATGTCTAGTAAGAGCCCCGTGGTAAAGCAGTACTGCAGTTGGAGCCCTCTGCTCACGACCTGAGTTTGATCCCAGCGGAAGCTGGTTCAGGTAGCCGGCTCCAGGTTGACTCAGCCTTCCATCCTTCTGAGGTTGGTAAAATGAGTACCCAGCTTGCTGGGGGGAAAGTGTAGATGACTGGGGAAGGCAATGGCAAACCACCCCGTAAAAAGTCTGCCGTGAAAAGGTTGTGAAAGCAACATCACCCCAGAGTTGAAAACGACTAGTGCTTCCACCTTTACCTTTTTATGTCTAGTATATTTTTATCCTTCTAAGAAGGATGCAGAACACTCCCAGCTCCTCTCTTCCTCATACAACTGTCTTGTGTGGTAGGTTAAATAGAGAGGTATTCTAAGGCTATTGAGTGAACTTTCTAAACCCATGTCATATCCTGCTCTAGTCACTGCACTTTACTGGTCACTTCCAAATCTGGGAGTAGGTAGGATGGACCCAGGGTTTTCAGAATTTGTATTTACTGAAACTTCCAAAATTTTGTTTTACTCTTGACGCCTCTAGCTACATTGGCCGGAAGCGCATGCAGGTGGAGCATTCTGAGAAAGCTGGGAAATACTGAAATTTCCAAAACAAGAAACATCCAGGGCTTTTTTTGTAGCAGGATGTCCTTTGCATATTAAGCCACACCCCTTGGTGTAGCCAGTCCTCCAAGAGCTTACAGCTTACCCTGTACTAAGAGTCCTGTCAGCTGTTGAAGGATTGGCTACATCAGGGGTGTGTGGCCTAATATGCAAAGGAGTTCCTGCTACAAAAGAAGCCCTGGAAACATCTCACCTTCCTGGTTTGTCTGAAGATAACTGGAAATCGGTGCATCCTTCGTGCTCTCATTTAGAAGGTCTTCAAACTTTAATCCATTTTAGCTGAGACTTCCCCCAAGGAGCCCTGAGAACCATAGTTTTTGTACTATGAAATTTCAGCCGACTTAACTCTGTAGCATCCAAAGACCCCAAAAGCATTAAGGTCTTTTCAACATGGCATTTTGTTTTCCCTCCCCACAGCACTGAGTACATGGAGCATTTTGAGAACCGGAACTTGCTGGCCTTCTCGGTGGAGCCCCTCTTGGTCTACCCGACACATTACACGGGGGACGATGGGTACATCAGCGACACGGAGACCTCTGTGGTGTGGAACAACGAGAACGTCAAGACAGACTGGGACCGGGCCAAGTCCCAGAAGATGAAGGAGCAGCAGGAACTGAGGAAGGAGGCCAAGAACTCTGATGTGCTCCAGTCCCCTCTCGACAGCACGGCCCGCGATGAACTATGACCCTGCTGGGGCACAGAGGAAGAGACTGAGGGGAGAGGCACGGTGTAAAGAAAAGAGCGTTCCCCTTCCCAAAGATTATGGGATTGTTCTTGGATGACAACTGTTGCGGGACTCCAGCGTATGCCGCGTCTTCCATCATAATGTGGGGCATCACGTAACGGGTGACCTCAGGTACCTGAGGCACGCCAAAATCTTCTATTTGAGGGTGTGGGGACGGAACTCCGTGTGGTTTGCTCAGGCGTTACCACTACCCTTCCCCCAAACTCCTACCTTCCTTTTTTGTTTGGAAAGCAGTGCGGGTACAATCTTAACATATCCATTTGTGCAAGAGGAGTTTTATTCTCTGAGTAATCGGTACCCTCTGGGGAACCCCACACCTGCTGGGGGTGAGAGAGGGGCTGAGACATAGTCTCGACCAGCAGGTTCGGCACCCTTGTGCCCTGTGTCAGACCGAAATTCTCTCTTTTGGTGTACGTTTGAGACCTTTGTGATTATTTTTATATAAAACTGTGACAGTGACAATCTCCTTTCTGTAGAATACTGATTCTTCACCCCCACCACCCCTTGATACCTTGGAAGCGTTTGAGATTGCCACTTCAATAGGAAAGTTCTGTTTTCTCCTAGGCCTCAGAACTTCCTTTTTAAAGCATATCTCATGCCCTGTGTGTATGAGGACAAAACAGCACCCTGGTACATTCTCATCTGTACAACCCAATTGTTAGAAGGTTCATGATGTGTGTGGGTCACCAAGGAAGGTGTAAGAACATAAGAGAAGCCATGTTGGATCAGGCCAATGGCCCATCCAGTCCAACACTCTGTGTCACACAGTGGCCAAATAAATTTATATCTGTCTGTCTGTCTGTCTATCTATCTATAATCTATCCATCCATCCATCCATCCATCCACACACACTGTGACTAATAGCCACTGATGGACCTTTGCTCCATATTTTTATCCATTCCCCTCTTGAAGCTGGCTAGGCTTGCAGCCGCCACCACCTCCTGTGGCAGTGAATTCCACATGTTAATCACCCTTTGGGTGAAGAAGTACTTCCTTTTATCCGTGTAGCCAGAACTACATTTCCCAGCATGCAGTGTGACAAGCTGGTCCAGGTGTGGCCACACTTGCTTAACATAAGAGCCACATAGAATAAGCCTCAGATGTTTGAGAGCCACAAGACGCGAATGTCAGATTCCAAGAGAGGATTGGATAAACATCTGGAGCAGAGGTCCATCAGTGGCTATTAGCCACAGTGTATTTTTGGAACTCTGTTTGTATTCTGTATTCTGAGTGCTTTTGTGGGGGGTGGCAACAGTGGGAGGGCTTCTACTGTCCTGGCCCCACTGATGGACCTCCTGATGGCACCTGGGTTTTTTGGCCGCTGTGTGACACAGAGTGTTGGACTGGATGAGCCATTGGCCTGATCCAACATTGCTTCTCTTATGTTCTTATGTTTGAGCGCCACAAGATGGAAGGCAGAAAAATAGATGGGGGAAGAGGAGGTGGAAACAAAGCAACTTTATGTTTAAATTCATTCTCCAAACCACCAGTTGGCTTGGCTTGCAGAAGTGATTTAAAGAGAAACGACTTCTCCAAGCTGTGTCATAATAGGTGATTTTAACTACCCGCAGATTGATTGGGTCAATATGTGTTCTGGTCGAGAGAAAGAGATTGAGTTTCTTGATGCTCTCAATGACTGTGCTATGGAGCAGATGGTCTCAGAACCTACCAGGGGTGGGGCGATCCTGGATTTGGTCCTAAGTAATGCCCAAGACTTGGTGAGAGATGTAAAAGTGATTGCGCCGCTTGGGAGCAGTGACCATAATGTTATTGATTTCACCGTTTGTATAAATAGGGAGTTGTCCAAAAAGACCGTCACAACCACGTTTAACTTTAAAAGGGGTAAATACACTGAGATGAGGAGGCATGTGAGGAGGAAACTGAAAGGAAAGGTACATACGGTCAAAACCCTTGGGGAAGCTTGGATGCTATTTAAAACTATAATCCTAGAAGCTCAGATAAAATACATACCACAAGTTAGGAAAGGCACAAACAGGCATAAGAAAAGGCCTGCGTGGTTAACAAACAAAGTAATGGAAGCTGTAAAAGGTAAGAAGGACTCCTTTAAGCGGTGGAAAACCAGTCCAAGTGAGATTAGTAAAAGGGAACACAGGCTGTGGCAAATCAAATGCAAGACTGTGATCAGGCAGGCAAAAAGGGACTATGAGGAGCATATTGCAAAAAACATAAAGACCAACAATAAAACTTTCTTCAAATATATTAGAAGTAGGAAACCAACCAGGGAGGCAGTGGGGCCCTTGGATGACCATGGGGTAAAAGGATTACTGAAGGAGGATAGGGAAATGGCTGAGAAGCTAAATGAATTTTTTGCCTCTGTCTTCACTGTGGAAGATGAGAACTTTTTGCCCGCCCCAGAACCACTAATTTTGGAAGGGGTATTGAAAGATCTGAGTCAGATTGAGGTGACAAAAGAGGAGGTCCTACAACTGATAGACAAATTAAAAACTAATAAGTCACCGGGTCCGGATGGCATACATCCGAGAGTTCTGAAAGAACTCAAAGTTGAACTTGTGGATCTTCTAACAAAAATCTGTAATCTTTCATTGAAATCTGCCTCCGTTCCTGAGGACTGAAAGGTAGCAAATGTCACCCCCATCTTTAAAAAAGGTTCCAGAGGAGACCCGGGAAATTACAGGCCAGTCAGTCTGACTTCAATACCGGGAAAGTTGGTAGAAACCATTATCAAGGACAGAATGAGTAGGCACATTGATGAACACGGGTTATTGAGGAAGACTCAGCATGGGTTCTGCAAGGGAAGATCTTGCCTCACTAACCTGTTACATTTCTTTGAGGGGGTGAACAAACATGTGGACAAAGGAGACCCAATAGATGTTGTTTACCTTGACTTCCAGAAAGCTTTTGATAAAGTTCCTCATCAAAGGCTCCTTAGAAAGCTTGAGAGTCATGGAGTAAAAGGACAGGTCCTCTTGTGGATCAAAAACTGGCTGAGTAATAGGAAGCAGAGAGTGAGTATAAATGGGCAGTCTTCGCAGTGGAGGACGGTAAGCAGTGGGGTGCTGCAGGGCTCGGTACTGGGTCCCATGCTCTTTAACTTGTTCATAAATGATTTAGAGTTGGGAGTGAGCGGTGAAGTGGCCAAGTTTGCGGATGATACTAAATTGTTCAGGGTGGTGAGAACCAGAGAGGATTGTGAGGAACTCCAAAGGGATCTGTTGAGGCTGGGTGAGTGGGCGTCAACGTGGCAGATGCGGTTCAATGTGGCCAAGTGCAAAGTAATGCACATTGGGGCCAAGAATCCCAGCTACAAATACAAGTTGATGGGGTGTGAACTGGCAGAGACTGACCAAGAGAGAGATCTTGGGGTCATGGTAGATAACTCACTGAAAATGTCAAGACAGTGTGCGTTTGCAATAAAAAAGGCCAACACCATGCTGGGAATTATTAGGAAGGGAATTGAAAACAAATCAGCCAGTATCATAATGCCCCTGTATAAATCGATGGTGCGGTCTCATTTGGAGTACTGTGTGCAGTTCTGGTCGCCGCACCTCAAAAAGGATATTATAGCATTGGAGAAAGTCCAGAGAAGGGCAACTAGAATGATTAAAGGGCTGGAGCACTTTCCCTATGAAGAAAGGTTGAAACGCTTGGGACTCTTTAGCTTGGAGAAACGTCGACTGCGGGGTGACATGATAGAGGTTTACAAGAAAATGCATGGGATGGAGAAAGTAGAGAAAGAAGTACTTTTCTCCCTTTCTCACAATACAAGAACTCGTGGGCATTCGATGAAATTTCTGAGCAGACAGGTTAAAACGAATAAAAGGAAGTACTTCTTCACCCAAAGGGTGATTAACATGTGGAATTCACTGCCACAGGAGGTGGTGGCGGCCACAAGTATAGCCACCTTCAAGAAGGGTTTAGATAAAAACATGGAGCACAGGTCCATCAGTGGCTATTAGCCACAGTGTATGTGTGTGTATAAAATTTTTTGCCACTGTGTGACACAGAGTGTTGGACTTGATGGGCCGTTGGCCTGATCCAACATGGCTTCTCTTGTGTTCTTATGTTCTTAAGCTGACCATTGGGGTAGTGGGAGGCTTTGAGAGCCACACAATGTGTGTGAAAGACCCACAATGTGGCTCCAAAACTGCAGTTTGACCACCCCTGTGCTAGTCTATAGTTTTCAGAAGGTAGCTGTGTTGGTGAAGTGGAACAGCTAGATTTGAATCCAGTACTACGCTGGAGCCCATCAAGATGTTGGGGATATGACCTTTTGAGAATCAAAGCTCCTTCATCAGATACATATCTGAAGAAGACAGCTTTGACCCTCAAAAGCTTATAGCCCATGCTAATAGACTGGAATCCAGCTAAACAAGTCTGTAGCTCTTGTCTTAATTTAATTTGATTTAAGCATATCTCATGCCCTGTAGGGACATGGTAGGGACCCTGAAAGCTGTCTGTACCAGTAAAACTACCATGTTTATGTTCAGATAGATACATTAAAAGCAGGTCCCCTATTACAGGTCGATCTTATGGGCAGGCTCTGGAACTGAAAATAATGAAGACATATAAACTGTGGCAATCTCACCTCCTGAAACCTGATACCCACCTTGACCATCCTGTTTGTTTTAAATATAATGAAAATTGAAGATTGATTGACCTTTTTAAAAAAACAAACAAACAAAGGACTAACCTACATTATGGGAAAGAAGGTTTTTGTTTCTCATTGCTGGGAGGGGAGAAGAATAAGATCTCGGGAGAAATGGAAGCAGACTGGTCCATGGTAGCCCACTCATCGCTCCAATCCTGGAGCTTACAGTTTACACTCATAGCCAATCCTCCGGGAGCTTACAGTAAGTCCTGTACCAAGAGCCCTGTAAGCTCTTGGAGGATTGGCTACATCAGGGGTGTGTGGCCTAATATGCAAAGGAGTTCCTGCTACCAAAAAAAAACCCTGGGAAGAACATAGCCCGTGAAGTGCATCATGGGGTGGACACAGGATCACCAGCTCTGAATTGAGAAATTCCAGGAGATTTTGGGTGTGGAGCCTGGGGAGGGGAGGAACATCAGTGAGGTATACCACCATTGAGTCCACCTTCCAAACCAACTGTTTTCTCCAGGGGAAACTGATCTCTGTGGTCTAGAGATCAGTTGTAATTCCAGGAGATCTCCAGCCATCACCTGAAGAGTGGCAACTATAGGTTTACAGGCAACATGGGGCTTTGGGTGCCATCTGATATGGATGCCACACAACACTGTCTAGTTCTTATGATGCAATATTGTAAGAGCTAGACAGTGTATGTATACATTTTGATACAGCTGTGTCCCTTTTTGTGGAAAGTTCTGCCTATGATACTTGAAGCTGCTACGTGGGTTGGGCCACAGCTGGACAGTCTTGGTGAATAACTACTATAGGTATGTGGAGGCTTGGATCCTAACAGCTTCAAGTGGATTTCTACTCATGGAGTAGGCTTTCCTCATGCAGCCCTCAACAACTGATCTTAAGGGTTGGAAGCGTTTCCAGAATGATATGGGATGTAGTAGAGAAGGCTGTTCTGGAGAAAAGCAGTTGGCAAAAAACTGGGGACTACCTGCTCCAAGTCTACGTCCACAATGTGTCGTCTGTACTCAAAGATCAACATCTACAGAATTATTCCATCATTGGTTTTTCTTGCCTCTGTGAGCCCTACTGGCAGATGCCACATGAAGATGAGGACTTAGGAAATTCTCCCTGATCCTGTTCTTGTGTTCATTCACAAGTCAGATGTCTAGCCACTTCTTCTTGGCATGGTATGTAGGAATTTCCAGCAGGAATTGACATACTCAACCCTGTTCTTTTCCTCATCCCATGTACTTTTGCTGGTGCAAAAGAGCTTGTCTCTTCAGATGCAGAAGAACTGTGTGGTCCTCTCCCTTGCTTTCAGAAGCACATGTACTCCAACACATGATACATAGAACTTGAAGGCTGCAGGTGTGCATGTCTATACTTGTAACAGCCCTTAGGCGTGCAGCTTGGATCCTAAGCTTTGTTTCCACTTGCACATGTCCTTTTCCATTGCAGAGGCAGACTTCCAAGGTGCAGCGTGTTCCTGTGATGTCATGTATTTCCATTCATCCAAGACTGGTGCTTTTCAGGTGTTTAGAGAACACGCATGAAACTCCATGGTCCACCACTGCCTTGGTCCACCAAAGTCAGCATTGTCTACTCAGACTGGCAGCAGCTCTCTGAGGTCTCAAGCTGAGGTCTTTCACATCATCTACCAGTTCTTTTAAGTGGAGATACCAGGGATTGAACCTGGGACCTTCTGCATGCCAAGCAGATGCTCTATCACTGAGCCACAGCCCTTACCAAAGAATGAATCGAGATTGGATGGCTCAATCCATAAATTCTGGTGATCTGAGGCTTCTGTGAACACATGAAACTGTCTTCTACAGCAGGGGTGGCCAATGGTAGCTCTCCAGATGTTTTTTGCCTTCAACTCCCATCACCCCCAGCCATTGGCCATGCTGGCTGGGGCTGATGGGAGTTGTAGGCAAAAAACATCTGGAGAGCTACCGTTGGCCCCCCCTCTGCTCTTCGGAATCAGCCCCTTGATCCATCAAAGTTAGTTTTGTCTACCCAGATTGGCAGCAGTTCTCCAAGGTCTCAGAGGCCTTTCACATCACCGCCTGGTTTTTTTTAACTGGAGGTGCCAGGGATTGAACCTGGAACCTTCAGCATGCCAAGCAGATGCTCTACCATAGCGCTAGAGGAATATGGTCCAAAGCTGATGATTGCCTCTGCAATGGGTAAAGAGGGGTGCAGACATAAAAGAAGGCTTAGTCTGCAAGCCAACACAGAGATGTAGGTTATAATTTGGTAGAATGAACCTTCAGCTCCGGCAGAAGCAAGCCTCGGCTTTAATTTGGTATCCAGATATACTCGCTTGAGATTGGTGTTACCTACTATATAGAACTTTTACAGTATGCTTGGCAAGTTATCAGGGGATGCGCCAGCAAGAACTTCTACTTTGAAGGGGGAAATTCTGCTCCCTGAAAAAGAAGGCCCAACGAAATACAGAACCTGATGCCAGTACTGCATCTTGGATCGTTCTTGGTTCAGGCACTGTGTGCCGATCCTGCTCTAGTTCCAGGTGAGCAGGCAGCCCATAGAGTGGAACAGTAGAAAAGAGCAAGAGTCCAGTAGCACCTGAAAGACTATCACAATTTGTGGCAGAGGAGGAGCTCGAAGAAATGAGCAGTGACTCACAAAATTTCCTCCCGCTGCCACAAATTTTGTTAGCCTTTAAGGTGCTACTTGACTCTTGCTGTTTTCTACTGCTACAGACAGACTAACACAGCTACCTATCTTGATCTATCTCTGTAAACTGGAGGGCATCCTCAAGGAATGTATGGCTTTGGGGGATCTAATGCAGTGAGAAATCACTGGGGGTGGGAGGAGTTTGATAGTAATATCAAGTCGCATCTGAGTTACGGCAACTCAAGAGTTTTCAAGGCAAGGGACAAAGAGGCGTTTTGCTATTGTCTGTCTCTGCACAGTGACCAGGGATTTTCTTGTTGGTGGTGGGGAAGTGTAGAAGACTGGGGAAGGTGATGGCAAACCATCCCATAAAAAGTCTGCAGTGAAAACATTGTGAAAGCAACGTTACCCCAGAGTCGGAAACGACTGGTGCTTGCACAGGGGATCTTTCCTTTTCCTCCCCTCCAGGTTCTAACCTGGCACAAACCTGTTTAGCTTCCAGGACCTGGGCCAAACAGGTTAGGGTAGCAAGAAGGCACTAATCACTCCCAACTCCTCTTTTAGGTAATTTTAAGGACACCATCCACTAGAAAGTCAAGGACAAGGTTTTGTGCAGACCTTGTTCATTTCAAGAAGGCTTAAGTAAGAAAATCTGCACAGGAATAGATTGTACCTGTTTGTTTTCACCAAAAAACTTCAAGGGTTCAGGTGATTATGCCAATAACAGGAGAAATGAAGCTATGTTGACCTTATAGTTGAGCAAATAGTCCAAAACATGAGATAAACAATAGAAATATCTGCACTACGGCCACACAGTTCCTGGTGTAGATTGTGTAACTGGTGGGCTCATGAAAGTTGCTGGTGATGGGTCAAAGGTTGGTTCTAGTCTCCATGATGGTTCAGAACAGGGGTGGCCAGATTGTGACTTGGGAGCCACATGTGGCTCTTTCACATGCCACGCGTGTAGCATATTGTGAGGCTCTCAGAAACCCCACTGTCCCATTGGCCATGTTGCAGAAATCATTCCGACATTGAAACAGCTTACAAGAAATTACCACTCTAGTCTATTGAATGCCTTTTCAGCGTATACAAAAAAGATTGCAACTGGTGTCCTGCAGCTTTTTGGCATGTTTATAATATTTCATGCTTTGGAAGCATGAGAATTTATTTTTCAAGATAAGCAAACTCTTATCTGGGAGAACTGGGTTTGATTCCCCACTCTTCCACTTGCTGCTGCTGGAATGGCCTTGGGTCAGCCGTAGCTCTCGTAGGAGTTGTCCTTGTAAGCAGCTGCTGTAAGAGCTCTCTCAGCCCCACCTACCTCACAGGGTGTCTGTTGTGGGGGGGAAGGTAAAGGGGATTGTGACCGCTCTGAGACTCTGAGATTTAGAGTATAGGGTGGGATATAAATCCAATATCTTCTGAATCCAATATCTTCTTATACCTCAGCAGACCCAATGGTCTATTTAATGCAGTATTGGCTATTGACTGACTCTCTAGGATCACAGGCAGAGAAAGGTCTTTCCCAACACCTGTTTCCTGAGATCTTTTAAAGATCTTTTTAAGGATTGAACTGAGAACTTCCGCATGGAAATATATGGTTTCCCAGTGGGATCCTAGTTCTCTTGTGTATGTCCCTCTGCTCATGGTTCAGGCATCTTTTTTTCAAGTAAGAAACAGCACGTTGACCTCTTCTCCTTTAAATATAGCTAGTTTATTCATGCCTAGACCTAGCACTGCTAAGACATCCTGGTTTAGCCTCATAGAACCCATCACGCATA
The DNA here is from genome assembly GCF_032191835.1 of Heteronotia binoei. Classification (NCBI taxonomy): domain Eukaryota; kingdom Metazoa; phylum Chordata; class Lepidosauria; order Squamata; family Gekkonidae; genus Heteronotia; species Heteronotia binoei. The sequence continues at coordinate 18,412,358 of NC_083235.1, read as the reverse complement.
TAGGCTAGTAGGTAGGTAGTCCCCTGTGCAAGCACCAGCTGTTTCCAACTCTGGGGTGATGTTGTTTTCACAACGTTTTCATGGCAGACTTTTTACAGGGTGGTTTGCCATTGCCTTCCCCAGTCATCTACACTTCCGCCCCCCCCCAGCAAGCTGGGTACTCATTTTACCGACCTTGGAAGGATGGAAGGCTGAGTCAACCTTGAGCTGGCTACCTGAACCAGCTTTCGCTGGGATCGAACTCAGGTCGAGAGCAGAGGGTTCTGACCGCAGTACTGCAGCTTTACCGCTGTGCACCATGGGGCTATTAAGGCCCAATTGTAAAACAAATGAGAAAAGTGAAACTGAAAGAAAAATATATATTTTTTGTTTGTGCATCACAGTATGAAACAAATGTGAAAACTCCTGCTCCTTATTAAGATTAAGCCTTGGAAAGGATGGAAACAGCTGTAAAGAAAATGAAGGGAAGAAAATGTAAACGGTGAGATGAAAGTGGTTGAGTGAGTGAAAGAAAGCAAGGAGAAAGGATGCAACAGAGCTATATTCTAAAGATCATAGAATCATAGAGTTGGAAGGGACCTCTAGGGTCATCTAGTCCAACCCCCTGCACAATGCAGGAAACTCACAAACACCTCCCCCTAAATTCACAAGATCTTCATTGCTGTCAGATGGCCATCTAGACTCTGTTTAAAAACCTCCAAGGAAGGAGAGCCCACCACCTCCTGAGGAAGCCTGTTCCACAGAGGAACCGCTCTAACGGTTAGGAAATTCTTCCTAATGTTGAGCCAGAAACTCTTTTGAATTAATTTCAACCCATTGGTTCTGGTCCTACCTTCCGGGGCCACAGAAAACAATTCCACACCATCTTCTATATGGCAGCCCTTCAAGTACTTGAAGATGGTGATCATATCACCTCTCAGCTGCCTCCTCTCCAGGCTAAACATCCCCAGCTCCTTCAATCTTTCCTCATAGGACTCAGTCTCCAGACCCCTCACCATCTTTGTTGCCTCCTCTGGACCCATTCCAGCTTGTCTATATCCTTCTTAAAATGTGGTGCCCAAAACTGAACACACTACTCCAGATGAGGTCTTACCAGAGCAGAGTAAAGTGATACCATCACATCACATGATCTGGATACTTCTGCTGATACAGCCCAAAATTGCATTTGCCTTTTTAGCCACTGCATCACACTGTTGACTTATGTTCAACGTATGATCCACTAAGACTCCTAGATCCTTTTCGCACATACTACTGCTAAGACAAGTCTCTCCCATCCTATAACCATGCATTGGATTTTTCCTACCTAAATGCAGAACTTTACATTTATCCCTGTTAAAATTCAATTTATTGGTTTTAGCCCAGTTTTCCAACCTGTCAAGGTCATCCTGTATCCTGTTTTTGTCTTCTTTTGTGTTCACCCCCCCCCCCAATTTAGTATCATCTGCAAATTTAATAAGCATTCCCTCAATTTCTTCATCCAAATCATTGATAAAGATGTTGAACAAAACAGGTCCCAGGATAGATCCTTGAGGCACTCCACTTGTCACTCCTCTCCAAGAGGATGAGGAACCATTCACAAGCACTCTTTGGGTGCAATCTGTCAGCCAGTTACAGATCCACCTAACGGTAACAGGATCCAAACCACATTTTTCCAACTTGTCAACAAGGATAGTATGTGGAACCTTATCAAAAGCCTTACTGAAATCAAGATAAATGATGTTTACAGCATTCCCCTGATCCAGCAAGGTAGTCACTTTCTCAAAAAAAGAGATCAGGTTAGTCTGACATGACTTGTTCTTGAGAAAACCTTGCTGGCTCTTAGTAATCACATCCATTCTTTCTAAATGTTCCAGGACCAACTGTTTGATGACTTGTTCTAAAACTTTTCCAGGTATAGACGTCAAGCTGCTGGGTCGATAGTTACCCGGATCGTCTTTTTTCCCCTTCTTGAAGATGGGGACAACATTTGCCCGCCTCCAATCTTCTGGTACCTCTCCTGTTCTCCAAGAATTCTCAAAAATAATAGCCAGAGGCTCAGAAATTACATCCGCAAGCTCTTTTAGAACCAATGGATGCAATTTATCTGGCCCTGAGGACTTAGTTTCATTTAATGAAACTAGGTGTTTATGTACTATCCCTATGCTGATCCTAGGTTGGAACTTCATATCCTCCTTATATGTTCTGTTTTTGCCATGTTGAGCACCATTCCCCTCAGAAGAGAAGACTGAAGAAAAGTAGGAATTGAGCAGTTCCGCCCTCTCTTCATTACCCGTTACAATTTCACTTTCTTGCCCTCGCAATGGGCCTACCATGTCTTTGCTTTTTCTTACTCTGAACATAAGAAAAGAACCCTTTTTTGTTGTTTTTAGCATCTTTGGCCAGCCTAAGCTCATACTGAGCTTTAGCTTTCCTAACTTTTTCTCTACAAGCACTGGTGATTTGTTTATATTCATCCTTGGTTATAAGGCCCTCCTTCCAATTCCTAAAGGAGTCTTTTTTATTTCTCAAGTCTTTAGAGAGCTGTTTATGGAGCCACTTTGGCTTCTTTAGGCTTTTCCCATTTTTTCTTCTCATAAGAATCGTCTGTGATTGGACTTTTAGTATTTCGCTTTTAAGAAACTCCCACCCCTCCTGAACCCCCTTCCTCCTAAGTATTTCTGACAATGGGATTTTACCCAGCATAGTTCTTTCAAAGTTTGCTTTTCTGAAATCTAACCTATAAGTCTGACTATGTATAGCTTTTCCCTTCCCTAAGACTGTAAATTCCAAAATCACATGGTCACTACTGCCCAGGGTGCCCACTATTTCCACTTCTTCAATCAATTCTTCCTTGTTGGTGAGAATCAAATCCAAGATAGCAGATCCCCTTGTTTCCTTCTTCACTTTCTGGCAAAGGAAGTTGTCAGCAAGACAAGTCAGGAATCTATTTGACTTTTCATTTTTAGCAGAGTTGGACTTCCAACAGATGTCCAGGTAATTGAAATCTCCCATGATCACTGTATCCCTTCTCTTGGAGAACTTTGCAATCTGCTGTAGAAGTATCTCATCCAAGTCCTCTGTCTGACTTGAACATATGAACATATGAAGCTGCCTTATACTGAATCAGACCCTCGGTCCATCAAAGTCAGTATTGTCTTCTCAGACTGGCAGCGGCTCTCCAGGGTCTCAAGCTGAGGTTTTTCACACCTATTTGCCTGGACCCTTTTTTTGGAGATGCCAGGGATTGAACCTGGGACCTTCTGCTTCCCAAGCAGATGCTCTACCACTGAGCCACCGTCCCTCTCCCTGCTATAGACTTGGTGGTCAAAGCAGACCCCCACAATAATATCAGTTATTTCTTACTCCTTTTATTTTTACCCAGACACTCTCAACTGAGCTGCTAGACTCAGATTCACATATTTCCTCACAAGTATATACCTCCACATATACTGCTATGCCTCCGCCCTTTCTCATTTGTGTGTGTGTAAAGTACCATCAATATGCAGCCAATTTATGACAACCCCAGCAAGGGGCTTTCAAGGCAAGAGAGAAGCAGAGGTGGTTGGCCACTGCCTTCCCATGAAGTGTCTTTCTTGATGGTTTCCCTCCGAAGAACCTGCTTAACTTCTGGTAACTGGTAAGATTGGGCTGTCCCATGCAACCGTTCTTCTTGCTTCCTCATTAGAGGGATCAATAAACAAGTAGGTAATTGATCAGTCATTGCACATGGATCAGTTTCTATGCTGAGATCAAAAGAACTGTGAAACTAGTTCTAGAAGCCCCTTTCCTGCTGGTCAAAGGCTTTTTTTTTTTTGCAGCAGGAACTCCTTTGCATATTAGGCCACACACCCGATGTAGCCAATCCTCCAAGAGCTTACAGTACGCCCTGTAAGAAGAGCCCTGTAAGCTTGGCTGTAAGACTGGCTACATTAGGGGAGTAAGGTAGGGTTGCCAAGTCCAATTCAAGAAATATCTGGGGACTTTGGGGGTGGAGCCAGGAGACTTTGGGGGTGGAGCCAGAAGACATTGGGGGAGGAGCCAGGAGCAAGGGTGTGACAAGCATAATTGAACTCCAAGGGAGTTCTGGCCATCACATTTAAAGAGACAGCACACCTTTTAGAATGCCTTCCTTCCATAGAAAATAATGAAGGATAGGGGCACCTTCTTTTGGGGCTCATAGAATTGGACCCCCTGGTCCAATCCTTTTGAAACTTGGGAGGTATTTTGGTGAGAGGCACTAGATGCTATACGGAAAATTTGGCACCTCTACCTCAAAAAACAGCCGTCCCAGAGCCCCTGACACCCGTGGATCAATTCCCCATCATTCCCTATGGGAATCGTTCCTGGAGGTGCATAATGGCTGTGGGCGTGGAGCTTCCCCCGCCGGCCAGCTGGCTGGGGGAGGGGGGAAGCCTGTAAAACCAGGGGATCCCCCGCTGGGACCTGGGGATTGGGAAGCCTAGTGTATGGCCTAATATGCAAAGGAGTTGTCGCTACAAAAAAAGCCCTGTTTCTGGCTGCACTGCAATGCACATAGCTATTATGTGTGATTGGAAGTCCATGTGAGCTTGTGTGTTTTCATGCCCCACCCTCTGCATGCACATCTTACTTGTGATCCCTTGCTCTGTACCTGACACAATGTACACTGGGAAGGGGAAGAAAAGCTAAAGTCCTTCTTCAAGCCATGTGGGCAACATGAGAACATGTTTAAGAGGAAATGTGTTGCACCTTCCGTATTGAGGCAAAGTGATTACTGTTTATTTGTTTGATATGGAATCTCTACTGAGTGACCATTTGTAACTCAAAAATTGAGTACTGTTTACATGTAAATGCATTTAATTCCACAATCCCAGTAGCCTGGCTGCTGGATCTCACAGCAACAAATGATGAGGACTGTAGGGATTATTTAATCTAGCAAAGGAAGACAATGTAACACTGGGATCCCAAAAACTGAATCAATTCCCATTGGAAACAAGCTCTGTGTTTAACTGTGAAGGGGATTAACCACTGAGTCTTGGCTTCCCATGGAATTTTAACTATTTTCAGAGTATTCGAGTATTTTTTTTTGAAAGTATTATTTTTGGCAAATACAGTTTATTGATTTAGGGACAGTAATAGCTAGAAGCTATTCCTAGCTTGCTACCAGCATCTTTCTAACCCTTACAGTGCAGACTTAAGCAGAGTTACATACTTCTAAATCTATGGACTTTGAGAGTTAACTCTGTTTAGGACTGCACTGTAAAAGCCAGCTAATTAATGAAGGGTAGCAAAGTTCTATCGGCGCTCCCAGCTGCAATAATTTGGTGCTTGCTTTATTTATTAGTATTTTCACAATCAGCTCCTCGTTATTAAAAGCAAAAATTTCCCGCTTATGATTCTGCCCCTGCTCATTAAATAAAGTCAGCCGTCTTTGTACCACCCTAAGGGGGCTCACTTTCCTATTTCCAAAACAAAATCTCTCCCGTGAGCTCTCGCCACAAGGCCGCAAACAAGTTTTCCCCAAATATCAAAAACTTTTTGAACTTTTAATAAGCTCCTTGGAGCTGCCCTTTGAACAGTACTTTTTAACTGCAAGCATAATTAACAGAGGTTGCTGCTCCGAGCAATGCCCCAGATAGGTCATTAATTTTTTTTTAGCGACGAGACGACAAAACTTAGAAACGCCGTTTTCTCTTTTGTGTTACTACTGGAGATGGGGGGTGGGGGTGGGGTGGATTGCTATAGCTGAATGATCTAAAGCCAGGCCTCCCAAATACTTTTTGCTAAGAGACAAGTCGCCCAGATGCTTTAGTTGGATAGAATGATGGTGGAGCCATTCAGCAAAAAAGTTATTGCATAATGAGCTTGCCTCCACTGAACACAGCCACTGGACCTGTTGCAGGGCATTTTTTTGTAGCAGGAACTCCTTTGCATACTTGGCCACACATCCCTGATGTAGCCAATCATCCAAGAGCTTAAAGGGCTCTTAGTGCAGGGCCTACTGTAAGCTCCAGGAGGGTTGGCTACATCGGGTGTGGGGTGGGGCCTAATATGCAAAGGAGTTTTTGCTACAAAAAAAAAGCCCTGCATGAGGACAATACTCTTAACTTGAATCAGCATGAGCAAACTGGAGAGCCAGTTTGGTGTAGTGGTTAAGTGTGCGGACTCTTATCTGGGAGAACTGGGTTTGATTCCCCACTCCTCCACTTGCACCTGCTAGCATGGCCTTGGGTCAGCCATAGCTCTGGCAGAGGTTGTCCTTGAAAGGGCAGCTGCTGTGAGAGCCCTCTCCGGCCCCACCCACCTCACAGGGTGTCTGTTGTGGGGGAGGAAGGTAAAGGAGATTGTGAGCCACTCTGAGACTCTTCGGAGTGGAGGGCGGGATATAAATCCAATATCTTCTTCTTCTTCAATGTCCATGAGACTTGATGTCTCTTCTGAAGCCACAAATGTCCACATGTGGAAGTTTCACTTGAATGTGTGTAAACATACTGTACGCCCTGACCTGGATGGCCCAGCCTAACCTGATCTTGTCAGATCTTGAAAGCCTAAGCAGGGTCAACCCTGCTTTGTACTGGATTCGAAGACCACCAAGGAAATCCACGATTCCTATGCAGAACCAGGGATGATGCCAGGATTTGATGATTTGAGGAGCAGCAGAAAAAAACAGGAGGGCAAAACAGCATTGATGGTGACTCTCTAGGAATCTCTCCAATTTCTATGGTACAATGATTGGAGGGATGCCTGGAGCATAACCCAGAAGCGACTCTTATCTGGGAGAACCGGGTTTGATTCCCCACTCCGTCACTTGCAGCTGCTGGAATGGCCTTGGGACAGCCATAGCTATCGCAGGAGCTGTCCTTGAAAGGGCAGTTGCTGTGAGAGCCCTCTCAGCCCCATCCACCTCCCAGGGTTTCTGTTGTGGGGGGAGAAGACATAGGAGATTGTAAGCCGCTCTGAGTCTCTGATTCAGGGAGAAGGGCAGGGTATAAATTTGCAATTCTTCTTCTTCTTCTGAGGCCCAGACTGTCATCACCCATGAAGGTGCCTTCAAGGTAAAGTGTTTACAATTCAGGGTGAGCATGGCTCTGGTCATCTTTCAAAGACTAAGGAAGGGAATTCCAGGTATCATCTCTTACTTTGATGATTGTCTGACTGAACGCCTCCATCCTTTGACTCCATCTGTCTGACTGAACGCCTCCAAGAGGTCCTTTGGAGACTACAAACGGCTGACCTGAAAGTCCAGCAGGAAAACTGCCATTTCTGGGCGCCACAGGTTGAATTCCTCGGGTTCCTGATCAACACCGATGACATTCACCCAACCACCGCCAAAGTGAAGGCCATCCAAAGCGCACCTTCTCCAACATCAAAAAATCGATGGTGTGGTCTCATTTGGAATACTGTGTGCAATTCTGGTCACCGCACCTCAAAAAGGATAGTATAGCATTGGAAAAAGTCCAGAGAAGGGCAACTAGAATGATTAAAGGGCTGGAGCACTTTCCCTATGAAGAAAGGTTGAAACGCTTGGGACTCTTTAGATTGGAGAAACGTCGACTGCGGGGTGACATGATAGAGGTTTACAAGATAATGCATGGAATGGAGAAAGTAGAGAAAGAAGTACTTTTCTCCCTTTCTCACAATACAAGAACTCGTGGGCATTCGATGAAATTGCTGAGCAGACAGGTTAAAACGGATAAAAGGAAGTACTTCTTCACCCAAAGGGTGATTAACATGTGGAATTCACTGCCACAGGAGGTGGTGGCAGCCACAAGTATAGCCACCTTCAAGAGGGGTTTAGATAAAAATATGGAGCACAGGTCCATCAGTGGCTATTAGCCACAGTGTATGTGTGTATATAACATTTTTTGCCACTGTGTGACACAGAGGGTTGGACTTGATGGGCCGTTGGCCTGATCCAACATGGCTTCTCTTATGTTCTTATGTTCACACACACACACACACCCCAACTTCCACCCAGAAGTGATATCACATCCTCCATGACGCTCTAGAAATTTCCCCAAACTCTGTGGTAAAACCCGCATGCCATTGTGGCAGCGATCGTAAGAGCATCAGAAGAGACCTGCTGGATCAGTCCAGTGGCCCATCTAGTCCTGCATCCTGTCTCATACAGTGGGCAATTGGCACTTCTCCCTGTATCCCGCTTCCAAAAGCTCCCAGAAGTTGAGAGCAGAGGCTTAGAAATCCTACCCCCAAAAGAACGTTTGCCCAACGTCTTAAAGGACAGAGCTTCTTCTTCCCAAAATTCTTATATAGATGCCAGTGGTGAAATGTCATATAATCACAACCGTTGCCTGTATCAGGTTTATTGACTGATGATAACCAAAATAATAGTAATTAAAAGGGGAAAAAATACAAATGAAGGATTCTGGAGTGAGCCAATAGGAGTAATTGTTGCCTGCTGGGGAAGCGGTATGTGGTTAACCATGGCAAGATTGTATAGAACTGCAGTTTTGCCTGTTTTCCTCTGTGACTGTTTCTTCTTTCAATAAAGTATTCTTGGTTGATTCAGAGCTGGCTGAACTCTATTCACTAGCAACAAGGATGGGATATGCTTGGGTATGCTGTTCCAAGAACCAGCTGAATCACTGAGCTGAATTGCTTGCAGGCAAGGAATTGTCACCTTAGCCAGTCAGCTCACGGTAATCTGATCTCTCCAGTGCGGTTGTCAACATGGCCACCAAGGGCCACTTTGAGCCATTTGACACTTCATCCAAAGACTCACCACCATTTACCAGGATGCCCTGTGCCAGCTGTAGGGCTCCCATCTCCGAAAGACCTGCCATTTCCAAGATGCCCAGTGTCAGGACTGCAGTAAAACTGAGCACATTGCATGTGCCTGTCGGGGCACGACATCAAAAGACTGCACACAACTGGCCTCTCCTTGCCTATGACCGGCCCACAAGGGGCGTGTCAAATCAAAGGAGTGCCCCACCATCTCACAGTGCTCTTGCCCATCTGACTGTGCCTGGGGAACCACCATCCAGAAGGTCCAGCTGCAACCACAATAGAAAATCAAGATGACAGTTCTCATTGAGGGTATGCCCCGTGTGATGGAGGTAGACTCTGGCTCAGCACTCTCCATCATCTCCATGGACACTTACCGCCAAGTCTGTCCACAGCAGCCTGATTGCTGCCTTGAGCTGTTAGGGGTCCACCTTACAGATTTCCAGGGTTGGCATGTTTCTGTAGCTGGCATCAGCTCCTTCAACGTCTGCTACAAAGATTTTAGCGGCCCATTGAAACTTGTTGCTGAGGGTCACCATGCTAGCCTGCTTGGACACGACCGGTTCGAGGTGTTGGCAGTGGCGGACTGGTCCAAAAATATTGGTTGCCAGGAGACATAGGGGGCCCACCTGCAACTATAAGGCTATCATTTAATTTTTGTAAGAAATAAATAAAAATTTTAAAAAATACATGCGGAAAAAAGGTACAATTAAAACTTTTGCTATATATATATATATATACATATATATATGTATATGTAATTACAGTGTACATATATAGTACATATTACCGTATTACCGTATACAGTAGATACTAAATGTAAATACAGATTGCATTTTCTCCAGGGGAGCCGATCTCTGCCAGTTGTAAAAGCGGGAGATCTCCAGACCCCACCTGGAGGCTGGCAACCCTAAATACAACATAAATTTTAGTTGCATTACAGTAATGATACAAGCTATATTTTCAAGCTACTAAAAACATCATTCACATTTTTAACATATTGCCTAATGTTTAAGGGGGGCCGCTTCACCAAAGGCCAACAGGGCCCACTTGCCATCGGGCAAGCTGACACCCTGCCCAGTCCACCACTGGGTGTTGGGTATTCACGTCACAGGTGTCCAACAAATCAGCCAGTCATCCTTTGACTCCATCTGTTCTGAATTCCCAGACATCTTTGATGGGTCATTAGGACACTATACAGGGCCTCCAGTATCTTTTGACCTTGACCCAACGGTGATGCTGGTGTGGCTTAAGGCTTGCCGTTTATGATTCGCGCTAAAGCCCAAGATCAACGCCGAACTCAATTGACTAATCGCTCAAGGGGTTTTGGAATCAGTGTCCCACACTCAGTGGGAAACACCAATCATCGCACCAATCAAGCCAAACAGGACTGTCCACATCCGTGTGGACTATAAACGCACCATCAACAAGGTGTTTCAGTGACAAGCCTATCCTGTTCCGGTAGTGAGCCATCTACTCATGTCCTTGGCTGGATGAAAGATCTTTCCCAAGACAGACCTGCCACAAGCATACCAACAGCTGCCTGTAGATGAAGCTACTGCCAGTTTGGTGTAGTGGTGAAGTGGGCAGACTCTTATCTGGGAGAACCAGGTTTGATTCCCCGCTCTGTCACTTGCAGCTGCTGGAATGGCCTTGGGTCAGCCATAGCTATCGCAGGAGTTGTCCTTGAAAGGGCAGTTGCTGTGAGAGCCCTCTCAGCCCCACCCACCTCCCAGGGTTTCTGTTGTGGGGGGAGAAGACATAGGAGATTGTAAGCCGCTCTGAGTCTCTGATTCAGGGAGAAGGGCGGGGTATAAATTTGCAATTCTTCTTCTTCTTCTGAGGCCCAGACTGTCATCACCCATGAAGGTGCCTTCAAGGTAAAGTGTTTACAATTCAGGGTGAGCATGGCTCTGGTCATCTTTCAAAGACTAAGGAAGGGAATTCCAGGTATCATCTCTTACTTTGATGATTGTCTGACTGAATGCCTCCATCCTTTGACTCCATCTGTCTGACTGAACGCCTCCAAGAGGTCCTTTGGAGACTACAAACGGCTGACCTGAAAGTGCAGCAGGAAAACTGCCATTTCTGGGTGCCACAGGTTGAATTCCTCGGGTTCCTGATCAACATCGATGACATTCACCCAACCACCGCCAAAGTGAAGGCCATCCAAAGCGCACTTTCTCCAACATCAGAAAAGGAGCTCCAGTCCTTCTTCAGTCTCCCGAACTTCTGCCATTCCTTCTTGCCACATAAGGCATCCTTGGGTGAGCCTCTGCACAGACTCTTGGAGTTCAAGAGACCATGGGTTTGGGGTCCAAAAGAATAGAAGGCATTCTCTGCTGTCAAGGAGCTGCTGTCTTCAAACAGTATGCTCATCCTCTTTGATGAGCAGAAACCGCTTGTGCTTCTGTGTGATGCGTTGCCATATGACATTGGCGCTGTTCTCAGCCACCCGTTGCAGGATGGGCAGGAGGCCCCCATCGCGTATTGCTCCAGAATCCTATCTTCAGCAGACCATAATTATGTGCAGATTGATAAAGTGTCACTGGCTACTGAGGCAGGAGTTTGAAAATCCAATGATTACGTGTACGGCCATCACTTCACCATAGTTACTGACCACAAGCTGCTGTTGGGTCTGTTCGCATCAGACCGCCAAACTCCTCAGCTCCTATCTCCATGCATGATGCATGCACGTTGGCCTTTCTCTCCACCTTTGAGTATACTGTGCAACATCAACCTGGCAAAGCTTTGGGACATGCTGACACCCTCAGCCATCCGCCACTTCCTGTACTATCCAGCGAGCAGTCTCTGGATCTCAGCATCATGCTTCTGGAGGACCTGTCAAAACCTCCACTCCACACTTCCGATGAGGCTGCCCATTTGGCCAAGGTCCATTCTCTTGCGCGTGTTCTGAATTGGGTGTGGAGGCGGCAGCCAGCAGGCTTCCTCGACGCAGACTTCCAGCTGTTCCAATCAAGACAACATGAACCGTCCACGCACAAATTATGTCTGCTCTGCAGAAACCACGTAATAATTCCACCCAAACGTCTACAGTAAGTTTTGGAGGCACTCCATGTGGGACATCCTGGAATCGTGAGAATGAAGGCTCTGGTACAGAGCTATGTGTGGTGGCCAGGACTGGACAACACGAAGCCTGGGTTTGATCTTGCCAACTGTGCCAGGAGTCATGCCCAGCTATGCAACAGGCATCTATGCAGTCTTGGGAGACCACACACACACACCGTGGTTCATTGAAAACAATATGATCCAGCAGACAACACTGGCTGCATTCCACCCATCAACCAATAGGTAAGCAGAGTGCATGGTGAGAACAACCAAAGATTCCCTGAAGAGAAATGTACAAGGGACTGGCATATGCGGCTGGCAGGCTTCTTATTGCAGCAACACATTACACCAGGCAGAGCTACTGATGGGCTGGAGGCTAACCACATTGCTGGACAGGCTGCATCTAGACCTGATGTCCAACTGCCAACTGCACTGGGAGACACCTGAAACTCCCAGGATATTCCAACCTGCAGACACGGTATTGCTCGGAACTATGGGGATGGCCCAGTTTGGATTCCAGTCACCATCATCAAGGCCATGGGGCCAGTCTCCTATCATGTTGTGACTGAGGACAATAGAATCTAGCACTGCCATGTCGACCAACTACACCAATGGTGGTTGGAGTCGATGCCACCAGCTGCCATGGACTATAAACCTCCAGTGGCTCCTCCTCCTAAGAACTCCAGATTTTCCATACTGGTGGCTTTGATTCCACGCCCCCCCCCCCAAATGGACAATGCGGGGCAGAGTTTTGAGCCAGCTGTGGAGGACCCACAGAACTCTGTACCTCTGTGTGAGGTACTTCCTTTGGACACTGTTCCTCCCTGCAGGGTGACTGCTCCAGCTGCACTGGAGCCAGCTACGGAACTGCAGCACTCCCAGCACGTGTGGGCTCACCCCCAATACCTACAGGATTATGTATGTGACTGGGTACAGTCCTAACTTGGGGTGTGTGTGTTATGCATTGCATCTCACTGGGTTCTTGTTGCCTGAGCTTGAGACAGGCACTCCTTGCAAATCAGGATCCTGAAGCCTGGAAGAACTGGCCAATCAGGATGCTAGATATTGGATTTATATCCCGCCCTCCACTCCGAAGAGTCTCAGAGCGACTTACAATCTCCTTTACCTTCCTCCCCCACAACAGACACCCTGTGAGGTGGGTGGGGCTAGAGAGGGCTCTCCCAGCAGCTGCCCTTTCAAGGACAACCTCTGCCAGAGCTATGGCTGACCCAAGGCCATTCCAGCAGGTGCAAGTGGAGGAGTGGGGAATCAAACCAGGTTCTCCCAGATAAGAGTCCGCACACTCAACCACTACACCAAACATGCTAGGCATGTAACAACTTGTAACAAAGAGATGCAAATGAAGGATTCTGGAGTGAGCCAATAGGAGTAACTGTTGCCTGCTAGGGGGTGTGGTTAACCATGGTCAGATTGTATATAGTTGCAGTTTTGCCTGTGCTCCTCTGCGGTTGTTTCTTCTTGCAATAAAATGTTCTTGGTTGATTCAAAGCTGGCTGAATTCAGCTTATTTCACAAGCAGACCCTCAAACATAAACACAATAAAAGAAAAATAAAGTTTGACTATCCTTAAAACAAATTCAGCTACAATACATCTGAGTAATTTATTAATGGGGCAATTTATTAACTGGGGCCCAAATCTTCATAGCCACCAGTACATAGGGAAACCATGAGAGTTACATAGGAATCTAGATAGTAAGTAAAATATTTTTTCTACCTCTAAGCTTGAGTTTAAATCATGATGAATGTATATATAGGTTCAGAGTAGAAGAGGAATACAAAGCATAATGCGGGGGATTCTCTAGTTCTAGAGGTCCACAGATACATAAGCATTGAGCCACAGGTATATGCAGGGGTAGAATTCTAGCAGGAGCTCCTTTGCATATTAGGCCACACACCCCTGATGTGGCCAATGCTCCAAGAGCTTACAAAAAAGGAGGATTGGCCACATCAGGGGGCCTAATATGCAAAGGAGCTTCTGCTAGAATTCCACCAATGGGTATATGTGTTGATCAGCCTGTTACTGTGATTGTTGGCATGCTTTAAAGAAAGCTGGGATTAGCTTTTTGATATGGGTAAGAGGTGTTTGGAAGGAGCAAATGGGTGTCAGGAAATGCGGTGGTGAAACTATGATACCCATGCATTCCATGCTGGGAATCATTAGGTTCATGTTTGATGACATTTGGGGACTATATGATGGCATTTTAGATACATGTTTTTTGTATATTTGAAATTGAATTCCCTGCTGAAGTTTACCTGGTTATGGAAATTTTAACCAAGAAAGAAAAATAAGCTGCTCAGACAAAAAGATTTTTTAAATACATTCTCATTTTCCTTACTTGCAGGGGTGGATTTCTAGCAGGAGCTCCTTTGCATAGTAGGCCACGCCCCCCTGATGTAGCCAATCCTCCAAGAGCTTACAAGGCTCTGTTTCTGTAAGCTCTTGGAGGATTGGCTACATCAGGGCCAGAGGATGTAGTGATGGCCACAGGAAAACAGCTTGAAAAGAGGATTATACAGATTTGCGGAAGATAAGTCTATCAATGGCTACTAGCCATGGTGACTGAGGTGAATTTCCACATTCAGAGGTGTTAAATCACTGAATCCCAGAGCTAGGAGGCAACATCAGGGGAAGGCCTCTATGCCCTGTTGTTGGCTGTCCAGAAGAACTGGCTGGCCGCTGTGTGAGACGGGATGCTGGACTAGATGGACCGTTAGTCTGATCCAGCAGGGCTCTTCTGATGTTCTCATGAGGAGAGAACTCTGAGGACTTCCAAGAGCCGATCTCACATTTTTTTAAAAAAATTCTGAATTGAACCTTGATGTGTTGTCAGTTCCACAGTGTGAAGCTGAGTAAAAGGACTTGGAAAAAAGTTATTCTAAGTATAAATATTTTGGGAGAGGTTATGAAGAAGAAGATATTGGATTTATAGCCCACCCTCCACTCCGAATCTCAGAGTGGCTCACAGTCTCCTTTATCTTCCACTCGCACAACAGACACCCTATGAGGTGGGTGGGATTGAGAGAGCTCTCACCGCAGCTGCCCTTTCAAGGACAACCTCTGCAAGAGCTATGGCTGACCCAAGGCCATTCCAGCATGTGCAAATGGGGAATCAAACCCGGTTCTCCCAGATAAGAGTCCACACACTTAACCACTACATCAAACTGGCTCTGAGAATGTGGCAGAACATCTGCTTAATTACAGAAAGTCCCAGGTTCAATCCCTAGCATTTCCTGCTAAAGGGATCACAGGCTTTTATGAAAAACTTCCACCTGAGACCCTGGAGAGCTGCTGCCAATCACAGTAGTCAAGAATGACCCTGATAGACCAGTGGGCTGATTCACTATACGACAATGTCATATATTTAACATACTTTTTCTTGCATGTGACATCAGCATGGTAGTATCACAGTCAATGCCATTATCTTGAAGCTATTCCATCCTCTGGGCAATAGCTGGAATCAATTATCTTGAGTAATTAGGCTTTTAGGTAGATTCTATGGAGCACTTAGGGCTCCACAGTTCCATTCAGGCATTCAGGCACATAAAATCCAACAGAGAAATGAAGCATTAATGTATGGAATATTTCACAGAGCTCGATTAAAACTGGGTCGGATGGCTGAGGGCTTGATCAGATTTTCCCGGGATGCATCTGGAGATAACCAGCAGATACCCCTGGACCAAACCTCGCTCCAAGACACTACATCCCCTTTAGTTTCAAACTGACATTAACTTGTCCTCTGGGGTTGGTCGAGAGTCACTGCTTTCCAGAAGTGATCCCTCCCTGGTTTTTAGAAGGAGACATAAAAGCTGAAGCTTACATCTAAATTCACTGTGCCGCTAGGCAAAGAGAGGTTGTGGAAGATTTGAACATTTTGGCAGATCTCACACAGGGACTACTAGGATTCCCATGTGAGAAGATCAGAACTGAATTTTCCTAGCCACCTACAGTATTGTTCATCTTCTGCTGATGCGATCGGTCCCTTCTAGACATCCCACAGACAAAAAGGTAAGACTCATAACCACAGCATTATTTTGGAGGATCAGCTGAGTATCTGGGGTGGGGGGATGAAATATCCTTTTGGCAAACTGAACAGAGCTTCTAAATATCTAGTCAGTGATCCCATAAGTACCACCAACGCTTCCTCTAAACTGTGGAGTCTTGTGAGCAAAAATTCTACTCTGTGAGCTTACTGACATTACAGTTGACAGCAAATGATTTGGCTACTGCGTAAATTAGTTTGCTCTGGGGCCATTTTTTCCTGAGCTGAGACAAAAATTTGTGAGCCAGAGGCTAAAAAACCGTGAGCTAGCTCACACTAGCTCAGCTTAGAGGGAACACTTGAGTACCCACCCTATCCTGCTACTTCTCCCTAAAAAATGCAAGGTTCTTTTGCTTAATGTTCTTATAGATGGCTTTAAAAGGGGATTAGATTTGTGGAGGATAGGTCTATCAGTGGCTAACAGATACCAGTACCAAGAGGCAACATCAGGGGAAGGTCATGGCCTCTCTGCCCGGTTGTTGACCCTCCAGAGAAACTGGTTGGCCGCTGTGTGAGACAGGATGCTAGACTAGACGGACTACAGGCCTGATCCAGCAAGTCTGTTCCGGCAGTACTCTTTCTATGTTCTTAATATCGTTAGCCAGCCATCTGGAGAATTGGTTCCCATCTAAACAAAAAACCAGAATGGAGGGATGGATAATTCAGGGCTTTCTCTTCTGTTTTTTTTCACACTATGAGACAAGTTAGGGTATAGGATGGATACCTTTTCCTCTGCTCCACCAGCTTTCCTTCATTCATGGACCAGTTCATGATGTTTTGTAAAAACTCTGTATAGAAATGCCAAGGCTGTGTTATTTAGGACTGCAGTGTTTCCAAACAAAGCACTAAAGGTGCCACTGGATTTCTCATAACACTACTTTGCGCGCATGTATAAATACTGTTAAGGCGGAAGATGGCCATTTTTAATGGAATATGCATTATAGCCGAAGTAAGATTGATGTCTGAAATTCAGATGCTTGAAACTGAAAGTCAGAGTCACTTGTTAAATTGCTTTAACAGCTCAATATTAGAGTAGTGCATTCAACAGCACTCCGAAGTGTGTGTACCTAGAAATACACCCCACTGAACTCTGTGCAACACTTACTTCTGAGTAAGATGCTTTATAGCAGGATGGCAGGCTTCTAAATACATGCTAGTATAGTGGGGTTGAGTTTAAATATGTGGATCACAACCAGTGGTGGACTGGGTCTAAAAATACTGGTTGCCAGGAGACATAGGGGGCCCACCCACAACTATAAGGCGATCATTTAATTTGTATAAGAAATAAATAACATTTTCAAAAAATACATAAGTGGAAAAAGATACAATTAAAACTTTTGCGAAACAAATGTATATATATGTAGTAATTACAGTGCACATATATTGTACATATTACTGGCAGTATACAGTAGATACTAAATGCAAATACAGATTGCATTTTCTGCAGGGGAGCTGATCTCTGACAACTGGAGATCCGTTGCAAAAGAGGGAGATCCCCAGGCCCCACCTGGAGGCTGGCAACTCTAAATACAATGTAAATTTTAGCTGCATTACAGTAATAATATTGGGACTTCTAGTATATTTTCAATCTACTAAAAGGGTCATTAACATTTTTGACATATTGTCTAATGTTTAAGAGGGGCCCACTTCATCAGGGGCCTACAGGGCCCACTTGATATTGGGCAAGCTGACACCCTGGCCTGTCTGTCACTGAAATGTAGAATTCACTGCCAGAGGATGTAATGATGGCCATAGGAACGACCAATGGATACTAAACACAGTGACTGAGGGGAACTTCCCCATTCAGAGGCATAAATCTTCTGAATTCAAGTGTCAGGGGGCAACATCAGGGGAAGGCTTCAGCCTCTGTGCCATGTTGTCGTATTTCCAGAGGAACTGGCTGGCCACTGTGTGAAACGGAATGCTGGACTAGATGGACCACTGGTCTGATCCAGCAGGGCTCTTCTGATGTTCTTATTAGGGTGCAATGATGTTCTCTAGAGAAGATCCCATCTGGTAAATGCAATAGAGAATAGAGAATTTAGGGTAGGAGATATGCAATCCTTCACAGATAGCTAAAAGATCAACATCTGCAACTAGACACTGGGAACAAACTTCACAAAACATTTTGTTCTAAGCTTAAGCTGCCTCATCTCCTTGAACTCCACCTGTCACAAGAACATCAGAAGAGCCCTGCAGGTTCAGACCAGTAGTTCATCTCATCCAACGTCCCATCTCACACGGTTAGCTTTTCAAAAAGAAAGCAAGCTATCACATCATTGATATTAGCAGGCCTCGGATTCAGCGGGAGCTCACAGGAGCACAGCTCCTGAACCTTTCTGACAGTTCCACCTTCTCCTTCCCACCTTGTCCATTGAATAGTAGTGCAGCTGCATAACAATCCCTGGATGAGCTCCACTACCTATTTTTCTACAAAACGACCCCTGGATGTTAGTATCTCTGCATCTGTATGACTTCAGTAACTGAGTGATTAAAAAAGTTCTACCCAACCGGAACACTGATTTCAGTGTCTGGCCTCCACACTTATCAATGCGGAAATTCTCTATAGAAAAATTCTGTAGTTCGTGAAATATTACATATTGTGTGTAGTGGGAAAGTGTACCTACCTAGAAAGTTGGCTACATCCAAAGAACTGCAGGTAAATATTTCCCACTCGCCTCACTTCCTGCTGGAGCCCACTATCCTATCCAAGCCTGTTTCGGAGAGTTGAGGCAGGGGCAGGGCCGGTGCTAGGCTTTCTGGTGCCCTAGGCGAATCACCCACTAGTGGCCCCCCCATTAGTAAAAAAAAAAATAGGGAAAATGAAGAGCATCAAACTTGAAACTTTTCACATTTTTAATTTACTGATTTTTAATTTTTTAAAAAAAAAATGTGATAAGTTATTAAAAAATTGTGAGAATAAGTGCTTGCTGGTCACACCAGGAAGGAAGGCGGCAGGATAGGATGAGGTGGGAGGCCATGTCACATATCGGGGAGAGGAGGGTGGTTTAACTTTGTTTTAGGCAGCTTGGTGATGGGAGAGGACGAGGTGACAGTGGTCAGGAGCCAGAGTCATGCGTTGGGAGGGGGTGCCCAGTGGTGCCCCCTAGGCCAGGTGGCGCCCTAGGTGACTGCCTACTTTGCCTACTCCCATGCACTGGCCTTAGGCGGGGGGGGGGGAGCTCTTAGGTATGGCATAGACTAGGGTGTGGGGGTTCACCATGGGAAAAGATTGGCAGAAATGTCTCCACCAATTTCTTGTGCAAATGGGAATGTCTTTCCCATTTGAGAGCCAGTTTGGTGTAGTGGTTAAGTGCATGGACTCTTATCTGGGAGAACCAGGTTTGATTCCCCACTCCTCCACTTGCACCTGCTGAAATGGCCTTGGGTTAGCCATAGCTCTGGCAGAGGTTGTCCTGGAAAGGGCAGCTGCTGTGAGAGCCCTCTCAGCCCCACCCACCTCACAGGGTGTCTGTTGTGGGGGGAGAAGACAAAGGAGATTGTAAGCCGCTCTGAGTCTCTGATTCAGAGAGAAGGGCGGGGTATAAATCTGCAATTCTTCTTCTTCCACTAGCAGAAAGGGATGTTTGGATTCAGTCTGTTTTCCCCTTCTTCATCTGAAAAAAAAAGCTAATCTAATGATAACTTTTTAAAACATGAAATTAGAAATAATCAGATGATGATTCTCTCTGTTGTCAGATTCTGAAGTTTCTCTTATTTTTTCAGATATTGTAATAACTATCTTCCAAGTCATGGAGAGGTGAGTTTGAAACTTCCCAGTGGCTGTGGTTGGAATAGCTGAGGGTCTGTTTTCCTGTGCAATATTATAATTTGTTGTGTTACTGAATATTTCCTTTCCTTCCTTTCTGTTTTGAAAAATCCAATGGTGAAACTTAAAAACACACATCCATCTCGAGAAGTAGTGATACATTTATTTATTTTTTTTCTGCAGTAAAAACAACCCAGTGAAGAAAGACTCGTGTGGCGTAGGGCGGTTAGAGCAGTTGTACTCAAACTTTCAAAAAGGGGAACCCCCGCTTGTGAACCTACTTTTCTTTTCAGGACAACTTGCAAAATAAGTCCATGCCACTTATCACCTCTCTGCAAAGATGTCACTGTAGATATATCAAATGCGAGCATCTCAGATCAGTTAATGCACGTTATTTTATTTCTCACTTTCAACATTTATAAACATATAGCATTGTTGAACAACAGGATGTATTTCATGGCCATTTCACGCATTATGCGCACTTGGGGAATCCAGATTTGACACTCGGCCTCTCGGAACTTCGTCTCCCAGTTCTCTCCCCGGAGAGCCAGTTTGGTGTAGTGGATAAGTGTGCGGACTCTTATCTGGGAGAACCGGGTTTGATTCCCCACTCCTCCACTTGCACCTGCTGGCATGGCCTTGGGTCAGCCATAGCTCTGGCAGAGGTTGTCCTTGAAAGGGCAGCTGCTGTGAGAGCCCTCTCCAGCCCCACCCACCTCACAGGGTGTCTGTTGTGGGGGAGGAAGGTAAAGGAGATTGTGAGCCGCTCTGAGACTCTTCGGAGTGGAGGGCGGGATATAAATCCATTATCTTCTTCTTCTTCTTCCTGTTCCATCTCCTGCCTCCTGGCCTCAAGAATACCCATCTGGGAGAAGTTTGGACCCAGTTTTTATTTTTTAAAAATTATTTGGTTTTAAAGAACTCAGAGATGAAGAAAGAAAGAAAGAAAAACAATAAATAAGAAATAAAATATAAATATGCATGAATATCCCCCTTCTACATTTGCAATTTCAACGCAGCTCATAGAAAACTCTAACAGTGCATTCAATTATTGTCACAATATTACAAATCCAGTCAAAGCTTTTTTTGTGGCAGGAACTCCTTTGCATATTAGGCCACACACCCCTGATGTAGCCAATCCTCCTGGAGCTTACAGTAGGCCCTGTACTAAGAGTTCTGTAAGCTCCAGGAGAATTGGCTACATCAGGGGTGTGTGGCCTAATATGCAAAGGAGTTCCCGCTACAAAAAAAGCCCTGGAAACATCTCACCTTCCTGGCTTTGTCTGAAGATAACTGGAAATCGGTGCATCCTTCGTGCTCTCACTTAGAAGGTCTTCAAATTTTAATCCATTTTAGCTGGGACTTCCTCCAAGGAGCCCCGAGAACCATACTTTTTGCACTGATTTCAACTGATTTAATGCTGTAGCATCCAAAGGCCCAAAAATCATTCAGGTCTTTCCCTTTATATATGATGGCCAGAACTCCCTTTGGAGTTCAATTATGCTTGTCACAACCTTGCTCCTGGCTCCATCCCCAAAGTCCTCGGATATTTCTTGAATTGGACCTGGCAACCCAAGGCAAGGCTAACGTCCGATACCCCCCCCTTGCACTGATAACATCACCGAGTCACATGGGAGCACCTAATCTGGCTCCCCCAGACGGCTGGTGCCCTAGGCAATGGCCTAGTTTGCCTAGTGGCAGGGCTGACCCTGACTGCTACTTGCCTAGCGTCCAATCAGTGCCCTTTCACTAGTGCAGCCTGTAGCTCTTGTCCTTCTATCTGCAGAATCAAAGAGGCGCTGTGAACAGGCGTAAAGCTCAAATGGCAAACCTGCTTGCACGTGGAGCCAGAGTACATTGCAAAATGTGTCATCAGAAACTTAGTTAATTGCTATCCTTTTTGGGAGAGAACTGGTTTGTACAACCTGGGGGATGAATCACCTCTTTTGCATTGGCATGAGGGCTTTTTTTTTTGTAGCAGGAACTCCTTTGCATATTAGGCCACACACCCCTGATGTATCCAATCCTGCAAGAGCTTACAGGGCTCTTAGGAGAGCCAGTTTGGTGTAGTGGTTAAGTGCGTGGACTCTTATCTGGGAGAACCAGGTTTGATTCCCCACTCCTCCGCTTGCACCTGCTGGAATGGCCTTGGGTCAGCCATAGCTCTCGTAGGAGTTGTCCTTGAAAGGGCAGCTGCTGCGAGAGCCCTCTCAGCCCCACCCATCTCACAGGGTGTCTGTTGTGAGAGGAGAAGATATAGGAGATTGTAAGCCGCTCTGAGTCTCTGATTCAGAGAGAAGGGTGGGGTATAAATCTGCAATTCTTCTTCTTACTGTAAGCTCCAGGAGGATTGGCTACATCAGGAGGGTGTGGCCTAATCTTCAAAGGAGCTCTTGCTACAAAAAAAGCCCTGTTTGGCATTGCAATAAAGAAACCAGCTTTGTATTGTTGCTCTCCCAGCATTGCTTCTAAGCTTGTATCTCATCATCATGCTATGGCTTCACACACAGAGCCCTCAGGCCCAGCCTTAACTCTGCAGAATGTCAGAACGCAAGCATGGTGACGACCTTCATCCTCTTGGGCTTTACTGAAAGGCCTGAACTGGGTCCTCTCTTTTCCAGTGTCTTCCTTCTTCTCTACATGTTCACAGTGCTGGGCAACGGCTGGATGGTCACCTTGATCCGAGCTGAACAGCGTCTTCACACCCCAATGTATTTCTTCCTCAGTAACCTCTCCTTTTTGGACCTCTGTTACTCTTCCGTCATTGCGCCCAAAGCACTGGAGGTCCAGTTGCAGTGGAGCAGGGCAACCATTTCCCTGCCAGCTTGTGCCACCCAGATGTTCTGCTTTACTACCCTGGTGACTGCCGAGTGCTTCCTCCTGGCGGCCATGGCGTACGATCGCTTCTTAGCCATCTGCCACCCATTGACCTATACCTTGCTCATGACCCAACGGTGCTGCCTCCAGCTGGTTCTCGGGGCTTACGGTTGTGGCCTTCTTGGTTCCATCATTCAGACTACTGGCGCTTTCCGCTTGTCCTACTATGGCCCCAACCAGATAAACCACTTCTTCTGCGACATCCCCGCTGTCCTGAAGCTCTCCTGCTCCGACACCCATCTCTCCGAAGCGATCCTGTTTGCCTCCACAAGCGTCATTGCTGTGGTCACCACAGCAATCATCTTCGTCTCATATACACGAGTCCTGTGGAATGTCCTCAGAGGCCATGCCAGCCAAGGGCGCCGAAAAGCCCTCTCTACCTGCACTTCACACCTCACTACTCTTAGTCTCTTTTATGGCACCGCCATTTTCATGTACGCCCAGCCAAGGACCAAAGGGTCCCAAGACCAAGACAAGGTGGTTTCCATGGTCTATACTCTGGTGATTCCGATGCTTAATCCGCTGATCTACAGCTTGAGGAACAAGGATGTGAAGGAAGCAATGAAGCACTTGATGAGTAGGAAGATAAGGTCTGGCTGTTAAGTAATATTTAGGAGGAAAGTTTTCAAGTTCAGTAAACAGACACTAAGGGCAAAACAATGAAGGTGTCACTAATTCTGATGTTCTGGGATCATGCTGACCCAAGAATTCCAGTTAAGTAAGGCTACAGTCCATCTGAACACCACAGTCAATGTATATTCAAATTGTATATTTACAGGGCTTTTGTTGTAGCAGGAACTCCTTTGCACATTAGGCCACCCCCCCACAATGTAGCCAATCCTCCAAGAGCTTATAGGACTTTTAGTACAGGGTCTACTGTAAGCTTCAGGAGGATTGGATACATCAGGGAGGTGTGGCCTAATATGCAAAGGAGTTCCTGCTGCAACAAAAGCCCTGTATATTTACAATATAGATGCAAACTTCAGCTTTTAGAATCCTTAGCTTAAAAAAAAAATTAAAGACAGGAATTTAACTAAGATTGCACATCCTCAATCTGCCCTGCTCTTTTATATAATAATAAAAATAAAATAAAAAATAAAATAAATAAAAAATATAATAGTTTAAAGTGGGATTCTCTTTTTAGCACAGATGTGCAGGGGTGGAATTCTAGCAGGAGCTCCTTTGCATATTAGGCCACACCCCCATGCTATAGCCAATCCTCCAAAAACTTACAAGGCTCTTTTTTGTAAGCTCTTGGTGGATTGGCTACATCAGGGGTTTGTGGCCTAATATGCAAAGAAGCTCCTGCTAGAATTCTACCCATTAGCAATCCACAGAACTGTTGTTTTGGGGGTTCTCTGCCCACTCAGGTAACACGAGCTGAGTGTGAACGAGAAGCAATGGCATCTGCCAATCCAAGTTTTTATTTTACATGTATTATTGAGGTCTGATATTCCTTTTTCAAGGATAGTTTTCTAAAGTTAGAACATTTCCGGTTCTCAGAGCAGAAGGATCCCAACCTCTGCTGGTTTTTAAAAACATATATATTTATGATGAATACTCTTCAGCCTGCTCGGGGCATATTATGAGGGAAAAGCAAGAAAAAATATTTATAAAATGCTATCAGTGAGGGAAGAGGAAGCAGAGTCAACAACCAGGCATTCCAATTATATTTTAATTACTTGTTAACTTTAAAGCAGTGTGAAAACACAACAACCCCCCTCCCCAAGAAGTCAATATATTTTTCTAGTAGAGGCTTCACGGTGTGGTACCCAACTACAAACTGAAGTGTGACTTATTATCGACACAGTAAAAACAAGTCATCATTTAAAATGACTTTTTATTCAATCGATGGGCTCCATAGGAAACAACCACTTAAGATATTTCAGAAGCTTTCAGTGTATTAAGGCATTACAAAATCGGTTTCACAAACAACGCAGAATTGTGAATCAAAGCCCAGTGCTAGTCAGCAAAGTTCCGTTGTTCCTGAGAACTGTCAGTTCAATGGTTATGTAATGGTTGCTCTTTTCACTTTGGTTATCAAAATTTGTAGCATGCAGTTAAATAAAATGACCTGAACTTCTGAAACCAGCCACTCTCAAGATAGTACAGACACTGATTTTAAAGTAAAAGGCTAAGCCAGAGGAGTGGGATGGGTATATTTTGAGTTATTTGCAAACATACACATATCTATTATGTTCAAACTTAACGTCTGTTTTTAAAAACATGAAAAAAATATTAGGCTGGCAGAATTTATTTCGTTTTCAACCATTCTATTTACCCTTGAACCGTTTCAAGCAGCTTATTCCTGCACAAAAATTCCCTTCAAAAACCTTTTGCCCAAGTATCAAAACTAAGGTAGTGCTGGCACACAAGGCACAGGTTTACATATGGCAAGAACGCCCTTACCCACAATTTCCTGATTTGCAGGTGATTTTGCATACAACCTTTCCCCAAGAATGCATATAATTCTAAATGACAATCATACATGTTTCCAGGGCTTATTTTGTAGCAGGAACTCCTTTACATATTAGGCCACACCTCCCCAATGTAACCAATCCTCCCAAGAGCTTACAGGGCTCTTAGTACAGGGCCTAATGTAAGCTCTTGGAGGACTGGCTACATCAGGGGTGTGTGGCCTAATATGCAAAGGAGTTTCTGCTAGGAAAAAAAAAAGCCTTGCATGTTTCTATTTTTGCCCTGTGTGTGTGTGTGTCTATACACACACATGGAATATTTAGCCAAAATTATCTTCCCTGAGTGTATTATGGAAGATGCTTGCATGATCATCACAGAAGATGGTGCATAAGTGTTGGCTCCGGATTTTCAGGGCCATGAAAAAAAATAAATCCCCTTCCCCAAGTACCTCATGTTGCCCCACCCATCTCTTCTGTCCCTCTGGTCTCAGTCTGCAGTATGGCCCAGAGGGAGGAGAAAAGTAAAATCTTCATCTTGTCTTTGTTCTACTCAATGCTCTCTCACTTAGTGAGCAGACCAATCAGCAGTTTCAGCACAAAGGAGAAGGAGGGACGGGTGAAAGGTCTTGCAAGCTCCTATTGGAGCACAGACCTCAGTAGGCACCCAGCGATTCTGGTTTCTGATCCTAGTCCTGCTGTGTATACCACAGTATGAGCTTTCCCCCTATCTGACACCAGTGTACATGTATAGGGATAAACTCAGGTATGAAATGGCCCTCTATAATGCCTCTCATATAGCATCAGTGCATAGAAGAATATTTTGGAGCAGTGATAACAGTTACATTCAGCACTGTAACAAAATTCTTCTCTGATTACCCTATTTGTAAGAGAAGTCTTCCTCTGAACATACAATAGTACTAAACCTGGTAATGAAGCTACATTCGCGTTATCAGAAACATATAGAGATTTTATATTAAAACTTTATGTCCTTATAAACAAATGAAAGATTTTGAAAAAAAGCATCATTTGTTAATTACGTCCCTTTGGCATCAGCGTACATTAATCTTAAAGCTATGCCTTTGGTATAAGAGGAGACAGGTCAACATTCTACAAGCTCAGTATGAAATGATTAATCAGATCTGGACAATCCAAAACTTTAAAGATAACAGTTTCTGCATCCCAGAAGAAACACCTACTGGGGCAGAGTCTCAGGTGTGATGCACAGAGGTTTGTGAACAGAACTCGCAGTACTTCTCCTTCTATAAGTGGTGGGAGCATGGAGCCAATTTGGATTGGGACTACGGTGTGAGGTGTGTAGTTGTTAACCCATCCCACAATCCCATTTTCCTGATAAAAAGGGAGCCACTATTTGTCCCTCTTGGGCAGGGGTGGAATTCTAGCAGGAGCTCCTTTGCATATTAGGCCACACACCCCTGATGTAGCCAATCCTCCAAGAGCTTACAAAAAAAGAGCCCTTTAAACTCTTCGAGGATTGGCTACATCAGGGAGGTGTGGCCTAATATGCAAAGGAGCTCCTGCTAGAATTCCACCCATTATCAGCACCTATGCTTCCACAGTAGGTGAACAGTGACTTCCTAGGGCCTTTTTCAGATTGAAAAAATGGTACTGAGGTTTAACTCCACCTCCCCTTGAGGTTTTGATTTGACTCACCCCCCCCCCCCCAAGAAAAGAAGAAAAGATCCTGGGAGCTCCAATCATGCAATGCTCACAGCCAGGCCTCCTCAATGTCTTAGATACCAACTATATATCACTGCAACAGAAGAGTATTTTTAAACATGTTTCTTCCTGGATGACATCTAAAGAGGTGCAGATAACACACTTTAAAGCACGCAAGGCGAGTGGGGTCAGCCTTTCTCATCCTTCTTCTAGGCACTTTTCTGCCAGACAGACTCCGTTTTCAGTATTTAAGCCTGATCACAGAAAAGGTCTTCACCACCTGCTTATGTGTCTATTAACTTTTCCCAAATACACACATTCTAGCTGTGAGGAGAGCTGGGCTTAGTCCTGAACAGCAGGAAAGCACATAGCTGACCTTCAAGAAATGGGCACTTAGGTGTCTTCTTTTACCCAGTGCATGATGGGAACAGAAAATTCATACAAAACTACAGATCTGTAGTGGGTCACACCAAAGAACCGTAACCCCAAAAATGGCATATCTCCCACCCCCAAGACCTGTTTGGCAACTTTTTATAATCCCCACAAACCACTCAAATTAACTTAGGAAAATCCCCCATGTTATTCAAAATGGCAGCCATAATAAATATGGTGGCTTTCTGGGTTACCATGGAAATACGGAAGAATGGTTTCCAGGAAATAAGGAATACCTCACTATTTGAGGGGTAGCCTCTGGGGAAGAAGAAAGATAAGCCAGAATGGGTCATTGGGATTGATAGGGGTGCCTTCCACAAGATATATCATTCAGGAACAAGCCTCCCAACTATTTAATATTTCCCAGAGCATGTATGTCTGCATTCTCCAGAATTTCCACCTTCTGGTTATCACGTCCAGGCATCACTACATTGTTCACCATTGCTCGACCCACAGTCACCGTAGGGATGGAGTACAATGTGGGGCAGACATAAGCGACTGCTCCAAGGACTTTTCTGGTTACCCACTCGGCAGGACGAGACTCCTGACGATCACACAGCAGCACTCTGCAAGAGAGGAGAGGTGGATCAAGAGCCAGCTTCCCCCCAGTTTTACGCTGTCTCTCCATTCTGCCCCAAATGATTGTCCTATGGGAAAATAATGGACAACAGCTATGGCCTCTTTGATGGGAGAAGTGTGTGGAGAAACACAATGCAGGTGGGTGAGAAGGAGGCAAGACATTGCCAGCGTTTCCCAGCAACACCAAGAGCAGTGAGGACCAAATGACCCAGAAATATAATAGAATAATAGATTCCCCCCTCTCCAACAAGACCTACACACCCTACACCCACACCCACAAAATGGTACCTAGGCCCAGTCTAGTTTACAAGGCTGTTTCCTGTGTTGTTCTAGAACTGACAACAGTCATGTTGTGCAAATAGCAAGTGAAGGGAACACTGATGGAGAGAAAGTGGCTCAGCAAAAGCGACATGGATGGAGTGTTGAACTCGGGCCACGAAGGTCAGGATTACATTCCCTACTCAGCCACGACACTGACTTTTGGTCACTCGCTTTCACCCAAACCTGTAAATGCCACTCTGAGCACTACAGAAAAGAGAGTAGGAGAGGCAGACAAGTGTACAGAGAGATAAAAGGGGGACATACAAACAGAAGATCAGAGCCTTTGGATTAAACCAGAGGTGTCAAACATGCTGTTCATGGGCCGAATCAGGCCCCTGGAGGGCTTCTGTCAGGCTCCCAGGCAACTGGCTGTCATCTGCTTCCTTCTTCCTGTATCTTGCTTCCTTTTGCATAACAGCTTGCTTTGCAAGGCTTCCTTAATTTCACAAGAGCTACAGAGCAAAACCTCTATTTTTTCCATTGGCTGAGGCTCCTCCCTTGGGGAGGGAGAGCCTGCTTTACCAGGCTCTCTCAACTGCACAGAAGAGCTATTGGGCCAAGCATCTCGTCCTTCTATTGGCTGAAGTTTATAGTCCCCTGAAGAAGAAAGGAAAGAGCCAGGGCTTCCTTTACCCAGTTTCCTAGATCCCATGAGAGATATACAAAGAAAGCATCTTTAAGACCAATGAGTGCTACCGTTTTAAGCATGTTTTAAGTTTTTAAAAAACTAGTTTGGTGTAGTGGTTAAGCATGTGGACTCTTATCTGGGAGAACCGGGTTTGATTCCCCACTCCTCCACTTGCACCTGCTGGAATGGCCTTGGGTTAGTCATAGCTATCGCAGTTGTCCTTGAAAGGGCAGCTGCTGTGAAAGCCCTCTCAGCCTCACCCACCTCAAAGGGTGTCTGTCGTAGGGGGAGAAGATATAGGTGATTGTAAGCCGCTCTGAGTCTCCAATTCAGAGAGAAGGGCAGGGTATAAATCTGCAGCTTTCTTCTTCTTCTATATATTTGTGTTTGTCTTTTTTCTTTATAAAATTTATATCTCTGCTACCTAATCTTAAATAGGTATACACATGGCTCGACCCAACCTGACATGGCCCGGCCCAACAAGGTCTCATTTATGTCAGATCCGGCCCTCATAACAAATGAGTTTGACGCCCCAGGATTAAGCCTTCTGGAACTGTATTCACAGTGACTGCTGTGATCTAGGTTTATTATTTCGACATAACACATGCGGGAGATTCAGGCTAAAACCCCCGTTGTAGCAGGAACTCCTTTGCATATCAGGCCACACACCCCTGATTTAGCCAGTCCTCCAAGACCTTACAATAGGACCTGTAAGAAGAGCCCTGTACGCTCTTGGAGGATTGGCTACATCAGAGGGATGCGGCCTAATATGCAAAGGAGTTCCTGCTACAAAAAAAGCCCCGCTTGGGTCATAAAAGGTCCTCTCCCATCTATCTCCATGTCCACATCTATGAATACTTACGCTGGTCTAAATATGGAGTAGCGGTCAAATCCAACTGTTTTGATCCTGGACTCCACTTCGCCCTGTGCGGGGGGCGGAATACAGAAAACCAAATATAAGGTACAAACTCTCAGACACACCCACGCTTATAGCATTTGGTTTCATACTCAAACATTACAGGTCACGAGCCATGTTCCCTCTAAGCTGCAGTCTCGTGAACAAAAATTCTAATTTTGAGAGCTACTGGCATTAAAGTTGTGAGCTACTGGCATTAAAGTTGTGAGCTCCTGCATAAATTAGTGTGTTCTGGAGTCAATTTTCCCGAGCTAAGACCAAAATGTGTCAGCTGGAGGCTAAACATCTGTGAGCTGGTTCATGCTAACTCAGCTTAGAGGGAACACAGGTCATGAGTAGGAAGCCGGCCTATGAATTCATCAGGGGCTAAACTCCAAAAGCATACAACTCTGCTTACTGCAATCACCCTCAGGGAAAGTCATGGTACTGGAGACAAGGATTCAGAGCACAGGAGGTTGACTGTGTACACAAGATGAAACAGTGGTAGCCAGGAAGAAACAGTTTTGGGATATTGACTGTAGCATATGAGGGCATAAGGAACAAAATGCCACTCTGAGCCTGCCTTTGGTGGGGAGGGCGGGATATAAATTAAATAAAATAAATTAAAAAATAAGAATATGGGATTAGTAAAAGTTTTGAAGGGGTAACAGCATCAGTTAAGACCTTTTAGGGCGGGTCTCCAAACTGTGAGAGTCCCTCCACAATGACACTAATCTCACCCCTTTTTTTTGTTACTTAACTGTGAACACGACGAAGACCTGGAGATGGCCAGGTTTTTGTACTTTCTGCTAATATTCTGTGTGGCAGCTATGCAAACAGGAGGAACTCAGGTACATAAGGACAAACTTATTATTATTATTATTGATTTCTATCCCATCTCTTTCCTGCAAGCGGGCTCAGGACAGGTAACAACAGAGTTAAAACATTAAAAAACAGTTAATTGTCTTAAAAACAGCTAAACAATTAAAGCAACTAAAAGATGGCAAAAGATAAATAATAGAATGCAAGTCCTTAAGTCGGGCAGATAGAAAGGAGTCAATTAAAGCATGTAATATCAGTGCTCCATAGAGGCAGATGGATAGGCAGCGTTGGGCAATGTTGGCAGGGAGGCCAGAAGGTTAAAATGGAAAGCCAGGCAGAAACCAGGCATTCCTCCTGTCCGCTATCTGACCCTGAAGCCCCCTGATTAGAGACTCACCCCTCACACGTACCTTAACTCGAAGGTAAAGGAAAGAGCTGGAGGCATCTGCACCCTTTGTTGACTGTAGGACAAAGTGGCGGCACCCACCAGCTTTGGCTAATTCTGCAGAGTGCAGAACATAATCCCGGTCGACCCGCACAAAGCCAGCCTGGATAGGTGGAGAGAGTAACACTTAGTCACTTGGATTGTGGGGGGGGGAAGCCTCACAAGTGTTCACAATAGGTCATAACCAGGGCTTTTTTGGCAGAAAAAACCCAGCAGGAACTTATTTGCATATTAGGCCACACCCCGACATCACCATTGTTCCACACAGGGCTTTTTTAATGGAAAAGGCCCATCAGGAACTCATTTGCATATTAGGCCACACCCCTGACATCACCATTGTTTAACACAGGGCTTTTTAATGGGAAAAGCCCAGCAGGAACTCATTTGCATATTAGGCCATACCCCCTAATGCCAAGCCAGCTGGAACTGTGTTCCTGCCCAAAAAAAGCCCTGGTTATAACATATTTAAGACCACGCACTGTGTAATAAACTATAGTCGCTGATGACAACCAGCAGCTGGATCCAGCGAACTGCTGACAGTCACAGACTTTCCATGCTGTCCCTTTCCTGCAGATGTCCTTGCCAAACCTGGGAAAGCTGGTGGTCAGAATCAAGGGTTCCATGTGGAGCAACAGCCACAACAAGAGGAGGAAAAATGGAGGAAATAGCTCTCGTCCTTGTCTTCCATTTGTTGAGCTCTGCACGGCTCCATGGACGGAAGAAGGGAGTGGTTTTGCCTCAATTGTCACTACAGCCCACTGATCCACGTGGCTATTAGTCCACAAACCTTTCCCAAGGTCAGAAAGGACTGCTACAGGAAGGGGGCAGCATGGAAGATCTGCAGTCTTTGCACAAGTTGATCACTGATCCAAACTCACTGTACTGTTTGCTAGAATTACACCCCCTAGGATCTTGCAGTCTCAAAAGTGTTTCAGAGCAGCAGAATAAGCCACTGGTGCACAAGGTAAAAAGCCAGCAAATTTGACACACAGTTCGGCTGCCTTTTTTTGCTAGGTTGTGCTTCCAAATGGTGATTAAGTGAACGGCTTCCTTCTCCATCTGTTACAGCAGAGGACAGCCTGTGACTTTTGCTCGCAGACTATGCAAAGCCCTCGGCCAGCCTAAGATTTGGGCTTGATCCAAAATGGCTTCTCTTATGTTCTTATTATGGAACAGAGGTCCATCAGCCACAGCGTATTGTTGGAACTCTCTGTCTGGGGCAATAATGCTCTGTATTCTTGGTGCTGGGGGGGCACAGTAGGAGGGCTTCTGGCCCCACTGATGAACCTCCTGATGGTACTTGGGTTTTTTGGCTACTGTGTGACACAGAATGTTGGACAGGATGGGCCACTGGCCTGATCCAACATGGCTTCTCTTATGCTTACTGGTGAGACGTGGCTTCAAATCCCCACTGGCTGTCTTTTGAGTCAGTCAGAATATCTCTCTGTAACCTACCTCATAGGATGGCCATGAGCCGAAATGGAGACAACGCAATACAACCCAAACAGGCTGACACCCCGAGACTGGATTTGGAATGGGCTCAGTCCTTCCAAATGTCTTCAGAGAGCCCCTTAAAATCTTAGGAAAACCTCACGGTGACTGATTTCGCACTCAGCTTACCCCACGGTCACGTTCCTCTTCTCTGCTGTGTTCGTCGGATTTCCCACTATCTGCGCCAGAGTTACAGGAAGTGTTGCGGCTTTCGCACAGCGAATGGAAACTGGTTTTTAGCGGTTTCCATTTGCTGCGCGAGAGCCGTGACGCTTCCTGTAACTCCAGCACAGATAGTGGGAAATCTGATGGATGCTGTGCAGAGAAGAGGAACGTGACCGCGAGGTAAACTGAGTGCGAAATCGGTCCTTCTCTAAATATCCCATCTTACAGCCACTCCTATGTTGTCATAACAGCATACGGGCAGAACTGGCGTATTAGGAGTGGATGGGGTAGGTGACCGCCTTGGGCGCCACCCTGCCTGGGGGGTGTTGCCGCCAGGTGCCCCTTCTCTCCCCTGTGATGCTCCTGATCCCATTCAGGATTCCTGCAACCCAGGAAACCTGAGTGGAGCTGGGGCCAGCGCTTGTGTACTGTGCTCCTTGCAAGGAACGAGGCACACAAGCACTGTAGCTCTTCCCTGACCCGGCTTCCTGCAACGCAGAAAGCCTGAGAGGAGCCGGGGATGGCACTTGCATACCACGCTCCTTGCAAGGAGTGTGCTACCCAAGTGTTGTCGTGCTCCCCCTACCCTGATCAGGCTTCCTGTAATGTGGGAAGCCTGAGCGGAGCCGAGGCGGATCAGGCGCTGCAGCAGGGGGCATGCTTGGAGCCAAGCTCCGGGCACATCCACTACCACACCTCCACCCACCCCAACTGGAAGTCAGGGGCAGAGGGCAAAGCTGCTCCTGGGGCGGCAAAAGCTCCAGTACTGTCCCTGCCTGCGGGGAGGCAGAAAAAGCTCAAAGATAATGTCTTTTATATACCCAGCGGACAAGGCAGGTAAAAAGCAATATGTTCATTCCACAATGGCTACCCTTTTCCTCAGTCAATTGAAAAGTATTGCACCAACTACAATCGCACTATTTGTTTTTATTTAAGGTAATAAATCTCTCTGGATTTTATCTGCTTAACATACTTTTTTAAAAAGTACAAAGGGAAGAAATACATATTGTTTTCTTAAGTATACAGAGAGCTACCCTGACCTGGAGAGCCCAATTTCAGAAACTAAGCCAGGTCAATCTCGGCTAGTATTTGGATGGGAAACCTCTAAGGAATACCAGGGTGGAAAACCACCTCTGAACTTCTCTTATCTTGAATATCCCACCAGGGGTCGCCAGAAGTCAGCTGTGACTTGACAGCACTTTCCACTACCATACAGAGAGCTAAGGCCATTTTGTTGCAGATATAGGGGGGGGGGGGGAGGAGGAGAAATATCTTCCTAATGAAAGGTGCTAGAGACTTATAATTTTTTTTGAAAATCTTGAATTCATTCTAACACATTTTGTCTGTTTGGTTTTTTTTAAATGGAACTAAAACTAAAATATAACTGGGAGTGCAAGGGGAATGGCTACTGTTAGGGAAATCACAATTTCCTTTGTGATTGGAAATTGTCACTCCTTTGTGATTGGAAAGACTGCTTTTCAACTGTTTACGTTTTTTTTTCTACATGCTTTCTATTGGAAGTTCTATGTGCAAGTTTTGTCAGTACACCACAGACCTCTACATTACACTGTCTTCTTGTTTAAAATGTATGGTGTTTCTTAGCGGGTTTTTTTATTTACACAGCTGTACACTAAGATCCTATAGTTTTGCTATACCGTCAGGGAAATGGCACGGGGAAGCTACAGGGAAACCTGCCTTGTGGAAGCTGTACAACAGCCACAGCAGTAATGGAAAAACTAAGCATGCCTGTTCCGGCATGCAATGCCCCGGCATCCTGCACCACACACAGAGCCTTGGGATCCTACCCAGTGTCCAAAGAGCTCCTGTTTCATACTCAGACCTGGTGAGAAGCAAAGAGGTCCTTATCTCTACCCTGGCCCATTCCCCTAGGACAGCCATGTTCCATTCATTTCCCGGCTCCCTCTCATCCCTCCGCCTTCCTTTGCTTCTTTTACGTATCACGTGCTGCCCTACTTCCCAGTTAGGCTCACCGCTCCAGCTTTGCTTCTGGTCGTGCCCATGCAGCAGAATCCAACCTCGTGGCCTTGGAAAGCAGCGGCAAACTCGTCCAGTTTCTCAAAGTCAACAACTTCTTGCTTCTGTGGATTGAGGCGCAAGGTAAGCCAGAATGTAAAAAAACAAACAAACATTAAAAAGTTTAGATAAAAAAAAGGCGACACGGCAAATTGCACATACTTTCTTGTGAGACCTTCCCTCAGCCCAATTTTAGAAGGCTTCACTTAGTTCCAGACATATGGGATCCAAGTGATAAGGGAAATACCCGAGAAAAAAAAGCACTGTTAAGAACATAAGAGAAGCCATGTTGGATCAGGCCAATGGCCCATCCAGTCCAACACTCTGTATACACACACACACACACACTGTGGCTAATAGCCACTGATGAACTTCTGCTCCATATTTTTATCCAATCCCCTCTTGAAGCTGTCTATGCTTGTAGCTACCACCACCTCCTGTGGCAGTGAATTCCACATGTCAATCACCCTTTGGGTGAAGAAGTACTTCTTCATCTGTTATTCACAGGTGGTATTTACCTGTCCTCTAGCAGAACTATTAGGACTCTGGGCTAGATCCTACTACTCCATTCAGCTGCTAGGACCCTTCTGCCAGCGTGAGGAGTCTTTGTCGGGTGGAAAATGTGTTCCGTCAGGGGAAGACTCCCCCCCCCCCCCCCGGACCACATTAATATTAGGATAAGTCTCTGCTCACTGAAACCAGACCAAGCCTTTATCTTAAGTCTTTTGGCATGAGAATAGTCAGTGTGACCCAATAAAGATTCATCTCTCTCAGATCCCCAAGAGGATCATGTTTAGCTTTTGACTGAAGCAAGTGTTCTATTATCACTCTTTTTGTTAAAACATAGGTTGAGAAATCAGCAGTCTATGTGTTCTCTTTATATCCATTTTTAAAAACAAATTCTCTTTATAAATGTAAAGAGAATGCCTCACACCCACAGTGGCTGATCTCTCAGTGTATGTTTTAGTAAAGCAACAATAACAAAACAGTTGCTTCCGCCGTAAAGCAGAGATGATCCTGTCAGGTATCTGACAGAAATGTGTCTTAATGGGCCACATTCTCAGGCCAAACTATATGGTGTTTTTTGCACTCACTTTTCCATTGTTGCAAGGGCCAAGCAGAGATGTATCACCTGGGCTGATTTGCTTTGCAATCACTATTTTATAGCCACAAGATTCTCACCTAGAGATCACATTTGTATTCTGCTATTCTCATGAGGGCCTGACCGTCTTTCAGGTGTTTGCCATGTGTCCTGTCAGATTCTGGGAAGTCAGTGGTTGCACAAGCAAGGCTGGCGTGTGGGAGTAGGCCATGTAGGCAGCTGCCTAGGGCCCCGTATGGCCTATGGGGCACTGCTAGGCACCCCCACACGCCAACTGACTCGCGGCGTCTTTCCCCCACCCGATTGGGCGAAGGAAAGAGGCAGCTTGGCCTTGCTCCCAGTCTGCCTTCCCTTGCAGGGGAGCCCCAGCGCCAACCCTGTGTATAAGTGAATAGGGGCCCCAAGGCAGATTGATACCATGGTGTTTGGGGGGGGGCTTAAAATCCCCCCATACCATTTTTCTTACTCAAAATGAGTAAGCTCAACTTTGACCACTTTAAAGTTTGAGCATATGATCCCACAAACAGATGTACACAGCTTCATCACGTTAAGCAGGCTTAAAATAAGAAAACAGTATTGTCAAAAGCTCTTCTTAAAAGCAAAGACAAGTCAGTAAAGGATAAATCTCCTGCTAATATCAGTCCCACTGGTCTGCACGGCTGCTTTCCTATCAATCTACTCCAATGAACAAACAACACAGAATGGATTGTGGCACACATTTTAACAAAGCCAATTCCCACCCAGATCTGTGGGTCGGCAGAAGTGCAGGTTATGCCTTTGAACTAAGTGCAACTGGTTTTGCCACGTGAATCTCAACTAAAGGCAAAGTTGGCAAAAACTCCAACTGCACGGTTGCCCACACTCCTATAATTTTTTTTAACCAAGCCCGCCTTTTTTTTTTAAACTCTCATCATGAGCAGAAATTATTGGCACTGCTCTCTTACCACACTGCTGTACAGTGGCTCTTCCAAATCCAGCTTTCGCCGGCCAATGAGCGTCACCGTGGAGAATATTTTCTGCCTCAAGATTTCAGCCAGCAGTTCCTTCCCAGTTTCACCCGAGGCACCCAATATGAAACACGCTTGTTTCTTGGCCTGGAAAGATTCCCGGAGTTTCTTCAGTTCTTCTGGCTTGGGGACAGCCATTCTGGGTGGGCTGGGAAGAAATGGAAGAAGACATTTGTTATGAGAGAAAACCACTATGGGAGACCCTGGCATGAAGTTTCTCAGTGCCTGAAATGTTTTGAGATAAACCTACAATTAATTATTGGAGAGGTGCCACAATTCAACTACAACTAAAGGGTTATTTTAACATTCTTTTAATGATTTTTTTCCAGATGGTTTTAAAACGCTTATTTTTTTCTGTTGATTCTTTTAGAAGTTTTTTTTAAAAAAAATATTTACCATTATATTGTTCTTTGTCTACTTCATTTGGAAAGCTTCTATGAACAGGGGCAATGAACCTTGATGAAGGCTATTTTGGAATACAAGAACTGGCAGTGGCCGCCACAACAAAATGGCTGCCATAAAGGACAGGGCCAATTACAAAGTGGCTGCCACAGGGGCTGGGTCCAACCACAAATAAGGAGAGGTTCAACAAAATATGAAGAGTTTCCAATGATGAGGCAGCCGTTTTCAAATGAATCTCTCCAGAAACACAAAAGGACCTGCTCCTGAGCTTCTCAAAAGCCAAGATTGACCATTGCTTTGAAGAAGAAACACACAGGTGACAGGAAATGCATTGACGGACACTATGAGATACACAAGGACTGTGTTGGGAGATCGCCATTCTCTGCTCTAAGGCTCTCAGGATGTCATAAACAAAAATTGATATTTTTTTTAAAAAAAAGAATAATAAATGAAAGTGTGGCTGATTGAGCTCCATTCCATAAGGCTTCATATTTCGATAGATTCAGATGGATAGCCATGTTGAGGAAGTCTGTATGCACCTGACAGCTTATACCCTGAATAAAACTACATTGGTCTTAAAGGTGCCACAAACCACACTTTGTTCTGCTGTTTCAGACCAACAAGGCTACCCACTTGAAACCAAACACACACTAAAGCACTTTCCAACTGGATTTTACTATGTGAGCTGGCAAAATCCAGTTGGAAAGTGCACTGGAAGTGGATTGAAAGTTCATTGTTTAGTGTGTGTGATCGCAGCCCATACGGACAGGCTTTCCAGCCTTGAATTGGGAAATACAGGGAGATTTTTGGAATGGAGCTTGCAGAAGGTTTGGGGAGACCTCAGCAGGATGTAATGCCATCAAGTTTATTCTTCAAGACAGCTGTTTTCTCCAGGGGATCTTGGTCATCTGGCGTTCAGTTGATCAGAAGATCTCCAGATACCACCTGGAGGATGGCAACCCTAGAAACTGAGCAGGATTTTAAGTAACATTAAAAAGCTCCTGGGCATGAAAGAGCCTTCCCAAAACGTCCTTCCTTGGCTTGCAGAGCAGGGTGGACGCTCGCCATAAAATTTTTTCAAAATAGAGATGGTGGGGAAGGGGGTAATGAGGGGATACTGCCAAATTGCAAAATAAATGCCAAAACCCAGCAATAAACAAACCAAGACCAACCCAGTTATTGTTTCAGAATAGTGAAAGTAACACCAGAATGTCAAGAAGAGAGGGAACAAGAACTAAGAAAATATGAAGCTTTAAAATAAAACAAACCACTAGCCAGCCAAGAACAAACCATCAAACCACCAGCTGGCAAAAGTCCTGAGGGAAATAAATATATCAATAGGGAAGGGATGGTGGCTCAGTGGTAGAGCATCTGCTTGGGAAGCAGAAGGTCCCAGGTTCAATCCCAGGCATCTCCAAAAAGAGGGTCCAGGCAAATAGGTGTGAAAAACCTCAGCTTGAGACCCTGGAGAGCTGCTGCCAGTCTGAGTAGACAATACTGACTTTGATGGACCGAGGGTCTGATTCAGTATAAGGCAGCTTCATATGTTCATATGCTTTCATCTGATGCCAGGGAAGCCATTAAGGCCAGGTCTAGACAAGTACTGGAATGAGACAGTAATAGAGATGCTTTTTTGGGGGGCAGTATGGATCAGACCACTTCAGCTTTTAGGGGAAGGTAATTCACTGTAGAGGACTAGGCTACATATTTTCTCTCTGAAATACTCATTTGCAGTTAACTGATTTTTTTTGAGAGACAGCACATTTAAAATGTGATGCTCCCCACCTGCAGTATGAAGTGGTACATACACAGCATTCTACCGCCTCATTCTGTTCCATGTGCTGAATCTCATCCGAGAATAAAGTTGAGATGCAGCCTGGGGAGAACAGGGACCACAGTGGGGTACGATGCCTCAGAGTTCAGCTTCCAAAGCTACCATTTTCTCCAGGGAAACTGGTCTGTGTATTCTGGAGATGAGTTGTAACTCCAGGGGATCCCAGGTCCCACCTGGAGGCTGGCATCCCATGGTTAAAGGGGAGGTGGAAACAGGCATGTGGGGCCTGGAGACCTCCTGGAATGCAGCTCATCTTCAGACTATAGATATCACTACCCTTTGAGAAAACAGGATGCTTTGGAGGGTAGCCTTTATGGCCCTGAACCCCACTAAGGTGGGTCCCTGCCCTCCCAAGACTCCATCCCCAAATCTCCAGGAATTTTACAATTTGGAACCTGACAATCCTGGGGAGAGAGGCTAAGAGATGCCAGGAGGCTGGCAGAGCTGGATGCAGTGGGTAATTTCACCCACATTGGATAATGCACTTTATCAAATAGATTTTCTTGTTTTGCACAGGAAAATCCAGCTGCAAAGGACTGCTAAAGGACACTGAAAGTGCATTCTCCAATGCGTGTAAAATTAGCAAGTGTTACTCTTTTATGAAAAGCTTTCCACCAGGACATACTAAAACTAAGAAATCATGTATAGTCTATGGGCAATCACTCTCCTTAGGGCAAGCGTGGTCTCCATTATTCCCCAGTCATACATATCTATGGTGTCAAACATGCGGTCTGGGGGCTGAATCAGGTCCCCAAAGGGTTCCTATCAGGTCTCTGAGCAACTGGCTGTCATCTGCTTCCTTCTCCCTATATCTTGCTTCCTTCTGCATAACAGCTTGCTTCACAAGGCTTGCTTAATCGCACAGCAGAGCTACTGAACCTCTTCCTTCTTTTGGCTGAGGCTCCTCCCCCTCCCCTGGGGAAGGAAGGAAAGAACCACAGCTTCCTTTGCCCAGTTCCCTGGATCCCATGGGAGAAAGACAAAGAAAGCACCTCTAAGGCCAACGAGTGCTAACATTTTAAGCATGTTTTAAGTTTTTTTAAAAAACATATTTAATTGTGTTTGTGTCCTTTATAACGTTTATATCTCTGCTGCCTAATCTTAAATAGGGACACACATGGCCCAACCCAACAAGGTCTCATTTATGTCAGATCCGGCCCTCATAACAAATGAGTGACACCCCTGGTCTGTGGGCAATCACTGTCCTTCGTTTTAGCACCAGGTGGGCAGCCATGTTGGTCTGAAGCAGTAGAACAAAGCAAGAGTCAAGTAGCACCTTTAAGACCAATGAAGTTTTATTCAGAATGGAAGCTTTCGTGTGCTAGAAGCACACCTCATCACACAGTAGGATGGAATGGCAAGCAGTCCTAAATATAGAGAAAGTGGGCAGTGAATCGGCATGCAAAATCATGGAAATGTCACTTAGAAGATTAAAAGCATCACAAGCCGGGGCCTAGCCACTGCCAGCCTGTGTCCACGGGGCTAAAACAACAAACACAAGTACGGTAATAAACATCCGGATAGGCAATTGAAACAGCAACGAAAGCCACACCTATTGAATCTACTAGGAATGAAAGCGCCTTCCCAGAAGCTCCTCCCCTGGCTTGCATAACAGG
Source organism: Heteronotia binoei (assembly GCF_032191835.1). NCBI lineage: Eukaryota > Metazoa > Chordata > Lepidosauria > Squamata > Gekkonidae > Heteronotia > Heteronotia binoei. Next base: position 18,372,012 of record NC_083235.1, on the reverse strand, counting down.
GCGGATCCTTGGCGTGAAATCTTCTCAAATTCAAGATATGGGCGGGGGTGGAATTGGCAGATCTCGAAAGCTGAACAGGGTCAGCCCTGCACCGTGCTCGGATGAGAGTACCACCCAGCAGCATTACACAGGGGCAGGCGAAAGCAAACCGTCTGTGTGTCTCTGGCCTTGAAACCCCTCTAGGTTGCCAAAAGTAAAAAAGGAGGAAAGAAATAATAAATGAGCAGCAGTTTTGCAGTTCTTGCCGTCCCATTCTCCCCTCTGTCCCCCCCCCCCCCATGCATAAAAAAGACTGCATAGTGGAGATCCATGCAGCGCATTTGCAGCAATGAGTTCCAGTTCATTTGGAGAGTTCTTGCCGTCCCATTTTCCCCTGTGTCCCCCCCCCCCATATGCATAAAAAAAAGACTGCATAGTGGAAATCCATGCAGCGCATTTGCAACAATGAGTTCCAGCTCATTGGGAGAAGTCTTAAAGGGAAAACTGCACAGCGAGGAGCGGGGACGTGACAGCTCAGTTTCCCCCCTTTCTGCATCTCCTCCCCAATACTCCCCCAAACGATCTTGCGCACGTGAGAACTGGCTCGGGGGAAACTCACGCGGAAGCCTAGATGACTCGTGCCTCTGGCCTTCTGATGTGTTTACAAGAGAAATCAGTCTTTACAGACCCGCAAACCTTTTGGCCCTGCGCCGCTCCAGTCACTGCAAAAAAACACGTGCCGCCCCCAAGTGGGAAACACCAGCTGCACCTTTGCCAACTTGCTCGCCCTCCAGCTTTCTCTCGCTCCGCCCCCCCCCCCCCCCCGCAGCTAAGCCCTCCCTAGAGGCGTTGCTCTTAGCAGGCGGAGAGGAAGGGAACGGGATGCGACGCATGTAGCCAAGGCCGCCTGTTTGCAAAAGGAAAACTTATAAACCGGCGGGTAATGACTCCTCCAGCCCCTGCAGGGACAGAAGGACGGGAAAGGTGAACCGCCTCCCCCCCTGACTCATCTGCGGTGAAACCAAGCCAATAAAACCAACCAACCTCAAGTCCTTTCCTGTCGCTTCGGCGCCTCAAGTCGCCCAGCGGAGCGCATGTGCAGATGTCGGACTTTCTCCTCGCAAGGAGGGCACGCCTGCTGATTGCGTTGCTAGGAATTCGTTGCAGCTGGCTTTCTGGCACCAGTAGGTTGGGCAGGATCTCTGCACCCACAAAGCGCCTAGCGTTGCATTCTGGTTGCTCTAGAGCAGGGGTGTCAAACATGTGGACGGAGGGCCGAATCAGGCCCCCAGAGGGCTTCTATCAGCCCCCCCCAGCAACTGGCTATCATCTGCTTCCTTCTCCCTCTTGTTTCCTTCTGCATCTCAACCTGCTTTGCAAGGCTTGCTCAATCGCACAGGAGCTACAGAGCAAAGCCTCCATTTTCTCCATTGGCTGAGGCTCCTCCCCCTCCTGGTCCCCTGGGGAGGGAGGGAAAGAGCCAGAGCTTCCTTTGCCCAGTTCCCTGGATCCCATGGGAGAAATACAAAGAATGCAACTCCATCGTGCTTGAACTGAAACCTTGCTAACATTATGTTTTAATTATCTGTTTAAAAGCCAGCACTGGGCAGCTGAAAAGTAAAATGCAAAACCCTCTCCCAATAATAAACTGATTTTTGCAGAAGCTTAATGAATTGCAATGTATTATCAATAAAGTCAAAACAAGGCATCATTTAAAACAGACAACTCTTTATTAAATAGTTCACTGAAATAAAAATACTGTTTGGGATATTTAACCCAGTCAGGTTAAAACGGATAAAAGGAATGTAAGGAAAGCCCCCTACTTTTCATACATATGCACATCGTGATCACCAGTATGGTTGCCAGGGTGCCTGGAGTTTTGACTCTCACACATCTGCTCTAAGAAGTGGACTTTGCTTACAGTTTCTAAGGCTTATGTGGATACTATAAGCCTCAGCTTTGCAGCAGCATTCTGCTCCTTGTGTGCCCAGTCTTGGCCGCTGCAGTGGAAGAAGCCAGGCCACCACGTTTCCAGCCTGTTTCCATGAACCAAGGGCTAACACCATCAGAATCCATCTTGCTTTCCTGATTCCATCTCCAGCATCTGCTTCAGCTTTTGCATAAGCTTATCCAAGCATACCCTGCCAGGCTGGACTCCACTCCTTCTTAGTGGGAAGCTCACGTACACACCCTGTGTCACCCTTGGCCCGCAAGCAACCCATATGCCCCATGAATGGATTAACAACTCAACTGTTAGTCCTGATTGCCTGGCAATACCCTAAACAATAGCTCCTGCCCAGAGGATGATGAGAGAAGAGGAAGAACATCTCCTGTCACAACCAAGTCTTTTGTCTTACCCGGGTGATACCTAGGCCAGTATTTGATTCTCTATTATCACCTTTTCAGATAATCCCATTTAACCTTAAGTATCCAGCCATTCCCATTCTTACCCCAGTCTAACACCTTGGAGCCGCCTTAGGCCATATTGCAACTTGGAAATTTCCAGGTTCACAGGACTAAGGTGAAGTTCATTGGTTAAAGCTGACACCCAATTGGGTGTCACCACGGGACTCGCCATTGGCTCTGCTAATGTCCAGCCTTCATGGTCATCACAGAGCCTCCCACTCCTCCTCCCCGTTGCCTCCCATCCCCTAAGGGCTCAGGTGAGGCCTTATAACCTGTGGACTAGCTACCCACAGGTGTGCATCTAACAGTATCCCAGTTCCGCTGTCTAGATCCATCCCCAATTCTGGCCACAGTTTTGGGTCCATTTCCCCTGTCCTCTTATGTCGCCATTGGAACCTTCCTCGAAGACTACGATGCTAAATATTACCCTGTGTGTCTACCCTTATATGTTCCCCTATCAATCTATCTGTGTTTCTTAGGCGTGTGTGAATGTGTGATTGTATTGTATTTTTATCTTGTGTGAAAGAACTATATTATTCTAAATAAATTACAATTGGTTTTAGTAAATTAGAGTCCTTTTATTGAGCATTACCCTCTGGATGGTTGAGCCTGGTATATATTGGTAAAAAGATTCCTAGTGAGCCAGGTGCCCACCTAACTAATTCCCCAACCTCGTTTTGAGGGCATTTAGCCTTACAGGAAGTACTTCTTCACTCAAAGGGTGACTAACATGAAATTCACTGCCACAGGAGGTGGCGGCGGCTACAAGCATAGCAGGCTTCAAGAAGGGATTGGATAGAAATATGGAGCAGAGGTCCATCAGTGGCTATTAGCCACAGTATATTATTGGAACTGTCTGGGGCAGTGATGCTCTGTATTCTTGGTGCTTGCGGGGCGCAAAGTGGAAGGGCTTCTAGACCCACTTGTGAACCTCCTGATGGCACTTTTTTTTGGGGGGGGGCCACTGTGTGACACAGAGCGTTAGACTGGATGGGCCATGGGACTGATCCAACATGGCTTCTCTTATGTTCTTACTTCAGATGCTTTCTGCCTACTAAGGCTTGTAACACACTACTTCACACAGATACAGTGGGGACACTGATTTGAAAGAAAAATGGTAAATCAGAGAACTGTCTGGGAGTATGTTATTTCCAAAGACCCAGATCCCGTATTCAAAATTTAGATCTAATTGTTAAAAAACCATAAAAAACATTAGACAAGTTTTGTTTATTTTATCTTCAATCACAGTTATTGAATAACATTATTTCCTTATGAAGTGGCCTCAAGAGTAACCTTCCACACAAAGAGGTGATACTATTTAAATTCAGTGCTATAACACATTCCTGTCTCGTTCACTTGTCCATAAGTGAGTCCCCGTTTAAACATGCAACAGTGCTAAATGCAAGAACACAGCAACATTTGAGTCATCTAGAAACATAGAGAGATTTCCTATTCGAATTTTATATCTGAAGAACAAAGATGCTGGGAAAATGTCATTGATGAATTCTGTCTTTCCACATGCTTTTATTTTATGCCCAAATATGTATCTTTTCAGCAGCTGCATACATTCGTCTTAAAGCTGATCGTTTGGAATAAGGAGAGATTGGTAGGGTTCCGCAGGCTCAGGTATGAAATGTCAAATCGGATGGAAACATTTTTAAAATGTGGACAATCCCAACCTTTCAGGATTGCACGTTTTCCAGCAACCACAGCCGTAAGGCTCAGATAGACATCATACTAGGAGATCCACAAAGACAGCTTCCAATATTTCTTCTCTTAAAATCAGGAGAACGGGGCCAAAAGGGACTGGGATCACAGCACAGGGTATTTGTGTGCGTTAAGCCTTGCCTCTTACCATTTTTCCTCATTCCTGAGCTGAAATGGCTCTGGGAGCAGGTATTTTCTTCCACTGAGGGTATACGTATAGGAATGTATGCATGTGTTTCCCTAGTGGAGCACATAGTGGATCCTTGGGGCCATTTCAGATTGAGAAAGCAGTGATGGGTGGTTGAGGAGACTTAATCCTGCCCCCACCCCCAAGCAAGTTCTGATCTGAATCAGGTTCCTGTGTAACTGAGCTTTGGTGAAGTACAAACACCAGCAAAGGAGAGACATGCATGGATCTTCCAGAAAAGACTAGTACAGGGGTGGCCAAACGTTCTCAGGAGCCACATCTGGCTCTTTCACACATATTGTGTGGCTCTTGAAGCCCCCACCACCTCACTGACCGACTTGGAGATGGCATTTCTCTCTTCAAATCACTTTTCCAAGCCAAGCCAGCCAGCAACTTGGAGAATGCATTTAAAGTTAAAGTTGCATTATTTCCACCTCTCCCTCCCTCCCCCAATCTATTTCCTTCCTTCCTTCCTCACCTGGCATTTATTCTATGTGGCTCTTACATTAAATGAGTTTGGCCATCTCTGGACTAGTATCTTTTCTCCTGTCTCTTTTAAAGAGAAGGCATCATAGGCAGGGGACCAGGGAAGCTCTCTGTAGGCTCCCACCACCCAGGAGGGCCCAGAGCACCCACGCGACCCCTTATGTCCACTCTTTCCCAATAAGTTTTACTTGATATGTAACTGAATGAGGCATGAGGACCCAGGCAGAATAATAAACAGTTTTATTTGAGAGGTCTAGTAATTGGTTTTCAAATAATTTGCAAAATAACGAGAACAGTAAAGGCAGGTGAACAAACAAAACACCTAAACACATCTATCTAGACTGTTCCTAGCTGCCTCTTGGTGACTGGCTTCAAGCTGACTCACCCCTTCTGGATGAGGGATCCCTCCATCTACAGCAGCCTCTCCTCAGCTCTGCTTCCTAGGGGTGAACAACCTCCCCTTTTGGGCAAGGCGTTTTATCTCTTCTTCCCAGGCAACACCCCCTACTCCTCTACTGGTGTAAGTTTTCCCTCTATATCTCCTGTTAACCAATCACAGGGTCCAAAGGATGGCCTGGGAAATGTAGGCTCAGTAATCAGTCTAATACAGGCTTTCCCAGAGACACTAGGCCTCACTAGTAGGCCCAGCTAGATTGCTAGGCTGTCTCTGGATGCCAGTGGGGGATTTCCCTCATGTGAACCATAGATTATTGCCAAAATGCTAGAGTGTCCTCCGCATGACATGTCTGGCACGATTATGCCACTTCTGGGTGATGTCATCACACTGGGCACATCGGGCGCTGACAGAACTCTTCAGGAAATCCTATGCCAGCAGGTTGGAGCCCCAAAATTGGGGGAAACCCCACCCCCACCGGGAGTCTGGGAATTCTAGGCCCAGGTTCATAACAGAAGATATGGATGCCATACTTCAAAGCAGGTGGGTAGGAAATCCTGAACTCCACATTTGCTTATCTTTCTCAGGTCCTCTTGCACGGATTTTTCTGTCAGAGACTCATTTCTCATATTTACAGGAAGCCTGCCAATGGATTCTTTTAATTCTCACCTTCCCTCCAGTGCTCAAGTTTTACACATGTTTATGCCAGGGCTTAGAACTGAACAGCTGGAAAGTCCAGAGTTGACCTTCAAGCAACAGCGACTTAGGTGTCTTGTGTTACGCAGTGCATGATAGGAAGAGACAATCCATACAAAACTTTAGAACTGCAGTGTGTAGCATAAAGAGCGGTAGGACCACAATCCCACCTCCCACATGACACGCTTGGCAATTTTTATGATCCCTACATAGCAATCAAAAGTTGAACATTTAACCTTTGGGGAATTCTCAATATTATTCAAAATGGTGGCCACGGGAACTAGGGTGGTTTGCTGGGTTACCATGGAAAGACAGAAGAATGGTTTCAAGGAAATATGGGAGACCTCCCTGTTTGAAGGGTGGTCTCTGTGGAAGAGGAAAGGTAGGCAAGATTTGGGCATTGGGGCAGAGGGGGTGCTTTCCACCCATCCATATCATCCAGGAACAAGCCTGCCAACTACTTAATATTTCCTAGGGCATGTATATCTGCATTCTCTAGAATTTCCACCTTCTTGTTAGCAGGTGCTGGCATTACTACATTGTTTGCGATTGCCCGGGCCACAGTCACTGTGGAGACAGAATAAAATGTGGGAAAGATGTACGATACTGCTCCGAGAACTTGCCTCGCAACCCACTCAGCAGGACGCGACTCCTGACGATCGCACAGCAGCAACCTATAAGAGGAGAGGAGATATGAGTAAACCCCGCCCCTGGTTCCTCCCAGTTGAACCCATGGGGGCGGGGCGGAAACACACAAAGGTCACATGATTTTACTCTAGATTGGGGTCCCCAGTGTGGTTGCCAAATTCTCTTGTTGCTCTGGCAGGGTAATTTGGCGGATGTTTTGGGGGTGGGCAGGGACATCGTGCTGATGTCACCTGGAAGTGATGTCATCGTGTTGGTGACACTGAGGGTGACACTCTGGTTTTGGGGCAACACTCTATGGTAAATTCACCCTCAAACCATAAAGTTTTGCTTAAAGACTAGAGAGTCCCTGTGTGATGTCCCTATTTAGGGGCAGTGTTCCTCCTGCTAGCCTGCTGGTCCATGATGGGGGGGGGAAGTCCTGAAATCAAGGGATTCCCTTGCTTAGACCTGGGCACTGGCAGCCCTACTACCGAGATCTTTCCTGATGCCCACCAAATGCTTTTAGAAAGCAGTGGGGCTTTTGCTCAGTAAGGCTTCTGATTAATCACCGGAGATTTGATTGGCTGTGCAGGTTTTTTTTTTTTTTTTACAACTGCTTTGGCAGCAGCTACCATCACATTCAATGGAGTCAGTCTATCCTTCCAAGGTCGGTAAAATGAGTACCCAGCTTGCTGGGGGTAAAGCATAGATGACTGAGGAAGGCAATGGCAAACCACCCCATAAAAAAGTCTGCCAAGAAAACGTCCTGATTTGACGTCACCTCATGGGTCGATAACGACCCCATGCTTGCATAGGGGACTACCTTTACCTTTTTACCATCACAGCACAAGAATCTTCACTGTGTGGCTGAAGGCAAGCTGTGGCAGCAGCCATTTTATGGCCAGCTGTGCCATTTTTGGCAGCCATTTTGTGGCTATGCCCACCACACTGTATCAGAATCCCAATGGTGTCCATAGTCTCAAAAAGATTGGGGGCCCTTACTCTAGATTTACTCTCTGCATAGATCTGCATTCATTATAACCAGGGCTTTTTTATTTTTTGTAGCAGGAACTAGGGGTGTGCATTCGGTTCAGCTGAACCGAATCAACCGCCGAATCACCTCTGATTCGGCTGTATATGGAATTGCATACAGCCGAATCCAATTGGGGCCCATTATGCAGGAGCCGAGTATGGCTCCCGATATACTTCCGTATAGATATTCGGAAGTATATGGAATTCAATGCAAAAGGCGGGAAAGGGGCTTCTGCAGCCTCAGGGGAGCTGCTTGCCTCCTTTCCTGCCTTTGGTAGCCTTTTCCCGCCTCTCCCATAGCCTCCCTGGGATCAGGGAGAGGGGGAGGGGGAAAAGGAGCCCCAGCAGCCAATCCAAAGCATGCATTTGCAAAATGCATTGCAAATGCATGCTTTGCAGGGCTGTTGTGTAGCTGATCCCCCAGCCATCAGCAACATTGTTGTTCTTTTGATCTTTTGCTTACTTGGGTATCCAAGTAAGCACTGTTGTCTGGCCAATCAGAGAGCAGTGCTATTTTTTGAAACTGCTCTCTGTAGGGCCAGAGAACCTTTTTAAGGAGTCTGCCTGGCTGGACTCCTCCATTGCTGCTGTGTTGGTGTAAGAGAGAGATTGTTCTGTGCTGGCCCTTGGCCTCAGCTGCTGCTGCTCTCTATCAGCCTTACCAGACTTGCCTGGAGTAGAGAAGACGTCTAAGGTAAGATAGTCTTGGGGTTCTTGTTTTTATTTTAGTTGGTAAAAGACTTTTTAAGACTCAGAGTCTCTTTACTTATCCAGATTTGGGTGGTGGGTAGCTTATTTGGGGTTAGGGTTAGGGGGTTCTGCTGGGGGAGGGGGCCTGGGGTGGGGTTTTTTTTGCCAATTTGCCCATATCTTACTTTAGTGAGAGGACTTTTAAAAGTGCAGTGTCCTTTTACTTTTCCTGATTTGGGTGGCTTGGATTTCTTGGGGTTAGGGGGAAAGTTTTCTTTGGGGGGGGAGGGGTTGGTAAAGTTTTTTACCGTTTTAAAAGGATTATGTTTGATTCGTTGTTGCTGTGTTGTGCTGCTGTTGTTCCTTTTCTCTTCTGGTTCTTGGGGGGGCGCTGTTTGGCCTAATTTTCATTGTTTAAAAAGCCACTTTTTTAACAGTTGAGTTTCTTGGCCTTCTCCTGTTGTCCCTTTTCCTGGTTCTGGTTTTTTTTTTGGGAGGGGGAAGCTGGCACCTGGGTGAGAGACCCAGAACCAGCAGGCTTGTTGTGCTTGGCCAGCTCTCCCCATGTTATTTGGGGCAGGGCTGGAGAGATGGCATCTGTAGATTGTATGTTCTGTGGCAGGGAAGCTGGCACCTGGGTGAGAGACCCAGAACCAGCAGGCTTGTTGTGCTTGGCCAGCTCTCCCCATGTTATTTGGGGCAGGGCTGGAGAGATGGCATCTGTAGATTGTATGTTCTGTGGCAGGGAAGCTGGCACCTGGGTGAGAGACCCAGAGCCAGCATGCTTGTTGTGCTTTGCCAGCTCTCCCTGCGTTCTTTGGGGCAGGGCTGGAGAGCTGGCATCTGGGTTTGCTGCAGCCAGGTCTGCAGAGCAGACCTTGAGCAGATCGTGTTTTGTGTGGCAGGGTTCATAGAGTAGTTAGATGTATATAGTGCATTTGGGTCCTATAGAGATTCTCTGGTGTGAAGTTAGGTTTGGCTTTGGGTACCCCAGGAATTGGACCCCCTGGCCCAATCTTTTTGGGACTTGGGGGGGTTGTAGGGGAGAGTTCCTTACAGGTCCCCTGCAAATTTGGGGGCTCTCCCTCAAACCCCCTCCCCTCCAGGTGGCTTCAAATATACCCTATTTGCCATTGATTTCAATGACCCATAGGGTATAATGAGGCCGTATATTCGGAAATAGCCGCGCATCTACCGTATATGCGGCTATTCCAACTACGGAATTCAGAAATATACGGGATTCCGGATTTTTTCTCCCCACATATTTCCGAATCCGTGTATTACCGAATTTTTTTTTTGCACATCCTTAGCAGGAACTCATTTGCATATTAGGCTGCACACTCCTGATGTAGCCAATCCTCCAAGAGCTCACAGTAGGCCCTGTACTATGAGCCCTGTAAGCTGTTGGAGGATTGGCTAAATCAGGGGTGTGTGGCCTAATATGCAAAGGAGTTCCTGCTACGAAAAAAGCCCTGATTATAACTGTTGCTGGCTTGACACCTTTGACATCACATTGAAAAGGTGAGTCACACTGGTGCAGTGGTTAGAGCATCACGTGAGGACCTGGGAGATCCATGTTCAAATTCCCACTCTGTCATTAAGCTTGCCAATTGGTATGGGCCAGTCACTGCAGGTCCAGCTTCAATGGCACTATGCTCAATTGTTTGGCATTCATCCTTTTGGCACACCCATCCATCTCCAGTTCACACACACTCTCTTCTTGGTACTTACGCTGGTCGAAATATGGAGTAGCGGTCAAACCCAATTGCTTTGACCTTCAACTCTGCTTCACCCTGAATGGACAAATCAAACAAAATGTAAGGTGTCAGTTCTCGAGCACACCCACTGCAAATGCCATTTGGTCCGTCTCAAAATTATAGGCCCCGGATATTGAGCTGGTATACAAATTCATTAGGGGCTAAAGCAGGGGTGCCAAACATGTGAGCTGGGGGCCAAATCAGGCCCCTGGGGGGCTCCTATCAGCTGTGCCAGATCTAGGGGGAGGGCAGAGGGGGGGTGCTTGCCCCAGGCTCCACCGGAGGTGGGGGCGCCAAATTGGGTATGGAGTCCATTCTATTCTATGGGCCCATAAGGTAGAATGGGCCCATAAGGGGGTGCCATTTTTAATTTTTCCCCCTCCCTCAAAAAAGCATGTAGATCTGGTCCTGCCTATCAGGTCCCTGAGGAACTGGCTTTTGTCTGCTTCCTTCTCCCTCTCTCTTGCTTCTTTCAGCATCTCAACTTGCTTTGCAAGGCTTGCTCAATCGCACAGGAGCTACAGAGCAAAACCTTGATCTTCTCCATTGTTTGAGGCTCCTCCCCCTCCTGGTCCCCTGGGGAGGGAGGGAAAAAACCAGGGCTTCCTTCGCCCAGTTTCCTGGATTCCACGGGAGAAATACAAAGAAAGCATCTTTAAGAACAAGTGCTAATGTTTTAATAATGTTTTATTTTATTTTTTAAAAAAACCTTTTAAAAATTTCTACCTCTGCTACCCCATCTTAAACAGGCACACACATGGCCCGGCCTGACAAGCTCTCATTTATGTCAATTCCGGCCCTGGGTTAAAGTCCTCCAAAATCAAAGACTCTTCAGCCTAGTGTGCTCACCCCCATGGTATCACAGTTAAGGGCTAGAAGACAGGAGATTGATTAAGAACATAAGAGCCCTTCTGGATCAGATCAATGGTCCATCTAGTCAAGCATCCTGTCACACACGGTGGCCAATGAGTTCCTTGGGAGGGCCAGCAACAGGGATTAGAGGCCCAGTCTTTCCCTTGATGTTGCCTCCTGACTCTGGGATTCAGAGGTTTAGTGCCTCTGAATGTGGAGGTTCTCCTCAGTCACCATGGCTAGTAGTCATTGATAGACTTATCCTCCATGAAGCGATCTAACCTCCCGTTAAAGCTGTTTATTCTTGATGGTGTTAACCAGATCTTGGGCTTGTGTTCTCTGGTGAGTGTTCTCTGGTGAGTCAAGTCCAGTAAAACCATACCAGGCGAGGCCCCCAATACAACAGGAGCAAACTGTATTTGGATAAAGGGAACTCTAGCATGAAATGCCAGCAGTTCAGAGTTCTGATAACAGTTACAGTTGCTTTTATAGTCTCTGAAACATTCCAGAATGACCCTTCCACATATGCATTATTACATGGCTTCAAGAACTTTCAACTGGCTGCTGTTTGTTCCACAATGGTGTACAGATGATGGAATAAAGGTTACTAATGGTTGGTGGAGAGGTAGGATTGCCAAGCCTCCAGTCTGGGAGGGGGTTCCCTTGCCCGGGAGGTTCCCAACCTGCCAGCCCACATTGGGCCGGCAGGGGGAACCTCCCTCTACGGCACAAGTGTGATGATGTTGTCTGGAAGTGACATCATCATGCCGGCAATGTCACACGGTGGCCACTCTAGGCGTTTCCGGGAAAACTCTATGGTTTTCCCGGATGCTCTAGCCATTTGGGAGGGAAAACTCTATGGGGACTTGGCAACCCTATGGAGAGGGGAGGGACTTCAGTGGGGGATAACACCCCAGAGTCAGTCCACTTACAAAGCAGACATTTTTCTCCAAGTGAACTGTTCTCTGTTGTTGCTACTTTGGAAGTGGATTGACTCTGGGGTGTTATCCCCCACTGAAGTCCCTCCCCTCTCCACCAAGCATATCAGCAGGGATAGCAATGGTCTGAATAGCACCAACCTTTGCTACTCTGGTTTCTGTTCCCTCTTACCTGCCCCTTCCCGATTGTTATTGCCTATAGAGCATTGGTTTTAATTAAGCACCAATCTTGTGTTTATCTTTAATATTCTATAGTTTATTAAGTGTTTCTCTTTAATATTGTATAGTTTTTAACTATTTATTATGACTTTACCCATCCTGAAAAGAGCCCTGTGGCACAGAATGTTAAGCTGCAGTCCAAGCTCTGCTCATGACCTGAGTTCGATTCCAGCAGAAGCTGGGTTCAGGGGACTACCATTAACTTTTTTATCCCACCCTGAGTCTTGCTGTGCAGGAAAGGGTGGGATAAAAAAATCAAAGACATAAATAAAAACCCATCCTGGAGCTGGCAACCCTGCGTCACCCCTCAGACCCACCTTAACCTGCAAGAGGAAGAAACGGCTGGTGGGACTTGCTCCCATGCCTGACAGTAAGATGAAATGGCGGCATCCACCAGCTTTGGCTAATTTTGCTGCATGGTGAACATAATCTCTGTCAACACGCACCAGTCCAGCCTGCGGAAGTGGAGAAAAGGAGTAATTTATTTGGATTTATATATATACACACACACACACATGCACCCACATATATATTCAGTATCACCAGTGATAAATCAATATTATTGTTTTCAAATCAATATTAATATTCTAAATCAATATTTTTATTGTTTTTAACAACGAGATGATAGGGGAAGGGAAACAGAAGGCTTTTCCTTGAGTTTTCATAAGTAGGGCCGCCAAGCTCTCATTGGGGCCAACCCACCGGCACAGAGCAAGCTGCTGGGGGATCCCTGCCCCCAAACAGCCCCATTGCCACGTGATGGGCCCTGCACGATGATGTTACCTGGAAGTGATGTCATCGTGCCGGGCATGCCATGAACACTCTAGGATTTGCAGAAAAACTCTATGGTACCATAGAGGTTTTTACCGCGAATCCTAGTGTGTCGTTCTGGGTATCATAGAGTTTTACCCTGAATCCTAGAGTGTCCACGGTGTCATGTGCCCTGGTGTGATGATGGCACTTCTGGGTGATGTCATCATGCCAAAAGAGTCCCTCGCCGAAGCGGCAGAGGGACTTGGCAACCCTGTTCATTAGGCACAAAGATCAATCATCACTGCACAAATCTCTGGGAACTGTAGTTTTCCAGAGCTTCTGTGGCTTTCATACGACCCAGAATTCTTACAATTCATTTAGACTCTTGTGATGGGGCTTCATTTTAGGTAAATATTAGGTCTCAAACATTAGGCCTGTGGACCAGTCTTCTCCTAATACTCCCTCATCAAATAGCTGCTGCTGGAAAACAGACTTGGAGGAAAGAGGCAAAGGGGCAAAGGCTGTGGTTATTTATAAAAAGTAACCTCGATGCCAAGGGAGTTGGTATAAAATTGTGAAAATAAAATACATGCTTCTTTCTAAATTGGGATATGTGACATTTTCTCACCCTATCTCCCTCTCTGAAATCCAAAATCCAGCACATATCTTGCTTAAACAGAATGATGGAATTCTCCTATTGTCCAGAGCATTCCCATTTTATACTCAGCACTTTTCTGCTTTGCTGTTGTTCTTATCCCATACTGCTTTGGTTTATCCCCTAATAGCCACACATTTTTGTGCCTTTAGTTTTCACTTTGGGTTTTTGTTCCCCAACCCCCTGTGGCTTTCCGTCATTTGGAGACCACTTTTACCCCTATTTTTCCACTGGAAGCTGATTTTGAGTTTTCCTTCAACTTCTGTATTAATGTTTCTGTTGGTTTTCTTTGTCTTGCCCACTCCCATCTACCTCTAGCTCACTTTTCAACTATTGGAACACCACCACCACCAAACCACTCCATCTCCTACACCCCACCTTCAAGATGTGATTGCATTTTAATTTTTTTTTCAAAAAATGCACTAAAATATTGATATAACACTATACCATTGTAACAATAGGCTTAGCAAGTTCTCTGAATTTCCAGTTTTATTTTTTTAAAATGGTTCAGTCTCTATCCTCTTCCCTTGCAGAGATATGCTTTCCCCCCTTACATCTCCATGAGGCTAGGGACTTACTTGTTATTATTATTAAAGCTGGAAATTTGGACAACCTGCTCAACCTACCATTGCAACAGTACATTGATAGAATGACATTTCAGTACCCTTTTAAATAATGTAGCCATGATATCAATATATCAGTATAAGTATGTGCAAAAAATAAAAAAAGGGTTTGTGTGTGACGTGACACCAGCAATAGGGTTCCCAGCCTCCCTTTGGGGGGTGGGGGTTCCCCTGATTTTGGATCCTCCAACCCACCAACACAGGATTGGATGGTGGGGGAGACCTGCCCCCAAAGAGCTCCATCCCAGCATGGCGCACAGGGATGCACTAGCATTTTGGTAAAAAAACCCTCTATGGTACCCTTGCCGGCAGCCAGGTAAGAATTGTTACTTAAGTATTGATGGTTTTAATGTCTTAATGTTTTAATGTTAACTTGATGTTGTATTATTGATTGTTTGCTTTTAGATGTTGTTAGCCGCCCTGAGCCTGCTTCAGCGGGGGAGGGCGGGATATAAATAAAATTTTACCTTACCTTACCTGACAAACCTAGCCAGCAGTGACACCACTCATGTGGACCACACCCTCCCTTTAAAGTCCTTTATTTAAGGCACATGTGGAAGAGAATAAACTGACTCTACAACTGTGAAAATGCAGAGGAAGGGCAGATGGGTGGAAGACCTGTGCCCCTATAGACTTCAATGTTTGTGAATCAACTGCCAAGAAAATAAGGAGTAAGTTGAGTTTGCTGAAAAGGCCTTAGACCTGGTGGGATAGAAAGCGGCTCATGTCTGCTCTGACAAATTCTCCTAAGATTGCCATATTCCCCTCATTTCCTGGCTCCCTGCCATGCCCCCACCTTCCTTTGCTTCTGCTGTGTCTTGTGCCCTGTCCTACACCTTATTTCAGCTGAGTTCCTTACCATTCCAGCTTTGCCTCTGGTCGTGCCAAGGCAGCAGAATCCTACATCGTGACCTTGGAAGGCAGCAGCAAACTCATCCAGTCTCTCAAAGTCAACAACTTCTTGCCTCTGGGAGGTGGGGCACAAGGAGAAGCCAGAAGAGGAAAGAAGTCATTAAAAAACTTAAATAATAAAGCTGGGACAAGGACTGCCAGGAAAACGTGCTCTCAGACCAATCTAGAAGGCTGCGCTCACTTCCAGATGTGTCGGATCTAAGTGGTCAGGGAATCACTCTGAGAAAAAGCATTGTTCTTTACAGGGGGTATTCATCCCTCTGGCATTTTAAGTACAGGCAGTTCTGCTGTTCCTCAGACGTACACGAGCAAGCTTTTGCTTGCTCTCCTCCACAGGGATAAGGAGTCAGGGCTGGATCCTACCACTCTGTTCAGCTGCAAGGAACCTTTTTTAGCACAAGGAGTTTTTGTCTGGTAGAAGGAAGGCTCTCTTCCTATCTCTGCCACTCATCTGCTCTGTCCCTTCCCTCGTTGCTGCCTTCTCCGGGTCTCTGTACTCCTGATCAACAAAGCCATGTGCGTGGCCTGGGACTGGGGCAGCATGTGTGCATTCCAAGCAATCCAATGGTCAAAGAGGGCAGGCGGCTGCAACGCTGGGTCCTAAGTAGCTGCTTGGCATCCCTGCCCTCTGACCAACCCCAGAGACAGCTCATAGGGCCAGTATTAGGCTGGGGGTGGGGTCTACTTCCCGCGCTTGACCTGGCCCGCCCCCTCCACCCAACAAAAGGCTGCCCTCCCTGCGGCGCCACCAACGGGACCAGAGTGAGTCCAGGTCCTTGCTTTTAGCACAAGAAGTTTTTGTCTAGTAGAAGGAAGGTTCCCTTCCTATCTGAACATCCTCTTTGGGGTATGCAAGAAGAACTACAACTGTTGCACTCTGAAGATGATCACCTAACCTCCCTTCCAGTGACCACCTTTGTCTAATCACTGCCCATCTTATCCCTAGTTATGAATGAAATTTTATTATGACACCCAGCTAGGGTTGCCAGGTCCAATTCAAGAAATATTTGGGTACTTTGGGGGTGGAGCCAGGAGACTTTGGGGTGGAACCAGGAGCAAAGTTGCAACAGGCACAATTGAACTCCAAAGAGAGTTTTGGCCATCACATTTAAAGGGACCACATGCCTTTTAAATGCCTTCCCTCCACTGGAAATAATGAGGGGAACCTTCTTTTGGGGCAATAGAATTGGACCCCCTAGTCTAGTCTTTTTGAAACATGGAAGGTGTTTTGAGGAGAGACACTGGATGCTATTCTGAAAATTTGGTGCCTCTACCTCAAAAAACAGTCCACCCTCGAGCCCCAGGTACCTGTAGATCAATTCTCCATTATACCCTATGGAAATACCTCAACAGACATTTCCCCCTCCCCTTGCATTTTGCTGAACTTGAAGCAGGGGAAGGGCCACCAAACTGAGGGATCCCCTGTCCCCAACTGGGGATTACAACCAAACAAATCAAAACCACTCTGTGAAAAATAGTATTACAAAATGCAATTCATACATGGAAAAAAGTGCATTTCAGCAATCTCATCATTTTACATATTTATGCACATATATACAACAGTGTGCAAATAGTCCAGATCATAAATAAGTCCAACGAACCGCTAGCAGAGTAAAACCTATTTTGGATGGCCAGGTCCTTCCTCCAGGAAGCGTCTTACGAAACTTGCAGTATATGTGTAGAAAATATTCACAATGTTCAAATCTTTCACAAATTTGTGCACAAAATTGGAATGCTGCTGCCTCCATCTGGTCAGCAAGTTAATTGTAGTAGTAAGGTAGAACAACGGAAAACACAAGGGTACTGCTAGTACTGAGGAGCATTACTTTCCAACGCTTCCATTTCTGGACTAACAGGTGTGTCTCTAGCTGCTTAACACCCGGAGAAACATCCTAACTTCAGGCTGCAACTCCCCTCACGGTGGAAACACCGGACCCTTACCATCCAGCCTCACTCTCTGCTGCTAATCAGTTGGCTGGTAGCGGGACTTACCAGGAGAGAGAGGGAAAGGCCCAGATGAGGTTGCCAGCAATGTGGCATCACTTTCTGCATGTCAGGAACTGATATCATCATGCCCGCAATGTCCAGGCAGTGCTCTGGTATTCGAGCAAAAACTCTTTTGTAGAAGCTGTTATTACCATAGAGTTTTTGCCCAAATACCAGAGTGTCACTGTGATGTCGCAGTGTGTAAGTGCTGGAAGTGACATAGACACGTCACTGGCAACATCGCTTGGGCCTCCCTCCTGCTCCTTGAAAGTACCCCTCATCCCCCACTGATTGCCAGAAGGGACCTAGACACTCTACCTCAGCTAGCTCCCTTTTTTACAAAGAGATTGTGCACAGATTTCCATAATGTAAAACAGGCCTCAAATAAGAAAACAGCACAGTGAATAGTATCCCATGTTTACATCCGTCTGATCAAAGGAAAAGTAGCCACTAAAGGATAAACCTCCTTTAATCGTACTGGTCTGTGCAGCATCTTTCCTATGGATTAAGCGCACCTCAGTCTACTCCAAGGAATAACCAATCCACAGTTTAGCACCTCTAAGCTATGGAATATTGTGAGCAAAACTTCCACTTCGTGAGCTACTGGCATTAAAGTTGTGAGCGAGTGATTTGGCTACTACATAAGTTAGTTTGCTCTGGGGCCAGCCTTCCTGAGCTAAGACAAAAACGTGTGCACTGGAGCTTACACTAAGGGTGAGATCACATCATTCACATGAGAGATTTGGCCCAGCCTAGCCACACCTCCCCTCCAGATTTAATGTGTACAATCACACATGCACATCTGCCCCCCCGAGTCCCGCCTATACTCACCTTATGTTAGGGCAGGCTGGGACCAGATTAAATAGCTACCAGGAACTTCCCAGTAGCAAATCTCTAAAGCGCATGCAGGTCATGTTTCCTGGCTGTAGGAATGGCTGGGGCATGTCATGCACCCACCTGTTCATGCACTAGCAGTTTGAATGCTCCTCTTGTGCATGTGCAGCCCGTGTCTCCCCCGTGTGTGATTGCCAAGGCATGCATCAAAGAGCACTGGTTTTTTGAAAGCCGCACCAGATTCCCAGTGTGATCCCACCCTAACTCAGCTTAGAGGGAACACTGCTTAGCACCAGGGGTGGAATTATAGCAGGAGCTCTTTTGCATATTAGGCCACTCCCCCTGATGTAGCCAATCCTCCAAGAGCTTACAAGGCTCTTTTTTGTAAGCTCTTGGAGGATTGGCTACATCAGGGGTGTGTGACCTAATATGCAAAGGAGCTCCTGCTAGAATTCCACCCCTGCTTAGCACACATTTTGTCATGAGCCCTGACGAGGAGGAGCTGGAAGGGTTAACAGACCTGGAAGAGTTGCCAGCCAGATCCTCAGCTGAACAAACAGCAGCTGGCCCATCAATCACTCTCCAGGCTGTTGACGATCAATCTCCTCCAAGCTCTCCTCCTCCCATCTCAAGAGTTCGAAGCAGGCTCCGGAAAGAACTTTCAGAGTGAAGACATGAGGCACACCGATGCTTCAGATCTCTCAGCCCTGAGTTCTAGCAGACTCACTGCCACCCAGGGAACAGGCAGTTTGAGACTCCCATATAGCTCCCACTCAGGACCTGGTAACCTTGTGGAAGCAACAAGTCTATTCTCTGGCTTGCATCCATGTTCCGACATGATCCTGACCTGCTTGATTTCCTTGGCACCCTGACCTTTTGGCTTTTGGACATTGACTTCCGATTCCGGTTTGTGATTCTGCATTGGTGACTTGGCTCCTGCTTGACTTCCTGGACTTTGACCTTGGACTGGCTTTGGACTCCTGCCTGCCTGCACCCTGAGAACGTGACACATTTTCAGAAAGCCCGTTCCCATCCAGACCTGCAGGCTGGTGGAAGGGCAAGCACGCCTCTGAGCAGATTGCAGCTGGTGGTGTTATGCGAATATGAACCAAAGACATAGTAAGCAAAATCACTAGCTGCCCAGTTCCCTAAACTCCTAGAAATTGGGTTCTGCCCTCTTACCACATTGCTGTAGAATGGCGCTTCCAAATCCAGCTTTCTCCGGCCAATGATTGTCACCTTGGAGAACAGTTTCTGCCTCAGGATTTTTGCCAGCAACTCCTTCCCGGTCTCACCTGAGGCACCCAAGATGAAACATGCTTGCTTCTTGGCCCGGAAAGACTCCCGGAGAGTTATCAGTTCTTCTCGACTGGGGACAGCCATTCTGTGTGGGGGCTGAGAGGGATATAACAAGACATTCATAGATAAGAAAACTACTATCTGAGAGCCTGGCATGAAGTTTCTCAGGTGTCCAAAATGTTTGGGATAAATTCACGGTTAATTTTTGAAGAGAGGTGCCGGAAGTCAACTATAACCAATGTCCTTCTCTCTGACATGGAAGCCCTACATCTTAAATTTTGAGTTTGTGCGGGCTAGCTGTGGTTATTAAATACACTCTGTACATGCTCATAGTCCCTCTTTCCTTTGTTATTTTTTTATTTATCTTATTTATTTAGTCAATTTTGTATCCCGTCCTTTCCCAAGAATGGACTCAGGATGGATAACACCGTTTTAAATAACAATTTAAATTATACAGTTAAACGCAAATCAAACAAACAGTATAATAAGCAATACGCGTTATAAACCAAATCATAGATGGTGGCATGGTTAAATACATTTGCAACATGCTAAAGTCTGTGACTATAGTTAAATAAATGATGGTAATGCAGCAGAGATGGTATCATAGGATAGAGGCCAGTCGATGGAGTAGGATACCCTCTGCCTCTTCGTTAGCATTTTATTAGCACTAGGTAGCTGTACAATTCAGTTCCTTATGCTTTCAAAGAAGCTCCTTGTTTTCACATGTCTATTTTTACATGTTCTATTATAATTAAGCTAATTTAATCGAGCGCATCATGATTCTGGGTTTTAATTAATTTAATTAAGCAAGCTTCCTGATTCTGGGTTTTTAAACCCTTAACAAATTCTAAGTATTTAAATTGTAAAGAACATAAGAGAAGCCATGTTGGATCAGGCCAATGGCCCATCCAGTCCAACACGCTGTGTCACACAGTGGCCAAAAAAACCCCAGGTGCCATCAGGAGGACCATCAGTGGGGCCAGGACACTAGAATCCCTCCCACTGTTGCCCCCTCCAAGCACCAAGAATACAGAGCATCACTGCCCCAGACATAAAAACATAAGAGAAGCCATGGTGGATCAGGGCACTGGCCTATCCAGTCCAACACTCTGTGTCACACAGTGGCCAAAAAAATCCAGGTGCCAATAGGAAGTCCATCAGTGGGGCCAAGACACTAGAAGCCCTCCCACTGTTTCCCCCCCCATCCAAGCACCAAGAATACAGAACATCACTGCCCCAGACATAAGAACATAAGAGAAGCCTTGGTGGATCAGGCCAATGACCCATCCAGTCCAACACTCTGTGTTGCACAGTGGCGCCCCCCCCCAAAAAACAGGTGCTATTAGGAGGTCCATCAGTGGGGCCAGGACACCAGAAGCCCTCCCACTGTTTCCCCCCACACCCATCCAAGCACTAAGAATACAGAACATCACTGCTCCAGACATAAGAACGTAAGAGAAGCTATGGTGGATCAGGCCAATGACCCATCCAGTCCAACACTGTGTCACACGGTGGCCAAAAAACCCCAGGTGCCATTAGGAGGTCCATCAGTGAGGCCAGGACACTAGAAGCCCTCCCACTGTTGCTCCCTCCCCCCACACACTTAAAACACTTAAGAATTAATAAGTTTGTGTCTGGGGTTGATGCTTTCATCTCTATATTTACCCCAGGAGACTGCAAGCCCCACCAAAAGCGCGCTATGCCAGCAAGCCTCAAGGCTGGGGGAAATTGTCAGGTTGTAGCAGGCCTTCGTCTTGATGGAATCTACTCGGGAGTCAGCCAGCTGGAAGGAGCCAGAACATCAGAACATCACTGCTCCAGACATAAGAACGTAAGAGAAGCTATGGTGGATCAGGCCAATGACCCATCCAGGCCAACACTGTGTCACACGGTGGCCAAAAAACCCCAGGTGCCATTAGGAGGTCCATCAGTGAGGCCAGGACACTAGAAGCCCTCCCACTGTTGCTCCCTCCCCCCACACACTTAAAACACTTAAGAATTAAAAAGTTTGTGTCTGGGGTTGATGCTTTCATCTCTATACTTACCCCAGGAGACTGCAAGCCCCACCAAAAGCGCGCTATGCCAGCAAGCCTCAAGGCTGGGGGAAATTGTCAGGTCGTAGCAGGCCTTCGTCTTGATGGAATCTACTCGGGAGTCAGCCAGCTGGAAGGAGCCCAGCTGGCTCTCAGTAGTGGTGGGCTCAGCAGCAGCCACCAACCCACCCAAATTTCTACCAGAGACTACCCTGGCATTGAGACCCAGGGGAATAAAAACAAAGGGGGCAGGAAAGCCAGCAGCACTGACCTTCTTTGAGGAGGTCGGGTAGGTCAGCCTTCTCCTTAAAAAATCCCAGCGGGATGGGCCAGTGACACTCCTCAGGACTGAGTTGGGGAGGGAGAATTAGCTGAGTCCAGGGTTGGCCCTCCTTTGGGGAAGCATTTAAAAGGCGTGCCCAACCAGGAAAGAAGAGCCAGACCTGTTCCCTGGCAGATGGGAATAGGTAATTGGCAGAGTAGAAGGTAAACACCAGGAGAAGAAAAACTCTAGTCTCCTCCTCTGTTCTGAGTCTCTAAGCTGGGACAATCACCCAACTAAAAGGAACCCTGGAGGGTGATCCAGCTTTAGACAGATCCAATTCCAGTGGAATCTAACAGTACTTTTTTTGGACTTCCATTGAAGTTGGTGTGATACTGTTTAAACAGCTTAGGGGGGAAAGTAGCAATAGTTAATAAACGTAATAACAGTTAATGACATAGTTACTTTTAATTGCTTTGTTCAGCTTGTATATAAAAGGTAAATCTAGCCTTGTAGAAATTATTTTTATGGAAAAGTTTCCCTACATCTCTTTCATCTGGTTCTGAATCTTTGTAGCTTATGGTGCCAGGTTAAAACACATGGGGTTGGATCTTACAGCTACTAAGAGGAAAGTTTGGATGGAAAGTATAAGTCGTTTTCTCTGGGTCAAGACTTGGAAAGCTCCTTCCTTAGTAGAAAGCAGGGCTTTTATTTGAGCAGGAATGCACAGGAATGCAGTTCCGGCTGGCTTGGTGTCAGGGGGTGTGGCCTAATATGCAAATGAATCCCTACTGGGCTTTTTCTACACAGAAAGCCCTGTGCGAAACAATGGTGATGTCAGGAGCATCTGGCCTAATAGTCAAATGAGTTCCTGCTGGGCTTTTCCTACAAAACCCCCACAACACTGGTAGAAAGGGATTGTTAACGGGAATCTTCCTCCAAAGTCCTAAACAAGCATGTCCAATTTCCGAAGAGGGACCCTCCCAAAGCAGCAGACTAGTCACAAGCCTGTTGAAAAGGAGAATTAAGAGACTGCAGTCTCCTTGGGGCACTTGCAAATTATTGAACATTGCAGTAACTGGCGTGGGGACCAGATAAAATGCAAAATGGGGACAGACTGGGAGGCCAAAACAGCCCTGGAAAAGGGTCACAGAACCCTCCTGCTGTTGCAAAGCTTGGCACTGATACCCCACATGGGGTTTCTGGAATGCCCTGCTCCCTGCCACTGATCAGCTGACCAGAAGGGGGACATACCAGGAGTGGAAGGGACGCCCAGGCTACATGGATGACAATGTGGCGATGCCACTTCCGGCACATTCCAGAGTCCACAAGTAGTCATCATGTTGGCAATATCTGGGGCAACACTCTGGAAAATGAGCAAAAACTCAATGAAGGAAGCCATTTTACCACAGAGTTTTTGCCGAAATACCAGAGCATCACCACGCCGGCGCAGCACGATGATGTCACTTCTAGCACACACTGAAAGTGACATAGACACGTTGCTGACAAGATCACCTAGGCCTTCGTCCTGCTTCTGGTAAGTCCCTCCCCATCCCCTGCTGGTTGCCTGGAGGGCTCTGGCAATCCTATACTTTGCTTCTCCATGTTGGCTGCACGTAGTGGTTGCATGTCCAGCCACGTAGGGTTAAGCTGGGCTGGCAATACCCTGCTTGGGCTGGCATCATTGTTCTGCCCCTTCTGACTCTGCAGTGGGGGAGGGCATAAGGTCAGTAGGTCACCAGATTTTTCCCAGGGCCAACCCACCCCTGATGTTGAAGTCTCCCAGAATAATCAGTCTAGGTATCTCCAGCATCAGACTCAAGAGCACCACTACTAGCTCAGATAAGAACGTAAGAGAAACCACATTGGATCAGGCCAATGGCTCATCCAGTCCAACACTGTGTCACACAGTGGCCAAAAAACCCAGGTGCCATCAGGAGTTCCAGTAGTGAGGCCAGGACACTGTTGCCTTTCCACCTAACACCAAGAATATGGAGCATCACTGCTCCACTGGGATAGGATAGGAAGCCCTTTGGGGAACTAGGTAGCCTGTAAAACAGGAAGAATTTCCAGTCTATCTCTGGATCCCAACATCAGAAGCAGATAATCAATGCCTGTTGTTGTCTGCATTGGGTATCTGCAGAAGGGGAAAGACTCATGACATATGATATCCATTCATTCCCCAGATGAAAATAATTACTTCTTCACTCAACAGGTAATTAAACTCTAGAATTCACTGCCAAGGGATGTAGTGCTGGTCACAAACATGGATGGTTATAAAAGGGGATTAGACAAATTCATGGAGGATAGGTCTACAATTGACTATTACTAGCTGTGGCACCCACTAGTTATGGAACCTCCTATTAGGGCAGTAAATCTCTGATTATCACCACTAGTAAGCAATGCCTGTGGAAGGCCTTGGCCTCTATGCTCTTTTCGTTGGCCTTCAGAGGCAATTCATTGGACGCTATGTGAACTGGGATACCTAACTAGATGGACTACTGGTGTGATCCGGCAGGACTCTTATGTTCTTTAGAATTATTTTTCAAAGCATTTAAAGATACTGTTGAATTGCCTGATTTCATTGCCTGTTTGCTGGTTTCCACTCCCCCTCCCCCCACAATTCTCAGATTTTAATGAATTTATTAATTTGTTTCTGCTGGGTCGATGGACTTTTTGCTCTTTGTATTGAATAACAACATAAGAGAAGCCATGTTGGATCAGGCCAATGGCCCATCCAGTCCAACACTCTGTTGCCACAAAGTAGCAAGACACTAGGTGCCATCAGGAGATCCACCAGCGGAGCCAAAACTACAGAAGCCCTCCCACTATTGCCCTCCAAGTGCCAGGAATATGGAGTCTCACTGCCTCAGGCAGTGAACGTTAGAATGATATACAGGGCTGGCCCTAGATTGTCTGGCACCCTAGGTAAGGCTAACTTCTGGCACCCCCCCCCACCACACTGATAATGTCACCGAGTCATATTGGGGGCACCCAGTTTGGTACCCAATTTGGTTCACCCAGAAGGCTGGTGCCCTGGGCAATCATCTAGATTGCTTAGTGGCAGGGCCAACCTTGATGGTATATTGCAGGGGTGGCCAACGGTAGCTCTCCAGATGTTTTTTGCCTACAACTCCCATCAGCCCCAGCCATTGGCCATGCTGGCTGGGGCTGATGGGAGTTGTAGGCAAAAAACATCTGGAGAGCTACCGTTGGCTACCCTTGATATATTGGAATGTATCTTTCTGGTCTGGTAACGGAGGAGACATAACACTGCACCATAAATCACTCCCCCTCAAGAAGATGCTGTTCGCTACCTCCATGCTTGAGAGGAGACAGACGGAGCATAATAACAAGGTTTCAGTTAATTACTCTTAGCACTCCACAATTAAGAAAGATACATTTACACATCTTTCCCTAATTTTAACATATTGATGTGCTTCAATTTCCCTTGAAATTAAATCCACTCATTCATTCGTCATATTGCATTTGCTTCAATTTTCCTCGGAATGAATCCAAACAATGGTGACAACCTTATAAATTTAGCTTGTTATTCCAGTGTGCATCAGTTAAAACACCTTCACTATCGCACCCGGCATCACTATCACACACCTAGGCCAAGTAGGCAGCCACTTTGGGCGCCACTGCCAGGTGCCCCGTATCCCCACCTGCAGCGTGTGTGCTTCTCAGAGCCTGCCTTCCCCAACAGAAAGCAAGCTTCATGGAGCGCATATGCCGCTGGGTCGCTTTCGTGAGCAGCACCTGCGCAGCGCACTCCTCAGCCTTGCAGACTCTGAGGACCGCAGTGCTCAGGTGCCACCCGGCCACTTTTGCAGACTTGGGGAACATGAAGGCGGCCACCTCCTGCCCCCACCCAGTCCTCCTGGTCCCAGGAAGGCTGAGCAGGATTAGGGCATCAGTGAGCGTGCTTGGAGCCTGGCTCTGAGTGTGCCCGCTGCAGTCACGACCATGCTCAGCCATCCCAAGACCCAGGAAGGCTGAGCGAGGTCGGGGGGGGGGGCAGCAATGGCAGTGAGTGTGCTTGGAGCCAAGCTCTGAGCAGCCTGCTGCCACACCTCCCCTCCCCATTGGAAGATGGGGCAGGGCTCTGCCTGAGGCGGCAGAACCCCCAGCGCTAGTGCCGTTCGTCATGTTGTATGCTGATTTGCTGTTCAACCTCTGCCTTATATGTATGGACTGGTAAATTCCATTTCATTGTTTCTGAAGAAGTGTGCACGCACATGAGAGCTTATACCTTTTTTGGGGGGGGGGGACTTTGCTGGTCTTAAAGGTGCCACTGGATTCAAACTTTGCTCTACTGCTTCAGACCAACACAGCTACCCACCGGAATCTGCCCCATACATAGCGTTCCATCGCAGCATTGTGGCTAATAGCCACGGAGGGACCTCTGCTCTATTACGTTCATCCGATCCTTTCTTGAAGCTGTCAATGTAGCCGCCGCCACTTCTTGCAGCAGTGGATTCCATGTGTTAAGTAGTCTTTGAGTGAAGAAGTGAGCCTCTTATTGCTGCATTGTTGTCTGTCTTCTTTACTGGACAACTTCTAAAGAGGGACCCCTAACCTTGCTCAATCTGTGCGCAGTTTGGGAATTTTGAGAACAGGCAGTGGCTCCCATGGAGGTCATGGCCAATCACAAACATCTGCCAAACGGCTGGGTCCAGTAAAAAAAAAACATTGGGCAGTTCCAATATATATATTAAAGAGGTTCCATGCCAAACAACCCCCTGTGATGGAGGAAGCTGCTTCCAAAAACACAAAGGCAATTATTCCTGGCAGGGTCGTAGCCAGTAGAGGCACACAGAGGCGATGCCCCCTATAGACACTGCAGCACCCCCACTAAATCTTCCATTTCAGTGAAAGGGCAAATTAGGGAAGATTGGTTCCCCCCCTGCAGATCCTATAGGGGGCACTGCCCCTGTGCAGGCACTGCCCCCTGACTTCCAGGCAGGGCACCTCAACTTTCAGAGGGCATCTGGGGCACGGCTTGCTTTTTTGCCATGCTAAGCTGGCGATAGGGTTGCCAAGTCCTCTTCATCCCCCGCATGCGCGTGATGAAATGACATCACCCGGAAGTGACATCATCAAAATGGCAGTGCTCATGTGGAGCCGGCTCTAGGCGTTTCCGGGAAAACTCTATGGTTTTCCCGGACGCTCTAGCTATTTGGGAGGCTAAAACTCTATGGTACCTATTGTACCATAGAGTTTTACCTCCCAAGTGGCTAGAGCGACTGGGAAAACCATATAGTTTTCCCGGAATCGCCTAGAGCGGCCCTGCATGGGTGCCACCATTTTGATGATGCCACTTTTGGGTGACGTCATCGTGACAGCGACACAGAGGGAGGTTTCCCCCAACGGCCCAGTGTGGGCCGGCAGGTTGAGAACTAGGGTTGCCAAGTCCAATTCAAGAAATATCTGGGGACTTTGGGGGTGGAGCCAGGAGAATTTGGGGGTGGAGCCAGGAGACATTGGGGCGGAGCCAAAAGCAAGGGTGTGACAAGCATAATTGAACTTCAAGGGAGTTCTGGCCATCAAATTTAAAGGGACTGCACATCTTTTTAAATGCCTTCCTTCCATAGGAAATAATGAAGGATAGGGGCACCTTCTTTTGGGGCTCATAGAATTGGACCCCCTGGTCCAATCATTTTGAAACTTGGGAGGTATTTTGGGGAGAGGCACTAGATGCTGTACTGAAAATTTGGTGCCTCTATCTCAAAAAACAGCCACCTCAGAGCCCCTGAACCCGCGGATCAATTCCCCATCATTCCCTATGGGAATCGTTCATGGAGGTGCATGATGGTTGTGGGGGCGGGGCTTCCCCCTCCGGTCAGCTGGCTGGGGGAGGGGGGAAGCCTGTAAAACCGGGGGATCCCCCTCTGGGACCTGGGGATTGGGAAGCCTATTGAGAACTTCCCGGGTGGGAGATTCCTCACCCGGACCGAAGGCTTGGCAGCCCTAGCTGGCAAAGTGTCATCAGTTGCAGCCATTGCCAGGAGAGCTGAGCAGGGCACAGTGCATTGTGGCAGGAAAAGCAACATGTGGAAAGGAGGGAGGCAGAGGAAGCCATGTGGGATGGGCTGTGGGGGAGGGGAACGGATGGAGATCCTGGCTGCGAAGTGCCAGGGTAGGAGAGAGGGAAGTGGAAGGAAACCCCCCCTGCTTGCAAGCAAAGTGCAGGCCCTTCTTCACTCTCAAGCTTTAGGGCTGGTTGCCTCAATTTGGCCACATTCAGAGCCTCCAGCTTTTGCCCCTACCCCAGAAAGCTTCTGAGAAGTGGCAAGCCCCATAGTGGATGGGAAAGGGTGCCCCCTGACTTTTTAAAAAGCCCCCCCACTTGTAAAATCCTGGCTACAGCCCTGCCCCTGTGGCCCCCTGCTGGCCACAGCCCTGACTTCTGAGCTCCTCAGAAGTCAGGAACTTTGGAGAAGAAGCCAGTGGGTGCCAGGAAACACACTGATGCGCACTGTGGGATCAGCAGACAACATGTTTGGGATCATAGTTTGGGATCACCGTTCTGTGCCCTCAGGCTCTCAGAATGGCTCAGACAGAAGTCAATTTGAAAAACAGTATAATACGAGTATTAAAAAATCCCATAATCCCACCTCAAAACATGATGCAGTCACCAGAATTTATAACATTCATTTTGTTCAAGATTTTGGATATGTAAAAAGAAGAAGAAGACTACAGATTTATACCCTGCTCTTCTATCTGAATCAGAGAGCGGCTTACAATCTCCTATATCTTCTCCCTCCACAACAGACACCCTGTGAGGTGGGTGGGGCTGAGAGGGCTCTCGCAGCAGCTGCCCTTTCAAGGACAACTTCTACGAGAGCTATGGCTAACCCAAGGCCATTCCAGTAGCTGTAAGTGGAGGAGTGGGGAATCAAACCTGGTTCTCCCAGATAAGAGTCCACACACCTAACCACTACACCAAACTGGCTCTCATGTACTTTGTTCTTATATTTGTCATTGTTTGGTCTACAAAGAAAGATATGTATATTTTGGGATTTACACTTTTAATAAAGTTTGATTGACTTAAGAAAAAGAATAAAACAAAACATGTTCCCTGGAACTGTGCAGCATTTCAAACAACAGTAAGAAGCAGAAGAGGACAGAAGCAAAATAAAAGCCCCAAAGGCCATAATAATAGCCCATCCAGCTATTGAAACAAAATAAAAACTGCATGTAGCAGCAGAACTTCAAAAAGAGAAGGGGGGGAAACACCTATAAAGCATTAAACCACAAAATAAGCCACTACTCAGTTAACAACAAACCATGAAGAAGTGTGCATGCACACGAAAGCTTACGTTCTTAAAGGTGCAATTGACTCCTATTTTGCTCATGAAACAACCCGTCAATGAAAAGCCTGAGGAAATAATTATGTTTTTATCTGGTGACTGCTTTATCTGGTGAGTGTTTAGAGCAGGGGTGTCAAACTTATTTGTTATGAGGGCCAGAACTGACATAAATGAGACCTTGTTGGGCTGGGTCATGTGTGTCATGAAATGTAATGAGAGGTAGTGGAGATATAAACTTCATAAAGGACACAGACAAACACAAAGATTTTGAATCTTTTCTGAGTGATTGAGGGGACTGGGCAAAGGAAGCTCTGGATCCTTCCCTCCCTCCCCAGGGGATGAGAAGGGGGTGGAACCTCAGCCAATAGAAGGAAAAGAGACTTGGCTCAGTAGCTCTCCTGTGGGATTGAGAGAGCCTGGCAAAGCAAGCTTTCCCTCCCGCCCCCTTTGTCCCCAAGTGAGGCACCTCAGCCAATGGATAAAACAAGAGACTTTGCTTTGTAGCTCTTGTGTGATTGAGCTATCCTGGCAAAGCAAGCTGAGACACAGAAAGAAACAAGAGAGAGGGAGAAGGAAGCAGACTTGCTCGCAGGCCTGATAGGAACCTTCTGGGGGTTCTGACCTGGCCCCCGGGCCACATGTTTGACACCACTGGTTTTAGGCATAGACTACACATGTACCAGAATGAGGTGGAAAAGAAGCAGCGGAGCCCTGAGATGGCAGAGTGGACCACTTTGGACTTCAGGGAAGGGGTTACATTAGTCAGTGTTCCCGGGAATGCATTATGAATTTTGTGGGTCCTAGGCATCTTTACCTCCCTGGGTCTCTTCCACCATAATAATATCAATATTTTTGACATAACTTTAGGCAAAATGTAATAGATTTTTGTGGACCCTAAAAATTTCATTTTTTTCTGATGTGAGAAAAAAAATTAAAACATTTTCTTTGATTTTAAAAGTTCATTCCCCCCCCCCCCCCGATTTAAAAAGAAATTAAAACACTTTCGTGGGGTCCTAAAACTATTGTGGGCCCTTGGCACTGTGCTTAATGGATAAGTCAGCACTGAATGTTCCCCTCTCTTAACAATTCCTTCAAGTGGAAAAATTGTAGGGTTGCCAGCTCCAGGTTGGAGAATACCTGGAAATTTTGGGGGTGGAGCCTGAGGAGATTGTGGTTTAGGAGAGGGGAGGGACTTCTGTGGGGCATAATGCCATAGTGCCCAACTTCCAAAGCAGCCACTTTCTCCAAGTGAATTGGTTTCTGTTGCCTGGAGATTAGTTATAACCCCTGGAAATTTCCAGCTACTATCTGGAGATTGGCAACCATATTTGTACAGAATCTGAAGGGCCAAGGTAAAAGTTTTCTCCCTTTTTTTTTTTTTTGGAGTAACATTAAAAATGTGTCAGAATGGGACTACGGGTATGCCTATTCCTTACTTGAAAATCAGCCCCCATGAGAGCCAGTTTTGGAGAATGTTGCAAGAGAGCAAATAAAGCCAAAATACATGGTTGAGCTCTGACAATGAAAATAGGTCTCATGACTAAAGGGTGGGGAAACAAACAGGAAATGCCAAGTGCGTGACAGTGCTAGAGGCATTGCGTGGTGATGTCCCTGTTTTGGAAAGCTGTGTATCATTTAAAAAGCAACAAAAAATTAAACCAACGAAAATTAAACTTACAGAATCAACTAGTTTTGACATAGTTAAGGGAAAGGGAAATTGTCACTGTGGAGGACTGGGACAGGGAAAATGGTACCAGTGTGGTTGATTCTGGGAAGGCTTTCCAATCCCCATGGGATATGTTATTTCCCCAAACTTTACATTCATGTATGAGCTTTTCCATATAGGTTTTTGGGTGCAGCTCAGCTTATTAATTTAGGGTCGTCATGTCTCCTCGCCTGTCTGGCAGGGGAATTTGGAAGAAGTTCGGGAGTGGGTGCCTACGTCATTGTGATAACATCACCTGGAAGTGGAATCATCATCTCAAGGATATTGCACAGGGGGATGCTCTGGTTTTTGAGTAAATTTTGTTAAATTGGGCTTACACCATAGAGTTTGCCCCAAGACCAGAGAGTCCCCCATGCAGTTTCCCTGATGTGATGATGTCACTTCTGGGTGATGTCATAAGAAGAAGAAGAAGAAGAAGAAGAAGAAGAAGATATTGGATTTATATCCCGCCCTCCACTCCGAAGAGTCTCAGAGCGGCTCACAATCTCCTTTACCTTCCTCCCCCACAACAGACACCCTGTGAGGTGGGTGAGGCTGGAGAGGGCTCTCACAGCAGCTGCCCTTTCAAGGACAACCTCTGCCAGAGCTATGGCGGACCCAAGGCCATGCTAGCAGGTGCAAGTGGAGGAGTGGGGAATCAAACCCGGTTCTCCCAGATAAGAGTCCGCACACTTAACCACTACACCAAACTGGCTCTCCCATCAGGGACATTGTGTGGTGATGTCCCTGTTTAGGGGAGGGATTTCCCTTGCTGGCCAGCTAGTCTATGACGAAGCCAACAAAACTGAGGGATCCTCACTTGGACCTAGGAGCTGGCAACCCTATTTAACTGCAATGGGGTTTCCACTCCCTTACGTACAATATCGTTTGCTGTCACTCTTCCATTTTTTAAAATAAAGTTTTCCCCATGTTTTGTTCAGACACAAAACCTGGCAAAATCTGGAATAAAAACTGGGAGAGCAATAACCAGCTAGGGCTGTTAAAAGCCTGTCCATTTCTCTTTATCCAATTTACCCAAATTCTTCCCTGAAATCTGTTTCTTTCCCTCTTTTTAGGAACTGGAAGTCAGTTTCCAATAAATTCTGCTTTGATCAAAGAGAAATTCAAAGACAGGAGGGGCAAGAGATATCAAAGAGAAATCAAAAAGAGAAATGAAAGAGAAATCCCTCTTTCAAAAGAGACAAAAAGAGAATAAGGGGTGTGTGTGTGTCAATGGCTATGTCTAAAAAAAGTTTATAGAAAAAAATCCTACTCCCCATAACAACACGACAACAAGCGCATGATTCTGCTCTCCCTTTTACTCTTTCCAAAGAAAACAAAACAGCTGCTGTTATCAAATCTTACTGTCCCAAAGAAAACACGTTTGGCTGCTGTACCCATTTCTTAGTTCCCACTTACCTTCTTCCAAAGGAAAAGAAAGTCAGGTGCTGTGATCAAATATTGCTCTCCCTTCTTCTTCTTCCAAAGAAAACATGCTGGCTGCTGTTACCAATCCATTTGGGTTGGTTGGCAGGAGCAAACAAGGTACACGGGAATGGACAGGATTGCTACTGGTTTATCTACGTGGGCTGAATGTGGCAATCCTCACAGAACATTCATCCATCCACCATCCGTCTCTTGGAGCTTGACTTGTTCCACCTAGAGTAAGAAATGCAATATTCACCCACAACTGTTCTTAATTTTGAACCCACTGTTGCCCACCACGCTTGGAATGTTATCACACAGTTTAATGCTCTTCGGCCACAAGTTAAAAAGTAGGACGTAAAAACAGCACTCAAGACAAGGCAGCTTTGTATAGGTGTGTGTGTGTGTGTTTATGATGTACACATAGGGTTGCAGCAACATCCAGGAGGATCCTGCAGATTTCCCAGAGTTACAGAGAATGTCCAGATTACAGAGATCAGTTCCCCTGGAGAAAATGGCTGCCTGTTTCGGGGGGTGGACTTTGTGGTATATATCCCATTTAATATATCCCATTAAAGTCCTTCCTCTCTCCCAACCCCATCCTCCCGAGGTTGCACCCCCCAAAATCTCCAGGAATTTCTCACCCCAGAGTTGACAACTCTGTAGGGTTGCCAAGTCCCCCGTGTTCTCTGGGGGGGGGACTGTCTTAGTGCATGCAAAGCATGCGTGGCACGATGATGTCACATGTGAGTGATGTCATCACGCCAGTGACGTCAAGTGCCGGCCACTCTAGGCATTTCCAGGAAAACTCTATGGTTTTCCTGGGCACTCTAGCATTTCGGGAGAGAAAATCAATTTTGGTACTATAGTGTTTTCCCTCCCAAAATGCTAGATTGTCTAGGAAAACCATAGAGTTTTCCCAGAAATGCCTAGAGCTGCTGGTGCACGTCGCTGGTGTGATGACGTCACTCACAGGTGACGTTATCATACTGGCAACATTGGGGGAGGTTCCCCCTGCCGGCCCAATGTGAGCTGGCGGGTTGGGAACCTCCAGGGGCTTGGCAGCCTTTCTGTACATATATGATACATACAGGGCCAGCCCTAGACTGTCTGGCACCCTAGGCAAGGCTAACTTCTGGTACTCCCCTTGCACTGATAACATCACCAAGTTACACAGGGGTGCCTAATTTGGTGTCCCTAGAAGGCCGGTGCCCTAGGCAGTTGCCTAGTTTGCCTAGTGGCGGGGCTGGGCCTGGATACCCAAATTTGAGGCATACATGCCGTGAAACCCTTTCCGCTTTCCATTTAGTATGTGCCGCTTCTTAAGAGACCGGAATTATATCTAGGATCTGAGATTTTAACCGGCTGGAGTGAGCAGTAGATAAACCACTTTTCTCTTTTGGTTGTCAAAAAAGGCTGTCATATAATTAAATAGTTCAGAAGGCACTTTTCTAAAGGGAACAGGATTGTAGTCTATTCCACTGCTTATTGAGCGTCTTCTCTTGTTCTTACTGCACTGTCTTTTACTTTCATAACTAACGCTGCCTTATACTGAATCAGACCCCTGATTCAAAGGGGGTCAGTACTGTGTACTCAGAATGTCAGCAACTTTCTTGGGTCTTAGGCTGGGGTCTTTCACATCGCCTCTTGCCTCGTCCTATGAGAAGCCAGGGATTGAACCTGGAACCATCTGCATGCAAAGAAGAGGCTCTTCCACTGAGCCACAGCTCCTCCCATTTTCTTGTGCAATTTGTAAAATAATGCTTTTAGGGTGTAAAGGTACAATGCAGGGCTTTTTTTGAGCAGGAATTCACAGGAACACAGTTCCGGCTGGCCTGGTGTCAGGGGGTGTGGCCTAATATACAAATGAGTTCTTGCTGGGCCTTTTCTGCAAAAAAAGTCCTGGTACAATGTATATTGTAATCAACTCGACTAGAGCAGAGAGGAAATACTTCGGGGCAGAAAAATAGCATCTGTAATAAGATAAAAATCCTGGGTCCCTATTTAGTCCTGGTGTGTGTGTCTATTGTTCTGAACTTGTACATTAACTCCTGTTCAACAGTTTTGGACTAGAATTGCCATTTAAAATGTCTTTGTCTAATGAACACGCATGAAGCAACCTTATACTGAAATCAGACCCTTGGTCCATCAAAATCAGTATTGTCTACTCAGGGTCTCAAGGCTGAGGTCTTTCACAGCTAGGGTTGCCAAGTCCCATTTT
This sequence comes from Heteronotia binoei, assembly GCF_032191835.1. Lineage (NCBI taxonomy): Eukaryota > Metazoa > Chordata > Lepidosauria > Squamata > Gekkonidae > Heteronotia > Heteronotia binoei. The sequence goes on along the minus strand of NC_083235.1, from coordinate 18,338,018 downwards.
TAAAATATCTGGGGACTTTGGGGGTGGAGCCAGGAGACTTTGGGGGTGGAGCCAGAGACACTGGGATGGAGCTAGGGGGAGGGGGGGGGAACGGCGCCGGGGAGCGTCGCTGCACTGCCGTGGCTGCTCCTCCGAGATGGGCTCAGGCTGGGCCCATCTCGGAGGAGCAGCTGCCGGGGGGGGAGGCGTCACGGCGGCATTGCGCGCTCCGCCTCTGCATTGGAATGGGGGGGGGGTGGAGGCGGGCCAGGAGCGTGGCGAGCCGCGAGTCCGGGTCCTAGAGGGGCCCGGATTCGCGGCTCGCCATGCTCCTGGCCTGCCTCCACCCTCCCCTTCTCTGGTTTGGCTGCTCCTCCGAGATGGGCTCAGGCTGGGCCCATCTCGGAGGAGCAGCTGCCGGGGGGGGGGGGGGCGGTGCAGCAGCGTCGCGCGCTCCGCTCAGCCTCTGGGTTGGAATGGGGGGGGTGGAGGCGGGCCAGGAGCGTGGCGAGCCGCGAGTCCGGGTCCTAGAGGGGCTCCTGGCCCGCCTCCATGCTCCTGGCCCGCCTCCACCCTCCCCTTCTCTGCTTTGGCTCAGCCTGGGCCCATCTCGGAGGAGCAGCTGCAGGGAGGGAGGGGGCGGCAGCAGCGCGGCAGCGTTGCCCACTCTGGGATGGGGTGCCCGCCGTTTCCCCCCTCCCCCCGCTTCTGTTTTTTGGGGGAGCGGGGGAAGAGGGTGGAAAACCTGGCATCCCCCGCCAGAGCGGGAGGGTTGGGAAGGCTATTCACAGCACTTCTTAGGGTTGCCAAGTCCCTTGTTCTCTAGTGGGGGACTTTTGCGTGCGCTTCACAATGATGTCACCCGGAAGTGATATCGTGCCGCCAACATCACTCACGACCGCTCTAGGTGTTTCTAGTACGTATGGTACCTATTGTACCATAGAGTTTCCCCTCCAAAATGGTTAGAGAGTCCAGAAAAACCATAGAGTGGGCACTGCGCACCAGCATGATGACATCACTTCCAGGTGACTTCATCACGCCAATGATGTCAGGGAAGGTTCCCCCCGCCGGCCCAATGTGGGCTGGTGGGTTGGGAACCTCCCGGGCAGGGGAACCCCCGCCCAGACTGGGGGCTTGGTAGCCCTACTTCTCCTACCTGATCCTTTCAACTGGAAATGCCGAGGATTGAACCTGGGACCATCTGCATGCCAAGCAGATGCTCTGCCAATGAGCCACAGCCCTTCCTAAGGGAGCTTTGACTTTCAAAAGTTTACATCCTGAAACGCTTGTTGGTCTCTTAAGGTACTACTGGACTCAAATCTAACTGTTCTTCTGCAGACCAACACAACTGTCCTCCAAAAAGGCCTCCTACCCTGATGATTGACTGATTAAAAAAGCAGATAGAAGCATTATTAGAACCATGCTCCTGACTTTCACACATACAAACCAGGAGGCAGAAGGAAAGCTTCCAAAATGCTTTAACTGGAATGTGTTGCATTTGCCTGAAGCAGCATCCATGGTTTCTCTTAAGTAATGCAGTGTTTGGCAACCTTGTACATATCGAGTTGTTGTGCATTGGGTGGGGTTAGGGCCAGAACAGGAGAGAAAATGAGCTTGGCGTGATGTTCAAAGGTGATAAAGACATATACAATTGGCAAATACAGCAGAGCCGGTGCATCCTTTGGCACAACCAGGCAGCGGAACCAGTTTTTCCTGTGCATTGTGCAAAGTTGACACCCACATGCTAATGAACCACTAATTAATCTTCGAAACCCTGGCAATTAAGACAAAACTGTGAAGCTTCGCTGAAGCAAGACAGAAGGCAAGCGAGCAACGAGGTTTTGAGGTCAGTAAATTAAGACTGGGGAAGACGGCTGAAAGAGTACGGGATGGGTTGGGCATCCGATGTCATGTGTTTTGTGCAGCAGCTGAAAACTATTTAGAAGCAGGCAAAGGAAAGGAGTGGATCTCCAGGTGAAGAAATTCTGTTCCCTGAGATGAAGTTGGGCAGTAGGAAAGGCATTCTTGAACATTGTAATGTTGAGATGGTGGTGTGTCTATTATTTTTGTCCCGCCCTTTCCCTAGAACAACAAAACAAGCCATCTAGTCCTCCTTTTTCCTCCAGTGCAGCAATTCTATGGGGTGGGGTATGTAAGCTCTCTCTCTCTCTCTGTGTGTGTGTGTGTGTGTGTGTGAGAGAGAGATGGCCAAGGTAACCCAGCAAGCTTCATTGCTGAGTCAGGATCTGAACCTCTTCTGGTTTCACTCTCTAATTACTATGCTACATTGACTCTCCTGAGCAGTTCAATATTAAAGGATTGTGACATGAATGTAAATAGGTTAGAGTGCTGCAGAGTACACTGGGTGTTGAAAGGCTGTCATGTAGAGGATGGTGTGGAATTGTTTTCTGTGGCCCCAGAAGGTAGGACCAGAACCAATGGGTTGAAATTAAATCAGAAGAGTTTCCGGCTCGACATTAGGAAGAACTTCCTGACCGTTAGAGTGGTTCCTCAGTGGAACAGGTTTCTTCAGGAGGTGGTGGGCTCTCCTTTCTTGGAAGTTTTAAAACAGAGGCTAGATGGCCATCTGACAGCAATGAGGATCCTGTGAATTTAGGGAGAGGTATTTGTGAGTTTCCTGCATTGTGCAGGGGGTTGGACTAGATGACCCTGGAGGTACCTTCCAACTCTATGATTCTATGAAAATCTAGGGTTTGTTCACAAACAGAAGGTGTTTATAAACAGAAGCCAGGAACTTCTCCAAAATGATATCATTTCTTCCTGAATGTTCTGAAAATGGAATTCTTAGGTTTGGAAAGGTAATATTTTCATTGAGATATATATTCATTTGTCACCGTAGCTTTCTCACAAGTGTTTCCCACATGGGATCAACTTACCGCTGCGGCTGCCCATACAGTACAGGGTTTTCACTTGACAGCTTTCCCAAATTTTCCTCTCCCCAGTCCCCTGAGGTTGCTAGTTCTCACCCTTTTCCATCTTAAAAAAGCAACACCACAGCAATTGGGGTATTGTTAGAGGGTTATAGCAATCTGTTTATCAGGTTTCATTGGTTTAAAATTTAAATCTCTTGTGTATTATAAAGTTACAACACTGTAATGATAGATCAATTGCTGGGTTTTTTTAAAAAAATCCCCAAACTTATTGGTGGCAGGGGGAGGGAATGGCTGCTGTGGAGGGCTGGGACAGGGAAAAGTCACCACAGCAAAACAGGTTTTGGAAGGATTGCAGGAAAGGTGGGGAAAACCTAAGAGGTCCAAGGAAGCCGCATGATGCAGTGGGGAAGTGAGAAGGGAGAAGGCATACTTGCTTCTCAATAGTACTCAAGCCAGTGCAAACAACCCATGTCTCTTGATCTCTCTCTTTTTCTCTTGCCTGTGTGTGCATGCTGGTTATAGTATGCCCATGCATACTGGCAGTGGGTAAATGTATATGTACGTATTAGCGGTGTTATCTGGAGAGAGAATGTACCCCCCCTTTCAATTTTTTTTTTTTGCCGTCAAGTCGCAGTTGACTGATGGCGACCCCTAGTGGGGTTTTCAAGGCAAGAAACATTCAATGGTAGTTTTTTGCCATTGCCTGTCTCCGCATCACAGCCCTGGTCTTCCGTGGAGGTCTCCCATCCAAATACTTAGCTTCTGAGATCTGACAAGATCAGGCTAACCTGCACTATCCAGATCAGAGTTTGAAGGGCTTAAAGATCAGATCAGGCTAGAGTTTGAAGGGCTTAAAGATGTAACTTCATATAAATTAGGGTTTGTAGAATCTTTCGGGATCAAGTGCCGTGTTCTACTGGAGAAAGTTTTCCTTCCAGACGTTTCATTCTCAGCTGCGGAGAACATCCTCAGTGGCATTGCAGCCAGAGCAGGCGCTCAGACCTTCTTGGCTGCTGTGCATTGAGTGGGGCCAGGGCTGCCGGAAAGCTGCTATTTCTAGGCTGGAGGGGGTGTGATGAAAGGGCAATTGGTTTGTGGATGTGCCCATTGTTTGGTGGGGCTTCCTGGAAGGGTAGTGATAAGGAAACTGGCTGTTGAATGTGACCATTGTTCCGTGTTAATTGCTGGGAGGGTTGGAAGGGGTGTGAAGATAAGGAAGATGGTTGTTGACTGTGCTGATTGTTCTGTGGAATTTGCTGTTTGTTCTGAGACTTTCTGCAATTTATAGTCTGTAGGGTGTTTTGCAGAGCTGGGTACCAAGATTGGTGGATGAAAATGCCTTCTTCCTTTCTGTTAAAATTGTGCTGGTGTTTGTAAATCTCAATAGCTTCTCTGTTCAGACGGGTATGATAATGTGAGACCGTAGAAAGGACTTCAGTTCTTTCAAAGTGGATGACGTGGTGTCCTTCTTGAAGTGCATGTTCAGCTACAGCTGATTTTTCTGGCTGAAACAAGCGGCAGTGTCTCTTGTGTTTGGTGAGACGGGTGTTGATACTGCGTTGGGTAGTGCCAATGTAGACTGCACCACAGGAGCAGGGTATTTTGTAGACTCCAGGGGTTGAAAGTGGATCTCTCATATCTTTGGCCGAGCGCAGCATGTGGCGGATCTGTTGTGTGGGCTTGAAGACTGTGTCAACATTATGGCGTTTGAGAATTTTGCCAATGCGGTCGGTGACAGATTTTATGTAGGGCAGGAAGGCTGTACCCACATTTGTGTGTGGCTCGGGATTTGGTGTGGATGGTCTCCTGCATCACGCATCTGTGAACCAAGCCAACTCCAACAGGAACTACACCACCTCAAACAGTCACTGCAGGCCAATGGATACTCCCAACAAGAAATTAGAAGAGCCCTCCATCCCAGGAGACCATCCACACCAAATCCCAAGCCACACACAAATGTGGGTACAGCCTTCCTGCCCTACATAAAATCTGTCACCGACCGCATTGGCAAAATTCTCAAACGCCATAATGTTGACACAGTCTTCAAGCCCACACAACAGATCCGCCACATGTTACCAGCCGTGAAAACCTGAAATCTTTCTTATAAATTCTTTTTTCTTTTCTAGGATTGCCAAGTCCCCAGCTTCCCATAGCTGTACCATAAAGTTTCCCCTCCCAAATGGCTAGAGTGTCTGGGAAAACCATAGAGTTTTCCTGAAACCGCCTAGAGCGGCCCCTCATGGGTGCTGCCATTTTGATGACATCACTTCTGGGTGATGTAGAGGGGGGTTCCTGGGTGGGGAATTCCTCGCCCGGACTGGGGGCTTGGCAGCCCTATTCTTTTCAAAAGGAGAATTTCTATTTCACTTCTCTTTGATTTCTCTTTGCAGTTTTCTGTTATGTTTTTACGCACCCCAATGTCACTTTGTAGTCCTTCCTTCCTTCCTTCCTTCCTTCCTTCCTTCCTTCCTTCCTTCCTTCCTTCCTTCCTTCCTTCCTTCCTTCCTTCCTTCCTTCCTTCCTTCCTTCCTTCCTTCCTTCCTTCCTTCCTTCCTTCCTCCCATGCCAAAAGGAAGTGATTGCCTGACTTTGCACATATCCAGAATGCAAAATCATGTAGAACTTGACTTCCTATCCCTCCTCTATTTGAAATTCTCTTTTGATCAAGATGGAACTGATTCCATCTTGATTTTGAGTTGTGCTGGAAGTGATACCATCACATGGGGACAACTGCTGTCCCCCTATTTTACTGGCCTATTTCTATCTGGTTGTGCATCGCCCCAAATTGCTGGAAGTTTGCCTGCCAATAACTGGGTATTTGGTAACAAAACAGACTAACACGGAAATTGGAGCAGGTAAACAGCACAAAAGCATTCGTGAAACAACAGCCTCTAAAAATAGAAAAAAAACACTTGACAAATTTAATACAAAATCATAGAATGCTTACTTTTCAATACAAAATATTCAACCAGCAAATGCTGACCCTGCCCTTCCCTTTCAAATTGCAGTTAATGCCACCTTCTCTGAAGTCGTGGGTCCAGGAAGTGATGCAACAAGCCATTTTATGCAGAGTCCAGCACTCCAAAAACTCCTTTCAAGTGGAGCCAGTGTAGAAACAAGTTGCAACCAGGCACAAAACCATGTGACAGGGTTGTACATGATGCCCTGTTTCACATGAGGCTTCTACAAGCTGCCTTAATTCTTAGGTTGGGCTATAAATTTAGGCAAAAAACTAAACAGGCCAGTGTTTTCCTGTTTGTTGGCGAAGCCTTTAATTAGAACCAAACCGGCTGGTCTTCCTGAAGTGGAGGCTTTCAATGCAGCTACAGAGAGCGACATGTCGCAAGTGGGATTACGAGGCATTCGATGAAATTGCTGAGCAGACAGGTTAAAACGGATAAAAGGAAGTACTTCTTCACCCAAAGGGTGATTAACATGTGGAATTCACTGCCACAGGAGGTGGTGGCGGCCACAAGCATGGCCACCTTCAAGAGGGGGTTAGATAAAAATATGGAGCAGAGGTCCATCAGTGGCTATTAGCCGCAGTGTGTGTGTGTGTGTGTATATATATATAAAAAAATTGCCACTGTGTGACACAGAGTGTTGGACTGGCTGGGCCATTGGCCTGATCCAACATGGCTTCTCTTATGTTCACCACCTTCAGCTTGCCACATCCAGACTTTCCATGAAGAGAAAGGAAGATCAAACAGAAGCTCAGGTATTACCGCTGGCAGCCATCTTTCCCCCAATCTTCCTTCCCTGCTTATGTGACTTCTTTTCCTTTTCAGGTGAATCGGCCAACCATGGATCAGACCGAGTCATTTGATAACACTCCTCAGCCTGCTGCTTCCCTCCCTGACTGGATGTCAGACTTACCTGACCATCTTTCCGTTTCCAGAATATCTATCCCTGGTACCCATGACACCATGAGCCTTTTTGGTGGCTCAAAGATGTGCTGCCAAAGCTGGCCCCTTGAGGCTCAGCTAGAGGCTGGCATACGCTTCCTGGATATCCGCTGTAAACTAGAAGACGGCCATTTCCTTATTTATCATGTTAATACTTACCAAGAGGCTGACTTTTCCACTGTCCTCAAAGTTACCTTGAGCTTCCTGAAGCAGCACCCTCGGGAAACGGTACTCATGCGAGTCAAAGAGGAACTCCCCATTATTCCAGATGCAGATTTTGGGCCCCGTTTGCGAAGTTACTTGGATGAAGAAGGCCAAGGCCAAGTTTGGACGAAAGAAGCCATTCCCACCTTGGGCGAGGCCCGAGGGAAGATTGTCATCTTGGAGGAACTGGAGAATGAGATCCTAGGGGTGCCCTATGAGACACTGAGTGTTGGCGACTCCTGGCACGTTCTCTCGTCGGACTCCAAGTGGGATCAAGTTTTGGAGCACCTGGACTTGGCTGACACTGCTAGCCATGCCACTCTGCACCTCACCTTTTGTTCAGGCAATGGGCTCTTCACCAACCCTGAGGAACTGGCCCAAGACATCAACCAACGCTGTTATGAACATCTGAGTGCCCAGGCTGGGAAAGCGGGGCGGTGGGGTGTGGTGATCATGGACTTTCCTGGGGCAGGACTGATCAAAACGATTGTGGAGAGTAACCTGGAAACAAGGAACGATGACACAACCGCTCGGGGTTTATGATGAAACCATGAACCACAGGAGAGGAGGTTCTGCAGAAGAATGGACTCTTGGTAGTAGTCAACTGAGATCTGCTGGGGTTTATTCAGCCCTGTCTGGAAACCAGACCCTTTGGTGTAGAGTTCTTAATTACAGATATGCAGAGCTTTTTCTGTAGCAGGAACTCCTTTGCATATTAGGCCACACCCACTGATGTAGCCAATCCTCCTAGAGCCTATAGTAGGCCTTGTACTAAGAGCCCTGTAAGCTCTTGGAGGATTGGCTACATCAGGAGTGTGTGGCCTAATATGCAAAGAAGTTCCTGCTACAAAAAAGCCCAGTATCTAGCCCACATATAATTTTTTTTTGGGGGGGAGGGGCAGTTGGCATGTGTGAAAGAGTGCGCTTACTTTTGTATAGCTGTAATTCCATTAACAACTCCAAACAACGTTAAGCACAAATTATTGGGTCCTAAAGTTAGAAGAAGCCTGATAGTTCCTCTAATACAAACTTCTGCTCAGCGTCGAAGAGCAAAAACTAGAGCAGGGGTGTCAAATTCATTTTGTTATGAGGGCCAGACCTGACATAAATGACGCCTTGTCAGGCTGGGCAATGTGTGTCATAAAATGTAATGCCAGCTAGCAGAGATATACATTTTATAAAGGACTCTGACAAACAAAAAAATTAAAACATGCTTAAAACATTAGCACTTGGCCTTCATGGTGCTTTCTTTGTATCTCTCCTGGGCGATCCAGGGAAGTGGGAAGCCTGGTCCCCTTCCCCTTCTTCAGATAAGGGGATAGGGTACAGTCTGAAGAAGTAGGCATGCAAAGGAGAGCTTTCATTCTGAATAAAACCTTGTTGACCTTAAAGGTGCCACTGGACTCCTACTTTGTTCTACTGCTCAGAGTTGTCCACTGTGATGGTTACAAACAGTATGGACTGTCTGCCAGAGTCTCGAGGAGGCAGGACAGAGGTGGCGGGCCTAGCTTGCCTGGGAAATTATAAATGTTTGTATGCAAATGCTAGAAGTGTCCGAAGTAAAATTGGTGAATTGGAATGTTTAGTGTTGGGAGAAAACATAGACATTGTGGGAATTTCAGAAACTTGGTGGAATGAGGAGAATCAGTGGGACACGGTGATTCCTGGATATAAGTTATATCGGAAGGATAGGGAGGGAAGGGTTGGAGGTGGGTGGCTCTGTATGTCAGAGAGGATATACGGTCCAGTAAGACTGAGGTCAGAGAATTAGATTCCCTTTTAGAAATGCTTTGGGTTGAAATAGAGGGCCCAAAAGGAAATTTAACTGTGGGAGTTTGTTATCGCCCACCAAATCAAAAGAGAGAGGACGATTATAATATGATGGAAGGATTAAAGATAGCGGCTAAACGTAAAAACTGTGTCGTAATAGGTGATTTTAACTACCCGCAGATTGATTGGGTCAATATGTGTTCTGGTCCAGAGAAAGAGATTGAGTTTCTTGATGCTCTCAATGACTGTGCTATGGAGCAGATGGTCTCAGAACCTACCAGAGGTGGGGCGATCCTGGATCTGGTCCTAAGTAATGCCCAAGACTTAGTGAGAGACGTAAAAGTGATTGCGCCGCTTGGGAACAGTGACCATAATGTTATTGATTTCACCGTTTGTATAAATAGGGAGTTGCCCAAAAAGACCGCCACAACCACATTTAACTTTAAAAGGGGTAAATTCTCTGAGATGAGGAGGCATGTGAGGAGGAAACTGAAAGGAAAGGTAAATACGGTCAAAACCCTTGGGGAAGCTTGGAGACTATTTAAAACTATAATCCTAGAAGCTCAGATAAAATACATACCACAAGTTAGGAAAGGCACAAACAGGTATAAGAAGAGGCCAGCATGGTTAACAAACAAAGTAATGGAAGCTGTAAAAGGTAAGAAGGACTCCTTTAAGCGGTGGAAAACCAGTCCAAGTGAGATTAATAAAAGGGAACACAGGCAGTGGCAAATCAAATGCAAGACTGTGATCAGGCAGGCAAAAAGGGACTATGAGGAGCATATTGCAAAAAACATAAAGACCAACAATAAAAATTTCTTCAAATATATTAGAAGTAGGAAACCAGCCAGGGAAGCAGTGGGGCCCTTGGATGACCATGGGGTAAAAGGATTACTGAAGGAGGATGGGGAAATGGCTGAGAAGCTGAATGCATTTTTTGCCTCCGTCTTCACCGTGGAAGATGAGAAGTGTTTGCCCGCCCCAGAACCACTAATATTGGAAGGGGTGTTGAAAGACCTGAGTCAGATTGAGGTGACAAAAGAGGAGGTCCTGCAACTGATAGACAAATTAAAAACTAATAAGTCACCGGGTCCGGATGGCATACATCTGAGAGTTCTGAAAGAACTCAAAGTTGAACTTGTGGATCTTCTAACAAAAATCTGTAATCTTTCATTGAAATCTGCCTCTGTTCCTGAGGACTGGAAGGTAGCAAATGTCACCCCCATCTTTAAAAAGGGTTCCAGAGGAGATCCAGGAAATTACAGGCCAGTCAATCTGACTTCAATACCGGGAAAGTTGGTAGAAACCATTATCAAGGACAGAATGAGTAGGCACATTGATGAACACAGGTTATTGAGGAAGACTCAGCATGGGTTCTGTAAGGGAAGATCTTGCCTCACTAACCTGTTACATTTCTTTGAGGGGGTAAACAAACTTGTGGACAAAGGAGACCCGATAGATGTTGTTTACCTTGACTTCCAGAAAGCTTTTGATAAAGTTCCTCATCAAAGGCTCCTTAGAAAGCTTGAGAGTCATGGAGTAAAAGGACAGGTCCTCTTGTGGATCAAAAACTGGCTGAGTAATAGGAAGCAGAGAGTGAGTATAAATGGGCAGTCTTCGCAGTGGAGGACGGTAAGCAGTGGGGTGCCGCAGGGCTCGGTACTGGGTCCCATGCTCTTTAACTTGTTCATAAATGATTTAGAGTTGGGAGTGAGCAGTGAAGTGGCCAAATTTGCGGATGACACTAAATTGTTCAGGGTGGTGAGAACCAGAGAGGATTGTGAGGAACTCCAAAGGGATCTGTTGAGGCTGGGTGTGTGGGTGTCAACGTGGCAGATGCGGTTCAATGTGGCCAAGTGCAAAGTAATGCACATTGGGGCCAAGAATCCCAGCTACAAATACAAGTTGATGGGGTGTGAACTGGCAGAGACTGACCAAGAGAGAGATCTTGGGGTTGTGGTAGATAATTCACTGAAAATGTCAAGGCAGTGTGCGTTTGCAATAAAAAAGGCCAACGCCATGCTGGGAATTATTAGGAAGGGAATTGAAAACAAATCAGCCAGTATCATAATGCCCCTGTATAAATCGATGGTGCGGTCTCATTTGGAGTACTGTGTGCAGTTCTGGTCGCCGCACCTCAAAAAGGATATTATAGCATTGGAGAAAGTTCAGAAAAGGGCAACTAGAATGATTAAAGGGCTGGAACACCTTCCCTATGAAGAAAGGTTGAAACGCTTAGGGCTCTTTAGCTTGGAGAAACGTCGACTGAGGGGTGACATGATAGAGGTTTACAAGATAATGCATGGGATGGAGAAAGCAGAGAAAGAAGTACTTTTCTCCCTTTCTCACAATACGAGAACTCGTGGGCATTCGATGAAATTGCTGAGCAGACAGGTTAAAACGGATAAAAGGAAGTACTTCTTCACCCAAAGGGTGATTAACATGTGGAATTCACTGCCACAGGAGGTGGTGGCGGCCACAAGCATGGCCACCTTCAAGAGGGGTGTAACGTACTCAGACAGGAGACGCAAGTCGGGCAACATTCTTTATTAAGAGCACGTTGCAAGAGAGAGAGCATGCGGGCCGGGCCCCGCTTATATACAAAACCCCGGTTCAGCCTACTGGACAGGTCAGGCCAATAGTGGCCTGTTGAACTTCCCGCCGCTGCTGGTGATGGGCGGGGCTCGTCGTGCCTTGCGCTGGGCGTCCAGCCACCTGGTTGCCATCGCGCAAGGCCTGACGCGCTGCCGATACACTACAAGGGGGTTAGATAAAAATATGGAGCAGAGGTCCATCAGTGGCTATTAGCCACAGTGTGTATGTTTGTGTGTGTATGTATATATATATATATATATATATATATATATATATATATATATATATTTGGCCGCTGTGTGACACAGAATGTTGGACTGGATGGGCCATTGGCCTGATCTAACATGGCTTCTCTTATGTTCTTATGCTTCGGACCAAAACGGCTGCCCACTTGGATCTATCTACATTCCAGTTTGTCCACATCCGTCTTCAAGCATGGTCCTCAGAAATGGGCACAGTGTTCCAGATGAAGTCTGATGAGTGATAAACCCTAACTTCCAATGACTTGGATTGTGTACATCTATTCATGTGATCTTTTTGTGATTGATTGCAATCCTAAGATCCTTCCCTCTTGGGTAAAAATATGTCTTCCAGTTCAGGAAGGAAAAGGAAAGGTCCTGTGCAAGCACCAGTCGTTTCCGACTCTGGGGTGACGTTGCTTTCACAACGTTTTCACGGCAGACTTTTTACGGGGTTTGCTATTGCCTTCTCCAGTCATCTACACTTTCCCCCCAGCAAGCTGGGTACTCATTTGACTGACCTCGGAAGGATGGAAGGCTGAGTCAACCTGGAGCCGGCTACCTGAAAACCCAGCTTCTGTCGGGGATTGAACTCAGGTTGTAAGCAGAGCTTAGGACTGCAGTACTGCAGCTTTAACACTCTGTGCCTCGGGGCTCTTTTTCCAGTTCAGGAACAGCTTTCAAAAACCTAACTAAATTTCTGCAGCATATAAAAATATTTGTGTGTGTGTGTGTGTTAGTATCAATGCAAAGCTGAGAAGTGGGGTTTTTTTACACACATCCTACAAAAAATGCAAGAGAGGATCTGTTTCCCCAGGCAAATGGGAAAGGTTCCAGGTGACTGTGATAGTCACAGATGTTCATTCTATGGTAGTATGGAATCAGCCCCATATGATGCAGGGAATTTGCTGAGATCAAGGGTCATTTTGTAGAAAAAGCGGTGCCAGAGCTCATTAGCACAACTCATTTGCATAACTCATTTGCATATGCCGCACACCCATGACATCACCAGAAGGTGTACCAAATTATATCAGCTCAGCATCTACCTTAAAAGGCTCCTTGAATTATAACTGTCATAACAAAACCTTACTCCCATCATACTTTTTAAAGTTAGCAAGGGATAATGCCATAGGGCAGGGGTGGCCAAACTGTGACTCGGGAGCCACATGTAGCTCTTTCACACATATTGTGTGGCTCTCAAAAGGCATTTCTCTCTTTAAATGACTTCTCCAAGCCAATCTAGCTGGTGGCTTGGAGAATGCATGTAAAGTTAAAGCTGTTTTATTTCCACCTCTCCCTCTCTCCTTCCTTCCTGCCTGCCTGCCTGCTTCTCAAACATCTGATGTTCATGTCTTGTGGCTCTCAAACATCTGATGTTTATGCAATGTGGCTCTTATGTTAAGCAAGTTTGGCCATTCCTGCCAAACTTATAATGTCTCTGAAGCAGCCATTTTTTCCGAGGGAACTGATTTTGGTCACCTAGAGATCAATAATAATAGTGGGAGATCTCCAGCTGCAACCTGGAGGGTGGCAAGTTGGCAACCCTAGCAGCAACTGTCAAAGGCACCTATATAAGTCTCATTCTAGAACTGCCAACTTTTTGGTTTTGAACATATAGACACTGTGGGCTGAATGCCTCTGAGAGAATACAAATTCTGGCTGAGCCTGTAACATTTAGTTCAGGACAATTTTAATCCAATTGGTAAAGACTCGTTCTTTGTCCCACTGATCATCAGTTGGATCAGGGTGGGTAATTTGAGCACTGGTGGGAAAACAAAAGAGAGCTGCCCTCTGTGACAGCAAATTAATTTTTGTCTAGATAGAAAAATCTGTTTGTGTTTAAAGGACAGCCTGAGCCAATGTTCCCTTGGGTAGGAGTGAACTTCCCATCAGTCACTGGGTCCAAGAAGTGACCATAAATACCCATTCCAGAGTACCTTTATTTTCTGTGTGTCACAGCTAGGACCAATATTTGTTATACTTTAGTTCTCAGAAAATCTGAGAATATTGTTATCTTAGAAAGAAAAGTTTAATCTTTTTTTTATTTTCTACAGATGCACAAGGGAAACCAGAACCCAGCCCAATATATTCTGCCATTATATTTATGATTTCTTGCTGGGTTATAAAGATCAGAATTATGATCTGTGTGGCACTGAATACTTCTTCACCGCACCTCTCTAACGCTTGACAGTGTCAATTTTTCTCTCTCAGTCTTGCTCAGCTTGCCTCACGTTCCAGTGTCCCTTCTGCTAATACCCCTAGAGATCCTCTCCTTGTGAACTGAAACAGTTTAAATACCTCCCTGATTAGGCTAATTTCACAATAGCGGGACCTGCAGCTCACCTTTGTACTGATAGATTCAAGACCACTGGAAGGGGAAAGATAGCATCCCATTGAAGTCATATATCTTTACTCCTTATGTAACTATGTTGTAGCAGAAGAACATTTTGGATCAACAGATGACTCAGCTTCTCTGAGGGGAAAAATGAACCAGACTCCTAGCAGGTAAGAAATACAGGGTTTTCCATTTTCATATTAATTTGCAGGGCAGAGAAGGAAATACTTCTTTTTAACTTACTCAGCTTTATCGACCAATGCCATGTTAACATGAAGGAAGTTATTTATTTATGTACTTCATTTATATCCATTTCTCCCCCCCCCCCATAGGGACTCAAAGTAGCTTACAACACTCTTCCCTTCTCACTTTTTTCTCCTCACAGCAACCTTGTGAGGTAGCTTTGGCTAAGAGAGTTTGTGACTAGCAAAAGATCAGCTAGCCGACTGCTATGTCATAGCGATCTCCCAGATTCTTGTCTAACCTTATAACCGCTAGAACAAAGTCTGAGTCCAGTGGCACCTTTAAGACCAACAAAGTTTAATTCTGGGTATCAACTGGGTATCTGAAGAAGTGTGCATGCACACAAAGCCAGAGTAAAACTTTGTTGGTCTTAAAGATGTCACTGGACTAAAACTTTGCCCTGTTGTTTCAGACCAACATGGCTACCCACCTGAACCTATAACCCAGGGGTGGCCAAATTTGCTTAACGTAAGAGCCACATTGCATAAACATCAGATGTTTGAGAGCTACAAGACACGAACATCAGATATTTGAGAAGAAGGAAGGAAGGAAGGAAGGAAGGAAGGAAGGAAGGAAGGAAGGAAGGAAGGAAGGAAGGAAGGAGGGAAATTAGATGGGGAGGGAGAGGTAGAAAGAAAACAACTTTAACTTTAAATGCATTCTCCAAGCCACCAGCTAGATTGGCTTGGAGAAGTGATTTAAAGAGAGAAATGCCTTTGAGAGTCACACAATATGTGTGAAAGAGCCATATGCGGCTCCTGAGCCACAGTTTAGCCACCCCTGCTATAACCACTACATTACACTGGCTCTCATCTTAGGTTTTATATCGTGTCATACCTTATATTGCTTTCGATCCTTTATATCTGATCATATGGAAGGGAAAAAAGAGAAGGGACAATGTAGGCATGATATTCATGTTGTAAAGAGAATAAGAGAAGGGACAATGTAGGGATGAGATTCATGTTGTAAAGCTGATGAAAATAAGAGCCATTTCTAGCTATGAGCGTCAAAAGGCTGTGAAAGTTGTCTAAGAGCTCGTGTACTTGTACCAAAGCTATTGGGGGTGTATAGTGGTTAGCGTGTCAGACTAGGGAGGCTTGGTTTCAAGTCATCCCACAGACATGAAGCTCCCTGGGTGATTCCTAGGTTAGTAACACTCTCTGTCTTTGTCTTCCTCTCTCTCTCTCTCTCAGCCTACCCTACCTCACTGTGAAGTTCAGACTGAGGAGGGAAGAACTAGGCATCCTTCCCAGAGAACCTGGAACAAACATGGGATAGAAATGTGATAGAAACATGGATATGGCCAAGAAACAGTAGAAATCTGGGAAGGAATAACATCTGTGATTTCTTTTTTCCACTAGTCATATAGGAAGTTAACTCAAAGAAGTTAAGGTTGCAATTATCTGGAACAACTAGACAATATTTTATAATACAAACAATAAGCATCCCTTAGAGAGCCAGTTTGGTGTAGTGGTTAAGTGTGCGGACTCTTACTGGGAGAACTGGGTTTGATTCCCCCCTCCTCCACTTGCACCTGCTGGAATAGCCTTGGGTCAGCCATAGCTCTCACAGGAGTTGTCCTTGAAAGGGCAGCTTCTGAGAGAGCTCTCTCAGCCCCACCCACCTCACAGGATGTCTGTTGTGTGGAGGGAGGGAGATAAAGGAGATTGTGAGCCGCTCTGAGACTCTAAGATTCACAGTGGAGGGCGGGATATAAATCCAATATCTTCTCCTCCTCCTCCTCTTCCTCCGCCTTCTCCATCTTCTCCTACTCTTCCTCCTCTTTCTCCTCCTCCTCCTTCTCTTCCTCCTCCTCTTCCTTCTTCTCCTCCTCCCCCTCTTCTTCCTCCTCCCTCTTCTGCTCCTTCTCCTCTTCCTCCTCCTTCTCCTCCTCCCTCTTCTGCTCCTTCTCCTCTTCCTCCTCCTCCTTCTCCTCCTCCTCCTTCTCCTCCTCCCTCTTCTGCTCCTTCTCCTCCTCCTCCTCTTCCTCCTCCTCCTTCTTCTCCTCCTCCTTCTCCTCCTCCCTCTTCTGCTCCTTCTCCTCCTCCTCCTCGCCCTCCTCCTTCTTCTGGTGTTCCTCAAAGAAGTGCATTTGTTAGTTATTGAGAGCAGTGTGGCAATGGAGCAGTCTTCAAGCAGCAGCTGGAGGGACACTCGTCAGGGATGCTTTAGGGATGCCTGCATTGAGAAGGGGCTTAGACTAGATGACCCGTGTGGCCCCTTCCAACTCTGTGATTCTAAGATTATTAAGGAAGAACAAAGTTTAAGCCTGGTGGTACCTTTGACCAACAACGTTTTATTCAAGGTAGAAGCTGTGTTGGTAAAACCTCGTTGGTCTTAAAGGCGCCACCAGACTCAGACTTTGTTCTGCTGGTTCAGATTAACAGGTCTGCCCACCTGGATCTATCTTCATCATGAAAGAGTTAGAGAAGATTTATTTTTTTCCAAGGCAGTGCTTCTGTTAAAGGGGGTGAAAACGAAACTTAAATACCAGCAATTGCTTTTCAGAGATTTGGAGGCAGTATGGCGGGGCTATCCCTGTTTATGGGGCGCAAGGTCGTTGTGTTCCAAAACAAATTTGCTTTGCAAAGGTTTTTTTCTGCCTTTTAGAAATGCAGGGTTGAATCTAGTGCTGTATTTCAGCACAGTGGAATGGCATTTTTGCCAGTCACCCTTTTGTGTAGCAGACCTCAGCAGAACCAAAGAGGTGAGAACATTAAGCTCTATGGATGGGAATCCTTTCTGTCTCTGAAATTCCTTTTCTGGGTCTAACTGATACCCTGGAAAAGCTAAACCAGGCCCCCAAATGCATGATCACTGGTAGTTGCTGCCACAGATGCTCTCATGCTTTGAAGGGAGTGCACAGACATTCACACTGTCAGACACTAGATCAGGGGTGGCCAAACTGTGGCTCTTTCACACATATTGTGCAGCTCTCAAAGCCCCAGCCTCCCACTGTCCCACCAGCCAACTTGGAGAAGGCATTTGTCTCTTTAAATCACTTCTCCAAGCCAAGCTAGTTAGCAGCTTGGAGAATGCATTTAAAATTGCTTTCTTTCTACCTCCCCCTCTCTTCCCCTATTTGCTTCCCTCCCTCCCTCCTTCCCTCCCTCCCTGACTTGTGGCTCTCAGACATTTGATGTCCCAGTCTTGTGGCTCTCAAACATCTGACATTTATTCTATGCAGCTCTTACGTTAAGCAAGTTTGGCCACGCCTGTCAGAACTTGCAGAACTTCAAACGAGACCCAAGACTTTGTTACAAAGTATAGGCGTTTATTGAGAACTACGTTCATAGAGGCACAGAATAACTCTGATAACAGACTCAGCATTGGTTACAACTTTATGTGGTTGTTACAGAAACAATAAAACCATTTCTCACACTTTCGGAGACAGTTGTCCGTTCCCAGGGTTCGTTATCAGTAGAAGGGAGGAAGGAGTCCTGCTGTGATGTCCTGGCCGGCTCGTTTCAAAGGACACCTGCAGATGTTTCCCAGAGGCTATCTGCCACCCTTCAGTGGTTACAGTTTGTTTGAAATGCAAAGCGCTTTGATTAGTGGCCTAGCTACAAGCACACTGGGTTAGTATCAACTTACAATATGGAGTCAGTTAGGCTAACATCACTAAGCTTAGCAGGTATAAAAGGCACAAGTTCTGACAACGCCTGCACTAGATTGATCCAAAGTGGCTTATAATGTCATTCTACTCTACACCAGTGTGAGACGGGTTAGGCTGGGAGAGTGTGACTGTTCCAAGGTCACCCAATGGGTTTCTTTTCTGCTGCAATTTCTCACACAAGTTGCTTTTCCACTTGCAGGATTCCAGATAAGCATTTCAGAAGGGTTGGTAGTAGAGGCTAGGATCAGATTTTCTCCAGAAAATGGGAAAGGAAAGCTGTAGGCTCTTCAGTGACAGACAGGCCAGGCGCCACAGGAAGAGGTTACAGTTCCCCCATAGGAAGTGGCTTTGCCCTTATAGAAATAGTTGTCATGATTCTGCTCTATGTGTTTTCAAGCTGGGTCTGACAACTGTGCTCCCATGCAAAATACTTGGAAATCCTAAAAGATATTATGACTTCAAGGAGGTGTGCAAATATAAATGTACATTCATTTATGGCAGATGGGGAAAATGTGCCTTTTGAGAGTTTGTGTACTGCGAAGTTACCATTTCAAATCCTCCCTGATGTACTATATCACCAGGCTGCATGGAAGCAGTATTTGAGTTTGCTAGCACTCTCTCTCTCCACCATTATCATTGTCGCCTCTCTCTCTCTGTCTATCCATCATCATCATCATCGTTGTTGTTGTTGTCACCACCCTGTTTGTCTGTGTCTGTTTGTCCATCCATCATCATCTTTGTTGTTACTGTTGTTGTCATCATCCTGTCTGTCTGTCTCTCTCTGTCTATCCATCATCATTGTTTGTTGCTGTTGTCATCCTGCCTGTCTGTCGGTCTGTCTCATCTCTCTCTCTCTGTCTATCAATCAATCATCATTGTTGTTGTTGTCCTGTCTGTCTGGCTGCCTCTATTCTTCATCATCATCATCATCATCATCATCATCATCATCATCATCATCATCATCATCATCATCATCATCATCGTTAGCATTATTCTATCTGCCTGCCTGCCTGCCTCTCTCTATCATCCATCATCCATCATCCATCCATCATCCATCCATCATCCATCCATCATCCATCCATCATCTATCTATCTATCTATCTATCTATCTATCTATCTATCTATCTATCTATCTATCTATCTATCTATCTATCTATCTATCTATCATCTATCAAATTTCTAACCTGCCCTCCCCACCCACCCAACCCATCCATCCATCCATCCATCCATCCATCCATCTTCAGCCTTCCTCCCCTGTGGGGACTCAAATCGGGCTTATTTTACTATGTTTTCCTCCATTTTATCCTCACAACAACCCTGTGAGGTAGGTTAGGCTGAGAGTATGTGACTGGTCCAGGATCACCCATCAAGCTTCCAAGCTGAACTTGGGTCTTCCAAATCTTAGTCCCACTGCGTCTCCCAGATCTTAGCTATAATATGACATAATATGCTTTGCCAAGCATTGGCAGGTGTAAAATTAATGAAAGTATTTAAAGGAATTAGGGGAGAGTGTCTCAAACAAAATGGTATCTCTGTTTATTTGGCATGGAGTACCACTGAGAAATGCTGCACTTGATATTTCATGCCTTATGGATCATATACAGATGAACAGCCAATGAACAATGAATAATCATAATAATCATAAAGCAATGAACCTCCCAGGTATAGCAAGGATCAGGGGAGGTACCACCCAGAATATGATCAGATTAGGGCTCACACTATTTTATGAGTACATTCCATTGAATTCAGTGGGGCTTACTTCCAAGTAATCATGTATAAAATCAGATCACCAAAGTTGCCATTCAAGACCAATTCTCAGTCTCCAAAGGTTTTCCAAAACAATGCAGGTCTGATGACACTTTTGAAGGATGCTGAGACTTGAACTTGGGCAAGGCTCTGGGGTTGGTTTCTCTTTTTGCATAACATATAATCATATAACCATGAAATAAGAGTTTACAGGATTCCTTTCCTTTCCTTTAATCTGATTAAAGCTCCTTGACTAAAAGTCTTGAGCAATCAACAACCCATCTCTTAGGCAGGCTCATCTTAGGTACAACACAAACCAATGGAAAAAAATCTTGCTTAAGCAAGAGTAAGGTTTGGAAATCTGTCAGATTAAAAGGAGTAAAACTAGCTTGTGGGGAGACAAAGATGAAAAAAAAATTATCTAGATGCTGTGTTAAAAAGCTATTTCTAAGGCTATTTCTCAAAGAGGAGAAATGGTTATCATATAAACAATTGTTAAAAATACGCGGCGGTAAAGTGGAACTAAAATTGGTGGAAGAACTGGAACATAAGTATAATTGGTTTCAATTGCCACAAATCAAGAGTTTGCTTGGACAGAATATTAAAAATGATGCAATAAGACAAGAACAAACAGAACTGGAAAGAATGCTGTTTGGCGATAATGAAAAATTGATTTCAAGAATTTATAAATTACTGTTGGTCTACAGAGGATGAAGTAGTAAAATCTCAAATGATAAAATGGGTGATCAATATAAATAAAGAAATACAGATGGAACAATGGGAGTACTTATGGAAGAACCCTATGAAGATATCGACATGTAATAATATAAAAGAAAACTGATTTAAAATGCTTTATAGGTGGTATATGACACCTAAGAAACTGTCAAAAATGAACAATCAGATGTTGGATAGGTGTTGGAAATGTATAAAACATGAAGGCTCTTTCTACCATATGTGGTGAACTTGTGAAATGGCAAAGCAATTTTGGCAAATGATTCAGCAAGAGATTTCAAGTATTCTGGGTTAACATTAAGAAGGCACCAGAAATCTTTTCGTTGGGATTACAAATGGAAAAATTTCCAAAACAAGATAGGACAATAATTTGGTACATGCTTTCAGCTGCAAGGACATTATATGCGCAGATGTGGAAGCAAGATAAAATACCAGAAAAGTGGGACTGGATTATTAAAGTTATGCACTGGAGTGAAATGGACAAGCTTACAAGAATCTTAAAAGAATTTGATCTAGAGAAATTTAAAATTTAGTGGGGAAAATTTCAAAAATACGTTGAAAAACAATGGAAAGTTAAAGGACATTTGGTGATTTTTGATAACAGTTGAACGCTAGAGGTATAACAAATGGACTACAGTTAATAAATGAGAATATGTGAACTTAATTTTTTTAACCTATTTTGATAAGGATTATAGTTAAAAGAAATAGTTATTCTATTATAGGTATATTATAGGTTTTTTTATGAAGATTCTCAAATTGAAAATTACCTTTTAGTTTGTTTAGTAAAAAGCTATTTCTAAGGCTAATACAAAGAAGACGCTCCAACAAAATATGTACTGAACTACCAATTTTTCCCTGAGGAAAATCACAACGGAGGACTTGAGTAAGGAATCTTTCTTAATCTTCTAGGGTTGCCAAATCCTCTGCAGCCTCTGGCAGGGGACTGTTTTCATATGCGCGGTGTGCGCAACACGTGATGATATCACTCACAGTGACATCATTGCGCTGGCATGCGCTGGCTGCTCTAGGAGCTTCTGGGAAAACTATGGTTTCTCTGGTCACTCTAGCAATTTGGGAGGGAAAACTCTATGGTACTGCGAGTGATGTCGTCGTGCCAGCGATGTCAGGGGAGGATCCCCCCCACCAGTCCAATGCGGGCTAGCGGGTTGGGAACCTCTGGGGTGGGGAAAGCCCTGCCCAGTCTGGGAACTTGGCAGCCCTATAATCTTCCCTTCATAACAGGAGTGGGCTGTGCATTCAATTGAGTTAATAAGAAAGCTCTAAAGTAATTTGAGATAGTTAGTTAGGAACTGGCACTGAAATAACATAGTGGAAGGAGCATTCTAGCCATTCCCTAGAACAGCCATTTGTTTAGGGGCTGCTGTTATGTGATTCGTAAAGGAAACAAACCGCATTAACAGAATTGTCACAGCTAGAGCCTCAGGTTCAAATGGGTGGTTATCTGAATGGTGGTAGATGGAGGGGAGTGTTTGTTCATGCCAACATGCTTAGTCAGTGCTGACTAGGGTTGCCAGCTGTAGATTGGGAAATCCCTGGAGATTTTGGGGGGTGGGGCCTAGGGAGGGTGGGATTTGGGGAGGAAGGGACTTCAGCACAGTATAATACTCTAGAGTTCACCCTCCAAAGCTGCATTTTCTCCAGGGGTACTGATCTTGGCCTACTGGATGCCAATTAGGGTTGCCAAGTCCAATGTAAGAAATATCTGGGGACTTTGGGGGTGGAGCCAAGAGACATTGGTGTGGAGCTAAGATCAAGGCTGTGACAAGCATAATTGAACTCCAAAGGGAGTTCTGGCCATCACATTTAAAGGAACGGCACACCTTTTCAATTCCTTCCTTCCATAGGAAATAATGAAGGATAGGGGCACCTTCTTTTGGGGCTCATAGAATTGGACCCCCTGGTCCAATCGTTTTGAAACTTGGGGGATATTTTGTGGAGAGGCACTAGATGCTGTACTGAAAATTTAGTGCCTCTACCTCAAAAACAGCCCCCCCCAGAACCCCAGATACCCGTGGATCAATTCTCCATTATTTTCTATGGGAATAAATCTCCATAGGGAATAATAAGAGTTCCCAGCAGACATTTCCTTCCCCTCCCCCCGCTTTCTGACGACCCTGAAGCAGGGGGAGGGCCTCCAAACCAGGGGATCCTCTGCCCCCACCTGGGGATTGGCAACCCTAATGCCAATAGTAATACCAGCAGGGCTCATTTTGTAGCAGGAGCTCCTTTGCATATTAGGCCACACACTCCTGATGTAGCCAACCCTCCAAGAGCTTACAGGGCTCTTACTACAGGGCCTACTGTAAACTCTTGGAGGATTGGCTACATCAGGGGGGCATTGCCTAATATGCGAAGGAACTCCTGCTACAAAATGAGCCCTGAATACCAGGATATCTCCAGGTGGTACCTGGAGGTTGGCAACTTGAGTATTGGCATCTGGATAGAAACAGATCAAGGTCAAGATTCTCAGGAAGTGACATTAATACCACATTACACACTTTCCCTGCATTCCTGTGGACTCAATGGGTCTAGTTTTAAACTTGGCCAAGAAATAGTATCTCTGAATAACTGGTGTTATCCCACCATAGGGTTGCCAAGTCCAATTCAAGAAATATCTGGGGACTTTGGGTGTGGAGCCAGCAGACTTTGGGGGTAGAGCCAGGAACAAGGGTATGACAAGCATAACTGAACTCCAAGGAAGTTCTGGCCATCACATTTAAAGGGACAGCACACCTTTTAAAATGCCTTCCTTCCATAGGAAATAATGAAGGATAGGGGCACCTTCTTTTGGGGCTCATAGAATTGGACCCCCTGGTCCAATCCTTTTGAAACTTGGGAGGTATTTTGGGGAGAGGCACTAGATGCTATACTGAAAATTTGGCGCCTCTACATCAAAAAACAGCACCCCCAGAGCCCCCGATACCCACGGATCAATTCCCCATCATTCCTTATGGGAATCGTTCATGGAGGTGCATAATTGCTGTGGGGGTGGGGCTTCCCCCGCTGGCCAGCTGGCTGGGGGAGGGGGGAAGCCTGTAAAACCGGGGGATCCCCCGCTGGGACGTGGGGATTGGGAAGCCTATCCCATCATCCTATTACGATTACAATTAGTATTAATATTGGCATTATGCAAGTGATGATTCTAGTGTCCTGGCCCCACTGGTGAATCTCATGATGGCATCTAGTTTTTTGGCCACTGTGTGACACAGAGTGTTGGACTGGATGGGTGTAAGCTTCAGGCTTGGGTTTCCTCCAGAGATACTCAGCTCCAAAGTCCACACACACAAATCCAGCAGGTCAGGCAAGATAAACTTATTATCATCAAAGAGGCCAAATAGCCTGGTTTAGCAACGAAAAGCCAGGCTAATGAGCTTCAACATCCTGTGAAGCATGAATTACAGTAAAAACCAAGCAAAACTTACCCAAATTCAAAAGGCAGGGGAGTGCCCCGCTTCAGACAATGCACACGGTGATAAAACTTTTCCCCTCTCGATTTTATCCTTAACGCCAAGAAGAAGAAGAAGAAGAAGATATTGGATTTATATCCCGCCCTCCACTCCAAAGAGTCTCAGAGTGGCTCACAATCTCCTTTACCTTCCTCCCCCACAACAAACACCCTGTGAGGTGGGTGGGGCTGGAGAGGGCTCTCACAGCAGCTGCCCTTTCAAGGACAACCTCTGCCAGAGCTGTGGCTGACCCAAGGCCATTCCAGCAGGTGCAAGTGGAGGAGTGGGGAATCAAACCCGGTTCTCCCAGATAAGAGTCCGCACACTTAACCACTACACCAAACTGGCAATTAACAGGCTGCCCCCTCTCTCTCACCCAGTCTAGCTGTTAATCGAGATGTCTCAGCTATGCTATGCTGGTCTCGGCAGAATGAAAGTCAGTTATCTCTTCCTTACAATGGGCCATTGGCCTGATCCAACATGACTTCCCTTATGTTTTTATGCTTAAAATGTATTTATGTCAGATTCTTGTGTTGTGAGCCGCCCTGAGCCACTTGTTGGGAAGGGCGGGATATAAGTCATAAAATAAATAAATAAATAAATAAATAAATAAATAAATAAATAAATAAATAAATAAATAAATAATGTTCTGATGTCTTTTTTTGCCCTTACTTTCCTCTTATGCAGCTGGATATGTCTGCACTAGCGTTGCTGGAGACTGTGGAAAGTAGAATGGAGATGCGTGGCCAGAATAGCAGCCAAGATACTGATTTTGTGATCTTGGGATTCAGCACCAGTGAACGTTTGCAGATCATGCTGTTTGCCCTCTTCCTTCTCATGCATCTCATCACCCTATCAGGCCACTTGACCATTGTGGCTGTAACGTTAATTGACTCCGCCCTCCAAACCCCCATGTATTTCTTTCTTCGCAACCTGTCTTCCATCGAAGTTTGCTACACCCTGGTCATCGTGCCCAAGATGTTGGCCAACTTCTTGGCCAAGAGCAGAAGGATCTCCTTGACAGACTGTGCCACACAAATGCATTTTTTCATTGCCCTTGGGGGTGCTGAGTGCTTCCTCCTGGCTGTGATGTCCTATGATAGGTACGTGGCCATATGTAACCCCCTGCGCTACGCTGTCGTCATGAGCCGGAACTTCTGTGTGCAGCTCCTAGTGGTGGCTTGTGTCAGTGGCTTCACAATCTCACTAGGGCTCACCACCTTGATTTTCAGGATGCCCTTCTGTGGCTCACATATTGTCAACCACTTCTTCTGTGACATCCCACCCATACTGTTCCTGGCCTGTAGCGACACACGTGCCAATGAGGTGGCTGTGTTCCTTGTCTGCATGATGATCTTGCTCATCCCGTTCCTCCTCATTTTAGTCTCCTATGTGCTCATTGCCAATTCCATTTTCAGGATCAAGTGTGCCGAGGCCCGGAAGAAGGCCTTCTCCATGTGTGCTGCTCACCTGACTGTAGCCATGCTCCATTACGGTTGCGCCATCTTCATATATATACGCCCTAAGTCCAGCTACTCCTTGGATCAGGACAAGGTGGTCTCTCTGATCTACACCAATGTCACACCCATGCTGTACCCCATAATTTACAGTCTCAGGAACAAGGAAGTCCAAGGAGCACTCAAGAGGATATGGGAAAAGGCATTTGTTTCCATGAAAACACAGTAATAGAACTGGGGCCTAGTTTTTTTTTTTTTTTTTTAAAAGATGTGGCTAGAGTGGCCTGATAAAACAATGGCCTGTCATTTTAAAAAGAAAATGTATCTTCACCGTGATTTTTTTTAAAAAATGGTGTAAGGCTGTGGTTCCCAGCTCCAGACTGGGAAATTCCTGGAGATTTGGGAGTGGGTTTTATGGAGGGATCTCAGCATTGTAAAAGGTTGCCAGCTCTGGGTTAGGGACTACCTGGAGATTTTGGAGGTGAGCCTGGGGAGGGTGGGGTTTGGGAAGGGGAAGGACCTCGGCAGGATATAATGCTATAGAATCCACTCTCCAAAGCAGCCATTTTCTCCGGAGGAACTGATCTTGGTCACTTGGAGTTCAATTGTAATAGCAGGAAATCTCTAGGTGCCCCCTGGTGGTTGGCAACCTTAAGGTATGCCAGAAAGCCCACTCTCCAAAACACCTATTTCATTTGGGGAACTGATCTCTATAACCTGTAGAACAGTTTTAATTCCAGGTAGGCTTCCCAACCCTCCCGCTCTGGCGGGGGACCCCAGGATTTCCAGCCTCTTCCCCCGCTCCCCCCAAAAAATGGAAGCGGGGGGAGGGGGGAAACGGCGCCAAGGAGCATGGCGAGCCGCCCCATCCCGGAGCGGGCAACGCCGCCACGCCACTGCCGCCCCCTCCCCGCCCACCGCAGCTGACCATCTCGGAGGAGCAGCCACGGTGAGCGGAGAAGAGGCAGCAGCTGTGCAGCAGCATCACCCGCCCCGCCTCCGAGGCAAAACCAGAGAAGGGGAGGGCAGAGGCAGGCCAGGAGCATGGCAAGCCGCGAATCCGGGCCCTTCTAGGACCCGGACTCGCGGCTTGCCATGCCCCCGGCCCGCCTCCACCCCCCCTCCGATTCCACCGCAGCTGCTCCTCCGAGATGGGTCCAGCCTGAGCCCATCTCGGAGGAGTAGCCACGGCGAGCGGAGAAGAGGCGGCAGCTGCGCAGCAGTGTCGCGCGCTCCGAGACGGGACGGCTTGCCACACTCCCCGGCGCCGTTTCCCCCCTTCCCCCTAGCTCCACCCCAGTGTCTCCTGGCTCCACCCCCAAAGTCTCCTGGCTCTGCCCCCAAAGTCCCCAGATATTTCTAGAGTTGGACTTGGCAACCCTAATTCCAGGAGATCTCCATGAAAATTCATTATAGGGTTGGCAACCCTGTAAGGTCATTCCTGGGGCATCCAGCTGAGCTCCCCTCACTGCCAATCTTTAAACAGCAGCTGGTTGAACACTTGTCAGAGATGCTCTGGGCTAATCCTGCATAGAGCAGGGTGTTGGACTAGATGGCCTATATTGCCTCTTCCAGCTCTATGATTCTATGACTGACATGGTTATAGTTGCTTATATACTCTCCTGACCATTCTAGAATGCCCCTCCCATGTATGCATTATTACATAGCTTCAGTTACCACACAGAACTTTCAATTGGCTGCTGCTTGTTCCACAATATGGGCCGCACACACTATTTTTAAGTGGGCTCCAGGTTTCCCTCAACTCACCTCACTCTTAATATATTGCCTAATCCAGGGGCCTCCAGGCATAGATGGCTTTATAAGCGTAGATGGCTTCAAGAGGGGATTGGATAAAAAATATGGAGCAGAGGTCCATCAGTGGCTCTTATACACAAGAGGGGATTGGATAAATATAGGGAGCAGAGGTCCATCAGTGGCTATTAGCCACAAGATATAGATGGAACTCTCTGTCTAAGGCAAGTGATGCTCTGTATTCTGGGTGTTTTTTTTGGGGGGGGGGCAACAATGGGAGGTTTCCTAGTGTCCTGGTCTCACTGGAGGACCACCTGATAGCAACTGGGCTTTTTTAGTCATTGTGTGACAGTGTTGGAGTGGATTGGCCATTGGCCTGATCCAACATGGCTTCTCTTATGTTCTAACCTTTTTGAACTTGCCAGCAACTTTGAAAGACTGACACAAGGTGATGGGCACAGCTATGACATGGCTGTTGCAGGAGGTGGAGCCAGCCACAAAATGTCAGGCAATGAATTTAGGCATAATTCCAATAGAAACCCATCAACGTTTCAGACAGGATCTCTGCTCAATGGTGCATGTTTTACAATGAACATTATTGTGCTGTAGTGGCAGCTGCTGATGAGGCAATTAAAATAGAATCTGCACAGCCAATCTGTAATAATTCCACAAGCATGCTGTGCCAGAAGGACTGAAAGTTTTATTTGAAAGTTTTATTATTTATTAAAGTAGGACTGTTCCTGGCCTGTGCTTGAACAAAAGCTAACAGCCAACTAACAGCAGATGAATGCTTTTTGGCCTTAAGAAGAAAAGAGAAAATCACAGTTCAATAACGGGACATCACCAAATTCACAATTTGCCACAATACAGGACTTTTTTTTTTTTGCAAGAAAGCACAGGAACGCAGTTCCAGCTGGCTTGACATCGGGGTGTGTGGCTTAATATGCAAATGAGTCCCTGCTGAGCTTTTTGTACAAAAAAGCCCTGTTTGAAACGATGACACTAGGGGTGTGTGGCCTAATATGCAAATGAGCTCCTGCTAGGGTTGCCAAGTCCAATTCAAGAAATATCTGGGGACTTTGGGGTGAAGCCAGGAGACTTTGGGGGTGGAGCCAGGAGCAAGGGTGTGACAAGCATCATTGAACTTCAAAGGGAGTTCTGGCTATCACATTTAAAGGGACCGCACACCTTTTAAATGCCTTCCGTTCATTGGAAATAATAAAGGATAGGGACACCTTCTTTTGGGGGCTCATAGAATTGGACCCCCAGGTCCAATCTTTTTGAAACTTGGAGGGGGTTTTTGAGGCAAGACATCAGATGCTATGCTGTAAATTTGGTGCCACTACCTCAAAAAACAGCTTCCCTAGAGCCCCAGATACCCATGAATAAATTCTCCATTTTACCCCATGGGAATCAGTCTCCATAGGGAATAATGGAGTGCCCAGCAGACAGTTCCCCTCCCCCATTTTTTGATGACCCTGAAGTTGGGGCCCCCTCCAAACTGGGGGATCCCCTGCCCCCACCTAGGGATTGGTAAGCCTAGCTCCTGCTGGCCTTTTTCTACAGAAAAAGCCCTGCCACAATATAACACAATCTAATCTCCAACGGTTAAGCAGAAGTCCTGCTGGGCGACCGAACTACCTGGTCCCACCAACTTTCTAAAAACACTTTGGCGAGTGCCAGGAAAGTCACTCTCTTGGGGACCCCTGGTCTAATCTGACCCCAATACAGCTGGGTGGCTGATATACAATATGCAGAGTCTGCTACTTTGGGAAGGTTTTGCAAAGAACTTTTTGGCCTTTGTGATGTCTTCTGAAGTTTCCACTAACTGCCCCCTCGAGGCCTGTGAGATGTTTCAAGTGCCTCTTGATACCTAAGGTGTTTGCCCATCAGATGGGAACTGTGACTTCTGACGGAATCAAATGAGAGGAAAAAAAGAGAAAGATTAAAATGTGGGGATTGCGAAGTATTACTGTTAGCAAGCGAAAGGGCACGGTAAAGGATTCCAGTTCATCTCAGTCCTTTTTGCCTGCCTGGGTGAAGATGGCGTGATCTCCATGTACCTCCTGATTGTTCATGGCCATCTGCAGTGTTATTGTGTTGCATTTATTTCACCGCAGTGTTGTTTCCCATCTGAACATTGTAGAGGAACAAAGATTGCCTGAACTCAGAGGTAAGGAATGCTATGTTCTGCCTGTTTAGGAGGGCAAGGCAGTCTAGCAGCTGTGAAACTCTACAGAAGATAAATATGTCTAAGAGGAGACCTTTCGATTGGTTAAAAAATTGTGCTAGTCATTTCAGGTGGTGATGAGACCGCCACATTCACTTTGTTCTTGTTTTTCTATCATTTCACTTTCTATCATTTCACTTTCTATCATTTCAGGGCAGTATGCATGGGTCTCTATTACATCTGCAGTCTTCACAACAATCCTGTGAGGTGTGTTAGGCTGAGAAACAGACTAGCTCAAGTTCATCCAATTAGCTGCATTTACATTGCAGGGATTTGAACCTATGTTTTCCTGCACCTAAAAAAATGTCCGTGGTGCAGAGTGTTAAAGCTGCAGTACTGCAGTCCTAAGCTCTGCTCACGACCTGAGTTCGATCCCCAGCGGAAGCTGGGTTTTCAGGTAGCCGACTCCAGGTTGACTCAGCCTTCCATCCTTCCAAGGTTGGTAAAATGAGTACCCAGCTTGCTGGGGGGGGGGGGGGAGCGTAGATGACTGGGGAAGGCAATGGCAAACCACCCCGTAAAAAGTCTGCCTTGAAAATGTTGTGAAAGCAACGTCACCCCAGAGTCGGAAATGACTGGTGCTCTCACAGGGGGCCTTTCCTTTTCCTTTCCTGCACCTAGTCCAGGAATCTAAGCAATGCACCCCACTGTCTCATGCAGTGTATTGGTTATCTTTCTCTCTTTTTTTAAAAAAAAAATGAAAAATATATTTGATTGTATGATTTATGTTAAAGATCTGAAAAAATGGTTCCACGATTTATTAAAGTAATGCAAAGTTGACAGTTTGTGATTTTTACATTTTTATGGTATTTTTCTTTTTAAAATATAGTATATGGGATGGTCCAGGCTAGCCCAATTCCGTTACATTTTGGAAGCCTAGCTCGGTCATCCCGGGTTAGTATTTGGATGGCAAGACCAGGGCTGCTATGCAGAGGCAGGCAATGGCCAACCACCTCTGCTCATCTTTTGCCTTGGGAATCCGATGGGGTTACTGGAATGTATGGAGGGCTGTGAAATCTTGTCCCCTCCCCAAATTTGCTCCATCACTTTAAGTATTTTTCTTGGTTATGAAAGTAGAGATGGAGTATGAGGGGGGAAATGCTTCTAACAAGGAAGGAAAGGAAAGGTCCCCTGTGCAAGCACCAGTCGTTTCCGACTCTGGGGTGACGTTGCTTTCACAATGTTTTCACGGCAGACTTTTTACGGGGTGGTTTGCCATTGCCTCCCCCAGTCATCTACGCTTTCCCCCCAGCAAGCTGGGGACTCAGTTTACTGACCTCGGAAGGATGGAAGGCCGAGTCAACCTCGAGCCGGCTACCTGAAAACCCAGCTTCCTCCGGGGATTAAACTCAGGTCGTGAGCAGAGCTTAGGACTGCAGTACTGCAGCTTTAACACTCTGCACCACAGGGCTCTTTGATTATATTAAATAATTTTTAATCTTTTCATTTTAATCTTTGATTAAACAAAGAAGAAAGGCAGATAATTTAGGAGAGCTTGTAGAGATTAGCCCCCTGTTTCTGTATGTTCTCTCCTCCTCCTCCTCCTCTTCGTCTTCTCCTTCTAAAGAAACCCCCAAACCTCTTTTTTATGTACATGAATTGGGAACATGTGGATGCTATCACACCTACCTCTGTGGGGGTTTTTTGGGGGGGAGGGGTTTGATCTTAATGGTTTTAAAATGTGATTTTAACAAGTATGTCTTAAATTGTTAGCCACTTTGGTGGTCCCTGTAAGGACAGAAAGGTGGGATATAAATTCTGTAAAATTTATAAATAATAAGTCTGGTGTGGCTCTTAAAGCAATATCAGGCCAATCAGAAGTAAGCTGCTGATCAAAATGAAATGAAAAAGCCCAGAGGCATTTGGGGGTCAAGCCCTCTCGCCAGGGCTAGATTAAGATGTGTTGAGACACTACAGGAAGTAAAACTTTAAAGAGTCTCATAGCATATGTAACCTGTTAGTAAAATTTAATATAGTTTTTTAAAAAATAAATAAATAGAGGTCACTCATAATATGAGAAGAGCCCCGTGGTGCAGAGTGTTAAAGCTGCAGTACTGCAGTCCTATGCTCTGCTCAAGACCTGAGTTCGATCCCCGGTGGAAGCTGGGTTTTCAGGTAGCCGGCTCGAGGTTGACTCAGCTTTCCATCCTTCCGAGGTCAGTAAAATGAGTACCCAGCTTGCTGGGGGGAAAGTGTAGATGACTGGGGAAGGCAAGGGCAAACCACCCCGTAAAAAGTCTGCCGTGAAACGACTGGTGCTTGCACAAGGGACCTTTCCTTTCCATAATATGAGGCCCTAAACTGTAGTTTACTTAGCTTGTGTGCAAATCCAGTTGTGTTTTCCCCAAGCATGTCTGCATGACAGATTTAAAATATTTATTATTTATTTTTTAGACTTCCATACTTCCCTGTCTGCAGATTGGGGCAACATACAACAGAATATATCAAAATACAGTCCACTAGTATACAGAAGTTGTGTAATAGTTTCAAATGAGTTTGACTGTCACAGTTCCCAGTTGAGAATCCCCAAGGGACATTGTTCTTGTTCGTACCATTAATGTGGCATTGATGGCAGAGGGTGCGATGTATAAGTTACTGAGCTCCGAATCCTGTCCCATTGAGGAGTAATAAGTTCTCTACTGTGACACAGGGTGGCAAAGAGCAAAAGAGTGGGGGCAGAGAGGGAGATGCAAGTAATATGTACAGAAATGTTCCTGGGTGTTTTCAACCTACCAAAATCGTCCCTCCCCTCGATCCAGTCCTGTATGGAAGCCTTTTTTAAAGAGTTGAGAAATCCAGCAACTGCTCCACTTGAATGTGGTTTGACACCCACCCACCCCCAGTTTTGCAGGCTCCTCCTCACCGCTGGCTAGCTGGCTGGTGGGGCAAAGCTCCACCCTAACAGTCATGATGTGCCTTTAAATCTAGGCAGGTTTACCGTATGAACCCCAGAGAGCACTGAGGTCAGCAGGGAAGAACCAACAGACCATCCCTGGGCCGAAGGAGGCAAAACTGCAGAGCACTCGTATGCGGGCCTTCTCTATCATAGCTCCACACCTATGGAACCAGCTCCCGGAAGAAGTGCAGGCTCTGCGGAACCTTGAGCAGTTCCACAGGGCCTGCAAGACCATCCTTTTTGGGATGGCCTTTACCGATTAAATGACAGAGGGACTCGCCTAAGTGACTTTCACCACCATGTTTATTGAAATAGCACCAGAATGTTAATTTTAGGAAATTTTAAATTAGATTGTTCTAAAACTAGTTACTGTTTTTAAATACTTATTGTATAATTTATTGTATTTGATGTTGTTAGCTGCCCTGAGCCTGCCTCAGCGGGGAGGGCGGTATATAAATAAAATGTTGATTGATTGATTGATTGATTGGTTTAAAAGAACCTTACAAGCTGCTTGTGTTTTAGAATGTGTGTGTTGCCTTTAAATCTCAGCAGGAGCAAAGCTGCATGGGTGGGGTGAGCAGACAGAGCTATGTGGCTCTTCCCGGTGAGTGTGTGAAGAAGATCTCCTGACAAAAATATGTAATCTTTCATTGAAATCTGCCTCCATTCCTGAGGACTGGAAGGTAGCAATTGTCACCCCCATCTTTAAAAAGGGTTCCAGAGGAAATCTGCAAAATTACAGACCAGTCAGTCTGACTTCAATACCGGGAAAGTTGGTAGAAACCATTGTCAAGGACAGAATGAGTCGGCACATTGATGAACACAAGTTATTAAGGAAGATTCACATGGGTTCTGTAAGGGAAGATCTTGCCTCACTAACCTGTTACAGTTCTTTGAGGGGGTGAACAAACGTGGACAAAGGGGACCCAATAGATGTTGTTTACCTTGACTTCCAGAAAGCTTTTGATAAAGTTCCTCATCAAAGGCTCCTTAGTAAGTTTGAGAGTCATGGAGTAAAAGGACAGGTCCTCTTGTGGATCAAAAACTGGCTAATTAATAGGAAGCAGAGAGTGAGTATAAATGGGCAGTCTTCACAGTGGAGGACGGGAAGCAGTGGGGTGTCACAGGGCTCGGTACTGGGTCCCATGCTCTTTAACTTGTTCATTAATGATTTGGAGTTGGGAGTAAGCAGTGAAGTGGCCAAGTTTGCAGATGACACTAAATTGTTCAGGGTGGTGAGAACCAGAGACGATTGTGAGGCACTCCAAAGGGATCTATTGAGGCTGGGTGAGTGGGCATCAATGTGGCAGATGAGGTTCAGTGTGGCCAAGTGCAAAGTAATGCACATTGGGGCCAAGAATCCCAGCTACAAATACAAGTTGATGGGTTGTGAACTGGGTTGATGGGTTGTGACCAAGCGAGAGATCTTGGGGTTGTGGTAGATAACTCACTGAAAATGTGAAGACAGTGTGCGACTACAATAAAAAAGGCCAATGCCACGCTGGGAATTATTAGGAAGGGAATTGAAAA
Organism: Heteronotia binoei; assembly: GCF_032191835.1. NCBI lineage: Eukaryota > Metazoa > Chordata > Lepidosauria > Squamata > Gekkonidae > Heteronotia > Heteronotia binoei. Next base: position 18,304,428 of record NC_083235.1, on the reverse strand, counting down.
CAAATCAGCCAGTATCATAATGCCCCTGTATAAATCGATGGTGTGGTCTCATTTGGAATACTGTGTACAATTCTGGTCACCGCACCTCAAAAAGGATATTATAGCATTGGAAAAAGTGCAGAAAAAGGCAACTAGAATGATTAAAGGTTTGGAACACTTTCCCTATGAAGAAAGGTTAAAATGCTTGGGGCTCTTTAGCTTGGAGAAACGTCGACTGTGGGGTGACATGATAGAGGTGTACAAGATTATGCATGGGATGGAGAAAGTAGAGAAAGAAGTACTTTTCTTCCTTTATCACAATACAAGAACTCGTGGGCATTCCATGAAATTGCTGAGCAGTCAGGTTAAAACAGATAAAAGGAAGTACTTCTTCACCCAAAGGGTAATTAATGTGAAATTCACTGCCACAGGAGGTGGCGGCGGCTACAAGCATAGCCAGCTTCAAGAGGGGATTGGATAAAAATATGGAGCGGAGGTCCATCAGTGGCTATTAGCCACAGTGTGTGTATGTGTATATATATATATATATATATATATATATATATATATATTGGTCATTGTGTGACACAGAGTGTTGGACTGGATGGGCCACTGGCCTGATCAAACATGGCTTCTCTTATGTTTTAAAGAGAAGTGAGAAAAGAAGAGAAGTGAGTACAGTTCCTCTGTTCGTTTTGCATTCTATTTGGAAGTCGTTTGTATAGTAAAATTGATAGTAAAGAGAACTAGAACCTGATTATGGGATGGAGTAAAACTCTACCCTCTAGACTGCTCCCTTTCATTTACCTGTATTAGCCTGAAGTTGGTTGAAATACAGTAGATTGCTACATTCAGCAACTCCTGTGAGTAAATTGTCCCAGCGAGATCACAGAAGTTTGTGCTTGCAGTATGTGTTTATTTTGGCTGCTTTGTGTGTGTGTTCACTTTTATTTAGTGGAAGTGCAACTGCTGAATTTTATTTTAGGGAATGGGAAAGTCTCCTGGCTCCACCCCAAAAGTCCACAGGTATTTTCTGAGTTGGATCTGGCAACCCTCATCTATAGTGACTGGAAACAGCTCTTCAAGGTCTCAGGGTGAATATATCTGTAAGCACTGATATGTCTGATGTTCCTTTACTTGCAGATGTCATGGTAAACTTAGAACAAAATTTGAGTCCAGTGGCACCATTAACACCAACATGAAAGCTTATACCCAGAATTAAACTTTGTTGGCCTTAAAAGTGCCACTGAACTCAAAAACTTTGTTCTCTTGCTTCGGACCAACACGGCTACTCACCTGAATCTCTCTTCTTGGTTAAACTTAGCTATTAGGTACAATTTATTCTTCTTCTAATAGCTGGAGGAATGGGCAAAGAGTGGTGATTATTGAAGATTATTACTAAAGATGGCCATCTGACAGCAGTGCTGATCCTGTGAATGTGGCAGATCATCAGAGTGAAGGCAGGAGGGGTTACATCAGTGCTTAGTTATTGGGGCCCTTTCTTACACATGCAGAGAAATGCTGACAATCTGTCTCCAGGACAGATTGGCAAGGGATTCTGGAGGTTCTTGCCATCTTCTGGACATGAAGCAGGGGTCACTGGGGATGTATGTGTGTGTGGGAGGTATTTGTGAAGCTCCTGCATTGTGTAGGGGTTGGACATATGGAGCAGAGGTCCATCAGTGGCTATTAGTCATGGAGTATTGATGGAACTCGTTGTCTGTAGCAGTGATGCTCTGTATTCTTGGTGCTTGGGGGGGGGGGGCAACAGTGTGTGGGATTCTAGTGTCCTGGCCCCACTGATGGACCTTCTGACGGCGCCTGTTTTTTTGGCCGCTGTGTGACACAGAGACCGATTCACACTAGTGCTTGTTCCAGGCGGAGAGCCCTTTTGCCCCCAGCGCTTCTCTCGGTTTTCACACAAGCTGCCCCGGAGCTGTGAGTTGGCGCACCACTTTTCCATGGCAAGCAGAAACCGCTTGTAAGAGGATCTTGCTTGCTGCAGAAAACCGGTGCACCAGGAGAGCCAGTTTGGTGTAGGAGAGCCAGTTTGGTGTAGTGGTTAAGTGTGTGGACTCTTATCTGGGAGAACCGGGTTTGATTCCCCACTCCTCCACTTGCACCTGCTAGCATGGCCTTGGGTCAGCCATAGCTCTGGCAGAGGTTGTCCTTGAAAGGGCAGCTGCTGTGAGAGCCCTCTCCAGCCCCACCCACCTCACAGGGTGTCTGTTGTGGGGGAGGAAGGTAAAGGAGATTGTGAGCCGCTCTGAGACTCTTCGGAGTGGAGGGCGGGATATAAATCCAATATCTTCTTCTTCTTCTTGCAGCTCCAGGGCAGCTTGTGCAAAAATGGAGAGAAGCCCTGGGAGCAAAAGAGCTCTCCACCCGGAACAAGCCTAGTGTGAAATCAGAGTGTTGGACTGGATGGGCCATTGGCCTGATCCAGTATGGCTTCTCTTATGTTCTTATGTTAGATGACACTGGAGGTCCCTTCCAACTCTATGATTCACCCATATTTGTTAAAAGGTCATTTGGATCCTGGCCTGACTTTGGAGATTTTGCTCATAATAGGCTCGTCAGTCTCCAATAGATAGGAGCTTGTTAGCATTGTAGAGTCACTCCTTGATGTTTATGCCTATGTGATTATACAGAAATGTATTAATCTTTATCTAATACTTTGAAAATTGTATATAGACGTTCATAAATATATTGCAGTTGTCACTAACTATTTTCTATTCACTAATCCCACAATCTCTATTTGCTTACCTTGACCTCCAGATGGAGCCTGGAGATTTCCTGGTATTACAGCTGGTCTCCGGATGACAGAGATCAGTTCCTCTGGAGAAAAATCAGACCTCAGTTTCAGCAGGAGTTCACAGGAGTGCAGCCCATGAACCTTTCTGAAGGTTCCCCCTCCTCCTCCCCACCTACCTTGTCCATTGAATAGTAGGTGCAGCTGCATAACAATCTCTGAATTAGGAGAACGGAAGCTAGCCAGCCACCAGGGGCTTTGCCACACCCCCAGCAGCCCTCATTAACCCCTGGAGAAGTCCATGCCACCCTTTCTCCACTTCTTATGTGATTTTGGGTTGCAGGTGGCTTGCTGGCCTTTTGACTGGGGCGGGGGGTGGCCCAGGAGAACCCCAGGTGAGCGAGACCTGCTTGGGCTGGCTGGATCTCTAGCCAGCCCAAGCAGGCCTCACTGACCTGGGGCTTTCCTTTCTCGCATTGGGTTGCTTTTGGCGGGGGGATACACTAATGAGTTATGCTAATGAGCTCCACCACCTATTTTTCTACAAAATGACCTGTGAGAAAAATGCCACTTTGGAGGGTGGATGCTATGGTATTATATCTTGCTGCCCCCTCCTCAAACCCCACCCTCCCCAGTTTCCAACCCCCAAACACCAGGATTTTCTCAACACTGAGCTGCCACCCCCATTGCCAGCATTAATTCTGGGTCGGATACCAAATTTTGAAGAAATGGAGAAAAAAGAGGGTTGGATCCAGTGAAGAACTCAGTTGGTTGAAGGAGGGAGGCATTTTCATTGATCCTCCTCTCCAGGGGTGGAATTCTAGCAGGAGCTCCTTTGCATATTAGGCCACACCCCCATGATGCAACCAATCCTCCTGGAGCTTACAGTAAACCCTGTAAGAAGAGCCCTGTAAGCTCTTGGAGGATTGGCTACATCTGGTGTGTGTGGCCTAATATGCAAAGGAGCTCCTGCTAGAATTCCACTCCTGCTCCTCTCTCAGGGAAGACTTGGAGCTCACCACTCATTCCTGTCCTTGGCTGGGCATTTTGAGCTGCAGTGGGTGAGGGGGAAAGCAAAAATAAGCCTGTGGTACTAGGGTTGTGAGCCTCCAGGAGGGGCCTGGAGATCTCCCACTTTTACGCCAGATCTCCAGCTGGCAGAGATCAGCTCCCCTGGAGAAAATGGCTGCTTTGAAGGGTGGCCTCTATGGCATTGTACCATGCTGAGGCCCCTCCCCTCCCCAAACCCTGCTCTCTCCAGGATCCACCCCCAAAGTCTCCAGGTATTTCCCAACACAGACCTGGCAACCCTATGCGATGCTGATGGAAATCCTTTCCAATAGCAGAGATTTTCAAAAGCCTCTAAGCCAGTTTGTGCGTCAGATTTCTCATACCGCAACCATCTTTCCCATCCTTGCAGGATTCTGTTTCTCGATGGAGCCCAGCGTTTGGAATCACAGGAATGCTTCCGAGGATTTTGTCATGCTTGGCTTTTCGAACCAGCCAGAATACGAGGTCTTTCTCTTTGGGTTATTTCTGGCCATGCACTTGGTCACTCTTTCAGGCCACTTGTCCATCGTGGTCGTGACTTTGGTTGAGCCCACCCTTTGCACCCCCATGTATTTCTTCCTCCGCAACCTCTCCTCTATTGAGATCTTCTACACGCTGGTCATTGTGCCCAAGATGTTGGTGAATTTCTTAGCCAGCAGCCGGAAGATTTCCTTGCCTGCATGCGCCACACAGATGTATTTCTTCATCTCTCTGGGCACATCGGAATGTTTCCTGCTGGCGGTGATGGCCTATGACAGATATGTGGCCATCTGCAATCCTTTGCGCTATACTCTTATCATGAACAGGGCACTGTGTCTCCAGTTACTGGTGGTGGTCTGTGCTACTGGCTTCGTTCTCTCCCTGGGACTCACCGCATTGATTTTCAGGCTGCCTTTCTGCGGTTCTCATGAAATCAATCACTTCTTCTGTGACATCCCGCCAGTGCTGTTCCTGGCATGTAGTGACACCCACACCGATGAGATTTTGGTTTTGGTTGCATGTGTGATGGCTCTTCTGGTTCCCTTCTTACTGATCCTTGTCTCGTATGTGTTTATCGCCAACTCCATCCTGAAGATCAAATGCTCCCAGGGCAGGAAGAAGGCCTTCTCTACCTGCGCGGCTCATCTGGTGGTGGCCGTCCTCCACTATGGCTGCGCCATTTTCATCTATATCCGGCCCAAGGCCAGCTACTCCCTGGAGCAAGACAAAGTGGTCTCTCTGATTTACACCAATGTCACCCCTATGCTGTATCCCATGATCTACAGCCTCAGGAACAAGGAAGTGAAGGGCGCACTGAGGAAAGTTATAGGGAGCAAAGTGTCATTTCAGAAAAACATATTGAGTTTCTGACAACAACAAGAAGAGAGTGGATTGATACCCTGCCCTTCACTCAGAGTCACAGAACAGTTTACAATCTCCTTTCCCATCCTCTTCCCACAACAGACACTCTATGAGGTAGGTGGGGCTGAGAGAGCTCTGAGAGAACAGCTCTGAGAGAACATGTGACTGACCCTAGGTCACCCAGAAGCTGCATGTGGAGGAGGAGTGGAGAGTCAAACCCAGTTCTCTCAGGTTAGAGTCTGCACACTTAACCACTACACCAAACTGGCTCTCTGTTTGGTAGTCAAGAAGGGTAGACCCCTCCTGTTGATTGACATGGAAGAGTATCTCATTGACTTCCATAGGAAATTATTGCCATGTTCCTTCAGTGGGAAAACTGGAGTCAAACATGGGATTTTAATACTGTATGAGAAATGCCAAAAGTGACTCTTTTTTTTTTTAAAAAAAGAACACAATGCTGTCAGACTTTGGCCTGAAAGCTACCTGGTTTCTCAAATCTGTCTCAATCTGAGAGCAGCAATAAAAACCAGGGGTTATTTTGCAGAAAAATAGGTGGTGGAGCTCATCCAGGAATTGTTATGCAGCTGCATGTACTATTCAATGGACAAGGTGAGGAGGAAGAGGGAGAACCCTCAGAAAGTTTCAGGAGCTGTGCTCCTGTGAGCTCCTGCTAAATTCAAGGCCTGATAAAAACCTTCTGTATTGTGTTACGTACCTTCCCCATCTTTAGAGGCACATACCAACTAGGCTTCCCAACCCTCCCGCCCTGGCGGGGGACCCCAGGATTCCCAGCCTCTTCCCCCGCTCCCCCAAAAAACGGAAGCGGGGGGAGAGGGGGCTCTTTGCTCACCGTAGCTGCTCCTCCGAGATGGGCTCAGGCTGGGCCCATCTCAAAGGAGCAGCTGGGATGGGGCGGGGAGGGGGTGGCGGCGGCGCCCGCTCTGCTCCACCTCTGGACGGACCCCTGGGGCCGGCGGGAGTGGCCAGGAAGAGGAGCTTCCAAGCAGGCCGCATCCGGTCTTGGCCCGGCCCCGCCGGGGGGAGGTGCTCCGCTGGAGAGGCTGCCAGAGAAGCGCTGGAGTGTGCCGCGCCGAACCCAGAAGCTGGGGAGTGTTGAGGAGGAAGAGGCGGCGGCGGCGCAGCGGGGGCCCTGCAGCAGCAGGCAGCCAGCCGGCGGGACCGCGGAGAAAGCAGGAGCTGCAGCAAGCGCCAGCCCGGGTCTCTCGCCTCCCCGCGCCGTCGCTGCTGCCCGAGCCCATGAGCCTCAATGAGCACTCCATGCTGCTCTCCGGCTTCGCCATGGCTGCTCCGTGGCTGCTCCTCTGAGATGGACTCAGGCTGGGCCCATCTTGGAGGAGCGGCTGCGGTGGGGTGGGGAAGAGGTGGCGGCAGCGTGGCGGCGTCGCCCGCTCCGCCTCTGGGGTGGAATTGGAGAAGGGGAGGGTGGAGGGAAGGAGTTCAATTGTGCTTGTCACACCCTTGCTCCTAGCTCCACCCCAGTGTCTCCTGGCTCCACCCCCAAAGTCCCCAGATATTTCTGGAAGTGACCTTGGCAACCCTAATACGAACCTTCTAGTTATCTCTCCACTGATGGTTGGCCACTTGGTATCTAGTAGAGTTAGGGCTTTTTTTGTAGCAGGAACTCCTTTGTATATTAGGCCACACACCCCTGATATAGCCAATCCTCCAAGGGCTTTCAGAGTTCTTCTTTCAGGGCTGACTGTAAGCTCTTGGATGATTGGCTACATCAGGGGTGTGTGGCCTAATATGTAAAGGAGTTCCTGAGTAGAGTCCATTTTTTCTCCATAATAGGGCTCATGTTGTAGTACAAACTCACTGAGGATGTGAGGAGGGTGCCAACTTTAGAATTTTTTGGAGATTTTCTAGGTCTGTTTTCTTTGCTAGGTCTTTCATAGTTTTAATGTTGTAGGCATTTTCTTGAAGAGGTGGGTTCCATTGTATTTTGCAGGGCTTTTTTTGGCAGAAAAGGCCTGGCAGGAACTCATTTGCATATTAGGTCCCACCCCCTGATGCCAAGCCAGCCGGAACTGCGTTCCTGTGTGTTCCTGCTCAAAAAAAAGCCCTGGTATTTTGTATGTTTTTAATGTTTCAAAATTGTAAGCCGCTTTGAGCAACGAGGAGAAAAGAGTACACTGAATATGCAAATAAACAGAATTTTTACAAAAAAAAGCAATTTTGTTTTGCCAATAAACAAAAACAAAACTATTCAAACGCTATCATAAATAAAATCTTCTTCAACTGCCTCCTGAAGATCAAAAGCGAGGGGACCAGGCTGTTCTTTAACCATGGGGCTGCCACTGAAAAGCCCCTCTTTCATGTGCCCACATGTCAAGCTTCTTTTGATTGGTGGGACAGCCAGAAGTGTTCTGCACTAGCAGCAACTCCCAAATGCTCTTCAAGGGAAACCCCAAGTAGAGTACATCGCAACAGTTTAGCCTAGATGTAAGTAAAGCATGGATCACTGTGGCTATATATGACTGAGGGTGCGGTCACACGTACCATTAAAAGCGTGTGTGTAGTGCTCAAATCTGAACTGCTGAATATTGATTCAATGCAGGGCAGTTCAGACGAGCATCCAAGAATGCGATTCATTCTGTTGTGCGCGATCAGACATCCAATACTATCACGCTCATTTCTTGGAGCATGTGTAATCAGATGGTAATTTCTGGGAGGGGAGGGGGTCCATTGAACATGCTCCCAACTGTTTGGAGCTGGGAAATCAAAACTTTCTTCAGAGGCAGGGGGGAAGGGCGAAAGTTTCCAGAATTAACGTTGCCGATCCAAACCACGGAACTGCCAGGAATTATTTTCCTAGAAATTGGCAGTGACAATGATATCTTGAAATCCTCCACATTGAAAAAAAAGAATTTTTTCCTGTTCTGAATAGTGGGATAACGTTCCCCCCCCCCCTCCGATCCTGTGTTGATTGGAGAAGCAGAAGCATCACCTCAGATTCCCGGATGATCTGGCAATGCGCATGTCTGCTGGGGCTTTTTTTTTTTTAAAGGTGAGAGGCAGTATCGCGCGTGAGCTGTCCAAACAACAAAAAGCTGATCTTGTGCCGCTGTTTTGAAAAAGGGCTGGACTTTACGTGCTGTCAAATTAACGCGGCACTGATCCACAGCAAGTCGGAATGACCCCGGATGATGCTCGATTGCCAGATGTGCATGTCTGAACGAACACATTTAATCCGTCAGCCAGACGGAGCTGTAGCGTCACTAATGGTATGTGTGACCGTACCCTGAACCACAAATAGGGGCAACTGAAGCACCAGCCAAGCCTGGGCAAAAACACACTGACCCACCATAGCCACCTAGTTTTCTAAGTTTTCTGTGTCAAGCAACACTGCCAAGCTGTGAACCTGGCTTTTCAAGGGGAGTATAACCCCACCGAAGACAGGAGAAATTCCAAGTCCCTGATCTGCCTTTCTACTAACCCAGAGGACATTTGCCTGGTCAGAACTGAGTTTCACCTTGCTCACCCTTAACAAGCCCATATGTGTATATGCACTTATGTCTGAATAATTTCTTTTATTCCTTTATTTTTTGGGGAGGGGCTTGTCTGTCCTTGTATATGAATCCTTGCTTCCCCCCCTTACATTTCCTTTTAAAATTAATAAAATTTTAAAAATTAAAAAAAAAGAAAACTGGCATGGAGGTGAGAAGACCTAAGCCGTCTTTCCCAGCATGCTGTTTTCCCAGTACAAGTCAGGCCTGCCCACACCTGGGGATTAACTTCCAAACATGGATCTCGTAGACCTTATCCATCAAGAGGACGGTGAAAGAATATCAAAGCATCATAACTCGTCAATTGTCTCTCAAGAGAGGAGTGGGAACAAGTTGAAGTAGGGATGATTTCAACAGTCTCATATTCCCAGTTTCAACCCCAAGTCTCTCTTTCAGTTTTATTACCTCTTCTGCAAACGGAATCCACAATTATTCATATTATATTCTGTTTCCTTGGACTGAAAATGTCCAGCACAAAGTATACAGTACCCAATTTTAATTGTGTATCAGTCAGTAAGTTTACAATACGTATGAATGATGTATTTTGTATTTTAATAGTTTATTGAACATTTTTTTAAAAAATACAACATACTTTTATAATGCAAACAAATTCACAAAAATCAGTAGCATAAATGCAGGAGTCCAAACCATGGATTAAGATATGAGTGATTGCAAGAACAAATGAAATAGGATCTTTCCTAATCCCAGGGGTGGAATTCTAGCAGGAGGTCATTTGTATATTAGGCCACACATCCTTGATGTAGCCAATCCTCCTGGAGCTTACAAAAAAGAGCCTCGAAAGCTCTTGGAGGATTCGCTACATCAGGGGTGTGTGGCCTAATATGCAGAGGAGCTCCTGCTAGAATTCCACTCCTGCCTAATCCCTAGTTCCAAAAGAAACAGAGAGCCATTGTTGCTCACTGACTGTTTGTGCAGTTCTGCTTTGGGATCTTCTCTACAGTCTTCTCTATGACTTCCCCTAGATTCTTTTCTTGGGACGTTTCCTGAATGTCCCCTGGACTCTTACTTGAGACTTCCACTGGATTCTTTCTCTGGGTCCACTCAGGCACAAAAATCTGTAATAAAAACTGGTAATTATAGTATGCTGAAACTAAACTATACTATGTTGAAACAACTATAGCATGTCGATCTGAAACTCCTGGTTAGCTCAGTACTTCATAAATCTTGCTGGATTTGGGATTAAGGTTCATGGGAATGCTGATAATCACTGAAGATGAAGGAGCAAGGAATGACCTGAGGAAGGGTCAATTTTGGGAGACAAAGCTCCAAGGTCAGTGCAGGCCGAATTCTAGCCAATTTGCCAAGTGTCCTGAAGGGAAAAAAAACATTTAAAAGAGGCTTAATGTATAGAAATGGGCACCTGAAGCTTTTCACAGCACAGAGGTAAAAATGTGTTCCATCAAACCTCTGTTGAAGAGATAGAGGGTTTTTTTCTCCTGGCCAAATGACAACTCTCTTCCACATTGCTGACAAAACCGCTTATGTGTTCACCTCACCCCATGAAAATTCGTATCTCTTGACAAGGCCTATGGGGTGGGTAAGGTGATTTATTAGGTAAATAATGTGTTTTCCCCCTTAAAATAACCAGTTTTAGTCCAAATTCAAATGCAGAGCCTTCAAGTTTTTTGAGAAAAATCCACAGAGAAAAAGAGAAGACAGGGATATAAAATATGTTACACACAAGTGCAGCCAGCCTAATAACCTATCACATGAACAAATAAAGAATCCTGCAAACAAAAGCATGTGAAAAAAATGGTCAGTACCGTTGAATTACCAAGCAGTGCTACTGAAGTAAATAGCACAAGGTTACAGTTGTGGGTATCTAAATAGCCATACTGTATACCAGAATACCTGAACTTGTTGAAAGAGCAAGAAGGAAAGGGGATAGAAGGAGGATAGTATCAGATAAGAAGGATGGATTTCGCCATAGTAGATAACCAAGGAGCGTCGGGTAAACCAGAGATGTGAGGAAAGGGAACAAGCCTACCATTCTTAACTACTACATCACGCTGGTTCCACACTGCTAAGAGCTCAGGGTGATCAACATAATCTGCTCCACCCTCACTTTATCCCCACAACAGCTCTGTGAAGTAAGTTAGTCTGGAAGAGGGTGACTGACTAAAGGAAAAAAGATTTAGTTGTCTTCAGAGTATTTTGATCCATCTCAGCAAGATTAATACCGACAAGAAATATCCGGTTTCTCCCCTTAATAGGGAACGAACTCTTACAAATTTTAAAAAGTGAGGATTACATCAATCAGCATTTTAGCAGTGTCCAGTTTGAAAAATGAAGTAACATGATAAACAAATGAAGACTGGTAGAGAGATGGTGGCAGAAGGTGAAGAAGTCCATTTAATATCTGGATCGCTTTCCCCCAAAGAGCTTCTGCAATGCCTGTTTCACATCCTTGTTCCTCAAACTGTATATCAGAGGGTTGAGCATGGGAGTCACAGCTCCATAGAAAACAGAGACCATCTTGTCTCTGTCAGTGGTATATTTAGATTTTGGTTGAAGGTACATGGCCATGGCTGAACCATAGAAGATGCTAATGACAGTAAGGTGAGAGCTACAGGTAGAAAGAGCCTTGCTCCATCTCTGGTTGGAACGTATTCGCCAAACTGCCATGCCGATTCGCAAATATGTCACCAAGATAAAAGTAAATGGTACAGTAAGGAGAAATATGGTATTGGTAACAGCAACAATATCACTTAAGTGAGTGTCTCCACAGATCAGCTTGCCAACTGTTTGGGGTTCACAACTGAAATGGTTGATGATTTAGAGTCACAAAAGTCTTTAGGGCCTGTGACTGTAGGGATGAGGGTCAGGACAAGGCCAGCACTCCAAGTTCCAACGGCCATTTTGACACAAACTCTCCAGCTCACGATCACTGTGTAGTGTAAGGGGTTGCATATGGCCGCAAGGCGGTCATATGCCATGACAGCCAGAAGAACATACTCTGTGGTGCCTGGATACAGGCCGATGTATACCTGGGCCATGCAGGCCACAAAGGAACTGGTTGTTCTCTCTGTGGTACAGGTAACCAAGGCCTGGGGACACTGCTGGTCATGTAGCAAATGTCAAGGAAGGAGAGATTGCTGATGAAAAAGTACATGGGGGTATGGAGGTGGGAATTGGTAATGATTAATATAACCATCAGGCCATTTCCCAGTAAGTTGATGAGGTAGATAACCAGAACAATCCAGAAGAAGATGGCTTGAGCCACAGGATGGTCAGAGAGACCAAGCAAAATGAACTCAGTCACCACTATCTCACTGTTGTTGTTCATTGTCTGCTTTGCATCTTCTCCCCTGCGTGAGGAGATTGCTTTAAAGTCTAGGCTGTGAATTGGAGAAAATGGTTAGCTAAAGAACAAAAAGAACACTTACTGGCTAACAGGCATAAGCCTAACTTGAGTCAGTCCAAGTTACAAAAAGAATAAAGGTATAAAAGGAAACATGTGAATTTGTTTGCTTCTTTTCTTTTTAGATTTTCTTAAAGTAAAAGTCAGCCTTCTCTTAGTTGTAGGCATGCCTGAGTAACTAGAATATATGGTGTGGAGGGTGAAAAAGAAAAATTCAAATTCTTATGGATTGTTGACTTTAAAAGTACCATCGGACTCAAACTTTGTTCTACTGCTTCAGACTAAGATGGCGACCCACCTGGATCTCTCATTCATCCCTTACATCTGTATTCTGACCAGTCCCCCGGAAGGGCCATTTTTATTTTATCTCTTATTTGGAATAATAGAACAGAATAGTAGATTGTAATGTAATGTAATGAATAGCAGACACTGGAATGTATTTATTTGGACTGGGGACAGGGACATAAATCTGCACACCCCCAGAATTGAATTTAAAAATCGTAACCATATAAACTGAGCTTATTATTCCTGTTTGACCCTTTAATCCGTTCAACATCTGCATTATGCTGTATGATAATTTACTGCACAACCTCTGCCTATATGGGTTTCCATTTTTGTTCCTGTCTCTGTCTTGATTCTAATTAGCCCATCCTGGCAACTAAAACCCCCATCCATCCTCCCTCTTCCTTTATGTAATGGCTGAGGAAATTCTGTTTCACTGTATCTGAAGAAGTGTGCTTGCACATGAAAGCTTACACCTTGAATAAAACTTGGTTGGTCTTAAAGGTGGCACCAGATTCAATTTTTTTTTTAAATCCTATACAGAGTTAATCCACATTGAGCTGATTGAATCCAATGGATTTACACTGGAGTAACTCTGGATAGAATTGCAAAGCTACACTTGTCCAAGTTCATGGAAGTCAATGGGCTTGAAAGAGTAATTCTGTTTAAGATGGCACTGTTATAATGCCATTCTTAGCAGAGGGACACCCTACTCAGCCTTCGAACTCAATAACTTTATAAGGGTGTAGGTGAATCTTTCCACCAGTTATATTTCTATCTCTCCCTTCCCACTAAAGATTTCAGAGAGGCATACATTGTTCTCTCTTTATCATTATTCCCTCACAACTACTCTGTGAGGTAATTTAGGTGGAGAAAAAGTGACTGGCCCCAGATCACCTAGTGAGTTTCAGGAGAGAGTGGAAATTTGAATCTAGGTTTCCCAAGACCCTAATGCTGTGCTCTCAGGGAGAGCCTGTGGCTCAGTGGTAGCACCTCTGCTTGGCAACCAGAAGGTCTTAGGTTCAATCTCTATCATCTCCAATTAAAAGAATGAGGTAGTATTGACTTGAAAAACTTCTACCTGAGACCTTAGGCCACTCAGAGTAAACTATACTGACCTTGATCGGCCAATGGCCTGACTCAAAAAGCAGATGGGGACTAAACTTCTGAAAATGGATTCCACAAAGATCTCTTTCACTGTCCTTGTGTTTGGAGTAAGCAAGACCCTTACTATAAACACTCACCTGGATTGGAGGAAGTAGAATGGTTTGAACCACTTGAGGCTTGTCACCAGGTAGAGAAAACAATATAAAAGTTTTCAGATGCTAAATTCTATTTCTGCTTCACAACTTCTAAAGAGTATCCTCGGGATGAAAAAAATGAGGGAGTGGGGAATACAAGTTCCCTCCACAGAAATGAGTTTGGCAGGACAATTTTAAGAGAAGAATTCATCTTCAAGCTGTTTCAGAATAAACCTCAGTTCCTCTTAGTTGCTTCCTAGTGAAAACCTCTTAGTTGCTTCCTAGTGAAAACCTCTTAGTTACTTCCTAGTGAAAACCTCTTAGTTGCTTCCTAGTGATTCAGTTTTCTGTTTAAAGAAACTCTGTAGTTCAGGGAATTGTGTTGGGCTGCGCCTCAGATCATCCTAGAGCTCCAGGGATTAGACAAACCTAATAGGAAAATGGTGGCAAAAGAGACAAACCACACAGCATGACTGATCTATTGAAGCATTCTCAGGCCACTTTTCTCCCTGGAGGGATACAAAATAGCATAGGGAAAAAAAGGTAAAAACATCCAAATTGTATCTGAACTAGTTCAGGTTTGATTATCACAAACTAACAAGCAAAAGGTTTTTAGTTGTGCCTCTGGCTCCATCCACAGAAGGGGGGAAATTAAGCTAAATATATCTTGATTGATGTTAGATTGCCACCAGAATAACTTTCCTTATTTCTCTCCTGTGTTCAAAGGCAAAGATTATATTCCAACAGTGTGGTGCAGTGGTTAGATTATTGGACTAGGATTTGGGAGACACAGGTGTGAACATCCATTCTGACATGGAAGGTCACTGGGTGATATTGAGCTGGTCACGCACTCTCAGCTTTGCCTACCTCACAGGGTTGTTGTGAGGATAAAATGGAGGGGGAAATGATGTAAACCACACTGGGTCCCCAGAGGAAAAAGTAGGATACAAATGATATAACCAGAGCTTTTTTTGAGCAGGAATACAAAGAAATGCAGTTTTGGCTGGCTTGGCATCAGGGGTGTGCCTAATATGCAAATGAGTTCATGCTGGGCTTTTTATATCAAAAGCCCTGTGTGAAACAGTGGTTACATCAGGGGGTGTATGGGCTAATGTACAAATGGGTTACTGTTGGGCTTTTTCTACAAAAATAAAAGCACTGGATATAAGTAAAATAAATAAGCTATCAACTGTACTGCGATCTAAATATGCTGGTGTATCAGAGTGCAAAGTGGATCTGGATCACCCAAAACTGAGCAGCTAAGTGTTGTAGCAGATGCACTCCAAGATGTACTACATAAGTTATGGAGAATATTGTTTTGCATATGTATTTTCACTGCTACATTGGTAAGAGTGCCTTTGTAGCTTTAGGTCCTGCCCTGGGTAATGCCAAGGTACTTAGGTGTATGGTTGTGTGTCAGTTGGGTGCCATTATGATAAACCGTTAAGTTCATGGTTGACAAGATTGTTACTGAGATGGAAACAGGAGCCTTGTGTTTTTCTTGGATTTGGGATTAGCTGCCATTTATGGTAGTAGTAAGTCAAAATTTTGAGGTCCCTAGTCAGTATTTCCTCAGTCCTTTCAGTTTATTTATGCCTTACTGCAATTGCCATGTCATCAGCATAAGCAAACTTAAGAACAAAAGAACATAAGAGAAGCCATGTTGGATCAGGCCAATGGCCCATCCAGTCCAACATTCTGTGTCACACAGTGGCAAAAAACAAACAAAACCCATCCTGGATATCATCTCAGGAACGTCAGAGATGTATAGATTGAAAAGAACTGGAGTGAGGAATGAGCCCTGGAGTGGACTGTTATTCAAGTTCTTCCAGGGTTTTTTTTGTAGAAAAAGCTCAGCAGGGACTTGTTTGCATATTAGGCCACATCCGCTGATGTCACTATTTCTTTCATTTGCTGATTGACTGACCCATAATTACTCAGAAAGTTCTATCACTCAGCATGTTATTTAGGAGTCAAAATAATGTTCTGCAGTAGAAAACATGTAAAAACTTGTACAACAGACCATTCCTCCAGACCCTCACCTAGGTAGGTTAGGCTAATAGAGACTGACTGGCCCAAAGTAACAAAAAAAAAAACATCATGGCAAATTGTTTGTTTCAATCTTGGTCTCCCAAGTACTAGTCTGATCCATTTGTCTTCAGACTTCACTGATAACAACGATACATAACAACAATATTGAATGCCCTGCTTCTCCATGAATGAAAAACAAATTCATATAAAAACAAATTGAAGAAAGATTACATTACTCAGCACTTCACCGTCCATGAACGTTAAAATAATAAACAAACAAAGAGTAGTCCAGAGATGGAAGCAGACCATAAAGAAGTCCATTTAATATCCAGATCCTTTTCCACCAAAAAGTTTATGTAGGGCTCGTTTCACATCCTTGTTCCTCAGACTATATATCAGAGGGTTGAGCATGGGAGTCACAGCTCCATAGAGAAGAGAGACCAACTTGTCCCCTTCAGAGGTGTATTTGGATTTTGGTTGCAAGTACATGGCCATGGCTGAACCGTAGAAGATGCCAACAACAATTAGGTGAGAGCAACAGGTAGAGAGCGCCTTGCTCCATCCCTGGTCAGAACGGATTTGCCAGACTGCCAGACCAATTCGCAAATACGTCACCATGATAAACGTGAATGGTACAATAAGGACCAGTACACTGCTGATGAAAGAGACAATATCACTAAAGTGAGTGTCTCCACAGATCAGCTTGCTAACTGTTTGGGCCTCACAAGTGAAGTGGTTGATGACATTAGAGCCACAGAACCGTTTAGGGCCTATGACTGTAGGGATGAGAGTCAGGATAAAGCCAGTACCCCATGTTCCAATAGCCATTTGGACACAAACTCTCCAATTCATGATCACTGTGTAGTGCAGTGGGCTGCATATGGCCACAAAGCGGTCATATGCCATGACAGCCAGGAGAACACACTCTGTGGTGCCTAGATACAGGCTGATGTGTATTTGGGCCATGCAGGCCATGAAGGAAATGGTAGTTCTTTCTGTGGTGAAAGTAACCAAGACCTGTGGGAGGCTGCTACTGGTGTAGCAAATGTCTAGGAAGGAGAGGTTGCTGAGGAAAAAGTACATGGGGGTATGGAGGTTGGAGTCAGTAATGATCAGTATAACCATCAGGCCATTCCCCAGCAAGTTGATGAGATAGACTGCCAGAACAATCCAGAAGAAGATGGCCTGAGCCACAGGATGGTTCGAGAGACCAAGCAAAATGAATTCAGTCCCCACTATCTCACTGTTGTTCATCATCTGCTTCGCATCTTCTCCACTGGGCAAGGAGCTGTGTGAGGAGATTGATTTAATGTCTAGGCTGTGAATTGGATAAAATGGGTCATTGAAAAACAAAAAGAACACACATGGGTTAACAGTTGAACAAAATAGAAGTCAATTGCACCTTTGAGACCAACTTAGTTTTATTCAGAACGTAAGCTTTCATGTGCATGCACACTTCTTCAGACAAGGAATGAAGTACAGTAAGCAGAGCTACATATAGCTGGTGGGGTTTGGAATGCCAAGTGGTACAAAGTTAAAAACCAATAACAGAATAATAAAGTTAACAAATCCAGAAAACCTTTGAATTGGCATGGGAAACCATAAAACAGTAACAGAATGTGAGAATGCCTGTTCATTATTCTATTGCTAATAAACCTGGGTCAAAAAGAAGGCATTTCTTTCCCAGAAGTTTTTTCCTGTCCAACTAATTTACCTTTTAACATGTAACATAAATATATACATCATTCTTGTTTGCCATTAGGAAAAAATACATTAAAATATAGTAGAAGATGGGTTTAATATATGTAATGAGATAAACAGCCCATATCCCTTGTTTGAGTACGTCAATACAAAAGCATTATTCTGATGCACTGTCCTAAAAGAGAAATACAATGGAATACCGTGGATATATCGCCCTACTTGGTGAAAGTGGGTTTAGCATATGTAATGAGATTAAAAAAAACAAAGCAACATCTCTGTTCTGTCCTGGGGGGGCGTAGGAAGATTACTCACAGACTGCATTTTATTCACCTAACTACAGTGCATTTTTCCTGTGTCTGGGTGAATCCTTGAATACTGTCTGGGAGCCAGATGAATCCAGTAGTTAAAAGAAATAATTGCAGACATGAATAGAATTTTGTAAGAGAAATTCTCTGTCCACAATAAAATGGGGAGCTGCTATGATATAATATATAATTTGTCGCTAATGTAACAAGACCAAATTATATGTGAATTGAGAAATCCCTGATCAGACCTCCTGACATTTTTATTAACAATGTATAATAAAAAGCAGAGGAAGGCCCAAATTTAGGTCATGGCTGTGTCATTGGGAGAAAGCAGTTCATTTTTCTCTCCTGCGCAATTTTCCTGAAAGAGATCATTCCTCCTCACAAAGCAGGACACTGGAGAAAAAATAGTTGTCATACAGGTACATACAACTAAGAGCTCTCCTCACATTTGCTCTTAGCTACTAAGGAAAATAGAGCCCCATGGTGCAGAGTAGTAAAGCTGCAGTACGGCAGTCGGAGCCCTCTGCTCATGACCTGAGTTTGATACCAGCAGAAGCTGGTTCAGGTAGCTGGCTCCAGGTTGACTCAGCCTTCCATCCTTCCGAGGTCGGTAAAATGAGTACCCAGCTTGCTGAGGGGAAAGTGTAGATGACTGGGGAAGGAAATGGCAAACCACCCCATAAAAAGTCTGCCGTGAAAACGTTGTGAAAGCAACGTCACCCCAGAGTCAAAAACGACTGGTGCTTGCACAGGGGACTACCTTTACCTTTATTAAGGAAAATGTTTAGGAATATAATCCATTCCCTTTAAAAGAAAATTTTCAAATTCTCTATTTCACAAGAACACCAGAACTGGCTATAGCGATCACTCTTGCTTTTAATTTTGTATTGTACCTCTCTGTTTATAGCAGTTGCTGTGCAATCCTATACAGAGTTAACCCACACTGAACCGATTGACTTCAGTGGATATAGATTGGAGTAACTCTGCATAGAACTGCAAAGCTACTCCTTTCTATGTCTATTGAAGTCAATGGGCTTGGAAAAGGAATTGTTTAGGATGGCATGGTTATAATGCCATTCTAAGCAGAGTTAAACCCTACTATGCTGTTGAACTCAATAGGTTTCGAAGGGTGTAGATTTGGATTGCCCTGTGAATCTATCCGTCGGTTATATTTTTATATCTCCCTTCCCAGTAAAGAGCTCAGAGAGGCATACATTGTTCTCTCTTCCTCATTATTCCCTCACAAGAACCCTGTGAGGTAATTTAGGAGGAGAAAAAGTGACTGGACCCTGGTCACCTAGTCAGCTTCATGGCAGAGTGGAGATTTGACCCTAGATTTCCCAGCTCCTAATTCAACAGGGTCAGAGAGGGCCTGTGTCTCAGTGGTAGAGCTTCTGCTTAGAACACAGAAGGTCATAGGTTCAATCCCTACCATCTCCAGTTAAAAGAATGAGATAGTATTGACTTGAAAAACCTCTAACTGAGACCTTAAGCCACTCAGAGTAGACTATACTGACCTTGCTGGACTGATTCAGTGTAAGGCAGAGTACAGGAAGCAGATCGGAACTAAACTTCTGAAAATGGATTCCACAATGAACTCCTTCACTCTCCTTGTGTTAGGAGTAAGCAAGACCCTTACTTATAAACACTCACCTGGACTGGTAGAAGTAGAATGGTTTGAACCACTTGAAGCTTGTCACCAGGTTGAGAATGTAAACTTTTTTTTCAGATGCTATGTTCCATTTCTACTTCAGAAATCATCTGAAAAGAAGAGTGTCCTTAGGGTGTAAAAATGAGGGTGTGGGGAATACAAGTCCCCTCTATAGAACTGAGTTTGGCGGGAAGATTTTAAGAGAAGAACTCAAGCTATTTCAGCTGTCTCAATTTGTGTGGTAATGAAAGCCTCTTTGTTGCTTCCTAGTGATTCAGCTTTCTGTTTAAAGAAACTCTGTAGTTCAGAAATTGTGTCTGGCTGTGTCCCATCAGATCATCCTAGAACACCAGAGACTAGATGAACCTAATAGGAAAATGGTAGCAACAGAGACCAAACCCCACAGCGCATAATAGAACATGACTGAGCTATTTGTCTGAACTCCCCTGCTGCAAAGTTAAGCTATTTGGGAAGTCTGAACCTTCTCTTCCATTTTGGAGAGCCAGTTTGGTGTAGTGGTTAAATGTGCAGATTCTTATCTGGGAGAACTGGGTTTGATTCCCCACTCCTCCACTTGCACCTGCTGGCATGGCCTTGGGTCAGCCATAGCTCTGGCAGAGGTTTTCCTTGAAATGGCAGCTGCTGTGAGAGCCCTCTCCAGCCCCACCCACCTCACAGGGTGTCTGTTGTGGGGGAGGGAGGTAAAGAAGATTGTGAGCTGCTCTGAGAATCTTCGGAGTAGAGGGCGGGATATAAATCCAATATCATCATCATCATCATCATCATCATCATCATCATCTTCTTCTTCTTCTTCTTCTTCTTCTTCTTCTTCTTCTTCTTCTTCTATTGAAGCATTCTTAGGCCACTTTTCCCTCTGGAGGGATGAAAAGTGGCATAGAAAAGAAAAGAGGGAAATCCAAATTTAATTTGAACTGGTTTGTGTCTGATGCTCACAAGCAAGCAAAAGGCAACTTCTTCTCACTGGCATGCAAGCCTGCCTGGAAGTTGGGACAGAAAGTCACCCCAGACACTCATCTATTCCTCCATTAGGCAGGATTTGGAATTCTCCTTTGGTAGCCTGCCTTCCCCTCTGGTTGTCATAGGCTGCAGTCACACTACAGGCTTGGCATGATCTGGCCACACAGAATGTTTTATTTGTAATGGGAAGTCTTGATCCCACCCTGAACCGGCTTCACTGCGTGCTCACCCCATGGCCAATCATTCAGATTTTTGTGGCATCCTTTCCCACCCACCCCCATCCATGGTCATAAGTGTGTATCTGAAGCTCCAGCTCCTTTTTGACAGCTCCACAATCCCTCTGCCAAGTACTCTGGTTCCTCTCAGCCTCCTTCCCTTCTCCTCTCTTCCTTGGAATACATGAAAAGGAGGTAAAGTGCAGATTTACCTGAGAGTAGTACAATGAATTCAGTACATTTAGTCTTGTGTCAATCATGGGATGTTCTCAAACAGCAACTCTAATGCAGAAACAAGAGAGAGGTTTTTTTGGGGGGGAGGATTTGTTGCTCAGAAACAAGTACCCTAGGAGTGGCCATTTCAATGTACAAGCAGTGATGGACAATGCCAGGGACGATTATACAGATATGTGGACATCGCTACCTGATTTTTAAAAGAGAGGCAAAAATGGAAGAGAAGGTTCAGACTTCCCAAATAGCTTAACTTTGCAGCAGGGGAGTTCAGACAGCTAGAAATGCAGGGTGAAAGTGCAGAAATCCATAAAGGTGGGTCAGAACGGGGTGCCAGCAACTGGGGAACAGGAGGCAGATGTTGCTGTTTGATCGTACACTTTACATCCAGAAGGAAACAACAACGATATCAGATCAAACTGCTCATGGGACTACAGCAATAGATTAGGTCTATGTGCACTTGCATGCGTGTAGGCATGTTTACATGTATATAAGCGTGTTCTTCTTCTGTGCCACCATCTCAAACTAAATC
The DNA here is from genome assembly GCF_032191835.1 of Heteronotia binoei. Taxonomy (NCBI): domain Eukaryota; kingdom Metazoa; phylum Chordata; class Lepidosauria; order Squamata; family Gekkonidae; genus Heteronotia; species Heteronotia binoei. The sequence goes on along the minus strand of NC_083235.1, from coordinate 18,283,227 downwards.
CAACCTCCCTTGTTACCAGTGGCTTGGGCAACACTAATAAAGGCTGCTTCTGAGCATATACAAAGGACAAAGTATCCTAGTTGCTTCAGCACTTCCCCTGTATGTATGTAGTTGCATGAGTGAAAGGCCAGGAGTGCAGGGAGGAATCTGAAACACAGTCCCCTCTTAAGCAGGGAGACTTTATTAGCTATGGGATCACTAGATATAGGTATAACTATTCTGCCAGTCGAGGAGCTGGTGGCCACCAGTAGGAAATGACGGGCCTGGGGATTCCTGTACTCCTGAGGAGGGGAAGGTATGACGGTGGGAACAGGCAGAATTATAAGGGAAGGAGGCTGAGACATGACAGTGCTCGGCCACCTTCCAGCCTGCATCCCATCCCGATGGTGACAGGTAGTGGGGCCAGGTGAAATTACTCGCCTCTGTCACTGGTGTTATGTAATGCCAGTTCCATCAATAATAGGACCGCTACCCTTCGGGAATTCCAACTAGAGCAGGATGTGGACCTGGCATGCGTGACCGAGACCTGGGTGCACAATGGGGAGACTGTAGCTCTCACCCAGATGCCCCCCCTGGGATACTCGGTCTTTCACCAGTCGCGGACTAGCGGGTGGGGGGGGGAGAGTGGCACTATTCATATGAGAGGTTTACTCCTTTCGGGCTCTCCCGGCCCCGGAGATCAAGGGCATTGAATGTGCCGGTCTGATGTGGGACGGTGGGGAGGGGTTGGCGATCTGGCTGGTGTACTGTCTGCCTAACGCTCCGGCTGGTGCCTTTCCATCCCTGATGGAGGCCGCGGCGGGCTGGGCATTGGAGTGCCCAAGGCTTCTGGTCTTGGGTGACTTCAATGTTCATGCCGATGACGCGGCCTCCAATTGGGCGATGGACCTGGTGTCATCCATGGTGACACTGGGACTCTCCCAAATTGTTACAACGCCCACCCATCAGGCAGGGCACATGTTAGACCTGGTTTTCGCGGCGGGAGTTTTAGTGAACAATATAACTGCTAAAGCAGTGCCATGGTCGGATCACTATGCCCTCAAGGCTCGTGTGGATGTGCCACCCCAAACCTGTTTAGGCGGAGAGTGTATTTTATCTCACCCGCGGAGCCTGATGGAACCGGAACGGTTCCTGATGGCGCTATGGGATCCCTGGCCCCCTGGCGATTCCTTGGATGATTTGGTGGAGTCTTGGAATGATAGGCTCTCCAGAGCCATTGATGAGATCGCACCTAGGCCTCCTCTGCGCCCGCGTTTAAAGCCGACACCGTGGTATAACCAAGAGTTGCGGCAATTAAAACAGGGACTCAGACGACTAGAGAGGCAATGGTGGCGTATTCGAGACAAAGCGACTCGAACATCTTATAGAGATTATGAAGTCCTATGAGATGGCAGTCAAAACTGCAAAGAAAACATACTTTGCGGCTAAGATTGCATCTGCAATTTCGCGCCCGGCACAACTATTCAATATAATTCGGAATCTTACAACGCTGCCACAAGGCAGACCAAATTCTAATGAATTGGAGATTGGCTGTGAGGCTTTTGCAAATTTTTTTGCGGATAAGATCGCGTCACTCTGCCGCGACCTCCCTGCCATATTAGAGACAGTTTGCGAACCCAAGGAACCGTGCCTGTCTTCGGATCATGTTCTGGATGGTTTCAGTGCTCTCAGCCTGGAGGAAGTTGACAGGATCCTCTTATCTGCACACCCAACAACTTGCAATTTGGACCCATGCCCTTCCTGGCTGATTAAATCCTGCCAGAGGGAGCTTAGATATCCTGTACGGGATATCATAAATTGATCCCTGAGGGAGGGGCACTTTCCAACACCGCTTAAAGAGACGGTGGTCCGCCCCCTCTTGAAAAAAACAACATTAGAACCGGCCGCATTGGTACACTACCAGCCAGTCTCGAACTTGCCCTTTTTGGGCAAACTTATCGAGAGGGCAGTGGCGATGCAGCTACAGAGTTTCCTGGAGGATGCTTCCATCCTTGATCCCCTTCAGTCCGGCTTTCGCCTGGGCCATGGGACGGAGACGGTGTTGGTTGCCCTGGTAGATGACCTTCAACGGCATCTGGACCGGGGCGGCTCGGCGGTGCTGATGTTGTTGGACCTGTCAGCAGCGTTCGACACGGTCGACCATCGGCTACTGACCTGCCACCTCGCTGACGCGGGGATTCAGGGGTTGGCCTTACAATGGCTTTCCTCTTTCCTTGAGAGTCGGGGACAAAGGGTTGCGATTGGGGGTGAGCTGACCCGGAGACACACGCTTGATTGCGGAGTGCCTCAAGGAGCGGTTCTCTCCCCGATGTTATTTAACATCTATATGCGCCCCCTTGCCCAGATTGCCCGAAGGTATGGGCTGGGTTGTCACCAGCCAGTTTGGTGCAGTGGTTAAGTGTGCAGACTCTTATCTGGGAGAACCAGGTTTGATTCCCCACTCCTCCACTTGCACCTGCTGGCATGGCCTTGGGTCAGCCATAGCTCTGGCAGAGGTTGTCCTTGAAAGGGCAGCTGCTGTGAGAGCCCTCTCCAGCCCCAGCCACCTCACAGGGTGTCTGTTGTGGGGGAGGAAGGTAAAGGAGATTGTGAGCTGCTCTGAGGCTCTTCGGAGTGGAGGGTGGGATATAAATCCAATATTTTCTATCTGCTTATGGATGGCTGGCCTGCATCCCAGAAAACTTGGACCGGTCGTTACAAACCATGGCCAGGTGGCTCAGGCTGAGCGGGCTGAGGCTAAATCCAGCGAAGACAGAGGTCCTTTGCTTGGGTCGTCGTGTTCTGGGAGGGGAAATCCCCCTGCCAGTTTTTGACGGTGCGCCACTGACAGCGGCGCACAAGGTCAGGAGTTTGGGGGCACTATTGGAGCCTTCCTTAACAATGGAGGCTCAGATAGCAGCCACTGCTAAATCTGCATTTTTTCATCTTAGACGGGTGAGGCAGCTGGCTCCTTTCCTGCAGCGTGACGACCTAGCAATGGTGATCCATGCAACGGTCACCTCGAGGTTGGACTACTGTAATGCCCTCTACATGGGGCTGCCCTTGTGCCAAACCCGGAAGTTGCAGTTAGTGCAGAATGCCATGGCCCGGTTGTTATTGGGGCTCCCAAGATGGGAGCACATTCGGCCAGGGCTCCGGACTCTGCACTGGCTGCCAATAATATACTGAGTTCAGTACAAGATGCTGGTTATTACCTTTAAAGCCCTATATGGCCTAGGACCTGCCTACCTTAGGGACTGTCTCTCCCCAGATGTTCCCCAGAGAGTACTGAGATTGGGATCTCAAAATCTGCTTGTTATCTCCGGGCCAAAGGAGGCCCGCCTGCAATCCACCAGGGACAGGGCCTTCTCCATAACGGCTCCTTTCTGGTGGAACCAACTGCCGGAAGAGGTGAGGGCCCTGCAGGACCTTGGTCAGTTCTGCAGGGCCTGTAAGACAGCCCTCTTCTGGCAGGCTTATAATTAACTGGCATTAGAAGCTGAGTGTAGTTCTGATAGACTGCCGTTATATGTTTTATATGTTTTATTATTCTACTGTTTTAACTGTGTAAGATGTTTTAAATTCAAATTATTGTTAGATTTTTATGTGTTGTGAGCCGCCCTGAGCTACTTCGGTGGGAAAGGCGGGATATAAATAAACTTGAACTTGAACTAGATCACAAGAGAACGGAAAATTAATATTCTGTCTATTAGTGATGCAGATCCAAGGAAAGAAACAGGAAAAATAAAGCCTTCAAGGTGTGGATCCTTCTAGCACAAGTCTCTCATTTGGTGCAAAGGAACAATTATAAGTTGCCAGAGAACTGGTCTGGCTTTAATGTCATGCCTTTTTCCTTGCCAGTTTTTCCAGACAGTTTGGCGTAGTGGTTAAGTGTGCAGACTCTTATCTGGCAAAACTGGGTTTGATTCCCCACTCCTCCCCTTCTGCTGCTGGAATGGCTCTCGTAGGAGTTGTCCTTGAAATGGCAGCTGCTGTGAGAGCTCTCTCAGCCCCACCCACCTCACAGGGTGTCTGTTGTGGGGAAAAGAGATAAAGGAGATTGTAAGCTGCTCTGAGACTCTGATTCAGAGAGAAGGGCAGGGTATAAATCTGCGGTCTTCTTTTTGTTTTTACTGGGAGCATCCTTGATTCTTTAAAAAAGGATCCCCCTTCTTTCCCTTTTGATATCTGTGGACGGAAAACAGGGCCAATGGGGTGGCAAGGAGGGATTGCGCCCTAAAGCTTGTGGGGATTTCTCCCCCACTTGCTTGCCAGTGCAACTCCTCTCTTTCCTGTTCCAACTCGAGTTCAACCGATCATCTCTTTTCTGTTAAAACAGCAACTCAAGGCAGTTAACACAAAAAGTATAAAACTCACATCCAAGGAAGCCAAAGGAAGGGGTGCCTCCATGATTCCTCTCCTTTTGCAGCCACTGGATGGAAATCAATTCATGTGTAACAAAAATCCTTATGCAGCTTAGCAACTGCCATGGGTCCTGTGGCTCAGATGTACACATGAGTTTCCACACTTAGAAGCTGATTCTCAGATTAGGATCACAGCACATGATGAGAGGAGGATTAAGCCTTCTACCTATGCAATTTTTCTGACTTGAAAGGGCCTGGGGAGCTGCTATTGGTTCTACTGGGAGAATTTATGTCTTCTGATGGGCTATGTTTCTCCTGTGAGGCAAACAGCAGCTCTTTGGCTCGTTTTAAGTTGGAAAACAAGTATGGAAGTGTGGAGATCTAAGCCAAATTTCCAGGTGTGCTGTTGTCCTTCCCAGTGCAAGTCAGGCCTGAACATACCTGGGGATTGACTTCCAAACATGGGTAACAACATAAGAGAAGCCATGTTGGATCAGGCCAATGGCCCACCCTGTCCAACACTCTGTGTCACACAGTGGCAAAAAAAAACAAACCACGAGGTGCCATCAGAAGGTCCATCTGTGGGACCAGGACACTAGAAGCTCTCCCACTGTTTCCTCCTCAAGCACCAAGAATACAGAGCATCACTGCCCCAGACAGAGAGTTCCAACAATACGCTGTGGCTAATGGCCACTGATGGACCTCTGCTCCATATGTTTATCCAATTCCCTCTTGAAGCTGTCTATGCTTGTAGCCACCACCACCTCCTGTGGCAGTGAATTCCAAGATCTCCTAGACCTTGTGAGTTAAGAGGACATGCAAAGAATATGAAGACATCAATTAACTCGTCAATTATCTCTCAAGAGAGGAGAGGCGCCAAGTTGCAGTATGAATGATTTCAACATTCTCACCTCCACAGTTTCAACTCTAAATCTGTATTTCAGTTTTATTTACTCTTCTGCAAATGGAATCAACAATTCTTCATCTTCATATTATATTTTGTTTCCTTGAACCAAAAATGTCCATCACAAAGTATGCATTACCCAATGCTAACTGTGTATCAATCTGTGATTTTAGAATATGTATGCATTATGCATTTTGTATTTTAATAGTTTATTGAACATTAAAAAAATACAATATTCTTTTATACTACAAAGAAATTCACAGAAACTGGCAGCATGAAGGGAGAAGTCAGGCCAAGGATTGATAAATCAGTGAATGCAAGAAAAAAATGAAATAGGATATTTCCTCTTCCCTAGTCCCAGAAGAAACAGAGAGTCATTGTTGCTCACTGACCCAGAACGGTTTGTGTGGTTATGGCCTAGGACAGGCGTGGCCAACGGTAGCTCTCCAGATGTTTTTGCCTACAACTCCCTTCAGCCCCAGCCACCATGGGGCTGATGGGAATTGTAGGCAAAAAACATCTGGAGAGCTACCGTTGGCCACCCCTGCCCTAGGATCTCTCCTGAATTTTCCCTGGGATCTCCCTAAAGTCTTCTCTAGGACTTCCCCTGGACTATTTCTTGGGACTTTTCCTGGACTTTTGCCTGGATGCCCCTGGACTCTTACTTGGGATCTCCCTTGAGGCAAGTGATGCTCTGTATTCTTGGTGCTTGGGAGGGCAACAGTGAGAGGACTTCTAGTGTCCTGGCCCTACTGGTGGACCTCTTGGTGGCACCTGGGTTTTTTGGCCACTGTGTGTACAGAGTGTTGGACTGGATGGGCCATTGGCCTGATCCAACATGGCTTCTCTTATGTTCTTCTGTGACACAGAGTGTTGAACTGGATGGGCCATTGGCCTGATCCAACACGGCTTCTCTTATGTGACACAGAGTGTTGGACTGGATGAGCCATTGGCCTGATCCAACACGGCTTCTCTTATGTGACACAGAGTGTTGAACTGGATGGGCCATTGGCCTGATCCAACACGGCTTCTCTTAGGTTCTTGTGTGACACAGAGTGTTGGACTGGATGGGCCATTGGCCTGATCCAACATGGCTTCTCTTATGTTCTTATGTTTCTCTGGTTCAACTCAGGCACCAAAAGTTCCGGAGGGAAACTGGCTGTTAAACATGATCTAGTTGAAGTGCTAGTCTCCAGAGTATACTGTTATCAACAAAAATAAACAGGAAACCAACTCCCACAAACACATCTTTAAAAGTGAGGATTGTAACTGTCACCATTTTAGCAGTGTCCAGCATGAAAAATGAAGAAAATTATAAACCAATGAGGACTGGTAGAGAGATGGTGGCAGAAGGTGAAGAAGTCCATTTAATATCTGGAATGCTTTCCCCCAAAGAGTTTCTGCAATGCCCGTTTCACATCCTTGTTCCTCAGACTGTATATCAGAGGGTTGAGCATGGGAGTCACAGCTCCATAGAAAACAGCAAACATCTTGTCTCTGTCAGAGGTATATTTAGATTTTGGTTGAAGGTACATGGCCATGGCTGAACCATAGAAGATGCCAACAACAGCTAGGTGAGAGCTACAGGTAGAAAGAGCCTTGCTCCAGCCCTGATCAGAGCGGATCCGCCAAACTGCTAGGCCAATTCGCAGATATGTTAGCAAGATAAAAGTAAATGGTACGATAAGGACCAGTATGCTGTTGGCAAAAGAAACAATATTGTTTAAGTGAGTGTCACCACAGATCAGCTTACCAACTGTTTGGGCCTCACAACTGAAATGGTTGATGACATTTGAGCCACAGAACCGTTTCGGGCCTGTGACGGTAGGGATGAGGGTCAGGATAAAACCAGTACCCCAAGTTCCAATGGCCATTTGGACACAAACTTTCCAACTCATGATCACTGTGTAGTGTAAAGGGCTGCATATGGCCACAAAGCGGTCGTATGCCATGACAGCCAGGAGGACACACTCCGTGGTGCCTAGATACAGGCTGATGTGTATCTGGGCCATGCAGCCCATGAAGGAAATGGTTGTTCTCTCTGTGCTGCTGGTAACCAAGGCCTGAGGGACACTGCTGCTGGTGTAGCAAATGTCTAGGAAGGAGAGGTTGCTGAGGAAAAAGTACATGGGGGTATGGAGGTGAGAGTTGATAATGATCATTATAACCATCAGGCCATTCCCCAGCAAGTTGATGAGGTAGATAACCAGAACAATCCAGAAGAAGATGGCCTGAGCCACAGGATGGTTGGAGAGACCAAGCAAAATGAACTCAGTCACCACTATCTCACTGTTGTTGGTCATCATCTGCTTTGTGTCTTCTCCACTGGGCCAGGAGTTGTCTTAAGGGACTGCATTAATGCCTAGGCTGTGAACTGAAGAAAATGGGTAGCTGAAGAAGAAGAACATTCTGTGGTTAATAGTCATAAGTCTAGCTTGCGTCAGACCAAGTTACAAGAAGAATAAGGCTACAAAAGGAAAGATGTGAGTTTGCTTATTTCTTTTCATGTTTAGGGTTATAAAGTAAAAGTCAAACTTCTCTTAGTTGTAGGCATGCCTGAATAACTGGAATAGATGATATAGAGGGTGAAAAAGAAAGTTACATTCAAACTCTGATGGTTAAAGGAACCAATATAAATTCTGTGAAATCACTGAAAAACCTGAAAGAGTACTTCTAGCTTCTGTTGAGAAACCTCCAAAGAAGGAGAGCCCACCACCTGCAGAGGAAGGCTGTTCCACTGAGGAACTGTTCCAAGTGTTAGGAAATTCTTCCTAATGTTGAGCCGGAAACTCTTTTGATTTAATTTCAACCCATTGGTTCTGGTCTGACCTTCTGGGGGAACAGAAAATAACTCTGCATTATCCTTTATATGACTGCCCTTCAAGAACTTGAAGATGGTGATCACATCACCTCTCGGCTGTCTCCTCTCTAGGCTAAACATACCGGGCTAAACATAACCAGAAGTGAGAATATTCAGTCTGAAAAATTCACTTTATCAATGCATGGTTGGTACATCCATAGGAGCTAAATATTTATGCTATAAGTTACAAGCAGCAGAAGTGTGGAAGTAGAAACACAGACAAGAAAGCTAGTGGCAAGCAATAACCATGGAAAGATAAATCAATCCATTGAGGGTGGGTGAGGACCATTCCTACTTGCTGAAGATCAGAGGAGAATTAAGATTAAAAAAAGACAAAATCAACACAAGGCGCAGTGTGAGACATGGCAAGGACAACAAACTAACATCTGGAAGGGCAGGTACTATCATGATCTGGTCCTCTGCAGATGCTAATTATTTCTGCTTCTTATGTTTTATCCTGTGTTTTCCTTGATTTCATCTGATTTTATGTTAACCCTACTCTGTACCTCTTCAACATTTTTTGCCCATTCTGAATCGACTGATTTCTCTTTGGTTAGTGATTCATGCTGACTAACTTATTAGAGCCTTTGACCTAGAGCAGGGGTGGCCAAACTTGCTTTTAACATAAGAGCCACATAAAATAAACATCAGACGTTCAAGAGCCACAAAACATGAACGGCAGATGTTTGAGAGCAGGCAGGCAGAAAGGAAAATAGATGGGGGGAGAGGTGGAAAGAAAGCAACTTTAACTTTAAATGCATTGTCCAAGCTGCCAGCTGGCTTGGCCTGGAGAAGTGATTTAAAGAGACAAATGCCTTATCCAAGCCAGCCAACAGGGTGGCGGGAGCTTCAAGAGCCACACAATATGTGTGAAAGAGCCACATGTGGCTTCCGAGCTGCAGTTTGACCACCCCTAGAGAATATCAAAACTCTTGTTCAGGCTTGGGGGAGAGCTGCATTAATTTAATTCAGCACTTTTCTGTCATATTCTCTCTTTGCATTTTCTTTTATAGAAGAATAATTGACTGGTAACAGTACATGTGGGAAGATTAAAATTTCCCCAGTTTCTCCAGATATGGTAATTTTTAATGTTAGATCTGTGTGCATATATTATTTTGCATTGCAACTCTTCAGTTTGCACAGATCCAAAAGACACCATTGACACATGATAACATATACAGGAGAGGAGCAAATACAGAAGTCCAAGAAAGCTGGTGTTATTAGATCTTGCACTAATATTGCCTAAGCGTCTATGGGAAACTTGGAACATATGTCACCCAAATAGTTTTTGACTCCCTCCTTCTAACCAGTATTATTTTCAGCCTCCTTCAGAAGTAAGAGCAGCACATCACTCACAGACTGCATATTGTTCTCTTAACTCCTGTGCATTCTTCCTGTGTCTGGATGAATCCATGAGTACTGGATTTTAGCTAGATAGCTCCAGCAGCTGGCTGCATTGTAAACGAAACAAAATAATTGCAGATGTGAATAGAGTTCTGCAAGAACAATGCTGTGTCTGCAAAAAAAGAAGAGAGAGAGAGAGAGCTGCTATGATATATTAAATCATGGGTGGCCAAGCTGCAGCTCAGGAGCCACATGTGGCTCTTTCACACATGTTGTGTGGCTCTTGAGAACCCCACTGCTCCATCAGCTGGCTTTCAAAGGGTATTTGTCTCTTTGAATCATTTCTTCAAACCAGCTGGTGGTTTGGACAATGCATTGAAAGTTAAAGCGGCTTTCTTTCCACCTCTCCCTCCCTATTTGCCTTCCTTCCCTCCCTCCCTTCTCTTAAACATCTGACATTTGTGTGTTGCGGCTCTCAAACATCTGACATTTATTCTATGTGACTCTTGTTTTAAGCAAGTTTGGCCACCACTGTATTATATCATTCGGCACTAAAGCAACATGTACAAATTATATGCAAATTGAGAAATCCCTGATCTGACCTCCTGACATCTTTATTGACAAACGATCAATAGCTAGGCCCAAATGTAAGCCATGGCTGTGTCACTGGGAGAGAGCAGTTCATACTTCTCCTGTGTGCAATTTCTCTGAAAGAGATCATTCCTTCCGACAAGGCTCAGCAGGATGTGGAGGGAATTAATCTTCTAACATTTTTAAAAAGCTCTTAGGGAACATGTCAGGAAATGTAATCCATTCTCTTTAAAAGAGAATTTTTAAATTCTTGGTTTTAAAAGAACACCAGAACTCACTATAGTGATCACTCTCACTTTTAACTTTATATTGTATCACACTGTTTATAGCAGCTGCTGTTCAATCCTATACAAAGTTAATCCTATACAAAGTTAATCCTATACAAAGTTAATCCTATACAAAGTTAATCCTATACAAAGTTAATCCACATTGAGCCTGTTGACTCCAGTGGATTTAGACTGGAGTAACTCTCCATAGAATTGCAAAGCTACACCTAGCCAAGTCCATTAATATTGATATGGATAAATACAGGTCTCTTGCCCACCATACCTAAGAAAAAGCCCCTTCAGCCATGTCAGCAGTTGCCTGACAAAACGGACAACAATTGCTCACGCTCAGGCCAAGCTGTAAAAAACGCTTGGCCAGCAAGTTATTTATTTATAACTGCTGGAAAGTCCCGAGTTTTACCAAAATGCTATGCTTGCATTTAACTATTTTTCTCTCTAAGCACATATTAATCATGCAGGACACAGGGGGGAAATGTCCATGTAAGGGTAGGATGAGATCATTACGTCAGGCATGAGCAAAGATTGGAAGCCCTCCGCTGGGACCTGATTGGTCAGAGGGATAGCTAGGACATGCTGCGTCGGGAACCTTACGGCCCCTGCCTTGGGTCTTGCCCTCTCTCCATGATTTGCAAACATGTATTTTCAATAAAAACTGCTTGTTGCTGAAACCACCCTTGTCTGGGAGTTGTTTTTGGTAAAGCAAAAACTGCCCATAACAATATCTATAGAGTTGGAAGAGGGCCACTGTTTAGGATGGCACAGTTATAATGTCTTTCTAAGCAAAGTTACCCTCTACTCAGCCACTGAACTCAATAGGTTTAGAAGGGCGTTGGGGTGGATTGCATTGTGAATCTACCAATCTGTATATTTTTATATCCCCCTTCCCACTGAGGAGTACAGAGAGGCATACATTGCTCTCCCATCCTCATTATTCCTTCACTGAGGCGGAGAAAAAGTGACGGGTCCCAGGTCACCTAGTCAGCTTCATGACAGAGTGGAAATTAGAACCTAGCTCCTAATTCAATACTCTCAGGAGGGGCCGTGGCTGAGTGACAGAATCTCTGCTTGGCACACAGAAGGTCTTAGGTTCAATCCCCGATATCTCTAGTTAAAAGGATGAGATAGTATTGATGTGGAAAAACCTATACCTGAGACTTTGGGGGATCCACTGCCACACAGAGTAGTCAGAAGTGATCTTGATGTACTGGTGGTGTGCTTAACTGTAAGACAGAATCACAGGAAGCAGATTAGAGCGAACTTCTGAAAATGGATTCCTCAAAGATCTCCTTCACCCTCCTTGTGTTATGAATAAGCAAATACTTACCTGCATTGGAGTACGTATAATGGTTTGAACCACTTGAAACTTGTCTCTAGGTAGAGAAACTTGAATGTAATTTTTTTCAGATGTTATGTTCTATTTCTGCTTCAGAACAGTATCTGAAAAGAAGCGTGTCCTCAGGGTGAAAAAATGAGAGAGTGGGAAATACAGGCCCCCTCCACAGAACTGAGTTTGGCTGGAAGATTTTAAGAACAGAACTCATCTTCAAGCTGTTTCAGAATAAACAGCCTCAGTTTGTGGTAATGAAAACCTTTTGGTTGCTTTGTAGTGATTCAGCTTTCTGTTTAAAGAAACTCTGTAGTTCAGGGAGTTGTGAGTGTCTGGCTGCATCCCATCAAGTCGTCCTAGAGCTCCAGGGACTAGAGGAACCTATTAGGAAAATGGTGGCAATAGAGACAAAACCCACAGAGAACATGACTGAGCTATTGAAGCAGGCCACTTTTTCCACTGGAGGGAGGCAAAATAGCATAGAAAAATGGGGGAAATGCCCAAGTTTAATTTGAACTGGTTTGGGTCGGATTCTCACAGACAAGCAAAAGGTCTTCAGCCATACTTCTGTTCCCATCTTTACGCTAAATAGCTGCAGGAAGAGAAAGGGGAAAAATTATATTAGGTAGATGTACCTTGGCTGACTCCAGCTTGTCACTTGCCTCTTATCTCTCCTATGCTGAAATGCTCAGATTCGATTTCAGCAGTGGACTAGGACGGGGGGTGGCCAAACTTACTTAACATAAGAATAAACAGCAAGTGTTCGAGAGCTGCAAGAGATGAACAAACATTACATACATCTTCCTTAAAACTTGTAATACTTTCTTTGCACAGAAAGATAAAATGCATATGTATACACTTGACAAAATGACCATGCTAGAAGAAAACTTTATAAAAAACCAAACACTGGAAATAACAGTCCCCATAAGACCAGCATAGGGAAAAGTTATAGGGATTTTTTTTTGCACCAGTGGTATAAGGAAACACACATGTAACACATAAATAACTTACCACTGTTTGCATCATTATGCCTCTCTCTTTGCCTTGACACCAAGGGTGTGGTCACACGTCACATTAAAAGTGGGCATGCAGCACTCAAATTTGAACTGTTAAATATTGATTCGATGTGGGGCCAATCAGATGAGCATCCGAGAATGCGACTCATCCCAATATCATCCTGTTGATGAACGATCAGACGTATTGAATGCTGTTATGCTCTTTTCTTGGAACATGTGCACAACCAATCAAGCAGATCCAAAGTCGTCTCACTCTCAATCAGTTGCTGAGCAATCATTCCTGCCATGCGGTTTTCATTGAACATGCACCGAACCATTGGGAGGTGGGGAGTCAAATGTTGCTTCAGGGGGACAGGGAAGTTCCAGGAATTAATGTTGCTGATTCAAACTAGGGGACTGCCAGGGACTACTTTTCTGGAAACGGGCAGTGACTATGATATCTGGAAATCCTCCACATTGAAAAAATATTTTTTTTTTCTGTTCTGAATACTGGGATAATGCTCTTGCAGATCCTGTATTGATCAGAGAAGCAGAAGCCTCACCACAGATTCCCGATGATCTGATCGTGCACAGGTCTGCTGGGTTGTTTTTTTTTTAAAAGATGGGTGGGGCAGATGGCAGGTGCCAAACATCCCAAGGGGCAGTACCCTGCATGAGCTGTCAAAACAGGAATAACCTGGATATGTGCTGCTTCTGGGGAAAGGGCTGGACTTTCTCTGGGATCAAATAACACCAACATCAAACCGAGGCAAGTTGGGATGCTGACGAGTTGTGTTCGAGGTACAGATGGGGTTGTCTGGATGTGCTCATAAAATCCGAACGGGAACCATGGGTAAGACGGAACTAAAGGTGCGTGTGACCACAGGGTTAGTAAATAGCTTCTACTAGCACTATGAAACAAAAGGGAAACTTAACACAGCTCTCTTTAAATTTGCCTCTCCTTCCAGTGGCTCCCTTGGCTGCTACATTCTCTTTCCTTGCTCTCGGTCTCTGGTCAGCCTCCATGATAGAGAAGGGCTTGTAAGCCTGCTTATCTTCCCCTCCTTTCCCACTTCACACCATCACCTATATGTGGGTCAGACCTAGGAGGTTGACTGAGGTCCCAATGCTAAGCGCACTTACTTGAGAGTAAGCCCACATTAAGTTCCTCCTAGACCTCTGGGAGCCATACAATATGTGTGAAAGAGCAGCACGTGGCTTAAGAACATAAGAGAAGCCATGTTGGATCAGGTCAAAGGCCCATCCAGGCCAACACTCTGTGTCACACAGTGGCCAACATATGTGTGTGTGTGTGTGTGTGTGTGTGTATATATATATATATATATATATATATATATATATACACACACACACACACACACACACACATATATATACCGTGGCTATTAGCCGCTGATAGACCTCTGCTCCGTATTTTTATCCAATCCCCACTTAAAGCTGGCTATGCTTGTAGCTGCCACCACCTCCTGTGGCAGTGAATTCCACATGTTATTCACCCTTTGGGTGAAGAAGTACTTCCTTTTATCCGTTTTAACCTGACTGCTCAGCAATTTCATCGAATGCCCATGAGTTCTTGTATTGTGAGAAAGGGAGAAAAGGACTTCCTCTACTTTCTCCATCCCATGCATAATCTTGTAAACCTCTATCATGTCACCCCGCAGTCAACGTTTCTCCAAGCTAAAGAACCCCAAACGTTTTAACCTCTCTTCATAGGGAAAGTGTTCCAAACCTTTAATTATCCTAGTTGCCCTTTTCTGCACTTTTTCCAATGCTATAATATCCTTTTTGAGGTGCAGTGACCAGAATTGTACACAGTATTCCAAATGAGACCACACCATCGATTTATACAGGAGCATTGATACTGGCTGATTTGTTTTCAATTCCCTTTCTAATAATTCCCAGCATGGCGTTGGCCTTTTTTATTGCAATCACACATTGTCCTGACATTTTCAGTGAGTTATCTATCACGACCCCAAGATCTCTCTCTTGGTCAGTCTCTGCCAGTTCATCAACTTGTATTTGTAGCTGGGATTCTTGGCCCCAATGTGCATTACTTTGCACTTGACCACATTGAACCACATCTGCCATGTTGATGCCCTCTCACCCATCCTCAACAGATCCCTTTGGAGTGCCTCACAATCCTCTCTGGTTCTCACCACCCTGAACAATTTAGTGTCATCTGCAAACCTGGCCACTTCACTGCTTACTCCCAACTCCAGATCATTAATGAACAAGTTAAAGAGCATGGGGCCCAGTACTGAGCCCTGCGGCATCCCACTGCTTACCGTCCTCCACTGCAAAGACTGCCCATTTATACTCACTCTCTGCTTCTTATTAATTAGCCAGTTTTTGATCCACAAGAGGACCTGTCCTTTTACTCCATGACTCTCGAGTTTACTAAGGAGCTTTGATGAGGAACTTTATCAACAGCTTTCTAGAAGTCAACAATATCTGTTGGGTCCCCTTTGTCCACATGCTTGTTCACCCCCTCAGTCAGAGAACTATAACAGGTTAGTGAGGCAAGATCTTCCCTTACAGAACCCTTGCTGAGTCTTCCTCAATAACTTGTGTTCATCAATGTGCCTACTCATTCTGTCCTCAATAATGGTTTCTATCAACTTTCCCGGTATTGAAGTCAGACTGACTGGCCTGTAATTTCCCGGATCTCCTCTGGAACCCTTTTTAAAGATGGGGGTGACATTTGCTACCTTCCAGTCCTCAGGAACGGAGGTAGATTTCAATGAAAGATTACATATTTTTGTCAGGAGATCCACAAGTTCAACTTTGAGTTCTTTCAGATCTCTTGGATGTATGCCATCTGGACCTGGTGACTTATTAGTTTTTAATTCGTCAATCAGCTGTAGGACCTCCTCTCTTGTCACCTCAATTTGACTCGGGTCAAATAGAGGTGACAAGAGAGGAGGTCCTACAATAATGCCCATTGTTGCATCATTGAACTGTGTGGCCCTATCATGTTGGCTTTTTGCGGAGTGAGGAATGCTCAACTTGACATCCAGTTGGTTGGATGACGCAGTGGGTGATGCAATAATGCCCATTGTTTGCATCTGTGGAGAAACGCCATTTTAGTCAGTGGTGGTGCTTCATTTGGCAGGGATCAGTAAATCCCTCAGCAGGCTGGGTAGCCTTCCCCTCACTCCCCCCCTCCCTTCCAGAGCCAAACCAACAACGCTAGGGGGAAAATCTCCTAGAGAGGCAGGAAGTGCTGTTGTTCCTTGCATGTGTTAGGCAGGAAGAGAAGGCAGATTTGAAATGGGGCTCGATCGAGCATGTGGTGAGCAATGGAGGCTCCTGCCTGGGAGGCTCCCAGGCAGGCAGACCAAGTAAGTAATTCTCAAGACAGGACAAGGTTAGACCAGGGACAGTAGAAAGCGTTTATAAACACCTTTCCTTTGTCATGCTGTTTGCTGGGCTGGGCTGTGCTGTGCTAATTTTGTAGATGCAACTGTTTTTGTTTTTGTTTTTCTTTCCCTATATTTTTCTCTTTTAAATAAATATGTTTTTTCTGTTTAAAATGCTGGCAGTCAAACTCTGTACCACATAGATCCCCAAACCACTTTAGACCACGCTGTGTTAAGAAGGGGGCCCCAGGTGAAGGGGGGGAAGGCATGCAGTTGGATAAGGTGCCAATCCTCCAGGGGTGCCCCAAAGAAGCACTAAGGTCTCTGTGAAACCCAAGTACAGGGTGGCAGAGGACCTGGAGGCCTAGCCTCATAGCTGGAGAGGGGGATTGGGAGTCCTGTTCCTCTCAATCTGAACCCCAGGACTGAGCATGTGGTGGCAGCGCGCCCAAGGGGCAGGAGGAGAAATAGCTCCCTCCAGGAGTTGGCGACTCAATAGGGAGCTGACGGGACCGGGTCTGAAGGCAGAATCGGGCCGGTTCCACCACACTTGGCGGCAGCGGTGGGATAAGAACAAACAGAGAACTTGATTGGCTAGGCATTTTTGTTTTTTTGATACGTGCAAGCACCCAGAAAGCAACAGAGGTTTTGTTTTATTTTCGGGTCAACTGGAGTAGGGAAAGTTTAGTTAGTTAGGATGGAGCGTGCTAAGAGGCTGGAAATCCTGGAGATGACAAAGCCACAGCTCCAGGAAGAGTGTGCCAAGCACAAGCTGGAGTGTGACAACATGACTGTAGTAGATATGACAGACCTCCTGTTGGAGTATCATAAGCATGCAGGGGCACCTGCAAAAGTGCCCCCTACCCAGTCAGAAGCAACCTTGCGGCTACAGATGGAACTGGAGAGAATGCGTATCGAGGCGGACCGAGACCGCAGACGGGAGGAACGAGAGAGAGAGGAACGACAAGCAGAGAGGGATGAGATCCTCAGACAGGAGGAACGAGAGAGGGAGGAAAGACAAAGAGAGAGAGAGCTGAGACAAGCTGAGATCCGCAGAGAGGAGGAACGAGAGAGAGAGGAAAGACAAGCAGAGAGGGAGCTGAGACAAGCTGAGCTCCGCCGACGGGAGCAGGAAGAGCAACGTCGCCATGAGCTTGAGGTGCTACGTCTGGAAGCTGAACTAAGCGGAACGATCAAAGTCACCCCCGAAGACTTTGCAGTGTACAAGGAGGGAGAAGACCCCTCCACATACCTCTCCAACTTTGAGAGGGCAGCCAAACAGTGGGGGATTGCAGAGGAGGACTATATGTCTTACCTCTGTAGCAACCTGACTGGAGAGCTTTCAGCCATCTATTACAGCATGCCTATGGAATATGGGGGGATAACTTTTGCGGCCTATAAAGCCACTGTATTTAAAAGGTTTAAACTGGGGCCAGACCACTCCCGAAAGCAGTTCAGGGGTTTGGCTCCACAAGAAGGTAAATCCTATTCTGAATGTGGGGTAATGAAGGAACAAACAGTTCCAGTGTTATTGGGCCGGGATTTGTTGGTTGGCCAGTACTCTATCAATGCTGTAACCAGCAGCCAAACCCTCAGAGGAAAGTGGGAGGAGGAAGGCAACTTTAAGGAAGCCACCTCACCACCAACCAGGGAGGGGGAAATAGCCCAGGTTACTGAGGATGAAGAGAGGGCAGTCACCCAGGAGGGGGAGGACCAGCCTATCTCAAGCCCTGGAGGAGGGTGTTCCCAAGGGGAAGAGGGGTGTAGCTTTCCCCAAGTGCAGCAAGAGGCTGTCGATGTTCCTAGCAAGGAAAGGAACCTGTCTAGCGTAAAGGATGTGCAAGCTGAAGAGACCGAGGTGGAGAGTGGAGATTTCACAGGAGGTTCTGAGAGCAGCAAGGCTAATGTGGGCTCAGAGGAGCACATAGCTGAAGGCTTGGGGGAACGGGAGCGGTTCCAGAAGGGGGTCCTGAGCGGCCTTAGGTGGGAACCGGTTCACCAAGTAGCTGTGGATCAGGAAGTGGGATCGTCCGAGACGCTCTCAAAACAGGTCGTCGTGAAGCAGGGCAGACAGGAATCCTGGGAAGCTGTGGGACCTTCCAGGCAGGAAGGGGGTCAGTTGGGTAGTGCTGAAAAACCAACCGAGGGGACTGAGAACCCAAGCCAAACCCTCAGGGGAAGGTGGGGGGAGGAAGGCAACTTTAGGGAAGCCACCTCACCACCAACCAGGGAGGGGGAGGACCAGCCTGTCTCAAGCCCTGCAGGAGGGTGTGCCCAATGGGAAGAGGGGTGCCAATTTCCGCAAGGGCAGCAGGATGCGGTGGAGCCTTCCAGGCAGGAAGGAGCTCAGTTGGCTGACACTGAAAAACCAACTGAGGGGGCGGAGAACCCAGGTCAAACTTGGGTTGAGTGTTCTGGAAACAGTGGGACTAGGGGTGGCTTGAAGGAACAGATGATAGGAAGTCTGGGGCAGCCAGAACTCTTCCTGTCTGAGGTTCAAAGTGACCCTAGGCTGGAAACACTGTGTGAGGTGGCAAGGGACCAGAAAGTGGAGTTCGCAGAAGCTGAGACAGGGGCTAGTGTGATGGATGTCCTGCCACTTCATACTGGTGAACGGAAAGTGGAATGGGAGGGACCCCATGTGATTGTGGATGACCTGGACGATGCTACCTGTGTGGGGGCTATGGAGAAAATGGGAAAGGCAGTTCAAGTGGGGCAGGTGAATATACCACAGCCATTCTCTGCGAGGTCCAGGGTGGTGCATATAGGTAGGAAGGAAGGAGACAAAAAGAAGCTGGGACAGCAATTGTTTGCAGCACCAGAGGTAGTTTTCTGGGAGGACAGAGTGGACAGAGGGAACATTCCACCAATGAGGGATAAAGAAGAGGCAACTGTGTGGGAACTGGGCAGTTTCCAACCTCATATGTGGGGCCAGGAATTTCCTCCTTTGATGGACCACTCACCCCAGCAACAGCAGCAACGGAGGGAGAGCACCAAACTCCAGAGGTGGTCCTGGGAGATGGAGGAGTACATCTTAAAGACTGGACATTCCTTCGGCATGCAGCAATGCAACGTTTTGTCCA
Source organism: Heteronotia binoei (assembly GCF_032191835.1). Classification (NCBI taxonomy): domain Eukaryota; kingdom Metazoa; phylum Chordata; class Lepidosauria; order Squamata; family Gekkonidae; genus Heteronotia; species Heteronotia binoei. The sequence continues at coordinate 18,264,113 of NC_083235.1, read as the reverse complement.
GAAAGGACATGGACACCGAGGTTGTGGGACTTTGTGTATTATTGGAGAAATACCTGAATGTTTGTGTAATGTTTTGGTTAATGGGTTTCTCCTTGTTTGGTTGGATTCTGCTACGGGGTCACCTCTGTAGGAGGCAACCCCTCCGGCTCAGAATTTAAAGAGGGGGACGTGTGGAGAAATGCCATTTTAGTCAGTGGTGGTGCTTCATTTGGCAGGGATCAGTAAATCCCTCAGCAGGCTGGGTAGCCTTCCCCTCACTCCCCCCCTCCCTTCCAGAGCCAAACCAACAACGCTAGGGGGAAAATCTCCTAGAGAGGCAGGAAGTGCTGTTGTTCCTTGCATGTGTTAGGCAGGAAGAGAAGGCAGATTTGAACTGGGGCTCGATCGAGCATGTGGTGAGCAATGGAGGCTCCTGCCTGGGAGGCTCCCAGGCAGGCAGACCAAGTAAGTAATTCTCAAGACAGGACAAGGTTAGACCAGGGACAGTAGAAAGCGTTTATAAACACCTTTCCTTTGTCATGCTGTTTGCTGGGCTGGGCTGTGCTGTGCTAATTTTGTAGATGCAACTGTTTTTGTTTTTGTTTTTCTTTCCCTATATTTTTCTCTTTTAAATAAATATGTTTTTTCTGTTTAAAATGCTGGCAGTCAAACTCTGTACCACATAGATCCCCAAACCGCTTTAGACCACGCTGTGTTAAAAAGGGGGCCCCAGGTGAAGGGGGGGAAGGCATGCAGTTGGATAAGGTGCCAATCCTCCAGGGGTGCCCCAAAGAAGCGCTAAGGTCTCTGTGAAACCCAAGTACAGGGTGGCAGAGGACCTGGAGGCCTAGCCTCATAGCTGGAGAGGGGGATTGGGAATCCTGTTCCTCTCAATCTGAACCCCGGGACTGAGCAGGTGGTGGCAGCGCGCCCAAGGGGCAGGAGGAGAAATAGCTCCCTCCAGGAGTTGGCGACTCAATAGGGAGCTGACGGGACCGGGTCTGAAGGCAGAATCGGGCCGGTTCCGTCACAGCATCACTGAACTGCCTGGCCCTACACTGCAGGTTTGTAGCACAATGAGGGCTGCTCAGCTTGACATTCAGTTGGCTGGATGATGCAGTGGGTGATCCAATAATGCCCATTGTTTGCACCACTGCAGGGCCCTATCATGCTGATTTCTAGCACAGTGAAGGCTTCTCATCTTGACATTTAGTTTTATGGGTGATTCAGTGGGTGATCTAATAATGGCCATTGTTTGCATCACCGAACAATGTGACCCTATCCTGTTGGCTTGTAGTATAGTGAAGGCTGCTCAACTTGATATCTAGTTTTCTGGATGATGCAGTGGGTAGGGCTGCCAATCCCCAGGTCTGGGTGGGGGTTCTCCTGCCCAGGAGGTTCCCAACCCGCCGGTCCACATTGGATATGATGTCATAAAAATGGTGGCACCCATGCAGGGCCGCTCTAGGCGTTTCCAGGAAAACTCTATGGTTTTCCCTGGGCTCTCTAGCTATTTGGGAGGTCAAAACTCTATGGTGCATAGGTACCATAGAGTTTTAACCTCCCAAATGGCTAGAGCGTCCAGGAAAAACCATAGAGTTTTCCCGGAAACACCTAGAACAGCCCCACATGGGCACTGCCATTTTGACGATGTCACTTCCGGGTGACATCATTGTGTCGCGTGCATGCTCCGTGCGTGACAGTGTCCTCCGCTTTGGGAAGCTGGGGACTTGCAACCCTAGCAGTGGGTGATCTAATAATGCCCATTGTTTGCATCACTGAACTGTATGGCCCTGCCATGCTGACGTAGCACAGTGAGGGGTGCTCAGCTTGAGATCCAGTTTCCTGGATGATGCAGTGGGACTAGTCCAACCCTCTGCTCAAAGCAAGATCATTCTACAGCAGTGGTGACCTACTTCCCCAATTCACACATGGTGGAAATATTCATCCATGTGAATATGGGTGAGTGCTCAGAGGCTGACTGAAATCCCAATGCTAAGCAAGCTTACTTGAGAGTAAGCCTGCATGAAGTTCCTTCTTGACCTTCGGGAGCCACACAATATGGGTGAAAGAGCCACATGTGGCTCTCAAGCCACAGTTTGGCCACCTCTGGCCTAGAATTTGGGAGACACAGGTTTGAATCCCTGCTCTGACTTGGATGCTCACTTTGGGTCACCAGAGAAAAATTGGATATAAATAAAATAAGTGAAATAAATAAACTCTGCACAGAGTTCATTTCTCTTTGAGCAGCAGTGAACAGCGCCTGCCACCAGGGCCAGCACCAAGGGTTCTGCTGCTAGAGACAGACCCCTGAACCACGCCCCCACGCCGTCCCAGATCCCTGATTTTTTATAGTTTTGCGTGCCACAATGACATCACTATGTGACGTCACCGTGAGGCTGCTTTCCCCCTCCACTACACTCTTTGGAGGCTCCCTTGGAAGTTTTTTAAAGACACCCGGATCTGCCCCCTATTGCACGCCGGGCTCTTCTCGGGAACCCAGCGAGCAAACGCCCGACCTCCTGAGGAAGCCTGTTCTGCTGAGGAATCGCTCTGTCAGGAAGTTCTTCCTAATGTTGAGCCGGAAACTCTTTTGATTTAATTTCAACCCATTGGTTCTGGTCCTACCTTCTGGGGCCACAGAAAACAATTCCACACCATCCTCTATGATAGTGAGACTTCCTCTTACAGCAACTTTGCAGGCTCCAGGAGGTTATCTTTGATGAAGGATTTCTATAGACTTTACATTTTGTTTTATGTCATCCTTGTGGATGTGAATATGATTGCGTGAACTGCAGAGGACTCTACATCTATATATCTATATAGTTGTACTTGGTATTGGAATTATACAATGGTATGTTTTTGTGATAGTTATGTGGATAATTTGAAAAATTGGATAAAAATGCAGAATTATATTATAGCACTTTATTAATCAAAATTACTGAAACACTTTTGTTATATATTTATTTGGACAAGTACAGTTAATTTGCACGTGGCATTTTTCGTATTTTTTTACATTGTGGTCTGCAGTGATCCCAATGTATTTATTTCTTAATCAGAGACACATCTCCAGGCATGTTGATTTAAAAGGCTCAGAGGCTGATTTTGCTGATGAAGAAATAGCACTGGTGGAAGAGAGGGATTCTTTCTCTCTCCGCCCCCCCCCCCCCAGATTTTTTTCCTGATCCTAAAGAGCTCCCAGTGGGAAGTTATTCACATGAGTTTGGAGCTGCTCATGGAGTAGTGAGCACTCACAGATTGACACAGGCTCCTTTGTGGCATTTCCTTCTTTAGGGCTTGTCTCCAAAGGCGATTGGCTCAGAACTTTCAACTCCTGATTCCGCAAGGATCTGATTGGAAGGGAGAAATGCCACTGCATGGGAAATTCTAATTCTATAGTGCTGACAAAACCTTGTGTGAAAATCTCATCTCAAAAACATCCATATCTCTTCATAAGTCCTATTGGGTGGGGGAGAAGAATTAGTAGGCAAATAATTTGTTTTTTCCCTTACAATGATCAGTTCTTGTCCAGACACAAATACAAAGCTTATTGTGGAGTAGCAAGAATCAACTGAGGTTCTCCAGATCTGAGCCTGCCTTTCTTAACTTCTACACTACTCTGGCCCCATGCTCTTAAGAGGTCAGGGTGACCAGCATCAGGGCTTTTTTTGTACCAGAAACTTCTTTGCATATTAGGCCACACCCCCTTGATGTAGCCAATCCTCCAAGAGCTTACAGGGCTCTTGGTACAAGGCCTACTGTAAGCTCCAGGAGGACTGGCTACACCAGGGTGTGTGGGCTACTATGCAAAGGAGTTCCTGCTACAAAAAAGGCCCTGACCAACATAATTTGTTCCAACTTCACTTTATTCCCTCAGCAGCTCTGTGAAGTAGGTTAGGATAGGAGAGAGTGACTGACATTAAATTAAAAGAGCAATACAATGGCAGCTTATTTGAACCTGAGTCTTTGAAGATTGTGGCCCCATGGCACAGAGTGGTAAAGCAGCAGTACTGCAGTATTGTGATCTGAACTCTCTGATCATGACCTGAGTTCTCTCCCAGCGAAAGCTGGTTCAGGTAGCCGGCCCAAGGTTGACTCAGCCTTCCATCCTTCTGAGGTCGGTAACATGAGCACCCAGCTTGCTGGGGGGAAAGTATAAAAGACTGGGGAAGGCAATGGCAAACCACCCCGTAAAAAGTCTGTCGTGAAAACGTGAAAGCAACGTCACCCCAGAGTCGGAAATGACTGATGCTTGCACAGGGGACCTTTCCTTTCCTTTCCTTTCCTTTGAAGATTCCCGACATGTTAGCCTCCAGAGCATGCTTTTATCAATAAGAACAACACCAACAAATAATATCCTGCTTCTCCTCCTAATGGGAAACCAACTCATACAAACGTTTTAAAAATGAAGATTCCATTGGTCAGCATTTTAACAGTATTCATTATAAAAAATGAAGTGATATATGAAGACTGGTAGAGAGACGGAGACAAATGATGAAGTCCATTTAATATCTGAATCCTTTCCCTCCAAAGAATTTCTGAAGTGCCCGTTTCACATCCTTGTTCCTCAAACTATATATCAGAGGGTTGAGCATAGGAGTCACAGCTCCATAGAAAACAGAGACCATCTTGTCCTTGTCAGAGGTATATTTGGATTTTGGTTGAAGGTACATGGACATGGCTGAACCATAGAAGATGCCAACAACGGTGAGGTGAGAGCTACAGGTAGAAAGAGCCTTGCTCCAGCCCTGGTCAGAATGGATCTGCCAAACTGCCAGGCCAATTCTCAAATACGTCACCAAGATAAAAGTAAATGGTACAATAAGGGCCACTGCGCCGCTGATAAAAGATACAACATCAATGAAGTGTGACTCACCACAGGTCAGCCTGCCAACTGTTTGGATCTCACAAGTGAAATGGTTGATGATATTAGAGCCGCAAAACTGTTTAGACCCTGTGACTATTGGGATGAGGGTCAGCATAAGGCTAGCACCCCAAGCTCCAATGACCATTTGGACACAGACTTTCCAACTCATGATCACCATGTAGTGTAAAGGGCTGCATATGGCCACAAAACGGTCATACGCCATGACAGCCAGAAGGACACACTCCGTGGTGCCTAAATACAGGCCGATGTATAGCTGGGCCATGCAGCCCATGAAGGAAATGGTGGTTCTCTCTGTGGTGCAGGTAACCAAGGCCTGAGGGACACTGCTGCTGGTGTAGCAAATGTCTAGGAAGGAGAGGTTGCTGAGGAAAAAGTACATGGGGGTATGGAGGTGGGAGTCAGTTATGATCAGTATAACCATCAGGCCATTCCCCAGCAAGTTGATAAGGTAGATAACCAGAACAATCCAGAAGAAGATGGCTTGAGCCACAGGATGGTTTGAGAGACCAAGCAAAATGAACTCAGTCACCATTATCTCACTGTTGTTATTCATCATCTGCTTCACATCTTCTCCACTGGGCAAGAAGTTGTCTGAAGGGACTGTTTTAATGTTCAGGCTGTGAACTGAAGAAAATGGGTAGCTGGAGAACAAAGAGAACACTCACTGGTTAACAGTCGTAAGTCTAGCTTGTGTCAGACCAAGTTACAAGAAGAATAAAGCTATAAAGGAAAAGACCAGAGTTTGCTTGTTTCTTTTCTTGTTCAGGGTTTCAAATTTTATTAGAGTAAAAGTCACACTTCTCTTAGTTGTAGGCAAGCCGGAATATCTGGAATATATGATTTCACAGAGTGTATATTGCATTCTGTATCACAAGTTCTTTGTATTCTTGCAGGCCAACAACTAAAATAAACTTTCCTTTGGCTATAATAAAATTTGAAAACCTAAACAGTTGCTTCTCGCTGTCATGCTTAGTTGCAGTCTTATGCTCTAACTCTCAGTACAGATTGATGTTGAGAAGTAAATTAGGTGGACAACAACTAGGAAATACATGTCCTTTTGTAATTTACCTAGACTTGCAGAAACACCAATTGGCAGGCAACTTTTATTACCTTTTATGACTATCATCACTCACATATGCATAAGTCCGAGATTGTATACCCAAAGTTATTGGGTTTTGCTCTAACATTGCGGGATGCTCAGAACACGTTACTGAAATAATCTTTGATTCTCTCCTTCTTACCAATATCAGTTTCATCATCCTTCAGAAATAGCAGATCACTCACAGACTGCACTGTTCACTTAAGTCCTATGCATTCTTCCTGTGATGAATCCATGAGTACTGCATCTATTAGTTAAATAAACTGGGCTTTGCAAGAGCAGTTTGGCATCCATATAATAAAAGAAGAGTTGCTATAATGTAAGATATCATTTGTAGCTAATGCAAGACCACCAATACAACAAAGTTAGAGTCCAGTGGCACCATTAAGACCAACAAAGTGTTATTACTTATCTTATTTTTTTCATTATTTTATATGAGTTTGGAGAGTATTATTAATGCATTATTTATTTGTTTGTTTTTATTAAAAAACACTTTGCTGGTCTTAATAAGGGCAGATTCTGGGAGAGCTCTCTCAGTCGCACCCACCTTACAGGGTGTCTGTTGTGGGGGAAGAAGATAAAGGAGAGTATAAGCTGCTCTGAGACTCTGATTCAGAGAGAAGGGCGGGGTATAAATCTTCTTCTTCTTCTTCAATGTGCCACCGAACTCTAACTTTCTTCTGCTGCTTCAGATTAACATGGCTACCCGCCTGGACCTAGCAACATCACTAAATTATATGTCAACTGAGAAATCCCTAATAAGATCTCCTGACAATTTTATAAACAATAAATTAATAATAAAAAGGCAGTGGGCATTCTTGGTAGAGAGGGGTTAATACTTTTCTCCTGTGCAAGTTCTCTGAAAGAGCTCATTACCCCCAACACAACTGGATGGGGGTGAAAGACAGTTGTCATATGGGCAGATACAGCTAGCAACTGTCTCCTCACATCTACTTTTAGCTAATAGGGAAATGTAATCCATTCTCTTTAAAAGATAATCTTTGCATTCTTGGTTTTACAAAGGACATCAGAACTCGGTATTGTGATCAAACTTCTTTTTAATTTTGTATTATACCTCTCTGGTTATAGCACTTGCTGGATAATCTTAAACAGAGTTACTCCACGTTGAGCCTATTGATTCCAGGAGATTTAGACTAGAGTTACTTTGCATAGAATTGAAGTCAGTGGACTTGGAAGAGCATCTTTAGGATGGAACGTTTACAAAGCCATTCTAAGCAGAGTTACACCCTACTAAACCATTGAATTCAATAGACCAGTTCTGTTCCTGCTGGATACAAGAAATAGACAAGAAATTATTTGGCCTAGTGAAGGATGACATGAGCCTTGGAAAACACAAATATTTACTAACTATACTATATATACAAGATCTAGATCACTTTACTTCAGCTATTTGAGTTTGAAGAATATGCCCTACCCAGTTTGGAGGCATTTCTCCATCTCTAACCACCCTACCCTCATTACTGTAGGTCATTTATGCTCATTTGAACACAGCTCTTTCAGCTGCCTATACGGGAGATATGGTAATTTGCCTTATTCAGAAAAGCTTTGCCAACTGAAAAGAGTTGACACCCTTGCCCCACATGATACTGGAATGCCTATTACAATTTCCATCAGGAGTTATGGATTGCCCCAATTTTAACAAAATTGCCTTCTAATTTATAGAAGGATAATATAGTCCCTTATCTGTTGGTGGATGGAGATCAAAGGATAACACTGAATGTGTATTTTCCTTAAATAAATAAATGCTCTTTTTTCATTGCTCAAGATCACTGGTTCAAGGAAGCTTGAAAGGAAGGAAGGCATTCAATAGACAGTAGCAGGAAAGGGGTTGATTCCCGTAGCACCAAAGACTAAAAAAAATTGTAGTATTTGTATGAGCTTTTGTGAGTCACCGCTCCACCCTACCACAAATTTTTGTCAGTCTTTAAAGTCCTTCTGAACTCTTACTCTTTTCTGCTGCCACAGACATACTAACACAGCTGGCCATCTTTAAGGCTTAGAAGGGTGTAGATTTGGGTTACACTCGGAATCTATCAGTAAATTATATCTCCCTTTCCACCCAAGAGTTCAGAGAGGCATTCATTGTTCTCCCATCCTCATTGTTTCCTCACAAGAATCCTGTAAGGTACTTTTGGCTGAGAAAAAGTGACATACCCCACGTCACCTATTCAGCTTCATGACAGAGTGGAGATTTGAACCCAAATTTCCTAGCTCCTATTCCAACACTCTCAGTGAGGGGCTGTGGCTCACTGGTAGAGCTCTGCTTGGCATGCAGAAGACCTTGGGTTCAGTCCCTAGCATCTCCAGTTAAAAGGATGAGATAGTATTGACTTGAAAAACCTCTACCTGAGTCCTTAGGCCACTATACTGATTTTGTCTATATTGACTTTGATGGACGGATGGATGGATTCAGTGTAAGGCAGAGTACAGGAGGCAGATGGGGACTAAACTTCTGAAGATGGATTCCTCAAAGATCTTCTTCACCCTCCTTGTGTTACAAGTAAGCTTGACCCTTACTATACACACTCACCTGGGTTGGAAGAAGTAGAATGGTTTGAACCTTTTGAAGCTTGTCTCCAGGTAGAGAAACTTGGATGTAACTTTTTCCCCCAGATGCTATATTCCATCTCTGCTTCAAAACAGCATCTGAAAATAAGAATGTCCTCAGGGTGAAAAAAATGAGAAAATGGGGAATGCAAGCCCCCTCCACGGAACTGAGTTTTGCTGGAAGATTTTAAGAGCAGAGCTCATCTTTAAGCTATTTCACAATAAGCAGTCTCAGTTCTTAGTAATGAAGATCTCTTAGTTGCTTCAGAGTGATTCTGCTTTTTGTTTAAAGAAACTCCATTGCTCAGGGAATTGTAAGTGTTTGGCTGCATCCCACCAGGTCTTCCTAGAACTCCAGGGACTAGAACAACCTGACAGGAAAATGGTGGCAACAGTGATGAAACCCACAGTGCACAATGGAACATGACCAGTCTATTGAAACATTCTCAGGTCACTTTTCTCTTTGGTGTGATGCAAAATAACATAGAAAAAAGGGGAAATGTCCAAGTTTAATTTGAACTGGTTCGGGTCTGATGCTTACAAACAAGCAAAAGGCCTTGGTTACTGTAAAGGTTTTCTGCCCACCTCGTGTGAGGTACTTTAGGCTGATAATATGTGACTGGCCCCAGGTCACCAAGTCAGCTTTATGACAGAGTGGAGATTTTAACCCAAATTTCCTAGCGCCTAATCCAACACTCTCAGTGAGGGGCTGTGGCTCACTGGTAAGCATCTGCTTAGCACTCTGAAGATCATAGGTTCAGTCCTTAGCATCTCCAGTTTAAAAGGATGAAGTAATAATGATATTTAGATGTTGTTTACCTTGACTTCCAGAAAGCTTTTGATAAAGTTCCTCATCAAAGGCTCCTTGTAAGCTCGAGAGTCATGGAGTAAAAGGACAGGTCTTCTTGTGGATCAAGAACTGGCTAATTAATAGGAAGCAGAGAGTGAGTATAAATGGGCAGTCTTCGCAGTGGAGGATGGTAAGCAGTGGGGTGCTGCAGGGCTCAGTACTGGGTCCCATGCTCTTTAACTTGTTCATAAATGATTTGGAGTTGGGAGTAAGCAGTGAAGTGGCCAAGTTTGCAGATGACACTAAATTGTTCAGGGTGGTGAGAACCAGAGAGGATTGTGAGGCACTCCAAAAGGATCTGTTGAGGCTGGGTGAATGAACATAAGAGAAGCCATGTTGGATCAGGCCAATGGCCCATCCAGTCCAACACTCTGTGTCACACAGTGGCCAAAAGAATTTTTATATATATATACACACACACTGTGGCTAATAGCAACCGATGGACCTCTGCTCCATATTTTTATCTAAACCCCTCTTGAAGGTGGCCATGCTTGTGGCCGCCACCACCTCCTGTGGCAGTGAATTCCACATGTTAATCACCCTTTGGGTGAAGAAGTACTTCCTTTTATCCGTTTTAACCTGTCCGCTCAGCAATTTCATCGAATGCCCACGAGTTCTTGTATTTTAAGAAAGGGAGAAAAGTACCTCTTTCTCTACTTTCTCCATCCCATGCATTATCTTGTAAACCTCTATCATGTCACCCCGCAGGCGACGTTTCTCCAAGCTAAAGAGTCCCAAGCGTTTCAACCTTTCTTCATAGGGAAAGTGTTCCAGCCCTTTAATCATTCTAGTTGCCCTTTTCTGGACTTTCTCCAATGCTATAATATCCTTTTTGAGGTGCGGCGACCAGAACTGCACACAGTACTCCAAATGAGACTGCACCATCTATTTATACAGGGGCATTATGATACTGGCTGAATGGTACTGAGTGGGCGTCAACGTGTCAGATGAGGTTCAATGTGCCCAAGTGCAAAGTAATTCACATTGGGGCCAAGAATCCCAGCTACAAATACAAGTTGATGGAGTGTGAACTGGCAGAGACTGACCAAGTGAGAGACCTTGGGGTCATGGCAGATAACTCACTGAAAATGTCGAGGCAGTGTGAGACTGTAATAAAAAGGCCGACTGTAATAAAAAGGCTGGGAATTATTAGGAAGGGAACTGAAAACAAATCAGCCAGTATCATAATGCCCCTGTATAAATTGACGGTGTGGCCTCGTTTGGAGTATTGTGTACAATTCTGGTCACTGCACCTCAACAAAGATATTAAGGCATTGGAAAAAGTGCAGAAAAGGGCAACTAAAATGATAAAAGGACTGGAACTCTTGGGGCTCTTTAGCTTGGAGAAACGTCAACTGAGGGATGACATTGTAGAAGTTTAAAAGATTATGCATGGGATAGAGAAAGCAGAGAAAGAAGTACTTTTCTCCCTTTCTCACAATACAAGAATTTGTGGACACTCAATGAAATTGCAGAGCAGTCGGGTTAGAATGCCGCAGTTGGGTTACAACATGTACCAGTATTTCTTCAGCCAAAGGGTGATAAACACATGGAATTCACTGCCACAGGAGGTGGTGGCAGCTACAAGCATAGACAGCTTCAAGAGAGGATTTGATAAACATATGGAGCAGAGGTCCATCAGGGCTATTAGCCACAGGTTATTGATGGAACTCTCTGGGCGTTTTCGCACTTACCTTTTACTGGCTCGACCACCCTCCTCACGCCGGCGGATCTGCAGGGATTTTGCACCAGAAGCGCCGGCGCAGCCAAAAGAGCCGGCAACTTCCGTCGCGGAGCCAGCTCAAACGGAAACCGCCAAGAAGCAGGAAAACGTTTGAGCTGGCTCCACGACGGAAGTTGCCGGCTCTTTTGGCTGCGCCGGCGCTTCTGGTGCGAAATCCCTGCAGATCCGCCGGCGTGAGGAGGGTGGTCGAGCCAGTAAAAGGTAAGTGCGAAAACGCCCTCTGTCTGAAGCAGTGATGCTCTGTATTCTTGGTCCTTGGGGGGGCAACAGTGGGAGGGCTCCTGATGTCCTGGCTCCACAGATGGACCTCCTGAAAGCACCTGTTTTTTTGGCCACTGTGTGACACAGAGTATTGGACTGGATGGGCCATTGGTCTGATCCAACATGGCTTTTCTTATGTTCTTAGGGTGAGTGAGCTATGTACATGGACACAATGTTTCTCAGTACTTTTACTCTTGATCCCTTACTCTCCTCATCCTCAGATAGGGTTTTATTTATTTATTAGTTTGATCAATACCCCATCTTCCCTGCTGAGGCAGGCTCAGGGCAGCTATTTACCCATCCGGGGGTGGGCGGGAGGGAGGTTTCCAGGAGTAGGGAGGGTGGAGTGATACCACTGCACATCATGTCACCATGATGTTGGTGTCAGAGGGGGCTGTTTGTGGGTGGGGCTTCCCCTGCCATCCAACTAGCTGGTGGTAAATTAGAGCCCCTGAAATGGGGGGAAACCCCGCTCCAACCATGAATCTGTCAACCCTATCCTCAAATTTGAAAAAAAAATTGGAAAAGATAAGGATAGAAAATTTGTAATACACCCAAGCATAGCCAGTCTAACATGCTATAACATTTAAATGCAATCTTACTTTTCCTACAAGAAGCTCAGGGTGGCATAGATATTCCATCTCCATTTTATATTTGCAGAACAATGTGAGGTACGTTATGCTAACCGAGACTGTCTAGTTCAAAGTAAAAAAGCAAACGTTATAGCGGATTGTTTTAATCTTGGTCTCCTAAGAACTAGTCTGACACATTTGTCTTCAGACTTCACTGATAACAACAGTACATAGCAACAGTATTGAATATCCTGCTGCTCCATGAATGGGAAACCAACTAATCCAAAAACAAATTGAAGAAAGATTATATTAGGCAGCATGAAAGTGTACAATGTTAAGAACAAGTTAAAATAATAAACAAAAGAAAAGTGGTCCAGAGATAGTGGGAGACAAAAGGTGAAGAAGTCCATTTAATGTCCAGATCGCTTTCCTCCAAAGAGTTTCCACAGTGCCTCTTTCACATCCTTGTTCCTCAAGCTATATATCAGAGGACTGAGCATAGGAGTCACAGCATCATAGAGAAGAGAGATCATCTGTTCCCTGTCAGGGGTGTACTTGGATTTTGGATGAAGGTACATGGACATGGCTGAACCATAGAAGACGCCAACAACAACTAGGTGGGAGCTACAGGTAGAAACAGCCTTGCTCCAGCCCTGGTCAGAATGGATCTGCCAAACTGCCAGGATGATTTGCAAATACATTACCAAGATAAATGTAAATGGTACAATAAGGACCAGTGCACTGCTGATAAAAGAGACAATATCACTGAAGTAGTTGTTTCCACAGATCAGCTTGGTAACTGTTTGGGCCTCACAAGTGAAGTGGTTGATTATATTAGAGCCACAGAACTGTTTAGGGCCTGTGACGGTAGGGATGAGGGTCAGGATAAAACCAGCACCCCAAGTTCAATGGCCATTTGGACACAAACTTTTGGTCAGAACGGAACTGCCAAACTGCCAGGCCGATTCTCAAATATGTCGCCAAGATAAAAGTAAATGGTACAATAAGGGCCAGTACGCCGCTGATAAACGAGACAATATCACTAAAGTGGGTGTCTCCACAGATCAGCTTGCTAACTGATTGGGCTTCACAAGTGAAGTGGTTGATTATATTAGAGCCACAGAACCGTTTAGGGCCTATGACTGTAGGGATGAGGGTAGGCTTCCCAACCCTCCCGCCCTGGTGGGGGACCCCAGGATTTCCAGCCTCTTCCCCCGCTCCCAAAAAAATGGAAGTGGGGGGAGGGGGGAAACGGCGCCAAGGAGCATGGCGAGCCGCCCCATCCCGAAGTGGGCGATGCCGCCGCGCCGTGCCCCTACCGCCCCCTCCCCACCCACCGCAGCTGCTCCTCCGAGATGGGCCCAGCCTGAGCCCATCTCGGAGGAGCAGCCATGGCGAGCCGAGAAGAGGCGGCAGCAGCGCAGCGACGTCGCCCGCTTCGAGACAGGGCGGCTCGCCACGCTCCCCGGCACCATTTTCCCCCTCCCCCTAACTCCACCCCAGTGTCTCCTGGCTCCACTCCCAAAGTCCCCAGATATTTTTTAAATTGGACTTGGCAACCCTAGATGAGGGTCAGGATAAAACCAGCACCCCAAGTTCCAATGGCCATTTGGACACAAACTTTTGGTCAGAACAGATCTGCCAAACTGCCAGGCTGATTCTCAAATATGTCACCAAGATAAAAGTAAATGGTACAATAAGGGCCAGTACGCCTCTGATAAAAGAGACAATATCACTAAAGTGGGTGTCTCCACAGATCAGCTTGCTAACTGTTTGGGCTTCACAAGTGAAGTGGTTGATTATATTAGAGCCACAGAACCATTTAGGGCCTGTGACGGTAGGGATGAGGGTCAGGATAAAACCAGCACCCCAAGTTCCAATGGCCATTTGGACACAAATTTTCCAACTCATGATCACTGTGTAGTGTAAAGGGCTGCATATGGCCACAAAGCGGTTGTATGCCATGACAGCCAGGAGGACACACTCCGTGGTGCCTAAATACTGGCCAATGTATATCTGGGCCATGCAGCCCATGAAGGAAATGGATGTTCTCTCTGTGGTGTAAGTAACCAAGCCCTGTGGAAGGGTGGTGCTGGTGAAGCAAATGTCGAGGAAGGAGAGGTTGCTGAGGAAAAAGTACATGGGTGTATGGAGGTGGGAGTCAGTAATGATCAGTATAACCATCAGACCATTCGCCATTAAGCTGATGAGGTAGATAACCAGAACAATCCAGAAGAAGATGGTCTGAGCTACAGGAGAGCTGGAGAGACCAAGCAAAATGTACTCAGTCACCACTATCTCACTGTTGTTCATCATCTGCTTTGCATGTTCTCCCCGGGTAAGAAGGTGCGTGAGGAGACTGCTTTATTGTCTAGACCAGGGGTGGCCAATGGTAGCTCTCCAGATGTTTTTTGCCATACAAGTGCATACTCCTAGCACTTCTCACATCTGCTTTTTGCTATTAAGGAAGATGTCTGAATCCATTCTCTTTAGCTAAAATCTTAGTTCGAAAAGATCACCAGAACTTGGTATAGTGATTACGCCAATTTTGATTTTACGTTATTCAGCACTGTTTATAGCACTCCTATGTACAATCCTATGCAGAGCTACTTCACATTAAACCTATTGATTCCAGTGGATTTAGACTGGAGTAAATCTGCACAGAACTCTACACCTTTCTAAGTCCATTGAAATTCATGGGCTTGGAAGAGTAACTATGGCACTGCTATTGTTATACTGCCATTGTAAGCAGAGTTACACCCTAGTAAGCCACAGAGCTCAGGAGGCTAAGGTAAGTAAAGCTTTGTTTGGATTGTGTTTTGATTCTATAATTCAAATCAATGTTTTATCTCACCTTTCCTGCTGAGGAATTCAGACCAGCATACTTTGTTCTCCCCTCCTCAGTTTTTTCCTCACAAGAACCCTGTGAGGTAATTTCAGCTGGAAAAGAGTGCCTGGACAAAGATCATGTAGTCAGCTTCAAGACAGAGTGGAGATTAGAACCTGGGCCCCCCAGATCCCAATGTAACACTCTTGAGGGAGAGTCTATGCTTGTGGTACAGCCTCTGCTTGACATGTGGAAGGCCCCAGGTTCAATCCCTGGCATTTCCAGTAAAAAGAACAAGGAAATGGGTGATATGAAAAAGCTGTATCTGAAACCTAGAGCACTACCGACAGCCAGTGTACTGGCCTTGATGGTCTGATGGTCTGATTAAGTAGCTTCATGGGAAGCAGACAGGGAGTGAACTTCTGAAAATGGATTCCTCAAAAATCTCCTTCCCTGCCTTCATGTCTGGAATATGCCAAGGACTCTTCTGCATTGGAGGAAGTAAAATTATTTGAACCACTGGAAGATTCTTACTTCTGGTAGACAGTCTGGAATGTAAAGTTTTTCAGATACTAGAACAGCAGCTGAACAGTGTGCTCAAGGTGAACAAACAGGGTAGCATAGAATACCAGTCCCTTCCACAGGACTGAGTTTGGGGAAAAGATATCAAGACAAGAATTCATGTTTCAGAGTAAGTAGTCTCAGTTTCTGGTAATGAAAGTTGCTTCTCAGCGATTCAGTTTTCTGTTTAAAGAAACTCTGTTGTTCAGGGAATTCTCAATGTTTGGTTGCATCATATCTTGTCTTATTAGAGCTCCAGGGATTAGATAAACCCAATAAGAAAATGGTGGCAACAGAGAGTGCACAGTACAACCATGATTGATATGCTGATGCATTTTTAAAACCAGTTTTCTCCTTAGAGGGACACAAAATGGCGAAAGAAAGAAAGAAAGAAAGAAAGAAAGAAAGAAAGAAAGAAAGAAAGAAAGAAAGAAAGAAAGAAAGAAAGAAAGAAAGAAAGAAAGAATGTCCAAGCTACAAAAAAGCACTCTTCATTGGACTGTGATCAAAGTGTGTAGATGTATCAGAGTCTTTGATTGTCAGTGATTATTTGCAAGTCTTCTATAAACGCACATTTTTTTCTTTGCAAAAGTCACTTGGGAAAATACAAGTCATCCTTTTATTATTATTGCTAACTGAAATGGAATGTGCTTGCATCATGCATACATATCCTGTCCCTTTATGATTTATGTAGTTAGAATATTTCTATGCCACCTTGTTAGAGTCCTGCTCAAGGTGTCTTAGAATTAAGAAGCACAACATTTTAAAAGCCATTGAAATTCAAGCCATTAAAAACCAAGCTGTTGGACATAAGCTACATAAAAACTACCCATAAAACAGAAGTAGGCCATTAAAAGCTAAGACAAAACCCCTATTTAAAAACCTAGATGTGCTTGAGTCTGGCACCTAAAAGAAAGAAAGCAGGCACCAGGCAATAGGGATGGGCACAAACTGACAAACTAAAGTTCATCACATTTTTTTGCCTGTTTGGGATTTGCAAACCTAAGTTCATGAACAGAAAAACTGGGATGAACTGCCATGAACATTGGGCACAATTCATGATGGCTCATGATGGTTTGTGAACAGCATTTAAACCAAACAACTGGACAGAGTGGAGTTTCCAGTCCCTCAGCTGTTTCTCCTGAAGCCAGTCTAACAAGCGATTGCATTTAAATGCTGTTGGGGAATCGTCAAGCATGCATATTTCTGTAACATAATGGTTCCTTGGACGAGGAGCAAGTCACCCGTTTTCTACTGCTCCCCCCTACTTTACAACCTGTGCAAGTAATAAATCCATCTGGCCCAAGGATGTTTATGCTACAGCCTGGCTGGTACCACTTTCATGTCGCCTCTTCCCCAGGTTCACACAGACAACTCTTATCTGTGCTTAGAGAAGTGTGAGAAAGGGAGATTTTTTTAATAGCCTGAATTCCTTAGCAATAAAAGAGATAGTATGTAGTACTATTGGAGGGACGGTGGCTCAGTGGTAGAGCATCTGCTTGGGAAGCAGAAGGTCCCAGATTCAATCCCTGGCATCTCCAAAAAAGGGTCCAGGCAAATAGGTGTGAAAACCACAGCTTGAGACACTGGAGAGCCGCTGCCAGTCTGAGAAGACAATACTGACTTTGATGGACCAAGGGTCTGATTCAGTATAAGGCAGCTTCATATGTTCATATGTTCAACCCTTGAACCCGTGACTCAAGCTGGCATCTGTATGGTACCCTTTGAAGATATCCTATATATAGCAACTGTGTAACACTGTATATGTCATTACTTCCAAGGCATGTGCCCTTGGTAAAGCTTCTGAGTTTCTTACAATAAAGCAACTTTTGATTCAAAACAAAAGACTGGTTATTGAGAAACATCAATGCTTGACAGGAATTTTCTCTTTTTATAATTCATAAACCATACTCTTACCATACTCCCCAAAGCACCTATTTCTCACAGGATCTAATGCATGGGACACAGAGACTTCTTCATAAACAGCAGATAAGATTTTATTTTCCAGTGTTCTCTCAAAACAGTGTACTCATAGCATAGTAGAAGAAGAAGAATTGCAGATTTATATCCCGCCCTTCTCCCTGAATCAGAGACGCAGAGTGGCTCACAATCTCCTTTGCCTTCCTCCCCCACAACAGACACCCTGTGAGGTGGGTGGGGCTGAGAGGGCTCTCACAGCAGCTGTCCTTTCAAGGACAACCTCTGCCAGAGCTATGGCTGACCCAAGGCCATTCCAGCAGGTGCAAGTGGAGGAGTGGGGAATCAAACCCAGTTCTCCCAGGTAAGAGTCCGCACACTTAACCACTACACCAAACTGGCACTATACTATACTATACTATACTATACTATACTATACTATACTATACTATACTATACTATACTATACTATACTATACTATACTATACTATACTAGCAGTATAGTATAGTATAGTATAGTATAGTATAGTATAGTATAGTATAGTATAGTATAGTATAGTATAGTATAGTATAGTATAGTATAGTATAGTATAGTATAGTAGCTATGACTCTATTTTCTCATTCTTTCTCTTCTCTAAATTCTATCAACTCAATCTTAGTTAGCAAATCTTGTGTTAAAGATCTTTAACCAAGCTTGTGGCTAATCACCCCAGAGCTGCCTTTGGACCCTCTGAGGGGACAGCAAGATGGTGGGAAATTTCTGAAGCTTATATAGACTCTGTCCTGGGAAATTTCTTTCTCTTCTCTCAGTTATCACTGATAAATATCTCTCTTCCCAGGTTGATCTGACAATTTTCTCACTAGCTTCAAGAGCAGCTAGACACCCATACTGGCTAATGTCCATCTATCTTTAGATCTCAAGCTGGACTCAGCTAATGTCTGATGAGAACTTTTCTCTTATATAATTTTCCCCACTTCAGTCAGATAGGCATATTTCCAGCCAAAATACTCCCCCCCCCCAAATTCATAGAATAATAGAGCTGGAAGGGACCTCCAGGGTCATCTAGTCCAACCCCCTGCACAATGCAGGGAACTCACAAATACTCCTCCTAAATTCACAGGATTTTCATTGCTGCCAAATGGCCATTTAGCCTCTGTTTATCTAATTCTCCTTAGCTAAACTACCTCTCTGACCTAGATTCTATTCTAGCAGCTAAATCTACAAGCTTATAGGCTTCAACTGATTTTAAGTGCTTCAAACAATGTAGAAATGACTTAAACATTTCATGGGTTGCTTTCATAAAGGGACCACTCCAATATTTTCCACAAGATATGCAATACTACTTTTCCTGAAAGAAGCTCAGGGTGGCATAGATCGTTCATTCCATCTCCATTTTATATTTACTAGAACAATGTGAAGTAGGTTAGGCTAACTGAGGCGGTCTAGTTCAAAGTAAAAAAGAAAATGTTATAGGAGATTGTTTTAATCTTGGTCTCCCAAGAACTAGTCTGACACATTTGTCTTCAGACTTCACTGATAATAACAATACATAACAATGGTATTGAATATCCTGCTTCTCCATGAATGGGAAACCAACTCATCCAAAAACAAATTTAAGAAATATTATATTAGTCAAAACTTTAGTGTACATTGTTAAGAACAATAAACAAAATAAAAGTGGTCCAGAGATAGCGGCAGACAAAAGGTGAAGAAGTCCATTTAATATCCAGATTGCTTTCCTCCAAAGAGTTTCTGCAATGCCTGTTTCACATCCTTGTTCCTCAGACTATATATCAGAGGGTTCAGCATGGGAGTCACAGCTTTATAGAGAAGAGAGACCATCTTGTCCCCGTCAGAGGTGTATTTGGATTTTGGTTGAAGGTACATGGACATGGCTGAACCATAGAAGATGCCAACAACAATTAGGTGAGAGCTACAGGTAGAAAGAGCCTTGCTCCATCCCTG
This sequence comes from Heteronotia binoei, assembly GCF_032191835.1. Taxonomy (NCBI): domain Eukaryota; kingdom Metazoa; phylum Chordata; class Lepidosauria; order Squamata; family Gekkonidae; genus Heteronotia; species Heteronotia binoei. The sequence goes on along the minus strand of NC_083235.1, from coordinate 18,244,880 downwards.
GTCAGAACGGATCTGCCAGACTGCCTGGCCAATTCTCAAATATGTCACCAAGATAAAAGCAAATGGAATAATAAGGGCCAATACACCAGTTATAAAAGAGACAATATCACTGATGTGGGTGTCTCCACAGATCAACTTGCTAACTGTTTGGGCCTCACAAGTGAAGTGGTTGATGACATTAGAGCCACAGAATCGTTTAGGGCCTATGACTGTAGGGATGAGGGTCAGGATAAAGCCAATACCCCATGTTCCAATGGCCATTTGGACACAAACTCTCCAGCTCATGATCACTGTGTAGTGCAGTGGGCTGCATATGGCCACAAAGCGGTCGTATGACATGACAGCCAGGAGGACACACTCAGTGGTGCCTAGATACAGGCTGATATGTATCTGGGCCATGCAGGCCACAAAGGAAATGGTAGCTCTTTTTGTGGTGAGAGTAACCAGGACCTGTGGGAGGCTGCTACTGGTGTAGCAAATGTCCAGGAAGGAGAGGTTGCTGAGGAAAAAGTACATGGGGGTATGGAGGTGGGAGTCAGTAATGATCGATATAATCATCAGACCATTCGCCATTAAGCTGATGAGGTAGATAACCAGAACAATCCAGAACAGGATGGCCCGAGCTACAGGATGGTTGGAGAGACCAAGCAAAATGAACTCAGTCACCACCATCTCACTGTAGTTCATTGTCCGCTTCGCATCTTCCCCCCTGGGCAAGGAGTTGTGTGAGGAGACTGATTTAATGTTTAGGCTGCCAACTGGGAGAAATGGGTAGATGAATAACAAAAAGAACACTCACATGTTAACAGTTATAAGCCTAGCCTGTGTTATAAGAAGAATAAGGCTATAAAAGAAAAGACCTGAGTTTGCTTGTTTCCTCTCTTGTTTTGGTTTTTCAAATTTTATTATATTCAGATTCAGGCTTCTCTTAGTTGTAGACATACCTGGAAGATATGATACAAAGAGTGAAAAAATAAAACTAAATTAAAACTCTGATGGACAAAGAAACATTCTATGAAATCGTCCCAAACTTGTAAATATTTACAAAATTGGATTTTAAAGATTTTGAAGATTTAAACCTTTCTGTACACTATTTTAATAGTTACACAACATCAGGGCAAACACAAAAAGAGTAAAATTTCCTCCTTCCCTCCCTCCCTCCCTCCCTCCCTCCCTCCCTCCCTCCCTTCCTTCCTTCCTTCCTTCCTTCCTTCCTTCCTTCCTTCCTTCCTTCCTTCCTTTTATAATAGTGTAGGAAAGGGCTTCACAAATCTGTGTATATCCTATTGTGAATGTACAAAAAAGCTTTTAAATGATTTTACAGAATGCTTCAAAGTTTAAATTAAATTAAATTTTTTCTTTTAATCTTCTGTATCATAAATTCTTGGTAGTCTTGATTGCCTACAGCCAGGGCTTTTCTTGTAGCAGGGACGCCTTTGCATATTAGGCCACACACCCCTGATGTAGCCAATCCTCCAAGAGCTTACAGGGGTCTTCTTACAGGGCCTCCTGTAAGCTCCATGAAGATTGGCTACATCGGGGTGGGGGCCTAATATGCAAAGGAGGTCCTGCTACAAAAAAAGCATTGCCTAAAATTAAAATAAACTTGTCTTTGGCTTTGAAAAAAATTACAATTTTAAATTCTTGCCTTTTACTTAACTGAAGCCAGATGCCCTTGTAACTCTCTGCCCTATAAAATTCACAGAAAACTGCAGAGCCTATGGAGCTGATAATCACTTATGGTTGTGGAAAGTGCCATCAAGTAATAACTGAATTTTACTGACCCCCATAGAGGTTTCAAGGCAAGGGAGAAACAGAAGCTCTATGTAGCCCTCTGTGCAGCAGCTCTGGACTTCCTTGATGATCTCCCATCCAAGTACTAACCAGAGTTGACCCATATTTAGTTTCAGAGATTAGCCAAGCTGAAGCCATCATGGACTCTCCAGGATGGGGTAGGGATGCCAATCCCCAGGTGGGGACAGAGGATCCCCTGGTTTGGAGGCCCTCCCCTCACTTCAGGGTCATCAGAAAGCAGGGTGAGGGGAGAGGGAAATGTCTACTGGGGACTCCATTATTCCCGGAGACCCGATTTCAATAGGGAATAATGGAGAATTGATCTTTAGATATCTGGGGCTCTAGGAGGGGGGCTGTTCTTTGAGTTAGAGGCACCAAATTTTCAGCATAGCATCTGATGCCGCTCCTCAAAACACCTTCCAAGTTTCAAAAGGATTGGACCAGGGGGTCCAATTCTATGAGCCCCAAAAGAAGGTGCCCCTATTCTTCATTATTTCCAACAGAGGGAAGATATTTAAAAGGTGCGCAGACCCTTTAAATGTGTTGGCCAGAACTCCCATTGGAGTTCTATTATGCTTGTCAGAACCTTGCTTCTGGCTCCACCCCCAAAGTCTCCTGGCTCCACCCCAAGGTCCCCAGATGTTTCTTGAATTGGACTTGGCAACCCTAGGCTAGGGTGAATATTTTTGTAAACCACTGTGATCTGGGCTTGATGATAATGTAAATGGAAGCATTTATAAATACAAAAAGCACCATTCTGTTCAAGTTCACCCTGCTCATATTTAGTTGAGCCCCTTGTACAAGAAGAGAATTTCTTCTTACTAAGAAGACTGAGTATGGAAAAAGAAAAGCTACCTCTCTTTCTTTGGTCTTCAAAGTAGGGTTGCCAAGTCCAATTCAAGAAATATCTGGGGACTTTGGGGGTGGAGCCAGGAGACTTTGGGGGTGGAGCCAGGAGACTTTGGGGCGGAGCCAGGAACAAGAGTGTGACAAGCATAATTGAACTCCAAGAGAGTTCTGGCCATCACATTTAAAGGGACAGCACACCTTTTTAAATGTCTTCCTTCCATAGGAAATAATGAAGGATAAGGGCACCTTCTTTTGGGGCTCATAGAATTGGACCCCCTGGTCCAATCGTTTTGAAATTTGGGGGATACTTTGGGGAGAGGCACTAGATACTATATTGAAAATTTGGTGCCTCTACCTCAAAAAATAGCTCCCCCAGAGCCCCTGAAACCTCCAGATCAATTCCCCATTATACCCTATGAGAAGACGTTTCCCTCTCCACCCCCCTCCCCCCCGCCCCCCCCCCCCATTTCTGGCAAATCTGATGCAGGGGACTCTGTACTCACGAGTTGCTGCCAGCTTCTCACAGCAACACAGGCACACCAGCTGGGCACTTTATGGCATGGAATAGGAAGCCGGCAGAACTCACCTCCGGAGGCGCAAAGGCACATGGTCCTTTGGGGGAGTGGCTGGGCTCCCCTCCCTTCACCGGCCAGCTGACTGGGGGCGGGAAGCAGCCTGAGAAAATGGAAGAGCTCTGGCTGCTGCGATCGATCGGGGCTGGGTGGGAAGGGCTGCCGTTCTCCCCCTCCCCCCCGCTTTCCCTTTTATGGCCAGCGGGGGGAGGAGGCTCCAAATCGGGGGTCTCCAGGCCTAGCGGGGGATTTGGGAACCCTACTTCAAAGCATTTTACAGTTTTGTTTTGAGATGCAATGAAGTAGAGACAGGGTGGGGGGTGGGTGTAGGGTTGCCAATTCAAGAAATATCTGGGGACTTTGGGGGTGGAGCCAGGAGACATTGGGGGCGGAGCCAGGAAAAAGCGTGTGACAAGCATAATTGAACTCCAAGGGAGTTCTGGCCATCACATTTAAAGGGACAGCACACCTTTTTAAATGTCTTCCTTCCATAGGAAATAATGAAGGATAGGGGCACCTTCTTTTGGGGCTCATAGAATTGGATCCCGTAGTCTAATTGTTTTGAAACTTGGGGGGTAATTTGGGGAGAGGCACTAGATACTATACTGAAAATTTGGTGCCTCTACCTCAAAAAACAGCTCCCCCATTGCCCCCAAAACCTCCAGATCAATTCCCCATTATACCCTATGAGAATTGATCTCCACATAGGGAATAATGAAGTGCTTAGCAGACATTTCCCTCCCACCCCATTTTTGGCGACTCTGAAGCGAGGGATTGGCCTCTCTACTTACAAGTTGCAGCCAACTTATTCCAAGTAACACAGACACCCCATCCCAAGAGGAAGCTTTCCAGTCAAAGACTGGAGCCTCCGGAGGGGGATAGTCACATGGTGGCTTTGGGGGCGGGGCTTTCCCCTCTCCTGCCGGCCAGCTGACTGGGGGCGGGAAGGAGCCTGGGAAATCGGAAGAACCCCCGCTGGGACCTGGGGATTGGCAAGCCTAGGTGGGTGGGAAGCTCAGTTAAGCAGAAGTGCAATGGTATCTTAATGAATAACATCCCCACCTCACTCCCAAGTAAGCTTTTGGAAGTCAGAATTCCATCAGATGCATAGATGGTATATCCTAAGGAGCTAATTTTTATGTAATTTGTAAATTACAAGCAACAGAAGTGCTGGAGCAGGGAGATCTTCCACAGGGAATTCAGCTGGAAACAATAACCAAGCAAAGAGAAATCTATCCATTCATAGTTGTCAAGGACTACTCCAGATTGCTGAAGACAAGCAGAGCAGGATCATCATAAAGTCATGTGAAATTAAAGAAAGTGCAGTGTGAAACATGGCAAACAGAACCATGTGATCTGGAAACAGTGAGAGCGACAACCATTTGGCTTTTACAGATGTTAATTTGTCCTTCTTGCCATGTTTTACCTTGCACCTTCCTTGGGTTTCATCTGATTTTTTTTAATGCTGCTGGGCTCATCTCCAGCAGTCCTCTTCTGCTTTGACTGGATTGATCTCTTTTGGGTTATGGTTTCCAACCAGCATTGGATTTTCCTTTCAAATTCCCTTTTGCAGTATGTCCTGGAATATTAAAACATTCCCACACCGGTTTCTGGAAATAGTTTGTTTTCGTTTTTTTTTTTTTAAAACAGTTCTCTGTTCATATATTATTTTGTGCAGCATCTTTCCTATTTTCTGAGAGCACCAAAGCTTGTAGATACATGCAGGGGTCATTTTGTAGAAAAATAGGTAGTGGTGCTCATCCAGGGATTGTTATGCAGCTGCAGCTGCTTTTCAAGACAAGGTGGGGAGGAGGAGAGGGAACCCTCAAGAAAGGTTCAGGAGCTGTGCTCTTGTGAGCTCCGGCTGAATCCAAGGCCTGGATACATGATAGCAAGACAAAAGACCGTTTCTGAGATATGGGGACTGGTTCTTAATTTGAAACCTGACATTTCTCTCAGAAATTATGTTACTATTTAAAGCTACTGATCCCAGAGGTGTACTGCTGTATGCTCAGATCTTTCTGAGGATGGTATTTGTGTGAGATGGGAAACAGCCGGCATTACCTAACACATTAGAATGGTTCTTAAAGATGTAAGAATTGTTATCAGTAATCAAACCAACAGCAATTCAAAATTTTAAGGGCATATTAGATAATAGAAGTGGCCTTAAGTTGTTAGAAATGAATGGATGAGAACAGCATAACCATGCACTTTCTCTTCCTTCATTTGTTTTTAATTTGAGAATTAGATGTATTGTTTGCTCTGATGATGGATTGTTGCATTTTAAAAGTATCTGTAGGAGAATGAACAAAGTGCACAAGCCTAAGATGGTATAGCTGATGTTTTCAATTCTCCTGCTAGTATTTGTCTGAGAACGTATGGGAAGCTGACGACCAATATTTCAGAAACATTTTCTGGGGTGTCAGACATTATGTGCATGGCCTGCCCACATCATTCAAATAATTTTTTATTCCCTCCTTTCTATATGAGTCTTTCAACCCTAACCCATTTTATTTTCCGCAATCTTCCAAACTAAAGACAGGATTTTACCAAAGACCAAAATTTATGTCAGGGCTCTGGTGCTGGGGAGAGGAATCCATGCTTCTCCCCTGTGTAGTTTCTCTAAAATAACTTCCCTTGGGACATGGTAAAAAAAATAGTTTTCTAAGACTGGGTCCATACTGGCAGCTTGGGGTGGCAGTCTCCTGTCCCAAAGTAAGCCGGCAGAAAGAGACGAAGAACAAGAAAACTGCAGATTTATACCCCACCCTTCTCTCTGAATCAGAGACTCAGAGCTGCTTACAATCTACTTTACCTTCCCCCCACCATGACAGGCACCCTGTGGGGTAGGTGGGGCTGAGAGAGGTCTCACAGAAGCTGCCCTTTCAAAGACAACTCCTGCGAGAGCTATGGCTGACCCAAGGCCATTCCAGAGCAGCATACTTTGTTCTCCCCCTCATTTTTTCCTCACAAGAACTCTGTGAGGTAATTTCAGCTGAGATAGAGTGACTGGCCAAAGATCACCTAGTGAGCTTCATGACAGAATGGAGATTAGAACCTAAGCTTCCCAGACACTCTTGAGGAGGGTCCATGGTTGTGGTAAAGCCTCTGCTTGACATGTAGAAGGTCCCAGGTTCAATCTCTGGCATCTCCAGTTAAAAGGATGTGGAAATAGGTGATATGAAAAAGGTCTACTTGAAGCCTAGAACACCACTGACAGAGAGTGTAGATAATACTGACCTTGATGGACTGATGGCCTGATTCAGTACAAGGCAGGTTCATGAGAAGCAGACAGGGAGCGAACTTCTGAAAATGAATTCCTCAAAAATCTCCTTTCCTGTCTTTGTGTCAGGAATATGCCAAACACTCCTCCATGTTGGAGGAAGTAAAATTATTTGAACCACTGGAAGATTTTTACTTCAGGTAGACAATCTGGAATGTAAAGTTTTTCAGATACTAGAACAGCAGCTGAAGGTGAACAAACAAGGGAGCATGGAATGCCAGCCCCTTCCCCAGGACTTTGTTTGGGGGGAAGATATCAAGACAAGAATTCATCTTCAAGCTGTTTAAGTAGTCTCAGTTCCTGGTAATGAAAGCTGCTTCCCAGTGATTCAGTTTTCTGTTTAAAGAAACTCTGTTGTTCAGGGAATTCAATGTTTGGTTGCATCATATCTAGTCTTATTAGAGCTCCAGGGATTAGATAAACCTATTAGGAAAATGGTGGCAACAGAGAGTGCACAGTTCAACCATGATTGATATACTGATGCATATTAAGACCACTTTTCTCCTTGGAGGGGCACAAAATGGCATACGGAAGGAAGGAAGGAAGGAAGGAAGGAAGGAAGGAAGAAAGAAAGAAAGAAAGAAAGAAAGAAAGAAAGAAAGAAAGAAAGAAAGAAAGAAAGAAAGAAAGAAAGAAAGAAAGAAAGAAAGTCCAAACTACAAAAAACACTCTTCATTGGACTGTGATCAAAAGTGTGTAGATGTATCAGAGTCTTTGATTGTCAGTGATTATTTGCAAGTCTATCAATGCACATTTTTTCTTTGCAAAAGTCACTTGGGAAACTACGTCATTCTTTTATCATTATTGCTAATTTAAATGGAATGTGCTTGCATCATGCATGCGTATCCTGTCCTTTTATTATTTGTTTAGCTAGAATGTTTCTATGCCACCTTGTTAGAGTCCTGCTCAAGGTGTCTTAGAATTAAGAAGCACAACATTTTAAAAACCATTAAAATGCAAGCCATTAAAAACCAAGCTGTTGGACATAAGCTGCATAAAACTATTCAGAAGCAGACTATTAAGAAGCTGATAAGATAAAACCCCCTAATTAAAGGCCTAGGTAAAAAGATGTATTTGAACCTGGTACCTAGAAGAAAATCAAGTTGGTATCAGGCAATAGGGATGGACACAAACTGACTGACAAACAGAAGTTTGTTGCAATTTTTTGCCTGTTTGGGGTTTGCAAAGCTACGGTAAGTTCATGAACTGAAGAACCGGAATGAACTACCACAAATTTTGGGCACAATTCTTGGTGGCTCATGATGGTTTGTGAACAGCAGAAAGTGAACCCCTGCTTTCTGGTCTTCAGGAGAAACAGCTGAGTGGCTGGAAGCTCCACTCTGTCCAGTTGTTTGGTTTAAATGGCTTGGAACCATTTAAACCCTGTTTTCCACTCTCCATGGCTTTTTAATTCATTAACAATCCTCCCAGTTTGGTTCACTTCAGGATTTCATCTATGGGCTGCCACAGATTTTGAACTTAACTGCTTTACCACAGTCCTTGTCAATCCCTACCAGGCAAACCTCAAGTGGGAGGCAGTTTCAAAGGTGAGATGCCACCACAAGAAAAGCCCTGTCTCTAATCTCCACCTGCCTCATCTCTGAAGGTGGGGGCACAGAAAACAAGGTTTGAGAGGCAGATCTTAACTAGTGGGCTGGAAAATATGGGAGGAGACAGTCCATCAAGTACCTCAAACTGTTTAGAGCTTTCAAGGTTGAATTGTGTCCAATAACAGATGGGTAACCAGTGCAGATATTTCCACAGAGCAATGATATGATCCCTGTAACCAACCCTTGATACGAGACTGGGTGCTACATTTTTGACCAATTGAAGTTTCAGAACTGTTTTTGGAGGCAGCTTCACCTAGAGGGCATTACAGTAAACTAACGTGCATGTGATCACTGTGGGCAGATCATGCTTTTTGAGGAATGCCTGTAGGTGGCAAAGCAGGTGAACCTTATTAAAGGTGCGATGGGCCATGAAAGAGACCAAAGGCCAAGGAGCAATAGCACCCTCCAAACTACAAGTGTTCTCCTTCAGAGGGAGTGCAACCCTGTCCAGGACAGACTGACTTCATAGTCCCCAAGCAGTCTCCATTGACCGAAAAACACCTTGGTCTTGCCTGGATTGAGTTTCAGCTTATTGGCTCTCCTCTATCACATTAGCTTCTCCAGACACCTCTTCAGGACTTCTGCAGACCCACCTTACTTAGCTGTTAAGAAGAAAGAGAGCTGGGTGTCACCTGCCTGTTGGTGGCACCGCACTCCAAGTCTCCAGATGACCACTCACAGAGGTTTCATGTAGATGTTTGGTAGTGCAATGGATAAGATAGAGCCCTTTGTGAGTCCATTACATAAATGCTATGAGGCTCAGCAGCAATCCTATCAGCACCACTTTCTGGAATTGGTGAATCAAGTAAGAGCATCATCACCAAAGAATGGTTTCCCCTATTTCCAGCCCACCCAACCTCTCAAGAAGGATATCATGATTATGGTTTTGAAAACCATTGATGGGTCCAGGAAAATCGACAAGAATGCATTCCTCCATTCATTCTCCTTTTTAAACAGGGTTTAAAAAGAGACTGCATATTTTTAAAAAGCTATCATGAAGGTAGAATGCCAGCAGGGGGGTGGGGGCTTTCCAGTGTTTTGCACTGTGTGTCACATGTATGACTATCTGCCCATAGGACAGAAGTCTTGGGTGTGTGCTCGATGCAAGGAGCTCCTGGTCCTCAGGGAATGACTTCGTACCCTTGAGGCTGAGGTGACTGATTTGGAGAAGCAGAGACAGTCAGTTAGGCACTTGCAGAAAACTCTTGGGGACGTGTTAGTTGAGCCCTGCTCTGAACGTGGCAGCCCCGTTGCTGCCAGGGAGCATGAGGGTCGAGAGGGAACAGGGCACCAGGCTGAGGGAAAGGGGAATGCGCCCTCAGAAGGGACCTCTTCTTCGGTTGGTGAGCGGGTATCCTTTCGCGCCAAGGAGCCATCCCTGGGCGGGTAGAGAGGGAGGGTCTTGGTAGTTGGTGATTCGATCCTTAGGCAAGTAGACAGCTGGGTGGCAAAACCGCGTACTGACCGTATGGTGACTTGCCTGCCTGGTGTGAAGGTAGCAGACATTACGCGTGTAGTAGATAGGCTGATAGACAGTGCTGGGGAGGAGCCGGTGGTCGTGGTGCATGTTGGAGCCAATGATGTGGGGAAACAGTCGTGAGGTCCTGGAAGAAAAATTTAGGCTGCTAGGTGGGAAACTTAAGGCCAGGACCTCCAAGGTAGCCTTCTCGGAAGTGCTACCTGTTCCACGTGCAGGGCTGGAGAGACAGGCACAAATTAGAAGTCTCAATGTGTGGATGAGACGATGGTGCAAGGAGGAAGGGTTTAAGTTTGTTAGGCACTGGGATGCTTTCTGGAACAAGTGGGAGCTGTACAAAAAAGATGGTCTCCACTTGTCCCTAGATGGAACCAGGCTGCTGGCACTTAAAATCAAAAAGGTGGCAGAACAATTTTTAAACTAAATCTAGGGGGAAAGCCGACAGGAGATGAAATGTCTCTGATTCGGGAAGACTCATCTCAAAGACATGAAGGGTTAGCCGATACTTTTCTACCAGGTAATGGAACAGAGTTGTCCACTAAGACGGTGACAAACAGAATGGACTGCCTGCCAGAGTCTCGAGGCGGCAGGAGGAAGGTGGCGGGCCTAGCTTGCCTGGGAAATTATAGATGTTTGTACACAAATGCTAGAAGTCTTTGAAGTAAAATTGGTGAGTTGGAATGTTTAGTGTTGGGGGGAAACATAGACATTGTGGGAATTTCAGAAACTTGGTGGAATGAGGAAAATCAGTGGGACATGGTGATTCCTGGATATAAGTTATATTGGAAGGATAGGGAGGGAAGGGTTGGAGGTGGGGTGGCTCTGTATGTCAGAGAGGGTATACGATCCAGTAAGACTGAGGCCAGAGAATTGGACTCCCTTATAGAAATGCTTTGGGTTGAAATAGAGGGCTCAAAAGGAAATTTAACTATGGGAGTTTGTTATTGCCCACCAAATCAAAAGACAGAGGACGACTATAATATGATGGAAGGCTTAAAGATGGTGACTAGGCAAAAAAACTGTGTCATCATAGGTGATTTTAACTACCAGCAGATTGATTGGGTCAATATGTGTTCTGGTCGAGAGAAATAGACTGAGTTTTTAGATGCTCTCAATGACTGTGCTATGGAGCAGATGGTCACAGAACCTACCAGGGGTGGAGCGATCCTGGATTTGGTCCTATGTAATGCCCAAGACCTGGTGAGAGATGTAAAAGTGATTGCACCACTTGGGAGCAGTGACCATAACGTTATTGATTTCACTATTTGTATAAATAGAGAGTTGCCCCGAAAGACCGGCACGACCAAGTTTAACTTTAAAAGGGGTAAATTCTCTGAGATGCGGAGGCATGTGAAGAGAAAACTGAAAGGAAAGGTAAATACGGTCAAAACCCGTGGGGAAGCTTGGAGAATATTTAAAACTACAATCCTAGAAGCACAGATAAAATATATACCACAAGTTAGGAAAGGCACAAACAGGTATAAGAGAAGGCCTGCATGGTTAACAAACAAAGTAATGGAAGCTGTAAAAGGTAAGGAGGATTCCTTTAAGTGGTGGAAAGCTAGTCCGAGTGAGATTAATAAAAGGAAACACAGGCAATGGCAAATCAAATGTAAGAATGAGATCAGGCAGGCAAAAAGGGACTATGAGGAGCATATTGCAAAAAACATAAAGACCAACAATAAAAATTTCTTCAAATATATTAGAAGCAGGAAACCAGCCAGGGAGGCAGTAGGGACCTTGGATGACCAAGGGGTCAAAGGATTACTGAAGGAGGATAGGGAAATGGCTGAGAAGCTAAATGAATTTTTTGCCTCCATCTTCACTGTGGAAGATGAGAAGTGTTTGCCTGCTCTGGAACCACTTCTATTGGAAGGGGTGTTGAAAGACCTGAGTCAGATTGAGGTGACAAGAGAGGAGGTCCTACAACTGATGGACGAATTAAAAACTAATAAGTCACCAGGTCCGGATGGCATACATCCAAGAGTTCTGAAAGAACTCAAAGTTGAACTTGTGGATCTTCTGACAAAAATATGTACTCTTTCATTGAAATCTGCCTTCGTTTCTGAGGACTGGAAGGAGCAAATGTCACCCCCATCTTTAAAAAGGATTCCAGAAGAGATCCGGGTAACTGCAGGCCAGTCAGTCTGACTTCAATACCAGGAAAGTTGGTAGAAACCATTATCAAGGACAGAATGAGTAGGCACATTGATGAACACGAGTTATTGAGGAAGACTCAGCATGGGTTCTGTAAGGGAAGATCTTGCCTCACTAACCTGTTACATTTCTTCGAGGGGGTGAACAAACATGTGGACAAAGGAGACCCGATAGATATTGTTTACTTTGACTTCCAGAAAGCTTTTGATAAAGTTCCTCATCAAAGGCTCCTTAGTAAGCTCGAGAGTCATGGAGTAAAAGGACAGGTCCTCTTGTGGATCAAAAACTGGCTAATTAATAGAAAGCAGAGTGAGTATAAATGGGCAGTCTTCGCAGCGGAGGACGGTAAGCAGTGGAACGCCGCAGGGCTCAGTACTGGGTCCCATGCTCTTTAACTTGTTCATAAATGATTTGGAGTTGAGAGTAAGCAGTGAAGTGGCAAAGTTTGCGTATGACACTAAATTGTTCAGGGTGGTAAGAACCAGAGAGGATTGTGAGGCACTCCAAAGGGATCTGTTGAGGCTGGGTGAGTGGGCGTCAACGTGACAGATGAGGTTCAATGTGGCCAAATGCAAAGTAATGCACATTGGGGCCAAGAATCCCATCTGCAAATACAAGTTGATGGGGTGTGAACTGGCAGAGACCGACCAAGAGAGAGATCTTGGGGTCGTGGTAGATAAGTCACTGAAAATGTCAAGACAGTGTGTGATTGCAATAAAAAAGGCCAACACCATGCTGGGTATTATTAGGAAGGGAATTGAAAACAAATCAGCCAGTATCATAATGCCCCTCTATAAATCGATGGTGCGGTCTCATTTGGAATACTGTGTGCAATTCTGGTCACCGCACCTCAAAAAGGATATTATAGTATTGAAAAAAGTGCAGAAAAGGGCAACTAGAATGATTACAGGTTTGGAACACTTTCCCTATGAAGAAAGGTTGAAATGCTGGGCTCTTTAGCTTGGAGAAACGTCGACTGCGGGGTGACATGATAGAGGTTTACAAGATTATGCATGGGATGGAGAAGGTAAAGAAAGAAGTACTTTTCTCCCTTTCTCACAATACAAGAACTCATGGGCATTCAATGAAATTGCTGAGCAGTCAGGTTAGAACGGATAAAAGGAGGTACTTCTTCACCCAAAGGGTGATTAACATGTGGAATTCACTGCCACAGGAGGTGGTGGCGGCTACAGGTATAGCCAGCTTCAAGAGTGGGTTAGATAAAAATATGGAGCAGAGGTCCATCAGCGTCTATTAGCTACAGTGTGTGTGTGTGTGTATATATATATATATATATATATATATATATATATATACCTCCTGTGGCAGTGAACAAAGTTACTAGTTTATTGTTATCATGACTATCGACTACAGCAGAGATTGAAAGACTGAATAGCATCCAGTAAGGTCTGCATTTAAGGTACACTTCAAAGGGATTCTTGAGGGAGGGGTTCTCTATGCAGGGCACATTCACACATTGATGTTACCATTTCGTTCTCAGGGCTGGTGTGGCCTTGAGTGCCTACCCGCCTTCCGACTCCCCCGGCACCCTTGCCTGAGAAGGCTCTGTAATCTCTCCCATATTCCCATTTCAAAGCAACACTACATAACAAAGGAACGGAGGGGGGTGAGGAAGGATCAAGCTAGCAGCATTGGAATATAATATGACTTTACCCAGGATACATCTCTTCTGAATCAAAGTTTGGGTACAGACTTGACCAGAATTAAAGCAGACTTGACATGCTGCCCCCCCCCAGGCTCCCTCCACGGCCCGGGGCTGTGGAAGGGGTCGATCGTGTTTATAGTCCAGGACCTCGTGGGCCGACAGGCTTTGGTCGCTCCCCGGAAGAGGGAGGGCTCCTGGTGGTTGAGGATGCCAACTCGAGGGCCCCGGATCCCGATGGAGCAAGCTGCAATGAAATACAGGGTGGATTTTACCAAGGGCAGGTGGCAAGTCCAGTTCTACAGTCACTGGATTAATTACCCTTTTGATTCTGAAGGGACCTAGGACTTTACAAGCCAGTTTCCTAGATGGTTGAGAGAGAGGTAGATTCTTGGTTGATAGAAATACTGAGTCTCCGACCTTGAAGTCCCAGGCTGGTACATGGGACTTGTCGTACTGCTTTTTATAAGCTTCCTTGGCGGCCTCTAGGTTCTCTTGAATGGCTGGCCAACTTTGGCTGGGACCCTGCCACCATTGCTTAAAGGCTGAGGGTGCTCCCTGGGTTTCCCCCCCTGGTAGTAGGGGAACTGGTTTCCCTTCGTAACCAAACACCGTGGCGAAGGGGGAGGCTTTGGTGGAGCTATGCACACTGTTGTTGTAGCCATATTCAGCAAAGGGGAGTAGGTCCACCCAGTCGGTCTGGCGCTGGTTGATAAAACACCTTAAGTATTGTTCCAGCACCCCGTTCACCCTCTCCGTCTGCCCATCTGTCTGGGGGTGATAGGCCGAGCTCAGCCCCTGCTCGATCCCCATTAGCTTGCAGAACTCCCACCAGAAGGTGGCAACGAACTGCGGCCCGCGGTCGCTAATGACCTTATCTGGGAATGAGTGTAGTTTTACCACGTGATCAAAAAACAGGGCCGCTAGCTTCTTTGCAGTGGGCAACTGAGCACAGGGGATGAAGTGGCCTTGTTTTGAGAACGTGTCCACGACTACCAAAATCACCATCTTCCCTCTGGAGGGGGGTAGCTCCACTATGAAGTCCATAGATGCCTAGGGGCGTGTAGCCGTTTCTAGAGGCTGTAGGAGCCAGGGGGGTTTCCCCCCCTTTTCTTAGCCATGATGCACACCGGGCAGCCTGTCACGAAATCGGACACGTCCTTCCGGAGGGACGGCCACCAGTACTGCCGATTTACCAGATGGAGGGTTTTCACATAGCCAAAGTGTCCCGCTAGTTTGGACGAGTGACAGAGCTGCAAAATCTCTCGCCTCAGACTTTTCGGAATATATAGTTTTTCCCCTTTATACCACAGTCCATCTTTTTCCTTCTGCACCCCCTCGGGCCGCCCTCCTCCCTCCCTTTTGGCCTCCAGAGCGATGCGCTCGCTGCTGACCCCTCCTAGTTCCCTCTTCTTTTGGGATCGGGTGGTGACCATGCCCGCCACCTGGGTGGGTGAGATTAGTGAGTCCACCACCTTCTCCCTTTGGCTCTCGTGTTGCGGGAGCCGGGATAGAGCGTCAGCCAGAAAGTTTCGGGTCCCCGGGATGTGTTTCAGGGTGAAATCGAACTTAGAGAAGAACTTGGAGAAAGTTCAGAAAAGTTCAGAAAAGGGCAACTAAAATGATTAAAGGGCTGGAACACCTTCCCTATGAAGAAAGGTTGAAACGCTTAGGGCTCTTTAGCTTGGAGAAACGTCGACTGCGGGGTGACATGATAGAAGTTTACAAGATAATGCATGGGATGGAGAAAGTAGAGAAAGAAGTACTTTTCTCCCTTTCTCACAATACGAGAACTCGTGGGCATTTGATGAAATCGCCGAGCAGACAGGTTAAAACGGATAAAAGGAAGTACTTCTTCACCCAAAGGGTGATTAACATGTGGAATTCACTGCCACAGGAGGTGGTGGTGTCCACAAGCATAGCCACCTTCAAGAAGGGGTTAGATAAAAATATGGAGCAGAGGTCCATCAGTGGCTATTAGCCACAGTGTGTGTGTGTGTGTGTGTGTGTATATATATATATATATATATATATATATATATATATATATTTGGCCGCTGTGTGACACAGAATGTTGGACTGGATGGGCCATTGGCCTGATCTAACATGGCTTTTCTTAAGCCCGCCCACCGAATCTGTTTCTCACTCAATTTTCTTTTCCCCGTGAGGGCCTCGAGGTTCTTATGGTCCGTCTACACCTCGAACGGCACTTTCGCCCCCTCAAGCCAGGACCGCCAAGTCTTTAGAGCGAACATGACTGTGAACGCCTCCTTGTCCCACACGGACCAATTGCGCTGTTCGTCCGAGAACTTGCGGGAGATATAGGCACAGGGTTGTAGTTTCCCCTCCCCATCTTTCTGCATGAGAATGGCTCCTACGGCTACATTGGAGGCGTCACATTGCACCACAAAGGCTTTCTGCTCGTCGGGGTGGCTTAGGACCGGCTCGCTAGTGAAAAGGCGCTTGAGCTGGTCGAAAGCGGCCTGGCAGTGGGGGGTCCAATTTAACCGGGCTCCCGGCCGCTTGGCATCCAGCCCCTTCCCCTTGGTTTTTAACAACTCTGTCAGGGGCAGGGCGATTTGGGCGAACCCCTCTATGAACCTCCGGTAGAAATTGGCGAACCCGAGAAAAGATTGGAGCTGCCTACGTGTTCTCGGGGGGGCCCACTCCAATACCGCTTGCACCTTTGCAGGGTCCATGGCTAAACCTTCCCTGGACACTCGAAACCCCAGGTAGTCTAGTTCGTGCGGTGGAACTCGCATTTGGATAGCTTGGCGTAGAGTTGGTGTTCCAACAGGATACTCACCAATTTCACATGGGACTGCTCGTCCGGGGAGTAAATAATGATGTCATCCAGGTACACCACCACCCCCTTATACAAAAATTTTCTAAGCACATCATTTATGAAATTCATAAACACCCCCGGCACTCCCTGTAGTCCGAACGGCATGACCAGGTACTCAAACTGGCCCATCGGGGTGTTGAACGCCGTTTTCCACTCATCCCCCTCCTTGATGCGCACTCGGAAGTACGCGTCTCTTAAGTCCAGCTTTGTAAAGATTCCCCCCCCCCCCGACACCGTGTTTAATAAGTCTCGGATGAGGGAGATGGGGTAGGCGTTGGACATGGAAATCGCATTTATCCCGCGAAAATCAGTGCAAAGTCTAAGCGAGCCGTCCTTTTTCTTGCGGAACAACACGGGGGCCGCGTGGGGGGCCGTAGCGGGCCTTATGAAGCCCCGCTCCAGGTTCTGGTCTAAGAATTTGCGTAGCTCCTTCTTCTCCACCCACCCCATCTGGTAGAGTTTGGCTCGGGGCAAGCTCTCCCCCGGGATCAGTTCTATGGTGCAGTCAGTGCTTCGGTGGGGGGGGGGTAGTTGGTTAGCCTCTCGCTCGCTAAACACCTCCATCAGGTCACGATAGGCGCTTGGGACAGAGTGCACTTCCTCCACAACCACGCACGCCCTTTCCTTGGTGATGGGTGCCCGCGGCCCCCACGCCGAGTTCCACAAGTGGCCCACACACTGGGGGTCGGGGAATCTAATGGTCTGGGCTCACCAGCGGATGAGGGGTTCATGCTTCTCCAACCACCCCACCCCCAACACTACCAGGTAGGAGCACGCAGGGGCAATGATGAAGATCTCTGGGTCCCAGTGCTCCTCGATCCCCATGGGGCAGGGTTGCGTTTCATGTGTGCACGGCCCCCCCCATCACCGACTCGTCCATCTGCTCAAATAGCATGGGGTGGGGTAACTGTGAGCGCTCCAGCCCTAGGGCCTCCACCACCTTGGGGGAGATCAGTTCCCGATTACACCCCGAGTCTACAAGGGCCCGTATTTGTAGGAACCTCCTCAGCTTAGGGTTCAGGAGTTTCACCGTTACAAAGTACAACCATCCCGTCGCTCTCACCATCAGTGGTGCCTCTTTCCGGTTGACCTGCTGGCTGGCACCATTTAGAGCAGGCCGGGCTCGTTTCCCGCCGGCTTGTCCGCCCAGGCGAGGTCGGCCAGCTCCGCCGAGAGCAGTACTTCCTCCTCCATCAGCTCCTCCTGGACCATCAGTGCGCTGCTCTTTGCCGCGTCCTTAGGGTGGCCAGGGGTCTTCTTGGGTCCGGGAGTGCTTTGTTTGGTCGGTGCCGGCGGGGCTCTTGCCGCCGGCGGCTGGGGGCAGTTGGTGGCGAGGTGATTCGGGTCCCCGAACCTGAAGCAGTGGCGAGGTCCTACCGGGACGGCCGCTGCCGGCTTCTTGGCTTTGGGGGGCTTGGTTTTCCCGGGGTTGGTTTTTGGCTGCCCTTTGCCCGACTGGTTCTGGCGCAGCATAGCCACCCTCTTCAGGTTTGTTTCCACCTCGCCCGCCAGTTGGATCCACCCCACCAAGGTGTCGGAGCTGGCCTGGGTGAGGGCCCGATCCAGGATACTGGCGTTCAGCCCGTTGGTGAAGTGCTCGATCTTCATCACCTCGATCCACCCGCGGACCCGGGCCGCGTTAGCCTGAAAGTCTGCCGCGTACTCGCGGATGGATTGGGCCCCCTGTTGCATGTTGTGCAGGGCCGCCAACGCGCGGGTTTCCTGTAGGGGGTCCTCGTACTGGGTCAGTAGGGCTTGCACGAACGTGTACACATAGTTGAGGTCGGGGCTGTTGGTTTCGCACAGGCTCACGTACCATCGTTTGGCTGCCCCCCTCAGCTTCGAGCCCAGATAGTCCACCCTGCGGAATTTGTCCGGGAAGGAGTCCCCCCAGTAATGCATGAAGCTGTTTGCCTGGATCGTGAAGTAGTTCACCTCTTCCTGGTCCCCGTCGAATGTGGTGTCTAGCTCTCTCCCTCTTCCCGGATCGCGCGGCACCAATGGAGCTGGAGGGGGTGCTGCCGGGGCTTGGGGGGTCGCGCCTCGGGCAGGGGCTGCCGCCTGGGCCGGTTGGCTTGGGCGGCCTCGAGGCCCCGTCGCCATCGGTTGTGGTCGACGGGTCCCGGTCACCCCCAGCGCCCTCCCCAGCTGGGCTGTCAGGGTCTTCATCTCATCCCGCAGGCCCTTTATCGCTCCGTCGACCACCTGGCGCACCATCGAACGGAACATCTTGTAATCCTCGTCGTGCGGGTCTTTCAGCTTCAGTTCTCCCCCCTCGGCCACACACTCCGCACTCCCATTGTCGCCCTCCGAATTCTGGGTGACGAGGATGCTGGCTCCTTACCCCGGCTCACTGGTGCCTGGGTTGGAAGCCTCAGCCTTGGCCAAATGAACCCTCCTGGTGTGGCGGGTCATGATCGCCTCCCGGCGGATCGGGGCCTGCTCCATTAACGTGGTGGGGGTCCGCGGTTGGTACTGCTGGGTGGTTACCACCAACTGGAACTGTGGAGGGGACGCCGAGGTCAGCCTGGCATCGAGGACGTGCCACGGCGTCTCTGTCCCTTCCACATCGGTCGGGAGCTCTCCGTTGTCCGGAATCTGGTCGGCCATGGGCTTTTCAAGTTGCCGGAAAGGTTGAACTCCAAAAAGGGAGTCTTTCAAAATGTCAAGTCGGCTTGATTCAATAACGAGGCTTTGTGGGTACAAAGTTACTAGTTTATTGTTATCATGACTATCGACTACAGCAGAGATTGAAAGACTGAATAGCATCCAGTAAGGTCTGCATTTAAGGTACACTTCAAAGGGATTCTTGAGGGAGGGATTCTCTATGCAGGGCACATTCACACATTGATGTTACCATTTCGTTCTCAGGGCTGGTGTGGCCTTGAGTGCCTACCCGCCTTCCGACTCCCCCGGCACTCTTGCCTGAGAAGGCTCTGTAATCTCTTTCCCATATTCCCATTTCAAAGCAACACTACATAACAAAGGAATGGAGGGGGGTGAGGAAGGATCAAGCTAGCAGCATTGGAATATAATATGACTTTACCCAGGATACATCTCTTCTGAACCAAAGTTTGGGTACAGACTTGACCAGAATTAAAGCAGACTTGACAGCCACTGTGTGATACAGAGTGTTGGACTGGATTTGTAGTTGGCCTGATCCAACATGGCTTCTCTTATGTTCTTATGTTCCTGGCTAAATTCCTCATTTAGAGTGACCAATGTAGGTTTCAAAGATTTCAGGTTTTCACGGCTGGTAACATCATTAGGGTTTGTAGAATCTTTTGGGATCAAGTGCCGTGTTCTACTGGAGAAAGTTTTCCTTCCAGACATTTCGTTCTCAGCTGTGGAGAACATCCTCAGTGGCGTTGCAGCCGGAGCAGGCGCTCAGACCTTCTTGGCTGCTGTGCATTGAGATAGACCTTCTTGGCTGCTCAATGCACAGCAGTCAAGAAGGTCTGAGCGCCTGCTCTGGCTGCAACACCACTGAGGATGTTCTCCGCAGCTGAGAACGAAACATCTGGAAGGAAAACTTTCTCCAGTAGAACACGGCACTTGATCCCGAAAGATTCTACAAACCCTAATAATGTAGGTTTCATTTAGTCTTCCCTCTAAGCTGAGTTAGTATGAACTGGCTTACAGTTTTTTAGCTTCCGGTTCACACATTTTTGTCTTTGCTCGGGAAGGATGGCTTCAGAAGAAACTAATTTATGCAGTAACTCACCACTTTAATTCCAGTAGCTCATGAAGTAGTTCCCAGGAGCAACTAACAAAACAATATAATAATAATAATTATTATTATTGTTATAACAAAACAATATCACTGTAATAAGACACTAAATATTTCTAGTCTACTTCTAGAGTATTGTTAATATGTATTCATGAATAGTCTATACAGGTTCCAAAATTACAGAATACAAAAATAATAAGTACTAGAATACAATATAAATTCGTCAGATATCCATACAATAGCCTCAAAGGACACAATATCTATTCCATAGAAAAAAATTATCTAAAATTTATATAAAAACCATCATGGACCATCATTGATATAAGTGAGCATCAATAAATGAAGTCATTCAAGGAAGAATAATCACTTCAACAAATGAAAATCAGTCAAAGGAAGACTCATCACATGAGGATCCGAGGTATAAGTTCCCCATTTGATTCAACTTCTCCAGTCCAATACCATCTTCAGTAGGTCATGATTAATTTATGTTCTGAACTTTTTAATGATCCCCATACGTTAAGATTCAATGACAGAAGTAGCATCATTTTTTGAATGATCACTACTCTTTGTTGGGATTCACCCAACCCTTGGAGATAACATCTTTTCAATTAGCAACTGGTCTCACTGAAGAAATTGCAAGATGAGATTTTTTTTTTAAGTGAAAAAGTGCAAAGTATATCAAGTAAATTCTCTTTTGCATGACAAGGATGGGGTTCTGGAATTGTCCTGTTTAGGGGTCATTTCTGTGGGGAGGAGAAAGCTGGAGGGTAAATGGCTTGGTTTTCTGCAATTTTAACCCCTGTTTTTGTAAAGAGCAAAAAAGCAGAGGTTTAAATGGCTTAGTGCCATTTTCTGCTCATCATGAACCCCCACAAACTGCCTTAAATTTGTGGAAGTTTGTTTAAATTTTTTTTTATTAAGTTTGATTATAAAAAGGGTAAGAAATGCAGGGTTACAGAAGCAAAAAAAAGAAGGGGAAACAAGATAGAAAAACATAAACAAAAATACAAAGAGAAGCAGTATTTGCCCCCCCCCCAGCCGGAATAACGAGACAACAAACACAATCTGGGTATAAACAGGGCCACTTTATTAACTTGCATCAACCGGCATGGGGCAAACTGAACTAACAGGACAGGCCAAGGGAAATCCCTGACCCTTCCCTGTCCAGTAATGGCGAGGCACCCTGCCCCCAACCTGAGCCATTCACTATGGCTAACGTTGGGCCTGCCTGGCATGGGTGCCCTCCCTGTCCATGCCCAGCCGTAACCAAACTAGTGCACACAGAGGAGGGAACCGTGTGGAAGGCTCTCACCGCAAAGAGCCGTACAGCCCAGCTGCTGTTTCAGCCCGCCACTTACCCACCAAAATGGGGTAAGCCAGGGGTGCCCACCGAAGCTTTTAAAAGCCCTAGCCAACTCCAGCCAAGTGACCAATAATTTAAAACCCAGATGTTGGTATGTCCGCTATAGGGTTCCCTCCTCTGGCAGGTTAGCTGGAGTCGGCGCCTGGCTGGTCAAGGGTATACCTGGCCTTTGCCGGCCTGGCATTAGCCGTTCTGAGCGGCTACTGCCGGGGGCTGGGTGGCTCGCCAGCCGGACTTGGAGGGGTAAGGGGTTTCCCTTGGCTTGTCCGGCAGTTTAGGTTGCCCCATGTCTTGTTCGTTCAATAAAGTTGCCCTGTTTTTCACCCATATACATTTGGAACACTTTCCCTATGAAGAAGGTTAAAATGCTTGGCGCTCTTTACTTTGGAGAAACGTTGACTGCGAGGTGACATGATAGAGGTTTACAAGATTATGCATGGGATGGAGAAAGCAGAGATAGAAGTACTTTTCTCCCTTTCTCACAATACAAGAACTCGTGGGCATTCGATGAAATTGCTGTGCAGTCGGGTTAGAACGGATAAAAGGAAGTACTTCTTCACCCAAAGGGTGATTAATATGTGGAATTCACTGCCACAGGAGGTGGCGGCGGCTACAAGCATAGCCAGCTTCAAGAGGGGGTTAGATAAAAATATGGAGCAGAGGTCCATCAGTGACTATTAGCTAGTGTGTGTACATATGTATATGTGTGTGTGTGTGTGTGTACACAGTGCCCAAAATATTATATATATATATATATATATATATATATATATATATAAAAATATTTTGGCCACTGTGTGACCCAGAGTGTTGGACTGGATGGGCCATTGGCCTGATCCAACATGGCTTCTCTTATATTCTTATGTCTAATGAGACTTGGACGTTTCAGAGAGGAGGCTTGCTATTGCCTACTTCTGTGTCTGGGCTCTGCTATTCCTCGGAGGTCTCCCTTCCAAGTACTTGGCAGAGTCAACCCTGTTTAGCTTCTGAGATCTGATGAGATCGGGCTTGCCTGGGCATAGTTTTATATTTATTGCATGTACCAAATGTGTGAGGTGTGTCATGCCATTGTCTGGGGGCCACATCCCTGGACCAGCCCCCGGCCTCAACCCCTCCCCCTGTTGCAAATATGCAACAACCCGCCAGCACTTACAACTCCTCCAGGGAACCATCCTCCTTGCATTCTGCCTTTTGGGCTACCTAACGTTGTGACCTGGGAGAGAAGCCACTGCCGGGTTTGAGACCCAACTGCCTCAAGGATGAACACCTACCAAATGCTGAGAGAATATCGGAGTGGAGTGGAGTCTACACAACCCTCATACAGTTGAGATGGCTCCTGTCTGTCCCTCCCCTTGGTCAGATGTTGTCTGGGGATTGGTTGAGGAAGGGGGAGGTGGGTGTGGGTTGGGGATTTAACTCAACTGAAATGCACCTGCTGGGGAGGAAAAGCCTGAAACTCCACTTGAAAGGCATACTCAGAGAGAGAAAGGAGCAAGGGTGTGAACAACAGGGAAGCAGGCGGTTAAATCTCCCTTCACTTGAAGTCTGAGGTGATGCTGTTTGCACCAAGAGAAACCATGTCCTGGAGCCCCCTGACCCCTTCCTCCACTGACCTGGGGCCCCCTGATCATGACAGCCATATAGACAATAATGTTGTTGGTTTTGTTTAAATTTTGTTTTTAGGATGAAAAGTTGAGTTCCTGACAGACAACCATCTGATCCACTGCCCAATTACTCTCAATTTTTAAAAATTTGATACCAGTAGAGTAAACCGCTTTGCAGTAACTGTGTTCATGTGTGTGGGTTCTCTGCTTCTGCAACCCTCTCTCTGATCCTTTAGCTACTATGAATATTTCACAATTTACCCTGCATTGAACAACACCATACTTACAATAAAAAGTCAACCCAAAGATTTGTTGATATCCCCTGGCCCCACCAATAGCTATTAGTCCCCCTCCTCTACAAAGGGTTTTCTGAATTGTGAGTCATAAAATAGTACACAAACTCATAGGTAAATAAGGCTTTACATTAGGTGATTTCTGGACAGATTTTTCCCAGGGTTGTATCTAGAGCATATTTGTTGGATATTGTAACTCTGCATGCCAGAGGATCTGGCCGGGAAAGGGTTAGGAGAATTCTCTCGCTCAGATACATTTGGCAGTTGTTTAGATGTTGAGCCTCTGTGGCCATTGCTTGTCTTCTGTTTCATCTTATATGTGGAGGTACAGTTAGGAGGGCAAAGTCTTCATTTTCTTCCCAAGTAGTCGCCAAAAGGCTCCTTTCACATCTTTATTTCTAAAGCTGTAAATCAAAGGGTTGAGCATTGGGGTCACCGCTCCATAAAACAGGGAGACAATTTTGTCAAGGTCAGAGATGGTTTTGCCTTGAGGCCGCAAGTACATGGAGAGGGCTGATCCATAGAAGATGCTGACCACCACCAGATGGGACCCACAGGTTGAAAAAGCCTTGCCTCGTCCCTTGGCTGAGTGCATGCGCATCACAGCCTGGGCAATGCGCCCATAGGTCACCAAGATGAAACTGAAGGGCACAACAAGGACAATAAGGCTGTTGATCATGACCACAGCCTCAATCACACGTGTGTCTGAGCAAGCCAGCTTGAGGAACGCCTGCAGCTCACAAATGAAGTGGTTGATGATGTTGTGTCCACAAAACTGAGTGGGTTGAAATAGCCTGGGGATTAGCGTCATGAAAAAGGCACCAGCCCAAGACGAGGCCGCCAAATGGATACATGCCTTCCAACTCATGATGATGGTGTAACGCAAAGGGCTACACACAGCGGCAAAGCGGTCATACGCCATGACAGCCAGCAAGAAACATTCTGCCATGCCAAGAAAGAGACTGACGTACATCTCAGTTATGCATTGGATATAGGATATGGTGAGTCGGTGGAAGAAGCAGTTGACCAGTAACTGTGGGATGCTGCTGGTAGTGTAGAACATGTCCAAGAAGGAGAGGTTGCAGAGGAAGAAGTACATTGGTGTGTGAAGAAGAGGGCTCAATATGATCAGTACAATGAGAAAGCTATTACCAAACAGTGTAGCAAGGTAGAATAGAGAGAATACCACAAGCAACACCATCTGGGTCCTGCGGTCATCAGAAATCCCAAGCAAGGTGAACTCAGTCACCATGGTGGCATTGCTATCCCACACATCGAGCTTTGCCATTTTCTTTTGTGGAAGAAAGAGAAACACACAACTTAGGGGCTAGCAGATCTTGGATATATTTTAGTTATTCTCTCTATCACTGTAACATGGTTGGGATACTGCCCCAAAGTATCTTACAAGATCAGTGATTTAATCCAAAGGAAAATGAAGTCAGTTTCTGGAACATCAGTGACTTCTCTTAGAAAATAAGTTGCCATTGAGACCTGTCTATCAAATATATTTGTAGACCTCGCTTCCTCCAAGAAGTTTAGGGTAGCACCAGGGCTTTTTTTGAGCAGGAACGCACAGGAAAGCAGTTGCTTGGTGTTGGGGGTGTGGCCTAATATGCAAATGAGTCCCCTACTGGGGGTTTTCTACAAAAAAGCCCTGTGTGAAACAATGGTGATGTCAGGGAGTGTGACCTAATAAGCAAATGAGTTCCTGCTGGACTCTTTCTGCAAAAAAAAAAAAAAAAAGCCCTAGGTAGTGCACATAGTTTTCTCTTCCTTCAGTTTATTCTCACAACAACCCAATGAGGAAGTAAAATTTCAGGTTTGAATGTAGGTCATATCTGTGCTTTGCATCCCATTAACTACTGTATTACATTATTGTAATCTGAATGGGCCACAGATATTTACAGAAATATAGAGGAATATTTGCTAGACATATACCTCTGGCATGTATTGTCATGTAACTTCTGACATTTACTGACATGTACCTCTGGCCAGAAGTTACATGATCTGATACATGAAAGGCAACTACATGCCTAGGGCTTCTTAAGAGCATTCCTGTATCTGAAACAAGCTTAACCTGAGTCATCCAGACAGTGCCAGATTAAACCCTGTGAAGGCCCCTAGGCAGTTGAAATCTTGGGGGTCCCCTTGTAAATTATCTCAGAGTCTGAGCACCCGCCCATGGCCCCCACTGCAGCCTGCAGGCACCTTCTTAAAAGCCCCTTGTACTAAGTTGCAGGGGAGAGGCAGAGAGAGGCAAATTTGGTGACAACACTAGCAGCAACCGCACCAGGCAAGTCGGGCAAAGAACGGCTCAGTTGCTCGCTGCGCATGCAGGCTGGGAGGGCTGCAAGCATAAGAACATAAGAGAAGCCATGTTGGATCAGCCAGTGCCTACTTGGCCTAATTGTTAATCCGGCTCTGCATCCAGAACAAGTGGCAGGAAGAGTTGTACTTCCTAAGAGCTCCTCTAAAGATACAGGGGCAAGACAAATTTTTTTAAAGTTGGCTTGAAGCTTTTTTTTGTTTTCATTTAATGTTTGGACCCAAAATGGTATACATTCTGTGTATATATCTTTTGCCTGCTAAAACTGAGCAACTCTTTATCCACCCCCCCCCCCCCCCAAATTTAATGCTAGGAATTTACAGAAGACATGTTTTAATAAATAAAGCAGGTAAAGTATCGTGTAAAAACTGCAGAACAAAATATATACCATATTTATGAACATTTGTAAATATTTGTGTGTGGACATTCTTTTCTTTCTTTTTCCCTTCAAAAATTTTTAAAGTTTCTTTCGTATTTGCCTTTTCTTTCCCTTGTTATGTTTTGTTCATGCATAGTTATGTGCATTTTTGTGTGATTGAATAATAAAATAAACAAGCATACACATGGACTATAACCAGTGCTTGTTTTCTTTTAGATTAGGCCACACTGCCTAGTCTGAGGGCATGTGGCTGCCACATGGTGGGTTGGGCCAGCTGGAGCCTTGGCCAGCCCAAGTGGAGCTCCACTCCTGTGGGCTCCAACAGAAAAAAAGCCCTGACTACAACAAATTTTGAGGCCAGTGGCACCTTTAAGACCATTTGTCTTCATTTGTGCCACTGGACTCAAAATTTGTTCTACTGCTTCAGACCAACACAGCTGCCCACCTGGATCTACACATGCACTATATTCCTGTTTCTTTCTTTATACTCACAAGTCAAAGAGGAATACATTTCATGTTCATTGGTGGGCAACAGATTTGATTAGGGCTCTGGAAACCCTGCTTGTTTGAAGAAACCAAAGTTACTAGGATCAATTACTAGGGACTGTTGTCTATGTGGTACTGAATATAGCTTGCCGAACCTAGGATCCTACTACATAATGTTTCCATCATTTACTCTGTCAAGTTAATACTTAGGCTTTGCTTCAGTTCTGTTCTTAGACTTCTGTTTGGTTCTAAAGCCCTAATTCCTATTGCATTGTTTATGGAATGTCCCATCCTGTCAACTGTATTTACTCACTTTGTGCAATCCTCCTTGAGTTCAAGTCAATAAACAAAATAAAACTTACCTTCCTTACAGTACATTTTCCATCTTGAGTGGAATACTTCATCCAATGGTATTAAATTCTGTCTTCACCAGTTAAAATGAACAGCAGTTTCAGTTGTCTTCCTTCCACAGTGGGCAGCATTCTTCACGGCAGCTGGCCGGGGATGTTTGGGTTGACAGACCTGTTCCTATACTTGCCTGAACTAACTGTAGAGGCTTCAAAAGCCAAAGGCAGATAATACTTCTAACAGAAGATCTGGATGTTCAATCCTTTGTGAGGCATTACAAAAAAAGGTAAAGGTGCAAGCACCAAGCTGTCACTGACCCATAGGATGATATCACATCATGACGTTTTCTTGGCAGACTTTCTGTTATGGGGTGGTTTGCCATTGCCTTCCCCAGTCATCTACACTTGAACCCCAGCAAACTGGGTACTCATTTTATCAACCTCGGAAGGATGGAAGGCTGAGTCATCCTTGAGCTGGCTATCTATTCTTTTTCTCAGCCTTGGCAATCATTAAATTAATTAATCCCTCTGTAATATCTATCCACAGAGGCCAATATAATGGCTGATAGAAAATGTGTTTCCTTTTTTGAAAATTCTGACTTTTCAAAATATTCTGAATAGGAATATCTGAATGACTTCTTTCAAGAAATGAACCTCCTTATAGCTGGACACTCTGTGGAATACTCCAGTATATCCAGGCATTTATTTCAGCCATCTACAACCAGAATTGCTTCTTAATTAACTCTGCTTTCTAGTGGTTTATCAGTAGTCTTTGTGGAGAAATACCTTGTGTAGTGTATTGCGAGGCCGACATAACGCAATAACGCAATGGCGGAACTCCGCCGCGCGCGGCCAGGTGCGGGTGGGACAGGGGCTGTCCCTAAGTGGCACTGCAGAGCGCGCAAACGCCAACCAATCACCCACTAGGGCGGGAAGCTCAAACAGCCTGGATTGGGCTGGCCAGACCGAGAGGTTGTTCCGGGTGTTGTATATAAGCGGGACCCGGCCCGCATGTTCTCAGTTCTCTACCATATAATGTACCTGCAATAAAGTATGTTGCCCTACGCTCGTCTCCGGTTCTGGTACATTATAGTGGCGACGAAGGTGGGATTCTAGCCCAGAAAACAACAGGGCTACACAGGAGACTCACGGGCAACTGATAGCTACGACCGCCGCTACTGCCACCATGGCCAGCCAGAGCGGGACCACCGGTCACATTGAAGCGTTCAACCCTTTGAATCCTGAAGGATGGGAGTCCTACTCGGAACGGGTTGATTGCTACCTGAGGGCGAATTGCATAACCGAGGACAGCATGAAGAGGGACGTTCTCCTGAGCGTCTGCATCCTTAGCGCCGAGATCGCTAAGGGTCTCTCGGCCCCCGCCAGACTCACCGAGAAGTCCTACGAGGAGGTCGTCAGGCTCCTCATGGGCCACTTCCTGCCACAGCCGTCGCGGGTGGCCCGCCGGTTCCTCTTCCACAAGAGGGACCAGGCCCAGGGAGAATCAGCCGCCGACTACCTGGCGGCCCTGCGACAGATCACAGGCAACTGCAACTTCCCGAACCTGGAAGAGACCCTGGCGGACCGGTTCGCCTGGGGCCTAAGCGACGAGAGGCTCCAGCAGAAGCTCTTCGCGAGGGAAGAGCTCACCCTCCAGAGCGCTTTCAGCGAAGCTGTGACGTTCGAGAGGACCACCCGGACCTTCCCCAAGGCAAAGACCGAGGCCATCCACGAGGAGCTGGACCCCGACCGCCTGGAGGAGGGAGAAGCGTTCCAGCTGCGCCGCCCAGCAAGGCCAACCAACCGAGCTCCACAGCGTCCCCGAACGACAGAGAGGCCGCCCGCCAGCTGCGGCGACCCCCACGACAGAAGGGACTGCCAGTACAGGACCTGGGACTGCAGAAGCTGTGGGAAGACCGGCCACATAGCGTGGGCTTGCCGAGCCAAGACCAACCGCCGGAGATCGACCACGCACTACGAGGCCGCCGAGTCCCACTCCACAGCCTCCACCACACTACAGGTACTGAACTTGCCCCTGACCACCCCCAACAAGATCAAAATGGCGGTCCTCATCGAGGGAGCCCCATGCCTCATGGAGGTGGACTCAGGCTCCTCCATTTCCATAATCGCGGAGGAGACCCTGAGGAAGCTGTGCCCCCGCTGGCGGGTGCAGCTGCGATCGGCAGATTTCATATTACGGGACTTTCAGAAGAACCCGGTACAAATTGCGGGGTGGGCCAGGGTACAAGTAGAGCGGGGATCTTTCAGGCCCGCTGGACATCCTGGTGGTCAAGCGGCCGCTTACCACCCTGTTGGGACTTGCGTGGTTCGGCCCCTTGGGAATCCGTATAGAGGGGGTGGCGCAAACCGTCTCAGCCGGAGGGTTCGGTGAGGTGTGCCGAGAGTTTCCCAACGTATTTGACGGGTCTCTGGGTAGCTATAAAGGGCCGGCCATCTCCCTACCGCTCGACCCGGCAGTCAGGCCGATCCGGCTCAAGGCGAGGAGGGTCCCCTTCGCTTTAAAGCCCAAAATAGAGTCAGAACTGGACCGCCTTACGGCACAAGGAGTCCTGGAGCCGGTCGATTATGCCATGTGGGAAACCCCCATAGTAACCCCGTTCAAACTAAATGGGGAGGTGCGGATATATGCAGACTACAAGTGCACAATAAATAAGGTGCTCCAGGATAACCCCTACCCAGTGCCGGTGGTCAGCCACGTATTGGCGGCCCTGGCGGTATCAAAGATTTTTGGGAAGCTGGACCTGGCACAAGCCTACCAACACCTCCCGGTGGATGCCAAAACAGCCGAGGCCCAGACTATTGTGACCCACAGGGGGGCTTTCAGGGTGCGTAGGCTACAATTTGGGGTCAGCGTGGCTCCGGGGATTTTCCAAAGTATAATGGATGCTCTCCTCAAAGGGATCCCCGGAGTCCAACCTTTTTTCGATGACGTTCTAATCGCCACCCCGGACCCTGAGGAGTTCAGCAACCGCCTCAGAGAAGTGCTCCGTCGTTTTCAAGCAGCAGGACTCAAGGTGAAGCGGGATTTCTTCCTAAAAGACAAATAAGGGACAATGTAAGAGCTGTTATTAATGTTGTGGAATACTATGAAAAGCACCCGGAAAAAGAAGTGGCCTTATTTTTTGTTGACGCAGAGAAAGCCTTCGACAACTTAAATTGGGACTTTATGTTTGCGGTAATGGAAAAAATTAATTTAGGGGAACAATTTATAAAAATGACAAGAGCAATATATACAGATCAGCATGCAAAATTGTGTATAAATGCAGACCTTACCAAAGAATTGAAAGTGAGTAAAGGAACAAGGCAAGGATGCCCGCTATCACCATTGTTGTTTATAATGACTCTTGAAATTTTGTTACAACAAATTCAAAAAGATGAAAAAATAGAAGGTCTAAAAATTAGAAGATTCTCTTATAAATATAAAGCTTTTGCAGATGATATAGTGTTCATAATGGAGAATCCGGTTCAAGTGTCACCACTGCTGTTAGCTAAGATAAAAGAATACGGAGAACTAGCAGGATTATACATAAATAAGGAGAAATCGAAATTCCTCTGTAAAAACATGCAACCAAATAAAACAAACGAACTACAAAAGGTGACAGGTTGTGAAGTCACAACCAAAGTTAGGTACCTTGGAATAGAGATAACAATGAAGAACATTGATTTATACAAAAACAATTATGAAAAACTGTGGTGTAAGATGGACAAAGATTTGATGAAATGGAATAAACTCAACTTGTCCTTACTGGGCAGGATAGCTGCAATCAAAATGAATATTTTGCCAAGGATAATGTATTTGTTTCAAACCATCCCGATTGTAAAAGAAGCAAAACAATTCAACAAATGGCAAAGGAAAATCTCTGATTTCATTTGGGCCGGAAAGAAACCAAGGATAAAGATGAAGATCTTAACGGATGCCAAAGAGAGAGGAGGTTTTCAACTTCCCGATCTAAGACTATACCACGATGCAGTTTGTTTGACATGGATAAAAGATTGGATAATGCTGTTAGATAAAAAACCTTTGTGGTTAGAAGCTCACGGAAATAGATTCGGCTGGCATGCATACATGTACTATGGGAAGAATAAAATGGATGGTTTTTTCTCTCACCACTATGTCAGAAATACATTACTAAATACTTGGATAAAATACAAGAAATACGGGGACGAGAGAAAACCATTATGGATAGTGCCAGCAGAAGTAATAAAAATAACAGCTGATTCTGAAGAAAAAAGAGAAATGTCATATAACCAACTGCTTAAGATTCAAGGAGACAAAATTGAATTAAAAACCTCAGAAGAGCTAAATAACAATTATGATTGGTTTCAAATGCAACAAATTAAAAGTTTGATGGAAAATGACATAAAATCAGAGGGGATTAGACGAGAACAAACAGAACTGGAAAGAGTCCTGTTAGGTGACAATGAAAAATTGATATCAAAAGTACCGTATATAAGTTATTATTGAAATGGTCTACAGAAGAAGAAGTAGTAAAGTCTCAAATGGTCAAATGGGCAATTAATGTGAATAGAGAAATACAAATGGAAACATGGGAGCACCTCTGGAAGAACTCAATGAAGATATCAACTTGTCAAAGCATTAAGGAGAACTGTTTTAAAATGATGTATAGGTGGTATATGACTCCGAAAAAATTGGCTAAGATAAGTAAGAAAATGTCGGATAGATGTTGGAAATGTAAAAAACATGAAGGTTCTTTCTTCCATATGTGGTGGACATGTGAAAGAGCGAAAGAATTCTGGAAGATGATACAACAAGAAATCACCAAAATTTTTGGCTATGATTTTAAGAAAATTGCAGAGACGTTTTTACTTGGATTACAATTAGAAAAATACCCAAAAGAAGACAGGACTTTAATTTGGTACCTGTTATCAGCTGCTAGGACTTTGTACGCGCAGCTTTGGAAGCAAGAAAAAATACCAGAGAAATGGGAATGGACCATGAAAGTTTTATCGTGGTGTGAAATGGACAAATTAACCAGAACACTAAGAGACTATGATTTAGAGATATTCAAAAGGGAGTGGAGAAAATTTAAAGGATATATGGAGAAAACTTGGAAAGTAAAGAAATATTGGACATTTTTTTAGTTGTAAGAATATATATACGGAACTTTGAGCAATCAGAAGTGCCTTTAGTATGGATTTGAACTTATAACCTCGGGGAAGTCAACATTGGAGGGAGGGGGGATGGAAATGTCATATGGGTTAATGTGAAAAAAAAAGAAAAAATTAAGAAATAGATAAGCTTTGTAACCATATGCTACCAATAAATTGTTTAAAACACAAGGTGAAGCGGGAGAAATGCTTGCTGGGAGTACCGCAGGTGGAGTTCCTGGGATTCGCAGTGGACACTGAGGGAATCCACCCGACCGAGGAAAAAACCCGGGCTATCGTGCACGCCCCAGCTCCCACCTGCAAAGCGGAGCTACAGAGCTTCTTGGGGATGCTCAATTTCTATCACATGTTCATACCCCATAAAGCGGCCATCGCTGAACCCCTACACCGGCTGCTGGACAAAAAAGCTCCTTGGGTGTGGGGCAAGCGGCAGGCCGCCGCTTTTCAGGCGGTGAAGGACGTCCTGGTTTCCAATGCGGTGCTTCATCATTTTGATGAAGATATCATGAAGACAGAATGCCAGCAGGGGGTTGGGGGCTTTCCAGTGTTTTGCACTGAGTGTCACATGTATGACTATCTGCCCAAAGGACAGAAGTCTTGGGTGTGTGCTCGATGCAAGGAGCTCCTGGTCCTCAGGGAACGAGTTCGTACCCTTGAGGCCGAGGTGACTGCCCTGGAGAAGCAGAGACGGTCAGTTAGGCACTTGGGGAAGACTCTCGGGGGCGTATTAGATGAGCCCCGCTCTGAACGTAGCAGCCCCGTTGCTGCCAGAGAGTGAGAGGGTCGAGCGGGAACAGGGCACCGTGCTGAGGACAAGTGGAATGCGCCCTCAGAAGGGACCTCTTCTTCGGTTGGTGAGCGGGAATCCCTGAGCAGGGGGAGAGGGGGGGGTTGGTAGTTGGTGATTCGATCCTTAGGTAAGTAGACAGCTGGGTGGCGAAACCGCGTACTGACCGTATGGTGACTTGCCTGCCTGGTGCGAAGGTAGCGGACATTATGCGTGTAGTAGATAGACTGATAGACAGTGCTGGGGAGGAGCCTGTGGTCGTGGTGCATGTTGGCACCAACGATGTGGGGAAATGCAGTTGTGAGGTCCTGGAGGAAAAATTTAGGCTTCTAGGCGGGAGACTTAAGGCCAGGACCTCCAAGGTAGCCTTCTTGGAAGTGCTACCTGTTCCACGTGCAGGGCAGGAGAGACAGGCACAAATTAGAAGTCTCAATGTGTGGATGAGACGATGGTGTAAGGAGGAAGGGTTTAAGTTTGTTAGGCACTTGGATGCTTTCTGGAACAAGCGGGAGCTGTACAAAAGAGACGGTCTCCACTTGTCCCCGGATGGAACCAGGCTGCTGGCGCTTAAAATCAAAAAGGTGGCAGAGCAGTTTTTAAACTAAATCTTGGGGGAAAGCCGACAGGAGATGAAATGTCTCTGGTTCGGGAGGACTCGTCTCAAAGAGATGAAGGGTTAGCTGCCATTTTTCTACCGGGTAACAGACGAGAGTTGTCCACTGTGAAGGCGACAAACAATATGGACTGTCTGCCAGAGTCTCGAGGTGGCAGGAGGAAAGTGGCGGGGCTAGCTCGCCTGGGAAATTATAGATGTTTGTATGCAAATGCTAGAAGTGTTCGAAGTAAAATTGGTGAATTGGAATGTTTAGTGTTGGGAGAAAACATAGACATTGTGGGAATTTCAGAAACTTGGTGGAATGAGGAGAATCAGTGGGACACGGTGATTCCTAGATATAAGCTATATCGGAAGGATAGGGAGGGAAGGGTTGGAGGTGGGGTGGCTCTGTATGTCAGAGAGGATATACGGTCCAGTAAGACTGAGGTCAGAGAATTAGATTCACTTTTAGAAATGCTTTGGGTTGAAATAGAGGGCCCAAAAGGAAATTTAACTATGGGAGTTTGTTATCGCCCACCAAATCAAAAGAGAGAGGACGATTATAATATGATGGAAGGTTTAAAGATAGCGGCTAAACGTAAAAACTGTGTCGTAATAGGTGATTTTAACTACCCGCAGATTGATTGGGTCAATATGTGTTCTGGTCGAGAGAAAGAGATTGAGTTTCTTGATGCTCTCAATGACTGTGCTATGGAGCAGATGGTCTCAGAACCTACCAGGGGTGGGGTGATCCTGGATTTGGTCCTAAGTAATGCCCAAGACTTGGTGAGAGATGTAAAAGTGATTGCGCTGCTTGGGAGCAGTGACCATAATGTTATTGATTTCACCGTTTGTATAAATAGGGAGTTGTCCAAAAAGACCGCCACAACCACGTTTAACTTTAAAAGGGGTAAATACACTGAGATGAGGAGGCATGTGAGGAGGAAACTGAAAGGAAAGGTACATACGGTCAAAACCCTTGGGGAAGCTTGGACGCTATTTAAAACTATAATCCTAGAAGCTCAGATAAAATACATACCACAAGTTAGGAAAGGCACAAACAGGCATAAGAAAAGGCCTGCGTGGTTAAAAAACAAAGTAATGGAAGCTGTAAAAGGTAGGAAGGACTCCTTTAAGCGGTGGAAAACCAGTCCAAGTGAGATTAGTAAAAGGGAACACAGGCTGTGGCAAATCAAATGCAAGACTGTGATCAGGCAGGCAAAAAGGGACTATGAGGAGCATATTGCAAAAAACATAAAAACCAACAATAAAAATTTCTTCAAATATATTAGAAGTAGGAAACCAGCCAGGGAGGCAGTGGGGCCCTTGGATGACCATGGGGTAAAAGGATTACTGAAGGAGGATAGGGAAATGGCTGAGAAGCTAAATGAATTTTTTGCCTCCGTCTTCACTGTGGAAGACGAGAACTTTTTGCCCGCCCCAGAACCACTAATTTTGGAAGGGGTGTTGAAAGACCTGAGTCAGATTGAGGTGACAAAAGAGGAGGTCCTACAACTGATAGACAAATTAAAAACTAATAAGTCACCGGGTCCGGATGGCATACATCCGAGAGTTCTGAAAGAACTCAAAGTTGAACTTGTGGATCTTCTAACAAAAATCTGTAATCTTTCATTGAAATCTGCCTCCGTTCCTGAGGACTGGAAGGTAGCAAATGTCACCCCCATCTTTAAAAAGGGTTCCAGAGGAGATCCGGGAAATTACATGCCAGTCAGTCTGACTTCAATACCGGGAAAGTTGGTAGAAAGCATTATCAAGGACAGAATGAGTAGGCACATTGATGAACACGGGTTATTGAGGAAGACTCAGCATGGGTTCTGCAAGGGAAGATCTTGCCTCACTAACCTGTTACATTTCTTTGAGGGGGTGAACAAACATGTGGACAAAGGCGACCCGATAGATGTTGTTTACCTTAACTTCCAGAAAGCTTTTGATAAAGTTCCTCATCAAAGGCTCCTTAGAAAACTTGAGAGTCATGGAGTAAAAGGACAGGTCCTCTTGTGGATCAAAAACTGGCTTAGTAATAGGAAGCAGAGAGTCAGTATAAATGGGCAGTCTTCGCAGTGGAGGACGGTAAGCAGTGGGGTGCCTCAGGGCTCGGTACTGGGTCCCATGCTCTTTAACTTGTTCATAAATGATTTAGAGTTGGGAGTGAGCAGTGAAGTAGCCAAGTTTGCGGATGACACTAAATTGTTCAGGGTGGGGAGAACCAGAGAGGATTGTGAGGAACTCCAAAGGGATCTGTTGAGGCTGGGTGAGTGGGCGTCAACGTGGCAGATGCGGTTCAATGTGGCCAAGTGCAAAGTAATGCACATTGGGGCCAAGAATCCCAGCTACAAATACAAGTTGATGGGGTGTGAACTGGCAGAGACTGACCAAGAGAGAGATCTTGGGGTCGTGGTAGATAACTCACTGAAAATGTCAAGACAGTGTGCGTCTGCATTAAAAAAGGCCAACGCCATGCTGGGAATTATTAGGAAGAGAATTGAAAACAAATCAGCCAGTATCATAATGCCCCTGCATAAATCGATGGTGCGGTCTCATTTGGAGTACTGTGTGCAGTTCTGGTCGCCGCACCTCAAAAAGGATATTATAGCATTGGAGAAAGTCCAGAGAAGGGCAACTAGAATGATTAAAGGGCTGGAGCACTTTCCCTATGAAGAAAGGTTGAAACGCTTGGGACTCTTTAGCTTGGAGAAACGTCGAGTGCGGGGTGACATGATAGAGGTTTACAAGATAATGCATGGGATGGAGAAAGTAGAGAAAGAAGTACTTTTCTCCCTTTCTCACAATACAAGAACTCGTGGGCATTCGATGAAATTGCTGAGCAGAAAGGTTAAAACGGATAAAAGGAAGTACTTCACCCAAAGGGTGATTAACATGTGGAATTCACTGCCACAGGAGGTGGTGGCGGCCACAAGTATAGCCACCTTCAAGAGGGGTTTAGATAAAAATATGGAGCAGAGGTCCATCAGTGGCTATTAGCCACAGTGTGTGTGTGTGGCTAAGATGAGCAAGAAAATGTCGGATAGATGTTGGAAGTGTAAAAAACATGAAGGTTCTTTCTTCCATATGTGGTGGACATGTGAAAAAGCGAAAGAGTATTGGAAGATGATACAACAAGAAATCTCCAAAATATTGGGTTACGACTTTAAGAAAATTGCAGAGACATTTTTGCTTGGATTACAATTAGAAAAATATCCAAAGGAAGATAGGACTCTAATTTGGTACCTGCTATCAGCTGCTAGGACATTGTATGCGCAGCTTTGGAAGCAAGAAAAAATACCGGATAAATGGGATTGGACTATGAAAGTTCTATCGTGGAGTGAAATGGATAAATTAACTAGAACATTAAGAGACTATGATCTGGAGATATTTAAAAAAGAGTGGAGGAAGTTTAAGGAATACATAGAGAAAGAGTCGAATGTAAGAAGACATTGGACAATTTTTTAGTAATAATGGGGGGGGGGGGGGGAAACGAAGAAGCAAGAAGGGGGGGGAAATATTTATATAATCGAATTTTGATTAGTCAGATGTATCTTTAGTATTGAATTAGAATCTATAACCTCGGGGAAGTCTATATTGGAGGGAGGGGGGATTGAAAAGTCATATGGGTTAGTATTGAAGCAATGAAGGGAAATTAAGTTCTGTAACCATATGCTATCAATAAATTGGTTAAAACACAAAAATAGCAGCTAACCCTTCATCTCTTTGAGATGAGTCCTCCCGAACCAGAGACATTTCATCTCCTGTCAGCTTTCTCCCAAGATTTAGTTTAAAAACCTGCTCTGCCACCTTTTTGATTTTAAGCGCCAGCAGCCTGGTTCCATCTGGGGAAAAGTGGAGACTGTCTCTTTTGTACAGCTCCCGCTTGTTCCAAAAAGCATCCCAGTGCCTAACAAACTTAAACCCTTCCTCCTTACACCATCGTCTCATCCACACATTGAGACTTCTAATTTGTGCCTGTCTCTCCTGCCCTGCACATGGAACAGGTAGGACTTCCGAGAAGGCTACCTTGGAGGTCCTGGCCTTAAGTCTCCCGCCTAGCAGCCTAAATTTTTCCTCCAGGACCTCACAACTACATTTCCCCACATTGTTGGTGCCAACATGCACCACAACAACCGGCTCCTCTCCAGCACTGTCTATCAGCCTATCTACTACACGCGTAATGCCCGCTACCTTCACACCAGGCAGGCAAGTCACCATACGGTCAGTATGTGGCTTCGCCACCCAGCTGTCTACTTGTCTAAGGATTGAATCACCAACTTCCAACCCCCCCCTCTCCCCCTGCCCAGGGATGGTTCCTTGGCGTGAAAGGATTCCCGCTCACCAACCGAAGAAGAGGTCCCTTCTGAGTGCCCATTCCCCTTATCCTCAGCAAGGTGCCCTGTTCCCTCTTGACCCTCACACTCTCTGGCAGCAACGGGGCTGCCACGTTCAGAGTGGGGCTCATCTAATACGCCCCCGAGAGTCTTCCCCAATTGCCTAATTGACCGTCTCTGCTTCTCCAGGGCAGTCACCTCAGCGTCAAAGGTACGAACTCATTCCCTGAGGGCCAGGAGCTCCTTGCATTGAGCACACACCCAAGACTTCTGTCCCCACCCCCCTGCTGGCATTATATATATATATATATATATATATATATATATTTATATTTTAAATATACAGTCCTCTTTAAATGCTGTTTGTTTAAGTGGCTCCCCTTCTGGAGGGTCAACTTACCTTATTGGGAGAACAATGAAATTAGGGATCTGAGTACCTGGTCCTTAGAAAGCCCCTAGGCGAAGAGCCACAGGCCAAGAGCCCTTTAGCTCTTGCCCTTAGGCTCGCGCTTTTCACAAGGCGCAGCTTAAAATGGAAAGAGGGTGGAGCAGACCACTCCTAAGCAATCAGCAACAACCACTCTCAATCACTTTCACCTTTAGCCCACTCAACCAAACAAACAGCAGTTCCCCAGCTATCACAACTAAGAATTTTAAGCAGTCCCACAAACCTCATAATGAAATCTTTCAAAACTCAGAAATTCTCAGCAACTTCTCCAGCTGTCTCAGCTTATCAGAGCTGCTCTGCTCTGTTCTGCTCTCTCTTAGACCTCTGTGAGACTTCTATTGACACCCAAGCACTGAAGAGCTTTCTCTCTTGCTAGATGTAATGCTCTGCCCTCTGCCATACTTCTTAGCAGATATAACATGATGACCTACTCTCTTAGATACTGTCCTTGTGACCACACATCCGTTGAAACAATCCCTCATGTCTTGCTCCACTATTTGCTATATTCACAGCTTCGTAACTCACTTCTGCATCCCATTCTAGAGAAATTGGGAGACTGCTCAGATGCCTTGAAAGTCTGTAGGCTCCTGAGCGGTTTCTCCCCAAAAGACACTGAAATAGTAGCCAAGTTCATTTTTTTGGCCACCGTGATATGCCAAGGATTTTGTAACCATAGTTTTAATTGGTAACGATGTCTCTAAAATTTAACCGTAATTTTTGTATTTCATGGGTAATTTTTATTCTGTATATCTTGGTAATCTTCTTACTCTGTGTAACTGATTTCTTTTATGCCAATAAAGGCTGATGATGATGAGAAATATTCCCCATCAGCAGTATTCTATGAATATGGACTCAGAAGACAGCAAACCACTTCCCCGCCTATCAGACATTTAAAACATCTTGTGGCTGCTGGCAGTAAATCTGCCAGAGCTCTAATTGTGGACTTCTGGCTCACAAAAGTCACTTGGGCATGAGGGATCTTATTGTGGGTTCACTTAGTTTGGGGATACCTTTATACGCATCGCCTCACATTTCCAAAAATGGACCCTTTATACCCAGGCACTGAACTCAACTCAGCGCTGACCAAGATGGATTGAATCAGTTATTAGACTCTAATGGCAATGAAGTGCATACAATTTTGGGGTTGTGATTTTCAGATCATAATTAATTGTAAATTTACTATCGGTTGTGCATGCATGCACACACTGATTCCTTAGTAGCGTCATTTCACATTTTTCTTTTATAACATGAATAACTGTGTGTATATGTATCAGCTATTATAGAATGTTTTTTCAAGGTTTCTACTGTAAAGATGTGCTTTCTGTTGACTCTCTTTTTAAAAGGATGAATCATGAAGTGCTACCCATATGTGAGACCCTGATATAAACATGACACGCTTCTAATAATATAATTTTGTCCAGGAATACACATGTGTGTGCTTAATGTTCCAAATCTCTGGAGTTGTACATGCACATGCCCTCTGTCAAGTACTGTGATCATCAGTTCCTGTACAACTGTATTTCTCAACGAGAAATCACTCCCTTTCCTGCTTGATCTTACTCCCTTTCCCACCCATTTCATAGGGTAGTTTCCCCTTTTTCTTTCCCCGTAGAGCTTTCCTGCCAGAGCAATATTATGAAGTGGCTTGAAGTTCTGGGGGTGGAATCCTGGCTGCTGAGAGGGACTATTTCTAACTCAAGTAACAGCAGAAATACAGCCACCCCACCAACAGTTTTGGGCACCACATTTTAAGAAGGATATAGATAAGCTGGAACAGGTCCAGAGGAGGGTGACGAAAATGGAGAGCAGTCTGGAAACCAAGTCCTATGAAGAAAGGTTGAAGGAGCTGGGCATGTTTAGCCTGGAGAGGAGATGGCTGAGAGGTGATACGATCACCAAGTACTTGAAAGGCTGTCATCTAAAGGATAGTGTGGAATTGTTTTCTGTGGCCCCAGAAAGTTGGACCAGAACCAATGGGCTGAAATTGAATCAAAAGAGTTTCCGGCTCAACATTAG
This sequence comes from Heteronotia binoei, assembly GCF_032191835.1. Taxonomy (NCBI): domain Eukaryota; kingdom Metazoa; phylum Chordata; class Lepidosauria; order Squamata; family Gekkonidae; genus Heteronotia; species Heteronotia binoei. The sequence goes on along the minus strand of NC_083235.1, from coordinate 18,204,765 downwards.
GAAGAACTTCCTGACCGTTAGAGTGGTTCCTCAGTGGAACAGGCTTCCTCAGGAGGTGGTGGGCTCTCCTTCCTTGGAGGTTTTTAAACAGAGGCTAGATGGCCTCTGGAGGACTGGGGGGGGGGGAAGGAGTCTGGGAAAGCAGAAGAACCCCTGCTGGAACCTGGGGATTGGCAAGCTTATGCCCTCTACTCCGAAGAGTCTCAGAGCGGCTCACAATCTCCTTTACGTTCCTCCCCCACAACAGACACACTGTGAGGTGGGTGGGGCTGGAGAGGGCTCTCACAGCAGCTGCCCTTTCCAGGACAACCTCTGCCAGAGCTATGGCGGACCCAAGGCCATGCTAGCAGGTGCAAGTGGAGGAGTGGGGAATCAAACCCGGTTCTCCCAGATAAGAGTCCGCACACTTAACCATTACACAAAACTGGCTCTCCAGATCCTGCCCCCACAATTCTGTGAAGTAGGTTTGGTGGAGACTATGTGACTGGCCAAAGGTTAACCTTTCAACTAAGACTGGGAGATAGAACCAAAACTCTCTGCTCTGACATTTGCCCTGTTGTAGTTCTGATTCTGAACAGATTTCTGTGGCTACCAGACAATCTTAGGACCTCCTGGCTATACTACGCACAATGACATATGACAATTCATCCATAGTGTATGGAATACCTTCTTCTGTGCACTCCTCTCTGTACCCTCAGGTCAAACGGACTGGCCATGTCCATATAACTTCCATCTTAAAATCTTGGATTGCCTCCCTCCAGATGTTGCTGTCAGTTATCCCCAGTCTCTACACAACAGAAATCAGGAAATGACAGCTTCAGAGGATGGATGCTCTTACACTATATCCTTTCTGATCTCCTTCCCCTTTCGCTAAACTCTCTCCCTAACCTGTGTCCCCAAATCTCCACAAATTCCCTACTTGTAGGGCAGTCCGAGCACATTTTCAAAAGTGAAAAATCATCTAATATTTTTCTAATAAGTAAACTAGATTTTGTAAAACCAGTACAGCTTTCAGGAGTGGTCCTAATTTCTGTGATTTGGAAGAAAAGAAAGATGGGTGGGAAAATAAAGAAAGGTTTGACGAAACAAAGTAGAAAATTTGATTGACAAAAGAAAAGAGGAAAAGGAAAAAGGGGAAATGAAGGAAAGTGTTTTATTGTGGAGGGGATGACTGGACAGAGAGGTGGGCAAATCCTTCATTCAGGCATTTTCTTCCCAAGCACTCTCCAAAAGGCTCCTTTCACATCTTTATTTCTAAGGCTGTAAATCAAAGGGTTGAGCATTGGGGTCACCACTCCATAAAACAGGGAGACAATTTTGTCAAGGTCAGAGATGGTTTTGCTTTGAGGCCGCAAGTACATGGAGAGGGCTGATCCATAGAAGATGCTGACCACCACCATATGGGACCCACAGGTTGAAAAAGCCTTGCCTCGTCCCTTGGCTGAGTGCATGCGCATCACAGCCTGGGCAATGCGCCCATAGGTCACCAAGATGAAACTGAAGGGCACAACAAGGACAATAAAGCTGTTGGTCATGATGACAATCTCAACCACATGTGTATCTGAGCAAGCCAGCTTGAAGAACGCCTGAAGCTCACAAGTGAAGTGGTTGATGATGTTGTGGCCACAAAACTGAGTGGGTTGAAGCAGCCGAGGCATCAGAGCAATCACAGTGGCACTGCCCCAAGACAAGGCGGCCAACTGGATACACACCTTCCAACTCATTATGACGGTGTAATGCAAAGGGTTGCATATGGCGGTAAAGCGGTCATACGCCATGACAGCCAGCAAGAAACACTCTGCTATGCCGAGAAGGAGACTGACATACATCCCAATTATGCATCGGGTATAGGATATGGTGGGTCGGCGGAAGAAACAGTTAATCAGCATCTGAGGAATGCTGCAGGTGGTGTAGAACATGTCCAAGAAGGAGAGGTTGCAAAGAAAGAAATACATCGGTGTGTGAAGAAGGGGACTCAGAATGATTAGGGCAATGAGAAGGCTGTTACCGAATAGTGTGAGGAGGTAGAAGATGAGAAAAACCACAAACATCACCATCTGAGCCCTGGGGTGATCGGAAATCCCAAGCAAGATGAACTCGTTCACGTCGGTCGTGTTGCTATCCCCCATATGGTCCTTTCCTGTTTTGTTCCCTGTAAAAGAAATAGAAACATACTTCTTGGGACACAGCACATCTTGGATATTCTCTGGATTTCTGAATTGTGGTTCAGATAGTGGCACAATAGATCAGAGAAGGCCAGTGAAATGTTAGGAAAAGGCAACAGAAGTCCATTTGTGGAACATCAGCAATTGTCCTTGAAAAGTAAGTTGACCTTGAAGTATATCTACCTACTATGTTTCTAGACATCGATTCTTCCAAGGCATTTAGAATAACACACATAGTTTTCTACTCCCTCATTTCATTCTCACAATAACTGCATGGGTGAGGTCAGACTGAGGATTGAACTGAGTTCTCTCTGGGCCTTGATTCATACATACCCCTGCATCACATTATTGTATGTCAGCCGCTAAATAACATCTTGTTGAAAACTGTAGAACAAAATGTATAGCAATAATTGTAAATCATTGAAAATAAACTTTGCTTTGCAATGGTTTACTTTCTGCAGATAAGACTAAAAAATTAAACTTACCTTGCTTACTATACCCGTTTCCTCCTGCTCTGATTCAGATTCAGAACCTTTAATGGCATAAATACTCTTGAGTTGAGAATCTCATATGATTGTATAAAGTCTGTGTTCACAAAAAGAGCAGCAATTTCAGTCGTCTTGCATGAACAGTTGGCAGCACTCTGTATGGTAACAGACTGGGGATGTTTGTATTGAAAGACTTGTTAAAATACTGGCTTGAACCAGCTTTGGGTATTTGAAAAGCCCAAAGCAGATAATACTACTAATAGAAGATCTGTATGTCCGATCCTTTGTGAGACATACAACATAAGTACTGGGATGGGGGTCAAGAAAGAGCCCTGTTCTTCTCAGCCTTGAAGATGATTCAATTAATTTATCTTTCAGCAAAATCTGTCCAAGAAAGGAAATGTAATGGGTGATAGAAGACACAGTACCTTAAAAAAAAACCCACTAGAATCCTAAACAGGAATATCTACATGGCTCCTTTCAAGAGATAAATCTCAGAACTGGACTCTGCTTCACTATATCCAGGCATCTCTTCCAGTCATCTACAACCAGGTTTGATTTCTAAATTCGCTGTATTCTCTAGTGGCTTATGAATCTTTGGCTTCATCATGGCAGGTCTCCTTAGAGCAAAACAAACAAGCCTGGGGCTGATGCAACAACAAACTGGCTGTTAGGTAACCTCTACGGTAGACCAAACTCAAAGGTTATTCAGTTGCTCAAAGGATAAACTTGTAGAAGAGAGTTTTGGTGACTGAAATGAGCAGAGGCTGGGGTGACATATCCATTTGGTCTTTAGGATATCATTTTCATTCCTTAAGGCCAGGCAACTAGATTAAACCCTCTTCTTATGAGAATGCTATTTTTGTTCACTGATCACAGAGTATAAAACTTTGCAGTCCTGGGAGCAACTGAATGAGTGAGGGTGAGGAGGAAGAACAATACCACAGACCTGATTGGAGGACGCTTTTGGGTTCCTCCAAAACACTTCCTTCTCCCATTAAGGAGAGGATAGCTGGGACTGTGCTTTTTAATACAGGAAAGGCACACTTTGGGAGAGGAGTACATGGGCTCCAAGAAGAAGTAAGTGCGTATGTTGGCAGATATTCACAGGTAGTTGAGCCGAAACAAAGTTGTCTTCAGTGATGCAATGAAAGCAATGATACCTGTGGATGTTTCGTGAACCATTGTAAGCCACCTTGAACCAAGAACAAAGTCAAGATATAAATGTTTTAATAAATAAACAAATATGGATAACCATTGGTATGTAGAATCATGATCTATTGAGAGCAGGACTTTTTTGTAGAAAAGGCCCAGCAGGAACTCATTGGCATATTAGGCCACACCTCCACATCACCATTGTTTCCACACAGGCTTTTTTTTGGTAGAAAAAGCCCATCAGGGTCTAATTTGCATATTAGATCATACCCCCTGAAGCCAAGCCAAGCTAAATGGATGAGGAATTTATTATTTTCTCATTTTTAGTTTTATTATTGATGAAAGTGCACATGCTTGAAAGGGTTTTTTTTTTTTTACTGCAAAGAGAAACTGTCTCAATATTTGTGTTAGAGGACTATTTGGTTTTTGATAACTATACATAATAGAAGATAAGACCCTGGGACACTCTGCAATTTTATGACCTTGGTTGCCCTGGTGAAAGCATTTATTTGTATTTAGCCATAAGTCATTACAAACCAAAGGTAAAATAGATATCACACCACTGGTAAATTTGGCCTGGCTACTAAGCATTTATAATCAGAATCTGACTTTTGTTCATCAACAAAAGAATCAATTTTCTAGTAGCCTAATATCTAATTCTGATACTATATCAACTTAACCCAATAGAGGAGAAATTCACCATATTGGGTCTTTCCCTTGCTTTAAAAAAATTCAGTTGTGCAAAGTGTAGCTATTTTAGCAATCAATGACTGTATGAAGGATACTGATTTTCAATAAACTTCAGCTACAGCCCACCAAATGTCTTTATGCCTATTCAATTTAGCTCCAGCGATTCCACGTCAATATTCATATTCTTTGAGCAGATGCTCTAACCAAAGGATTATTGTATTGACCAAAGAATTACTCTATCTGTAGCTAAATTTCTGCTATCTTCAATGAAAATATGGGCCAAGATAATATCTTGTGTATAATTTACTCAGAATCTGAGTAAACCCTTATATTATTAGATATTCTAGGAAGAATTATATATGTAGAGATTTGATGTAACTAATTAATATTGGGGGGGGGGGGTTCTGATTTTGTACAGCTCATAACCCATAATAAACTTTGACTCACTTGAATGATATTTAAAAGTTGGAGAAATCTTGCAAAAATATTCCTGGCTTGGGGTAACTTTAGGTCTCTCAGTATGACCGAATGCAGGACTTTTTTTGTAGCAGGAACTCCTTTGCATATTAGGACACACACCCTGATGTAGTCAAACCTGTCTGGGAAAGCCCATGAGTACAAACTCAGTCACAGTGGTTCCATTATCCCAGTCTTCCATGTTTCCTGTAGAAGGGAAATGGAGAATCATAGTAATATCTGTATGAAATTCCATCTTGTAAACATGTCAGTGCATCCTTTGATTAAATGTCCAAATGGACATTCAGATAAATATCTTGGACCCAGAGTGGAATTGGACCCAGAGTGGACTGAATATGCACACAATGCATATTGTATGCCTTTCAATCTCAACCACACCAATTGGTCCAGTTCACAACTTACCATACTTTACTAAATGAATTTGATTTTACCCACAGTTATCTGCAACTCTGGAGAAAGTGAGCTTATTTCAAAGAAGAAATTAAATTGCAGTGGGAAAGAGATCTGTTTTCAGATGAAACTGAGTAATTTGTTTCAAATACTTGTCACTTTTTATTTTGAGTGTTTGTCAGTGATCAAATAGTTTAATTTGTACAATATTAGGACAATGTTTATATGTGCTCTTTGTTGCCTCTGCGATCTCATCATTGAAGAAAATCATACAACATTTTTCATTGAGGGTGAATAAAATTGTTATTCTGTGTTGCAGTCTGATTAAGTTAATTCTGTTTCAAGCGCAGAAGAAAAAATAATAATTGAATGTTGACTTAAGTAGACTTAATGAATGTAGGAAAAGGGGAAAAGGAGATGTCCCCTGTGCAAGCACCAGTCGTTCCCGACTCTGGGGTGATGTTGCTTTCACAACGTTTTCACAGCAGACTTTTTACACGGTGGTTTGCCATTACCTTCCCCAGTCTTTTACGCTTCCCCCCCCAGCAAGCTGGGTACTCATTTTACCAACCTCGGAAGGATGGAAGGCTGAGTCGACCTTGGACCGGCTGCCTGAATCCAGCTTCCGCTGGAATTGATCTCAGGTCGTGAGCAGAGAGTTAAGACCACAGTACAGCAGTACTGCTGCTTTACCACTCTGCGCCACGGGGCCGCTAATGCATGTAGAGCGGGAGTCAAATTAGATGATACTTTTTTAAAAAATAGCCAGGCATGGGTAGCCCCAGCTGAAAGGATCTTGAAGAACAGGTGCAAGGTGAAAAAATATTGATTAAGTTCTACTGGATTAAGCACTACTGGAAAAAATATTAAGTTCTACTAGTTCTACATGTTTCACAATTCACTTTGTCAGGGGATCGTTTCCAAAGTTATCCAGTTTCCACCTTAATAAATATTTTTAATAATAAAAAAAATTCACCTTGCATCTGTTCTGCATTCTTTCTGCCTTCTGGTGCAGCCATTCTTGTTTCTTCACTGCTGGTAACCCCAGCTGAAAAATGCAGGGAGATATTTTGCCTTAAGAAATTGGTGGCATGGAAGGAAGGTCTTCCATCACAGTTCTGAGTCAAATTAGGTTCTCCCTTATTTTAAAAGTGATATATCTCACAGCAGTTGTGTGGTTCTAGGGAGTCAATCAAGTTTGGGTTCTCTTTAAAAATAAAATTTCAGTTGCAATTTAGATTTAAGCAGGGCTCTTTTTCTAGCAGGAGCTCCTCTGCATATTAGGCCATGTCCTCCTAATTTAGCCAGTCTTTCTGGACCTTATCGTAGGCCCTTTAAACTCTTGGAGGATTTACTACATCGGGGGGCATGGCCCAATATGCAGAGGAGCTCCTGCTAGAAAAAGAGCCCTGGACTTAAGGATGAAGGACATTGCTTCTTGAGAGATGCATTATGTGAATCCAATAATACCATAACAGATGTCATTCTGACACATGGTGGTGGAAAGTGCCATCAAGTCACAAGTGATTTATGGTGACCTCATAGGGTTTTCAAGGCAAGAGATGTTCAGAGGTGGTTGGCCACTATATGCCTCCACATCATGATCCTGGTCTTCCTTGGAGTTCTCCCATCCAATACTAGCTTTGATAGCTGTGCTTAGCTTCTGAGATCTGACAAGATTGGGCTAGCCTGGGTTATCCAGGTCAATCTGACACACAGAGCTGCCTTATCCCTTATTTATACTTATTAATTTATAAACCACCTTCCCCCGAAAAGCTCAGGGTGGTGTACATTAGGCGTACAACAAATTAATCAAAATATCAGTTAATCGATTCCAGAATAAAATCATTATAATATAATCATTGATGGTTGGTGTGTTTCTTTCCCTCTGAAAGAGGTAGAACATGGGCCAGTTGAGATTGGGAGGGGGCATTGCTGTCCTCAATCATAGGCATGGTGGAACATCTGTCTTGCATGCCCTGCTTAACTGTGCAACGTCCCACAGGACATGGATGTTACAAGGCAGAGAGTTCCACCAGGCAGGAGCCAGGGTCCTGGTTCTGATCAAGGACAGCTTGATATCTTTTGGACCAAGGACCACTAATAAATTCTGATCGTCTGAGTGTAAAGCTTTTTGGGAGACATACTGGGAGAGGCGGTCCCAGAGGTACATTGGTCCCGGACCACGTAGGGCCTTGGAGGTAAAAACCGGAACCTGAATACTGAATCAGTTGCTTGGTCTCAAGCAGCAGGCTCTCACATCATTTATTTGTTGCCAAATACTTTCAAAATTGGTTAAAAGTCCTGCTACGAGCAAAGCTGTTGCTTCAAAACAACCCCCCTCCATGCCTAAGAAAAAATGGACATTTGGCTTTATCATCCATGTGGTGAGATGAATTAATTCGCAATTGACTATGAATGCTGAACTTGCTTATTTTATTTATAAAAATATTCACCTCCTGTCTAAGAAAATACTGAGAATCTGTGTGACCCCTATTATATGTTTAAAAAAGCAATACATGATATTTAGTGATTTTGTACACTTGCACTTATCTGTTTTTCATGACCGCATTGCAAACTAATGGATCCCCTACCACAAAAGAAAGACTTAAACACCACAACTGGATTAAATGAAGGCTTCATTCATTATTTTATTAATGAATTGTTATAGGTAGATGAGAGCTAGCACCCCGATAGCCTAACCAATGGGTTCACTGATCTTGTGCCCTTCTGCCCTGGCTTCAGGGAAACTTAGCTGCTAACTTGGCAGCTCTTTCTTGGTCTCTTGCTCCACATCAAAAGATTTACTAAGCTTTTGATCAAGACTGGGCATGAGTCTGGCCACGGAGCAGGTGTCACTGGGGGTGTGTGGGAAAGGCATTTGTGAATTTCCTGAATTTTGCATGGGGTTGGATGTTGAACTAGATGACCCTGGAAGTCCCTTCCAATTCTATGATTCTAAGGCTGTTCCCCACACTGGTCAACCTGAAGATCCAGGCATCCACCAAGAGCAGAGATGAAGTCTCTTTCCACAGCACTTGGATCAGACAGTCTAAATGTCCAATTTGACTACATCCCCCTATCCTAAGTTTCCTCTGGATATTCTCATGTTTTTGATGTCTCTTTCTAAATACTGTTGACATTTGATTATTATAAAGAAACCACTGACCTTGTCGGTTGTGAAGACTGACAGAATCATTCTGCAGTCCTTTTATGATGGCGTTTCACCACAGCGCTATCCCTGCAACTGTTTGCACCAAAGTGCCATGTCAAAGAAAAAACTCATAAAGTTGTGGAACACACTCATGTGAATAGCTGTAAGGGTGGGAGAGGGGGAAGGAAACCCCAAGTCTTGTAGAACCAAAATAGGTCCAATATTATATGATAGCAAGGCTGGTATCCTCTTAGGGCAAATGGAAATCAGCTTCACTGACAGGAACTCCTGAAATTTCAGAAGCAGAGAAAGAGGATAATTTTTAACAGGGGTGTAGAACATATAGAATGGATCTATCCATAAATATTAGCTATGACAGGTAACGAAGTCCCATGGTCTGTAGATCTGGACACCAGCCCTGGAGCAGAAACCGCCAAAACTTTTGAATTTATCCCTGAAGTGTATCCAATCACTTCCAAGTCTTTATCTGGTTCTGTCCTTCCTGAAAAGGTAAATTAGTTTTTGCTGGCCACTACTGGAAACAGAATACTGAAATAGGTGGAAATTTGGTCTGGTACTGCAGAACACATAGGTTGGGCTGTGGTTTCCCCTTTGGTTAATCATCTATGTTCAAGCGATGGGTGTTTCCAGTCATCTAGTGCCATGGGATTGATCTAGATGCAACTGAAGTAGCAGCTTGGTTTGGAGACAAAGCAATTCAGATGTTCACGATGGAAGTCCACATTACAGATCTTGTTTCATTTAATAAACCTCAAAAACATCTGTACTGTTTCCCCTGCCAAATGCTTTCTTTGTGATAACCAATCTTCCCACTCTCCATCACTATAATACAAACATTAATATAATGATTTCCCAACCGCACTAGAAGTTCTACATTGAATCTATAGATGCCGTTCAATCTTACTTAAGTCCCGCTCAGTTCAACAGGGTTTTCTTTGAGGTGCAGATGGGATTTTGGATGTGATCCTTCTCACACTTGCTGGAAACAAAGAAGACCCATTGTATTTAGTGAGGCTTCTTCCCAAGGTAAAAACTGTATAGCTATTGGTTTGTATCTCCAAGTCCACTCTCCCCTCATACTTCTATAACAACTTTTTAAATCTAACTGAGGAGGAAGTGTTTCCTTCATATCCATTAAGTTTAGTTAACATTTTTCAGCAAGAGTGAATATGACACAAAACACTCGATTATTATCCCCAAGTGTTTGCTATAATTTTTTTGGGGGAAAGGTTCATACCAAAAGAGAATATACTAGTTTTTCTGTACGTTGTCATATATTAGATGGAAGTTTAAGAACCACACTAGGAATTCGATGATAAGCAAAGATCTGGGAATCGGTGTCTCCATCAAATACATGAAGAAGATGAAGATGATATTGGATTTATATCCCGCCCTCCACTCCGAAGAGTCTCAAAGCGGCTCACAATATCCTTTACCTTCCTCCCCCACAACAGACACCCTGTAAGGTGGGTGGGGCTGGAGAGGGCCCTCACAGCAGCTGCTCTTTCAAGGACAACTCCCAAGAGAGCTATGGCTGACCCAAGGCCATGCTAGCAGGTGTAAGTGGAGGAGTGGGGTATCAAACTCGGTTCTCCCAGATAAGAGTCCGCACACTTAACCACTACACCAAACTGGCTCTCCTTCTGAAATCTTCTGACACTTCTGAAATCCGTCTCACATCCACAAATTAAGAGCATAACAATGCAAAGCTGCCTGAGAGTCTGTCAAGGTTAGTGTTGTCCTCTTTTGGTTAATTGCCAAAAGTCTTTCCGATCATCTACCACCAGATCATTTTAACTGGTGGTGTTAGGGATGCAGCTGCACTTTTCTCATGTTCCACTAGAAACTGGGCCATAGCTTAATGTCTTTCTCATAAAAAAATAAAAAGTATAGCTCAGTGGAACTACACCTCCTTTGCTTATGGTTCAATATTTAATCCCCTTTCAAGGACCACTCCTAACATGGAATGTTAATAGTTTTTTTGCAAATCCATCCAATGCAACTGTGAATGAACTCAAACGCTCTAGAATACATTCTGAAAAAAAAATGTGAATGGGTTTTATATTCTGGAATTTTAAAAAATGAAGATACCTCATGACTCACTTTATTCTCTCTTTCATTGCAGCCTGCAAAATCTAGAATGGTTTCACCAAAGCAGTTATAGTCTATCCATGAACATTTTAAAAGATTCCATCCTGAAGATCATAATTGCCCCCCCAGTCGGAATGAAGAAGCAGACACAAGTGTTGGGTTTAAAACCGGGCCGCTTTATTAAAACATTAAATAACTGTAACTGGCAGGAGGGGTGAAAACCTGACCAGACAAGCCCTGGGGTCAACCCTGGACCCCACCTTGTCCAAAGGGCGAGCCACCCTGCCCCCAGCACAAGCCCGCCAAATTTGGGTTGTAGCTGAGCGGCCAGGCCTCGAGCCACCACCATCCGAGCCGGCATCAATCCCTGTGGAAAGATCCGCCCAGGTGAGGCTCCCTGTGATCTGCAATCCCCGCACTGAGCCATGTAGCCCATCTACGGTTCATACAGACCACCGCACCAACGGTGCTAGGCCATAGGTGCTCCCCTGGAAAACCCTGTGGCCAACCTCCTCTAGCCACCGCCAATGCCAAGCCTCTGCTTTGGCATTAGCGCCCCAATGGTTGGCCCAGAGCCAACCGCACCCCCTGCCGAATTTCGTCTAAAAAGGCCCGGTTACCCAAATCAGAAAGGTGAACACCATCCGGCCGATACAGGTCAACTTGCTCGACCCGTATGGCCGGATGCGGGAGAAAGATTCCTAGTCCCCCTTCCATAGCTTCTGCATAGCCCGATTGGCCTTACGCCTGGCTCGTTCCACACTGCCCGGTGAAATGGCATACCTCCACACTCTACGTGGCAAAATTGCCGACCAAACCAAGATAACCCCAGGCCACCTCCGCCGAATTTCCCGGAGGTTGGCCAAGGCCTGCTGGGAGAGAGCTTTCCCACGCAGCAGCCCCAAGTCGTTCCCACCCAAATGGACGACAAGAATGTGTGGAGGTGCTGCCTTCCATTCCCTGAAAAGCAGGGGCATGATCCCGGGCCAGCGCAGCCCCCGACGACCCAGCCAATCCACAGTGGCCCACGCACTGAGGCCAAGCTGGGTGCCCACTGAAGACCGTCTGGCGAAATGGGCAGCCCAGAAAACCATGCTGTGCCCGCAGATGAGAACGCGACGTCTCTCACCACGAGCACCAGCACCTGAAAAGACAAACAACTGTCAGCATACGGTAACATCAATACAACCCCACCAGGCCCCCCACCTACATCTAGGTGACCAAAGGGCGAACATACATTTTGTAAGCCGACGACCGCCATCGGCCTATATGCTGAATGGCAGAGGGCGTGTAACCCATAGAAGCGGCTGTGGAGGCCGCCCCAATCCTAAAGGAATGCGTTCCAAATTTGAAGCCTTGTAAACCCAACCTGGCCAGAGCCCTACTTATGACCTTCCAAAATTGATATTTGGTGAGAGGGGAGCCGTCGGCATGTCTTAAAAAGGGGCCTTCAACATTCCCTCTAACGCGAATGTAACGCCGGACAGCCCTGACCGGACATAAGTCCTGAATGGAGCACATACCGATCGTGATGACGGATCCCCTCTGCCTTTGGTCAGTCTTGGACCGGCGAATTGTCAGAACAAGCTGACTGTTAGCAATTTTGATATCCTTGGATTGGAGCGCCCTCCCAGAAGTATCAGCCTTGGACTGAACTACCAGCTCGCTTACACGCAAGGCCCCAAAAAAGGCCAACAGTGAGGCAGCATGAAACAATGCTGCTTCAAAGGGGGAGGAACAAACACAGGGCCAACCCCCAAACAACCCACGAAGGACAGACGGGGATATAGGTTGCCTATCATCAACCCGCTGGGCCCGCTCCCGGGCCCAACCCTCGAGCATTTTTTTAACCCTAAAATCGCTAGTATATTCAGGGAAACCACGGGCCTTGCTAGCAAAAGCCAATGCTGCAAGTTGGCCCCGAATGGATTTCAGCCCCAGGCCTCTTTCCTTCTGGTGCACACAGAAATGCATAATGTGCTCCACAGGGAACGGCCAAAGGTCAGGCAGTGCCGCCACACTTCTGAACTCCCGAAACTGAATGGACGCTCTGTCGTACGCCTTCCTGGTGCTAGGAGCTAGTGCCAACTGAATGGCCCTACCGGCTTCCTTTTCCCAAGACGCCACAGTTCCTCTGGCATTTTCACTGGCCAAGGATCTGCTTCTGGGGCCAGTTCTCGAAAACGCTCCATCTGTTGGCGAGACAGAGCATCCGCCACCCCGTTACATACCCCAGGTACGTGCCTAACCAGGAATAAAATATTCAACCGGAGGCAACGCAGGGTGAAAGACCTAACCAAATTCATAACCAACACCGATTTAGAAGACAACGAATTGATAACATGGACGACCGCCAAGTTATCGCACCAAAAGAGGACCAAATGGTTGGCTAGCTGCTCCCCCCAGAGCCAAACGGCCACCAGGATGGGAAAAAATTCCAAAAACGTCAGGTCCCTACAGAGCCCGCTATCCAACCATTCCGCGGGCCATTGCTCCGCGCACCAATGTCCTCTAAAAAATACACCCAAACCGTTGGCACCGGAGGCGTCAGAAGAAATCTGAAGCTCTGCTTCTACCTTCAGATCCTCCCTCCAGAAAGAAATGCCATTGAAAGATTCCAAAAAATCCTCCCAGACCTCCAAGTCTGCTCGCATTCCAGAAGTAACGCGGGCCCTGTGATGGGGGAGGCGTAGCCGGCCCATAGCGTCACAAAGGCGCCTACAAAAAGCCCTACCTGGGGCCACCACTTTGCAGGCAAAGTTAAGGTGGCCCACAACCTGCTGTAGTTCCAGCAGCGAAACCTTCCGCTGCCCCTTCAAAGTGGCCAGCCGGGCCTTCAGGTCGGCGACCTTGGCCTCCGGCAAACGTGACGTTTGTTGCAAAGTGTCAAGCTCAATGCCTAAAAAAGTGAGGACCGTGCTTGGCCCCTCAGTCTTCTCGTGTGCCAAGGGAACCCCGAGTTCGAGGGCTAATTCCTGAAATGCGTTCAGCAACTTGGCGCATTGCTCAGACCCTGCTGGACCGACAAAAATGTAGTCGTCCAGGTAGTGCGCCGTAGCATTGACCCCGGTCTTGTGCCTGAGCGCCCATTCCAAAAAGGAACTGAAGCGCTCAAACGCCGCGCAAGAAATTGAGCAACCCATCGGCAAAGCCCGGTCCATATAAAATTTTTCCTCAAAGCAAAAACCAAGTAGCTCAAAGTCCCCGGGGTGAACAGGCAAGAGGCGAAAAGCGGACTTAATGTCGCACTTCGCCATCTCCGCCCCAATCCCGCAGGACCGCACCACTTTGACCGCCTGGTCAAAGGAGGTATAACGCACCGAGCATAATTCCTCGGGAATAGCGTCATTTACCAATGCTCCCCTAGGGTACGACAGGTGGTGAATAATGCGATATTCACCCGCAACCTTCTTGGGAACCACCCCAAGGGCGATACCCTCAATGTGGGAAACGGGGGTGCATCAAAAGGTCCCAGGACCCTTCCTTCCAGACATTCTTTGGCTATTTTTTCCCGGACCACGTGCTTGAGCCCAACAACAGAACGCAAATTAGGAGCCAAAAAGGGGGCCCTAGGCCCCTGATAGGGAATCCGAAAACCTAAGCTAAACCCGTCACGCATATACCGAGCATCAGCCGTGCACGGGTATAAGCGTAACCACTTATTGAGAGCCGTCAGGCGGATGGGGCTGGGCCCCTTTACCAGGGGGGTTCTGACCGCCCCCACCGCCCCCAGGGCGCTTGCTGCCCGGCCTAAACTTAGATCTGCTACAGGCCGACAGTGCGTGGGGTCCGCCGCAGAGAGGGCACTCATGCCGGAACTTACAGGGCTTCCTGGGACACGCACCCTTGGATGCGAACTCCTAGCAAAGCAACCGGGTTTGAACCGACTGGCCCGCGGTGATGGGGGCCCCTGTAGAAGACTGTTGTTGTTGTTGCACCCTCAGCACTAAATGGCCGCTATCGGACCTGTCCCCAGCATTTAGTTTTGCTGGGGACATCAGCTGCAACCACAGCTGCTGGTTTATTTGGTCCCACGGCATTCCAGGATTAACTGCGGCCCTCATCCGGAAAGCTTCGTTATATTGCAGCCATGCTGCACCGGCGAAGTCCGTGTACGCCCGATATACAATGTCTATATATTGAAAGAGGGCGGTCGCCCTAGCCGGCTGCGCTCTTGCAATGACTCCGGCATAGATCAAAAATCCCGGCAACCAATTCGCCCAAGATCTATCCACTTTTCTCCTCTTCAGTTTCTCCTTCTCCTTATCATCGAGCTCGTCCTTATTCTTCTTTTCGAGCTCTCTGAATAGGAGACTGAAGACGTCCACGTATTCGCCGCAAAAGAATTTTCTCCCGCGTAGCGACTGTCAAATGGTCACCCAGGGGTAAGGAGGTATCCCCATATGGGAGGACATGAAAGGGAATGCTGGCATTAGGGTTAGGGGGGTAAAACCACCCACTACCCTGAGCCACTGGCCAAGCCCCCTGAAGCTGAGCAAACTGCTGACCACCCCACGGCAAAATGCCAGGTGTGGACGGGGGGGTAGAAACAGCAGGTGGCACGATGGCGCTTGCCTGCTGGCCAACTGGAGGAATGACCGAGTTGGGCAGCGGGCTAGGTGTGTGAAAACCCCAAGCCCACGGCTGGACAGGACCCAACTGCTCACTGACTCCTAGCTGCCCCACACCCCAAAATGTCCCACCCTGCACCGGCTGGGGGGGAGGAGGTTGAATGGGGCCCCACGGCCACCCATGACTTGGCTGAAAAGGGGGCTTACCACTGTCATCCGTGAAGACCCCGGCGCCACCTGGGGTGCGAAGCTCACTGCCGCCAGGTGCACCGCCGCCCGGTGCCACACCCGATGGGCCCTCCTCCGGATCCTCCTCCTGGTCTGGTTCCAGTGGTGTTTCGGTCTCAGCTGGCCCACCCTGTAAAGCAGAAAGACGTGCGAGCACTTCTGTTTCAAAGGTCAGCCTTGCTGACCGGCCTGAGGCCCGGCGGCGTCCCTCCCAAATGGGAGCACCCCTAGCGACTCTCTCCTGCTCTAGGGCATCCAGCTGGCCCATAATGGCCAGCCGCACCTGCTCACTTTCAACCTGTTCTTCCACTGGGAGCTGTTGCTGGCCCCGCCCACGGGGTGGGCGGGCGGGCTGTTTGCCCTTTGATTTGCCCTGCCCTTTTTTGGGTGCCATCCCAAACGCCTCTATGGCACTGGCCAAAAGCAGGAGTGACTGCAACCCCACTCAAAGGGTTCCCTCCCAGCACTCCCTTGCCAATTAATGTGGTGGAAGGAGGGTTAGAATTAAAGGAGACGTCCCCGCGCACTCTTGCCCACCAACCAAAAAAGAGACCCCAATTGAGCCCCCAGGCAGCAGTGCCCCAAACTACTGCACCCTGTGCACAAGGAAAGGAGGTCAGGGGGGGGGCGTTTCAGGAAAGCCTCGCCCAACTCACCCCAACCACTAGCCCAGCAGGCTCAAACCAACGTGGCCAGAGAAAAAAGGAAAAAAAAAAACGGGGGGGGGGGGGAGGGGGAAGGGGTTTACCTGCCAGCAGGGCCTACACTAACAGGCCGAATGCCTCAGCCACCCAGCTCCACGTGTGGAAGGCCCTAATAGGCACCAGGAACCCCCTTTCCGTAGAACCCAACCACGAGGCTACTGCCTACTGCTGGCCCAGCGCTTGCGACCACCAACCGACTGTGAAACGCTGTGCTCCTCCCCCTTATAAGGCAACGTGGCCGGCCTGTAGCCCAGCACCGTAAAGCCCTAGCGCCACGCTGGCCTCCGCTTGGGCCACTAGCTGGCCCCCAGGACTGCCCCCACACGGCCTCGCAAGCGCTGCTCCCCTGTCGCCTGCGCCCCATACAGCCCGAAGGGCTTAGCTGCGCAAGCCTCCCCGGCCCAGTCCACCCAGGCCCCAGAAAACGCCGCGCAAAAAGACTCAGCCTCGCAGCGCCGATCAGCTGGCCGCACGCGCCGCCCGAATGAGGGAAAGAGCCGAAGGAGCCGGGGCCGCGCCGTCCAACCGCTCCCGCTCAGGTCCCTCGCCGCCGCAACGCTCCCGACTCTCTCACCCAGAGAGCCAAACAAACTGCGTGGCAGGAGGGCGGGAACCGAGGCTTATAAAGCCCCAATTCCCCGCACCAGCAAACACCCATATATCGGGTGATGCTGCTCCTCCCTCCTTCCGGGAGGGGCAAAGATGGCCCCCAGCCTCAATACCTGCAAGCAGGCTCGGCTAGATAAGGGCCGGACCTTGTCTTTGGGAGCCCAGAAGACAACATCCCATGGAGACAATTAGCCATGACAAGGAGAGCAGAAGCTCAAATTGTAAACTTGAAGTTGCATCACTTCAGATTGAACTAGTTAATGAGGACATTTCTCTAGATATCTTAAAAATCCAAAAGTTGGTAAAGGGATTTACTCCAGTTCCTGGCTTGAAATGCCTTTTTTAGCATGCCTTCTCTCCCCCCCACCCCCAGATTGTTATTATCAGGCTATTATCTTCATCTTCTTTCCCTCCTAGAATTATAATTCCCAATGACATTTCAGCACAATACAAATTCAAAATTTGGAGATTGCTGTGCATACAGAATTAAAAGTTAAAATCATCATGGCCTGTATCCATGGGAAATTTCCATTGGGATTCTATCTGTGGGTTGTGGATTTCTTGTTTCAGTAAGAACATGAGAGAAGCCATGTTGGATCAAGCCAATGGCCCATCCAGTCCAACACTCTGTGTCACACATTGGCCAAAAAACCCATGTGCCATCAGGAGGTCCATCAGTGGGGCCAGGACACTAGAAACCCTCCCACTGTGCCCCCCCCCATGCACCAAGCGTTAATGCCCCAGACAGAGAGTTCCAACGATAAGCTGTGGCTAATAGCCACTGATGTACCTCTGCTCCATATGCTTATCCAATCCCCACTTGAAGCTGTCTATGCTTGTAGCCACCACCACCTCCTATGACACTCTTCTGATTAGACTCCAAATGCCCCTTTGAACACTTTTCCTCATGGACAGGGAACCTCCAGGAACACAGGGGAGGAACTGGAAGGCTTCAGTGGGAGAAGGGCATGAACCCCCACTCCCATCAGCAGAAATTCACACAGGACCAACACTTTGATAAAGTGATGAAGGGCAAAGCCTCCATAAGAACATCAGAATGATGAAGCGATGAAGGTCAAGGCCTTAATAAGAACATCAGAAGAGCCCTGCTGGATCAGACCAGTGGGCCATCTAGTCCAGCATCTTGTCTCACACAGTGGCCTTCCAGTTCGTCTGGAGAGCCAACAACAGGGCAGAGGCCTAGGCCTTCCTAGGATTACCATCCTCCTAGTCCCAGTGGGATTCCTCTGGTTTTGGGGGCTCCAATGCACCTCCAGGCAGCTGTCATGTGGGGAGAAGTCCTGCCCCCAACCCTGACCACCTGCAGCTGCTCCTCTCCCTCTCCTCTGACAGGATGTGAGGGGTCCTTCAGTTGATAGACAGGGAGCATGTGGCCCATTGGTCATCTGGAGGGCCCTTTGGATCCTGCAGGAGGAAGAGGGGCGGGTGCTATCCTCGCTTCTTCTTGAAAGCATTTAAAGGATCCCATTGAGTCCTTTTGAGAAGAAGCAGAGGGCTTGTGAGCATGCACTCCAAGCCAGAAATTCATGACTCAGAGTGCATCTGCACACACACACACCCCGCTTCTTCCCCAAAGGGTACCTTTTGCCCTTGCAATACCTCTGAATTCAGTGTCAGCAAAGTTATTGCAAACACTGACAACAAATTGGGTTTTGCCTTTCAACCAAGAAAAAGAAGGAAACCTATTTGCTTCATTCATGTATATATTTATTATGCAAAAATTAATGTACACTGATAACGTGATATTAATAACATACCATGTTCATTGAAGCCACACACAGAAACATGGCTAGACATATTCATTCTAAGAGGATATCAGTATAGACCGGGGTAGCTGAACTGTGGCTCTTTCACACATATTGTGTGGCTCTCGAAGCCCCCACCGCCCCATCACCAGTTTGGAGAAGACATTTCTCTCTTTAAACCACTCCTCCAAGCCAAGGCAGCTGGTGGCTTGGAGAATGCATTTAAAGTTCCTTTATTTCCATCTCTCTCTCTCTTCCTCCCTCCTTCTTTCCTGTCTTGTGATTCAGAAACATCTGATGTTCATGTTTTGTGGCTCTCAAACATCTGAGGTTTATTCGGTGTGGCTCTTATGAGAAGTATGTTTGGCCACCCTTGGTATAGACAATGAGTCTACAAGTGGTTTACTTCTCTGTTTTCCTCCCAATCAGCCTCCAAAAGGCTCCCTTCACATCCCTGTTCCTCAGCCTGCAGATCAAGGGGTTGAGCATTGGGGTCACAACCCATAAAAGATAGACACTACTTTTTCCCTGTCTGAAAGTCTTGTCCTGAGGCCTAAGGTATGCAGCCATGGCGGTGCTATAGAAGATGCCCACGGAATCCAGATGAGAGCCACAAGTGGATCAAGCTTTGCCCCGGCCTTCAGCTGAGCGAATGTGCAGGACAGCTAGACCAATGTGCCCATAGGTCAGAAGGATGAAGGCAAAGGAGAACAGAAGTGTGAAGACGCTCGTTATCAACATGTTAAGCCCATTGGCACGAGCATTCACTTAATTTTTTTTAAAGTGAAAAAGTGAGAAGTATATCAAGTAAATTCTCTTTTGCAAGACCAGGATGGGGTTCTCGAATTGTTCTTCTTAGGGGTCATTTCTGTGGGGATGAGACAGCTGGAGGTTACATGGTTTGGAGCAATTCTAACCCCTGTTTTCTGCAATTTTAACCCCTGAGAAAAAAAGCAGAGGTTTAAGTGGCTTAGTGCCATTTTCTGCTCTTCATGAACCCCCACAAACTGCCTTACAATTTGTGGAAGTTTGTTTTAATTTTTTTTTATTAAATTTGAATATAAAAAGGGTAGGAAATGCAGAGTTACAGAAGCAAAAAAGGGAAGGGGAAATAAGATAGAAAAACATAAATAAAAATACAAAGTATTTGCCCCCCCAGTCGAAATAACGAGGCAACAAACACAATCTGGGTATAAACAGGACCACTTTATTAACTTGCATCAACTGGCATGGGGCAAACTGAACTAACAGGACAGGCCAAGGGAAACCCCTGACCCTTCCTGAGCGCAGAAGAATAGATGCTTTCCAATTGTGGTGCTGGAGAAGACTCTTGAGAGTCCCTTGGACTGCAAGAAGATAAAATCAGTCAGTTCTAAGGGAAATCAACCCTAACAGTTCCCTGGAAGGTCAGATACTGAAAGGGGGTAGGGAGGAATTTAGCCCCTGGCATTACAGCAGCATCTGGGCTACCTCTTAAAAGATGCTAATGGAGCTACTTGAAGAGACAATGGGCAGCCCTCTCCTCCAGGCAGGAAACAGAGTGAAGAGGGCGTTGGGCTAGACTATCTCCAGAAACGAACTGGAGATTTCCCAGATCGCATAGGCGTTTCCAGCGGTCATTTTGTAAGTAAAGTTCCTGTACAGCTGTATTTCTCAATGAGAAATCACTCCCTTTCCTGCTTGATCTTACTCCGTTTCCCACCCATTTCCCACCCATTTTTCTCTCACCTTAGAGCTTTCCTGCCAGAGCAATATTATGAAGTGGCTTGAAGTTCTGGGGGTGGAATCCTGGCTGCCGAGAGGGACTATTTCTAACCCAAGTAACAGCAGAAAGGGTTCTTTTTCTTGAATTTGTCACTCTAATACAGCCACCCCACCATCAGTTTTGGGCACCACATTTTAAGAAGGATATAGATAAGCTGGAACAGGTCCAGAGGAGGGTGACAAAAATGGAGAGCAGTCTGGAGACCAAGTCCTATGAAGAAAGGTTGAAGGAGCTGGGCATGTTTAGCCTGGAGAGGAGATGGCTGAAAGGTGATACGATCACCGTCTTCAAGTACTTGAAAGGCTGTCATCTAAAGGATAGTGTGGAATTGTTTTATGTGGCCCCAGAAGGTTAGACCAGAACCGATGGGTTGAAATTGAATCAAAAGAGTTTCCGGCTCAACATTAGGAAGAACTTCCTGATCATTAGAGTGGTTCCTCAGTGGAACAGGCTTCCTTGGGAGGTGGTGGGCTCTCCTTCCTTGGAGGTTTTTAAACAGAGGCTAGATGGCCATCTGCTAGCAATGAAGATCCTGTGAATTTAGGGGGAGGTATTTGTGAGTTTCCTGTATTGTGCAGGGGGTTGGACTAGATGACTCTGGAGGTCCCTTCCAACTCTATGATTCTATGATGTGCTCCCTATCACAACAAAATATTGCAGCAAACAATCATGCAAGTAGTGATTCAAAACCCTTGTGTGAAGATCTGATGATGCAAACACCACTAATTGCTTCAAAAAATATTTGACAAAAACGGAAGGAAAAGTTCAAACTTCCCATATGGCTTGAGACTGCGATGGAAAAATCAGACATCTGGAAATACAGGGTGAAACAGCTGACATCTTTAAACCTTAGACTCTCCCCGGTGTTGGAAAACACACAATCGGAGAGGAGTGAATGATTACTGTGGGGCGAGATAGGGATGATGCTGTTTGATTGTGCATTTTCAATCTGCAGGGTAACAACAATAACATCAGATCAAACAGCTCATCTGACCGCAACCTATACTTGAACTTGTGGAAAAGAAGATGTAAGGACAGGTTACAAAGAGAGGCCAGTTTTGTTGCTATATAGAGCGCAATAACATCACTTTGAAGTAAGAAATATCAGAAGATGAAGACCGACTGAACACATTTATTTTCATTTGCATCCTGTTTTCTTCTGAACTTGTTTGACCATATGCAGAAAATACAAACCATCAGTAGAGAAAATGGGTTACACAGTCAGAATAACCTGGTACTGGCACTATCTCTTGCATTCAAATGCCAAACAGACTAGAAATGATCTGTCACATTTTAAAGAGCACGGAGTGGCATACATCATTCTCTGTTCATTCCCCCCCCCCCGCCCCAACAACTCTGTGAAGTAGGTTTGGTGGAGACTATGTGACTGGCCAAAGGTTAACCTTTCAAGTAAGACTGGGAGATAGAGCCAAAACTCTCAGATTCTGCTCTGACATTTGCCCTGTAGTAGTTCTGATTCTGGACAGATTTCTGTGGCTATCAGACAATCTTAGGACCTCCTGGCTATACTACGCACAATGACATATGACAATCCATTCAGTTCCATAGTGTTTGGAATACCTTCTTCTGTACACTCCTCTCTGTGCCCTCAGGTCACAGGGACTGGGCATGTCCATATAACTTCCTTCTCAAAATCTAGGATTGCCTCCCTCCAGATGTTGCTGTCAGTTATCCCCAGTCTCTACACAACAGAAATCAGGAAATGACAGCTTCAGAGGATGGATGCTCTTATATTATATCCTTTCTGATCTCCTTCCCCTCTCGCTAAACTCTCTCCCTTACTTCTGTCCCCAAATCTCCACAAATTCCCTACTTGAAGGGCACTCGGAGCACATTTTCAAAAATGAAAAATCATCTAATATTTTTATAATAAGTAAACTAGGTTTTGTAAAACCAGTACAACTTTCAGGAGTGGTCCTAATTTCTGTGATTTGGAAGGAAAGAAAGATGGGTGGGAAAATAAAGAAAGGTTTGACGAAACAAAGTAGAAAATCTGATTGACAAAAGGAAAGAGGAAAAGGAAGGAAGGAGAAATGAAGGAAAGTGTTTTATCGTGGAGGGGATGACTGGACAGAGAGGTGGAGGGCAAATTCTTCATTCAGGCATTTTCTTCCCAAGCACTCTCCAAAAGGCTCCTTTCACATCTTTATTTCTAAGGCTGTAAATCAAAGGGTTGAGCATTGGGGTCACCACTCCATAAACCAGGTAGACAATTTTGTCAAGGTCAGAGATGGTTTTGCCTTGAGGCCGCAAGTACATGGAGAGGGCTGATCCATAGAAGATGCTGACCACCACCAGATGGGACCCACAGGTTGAAAAAGCCTTGCCTCGTCCCTTGGCTGAGTGCATGCGCATCACAGCCTGGGCAATGCGCCCATAGCTCACCAAGATGAAACTGAAGGGCACAACAAGGACAATAAAGCTGTTGGTCATGATGACAATATCAGCCACATGTGTATCTGAGCAAGCCAGCTTGAGGAACACCTGTAGCTCACAAGTGAAGTGGTTGATGATGTTGTGGCCACAAAACTGAGTGGGTTGAAGCAGCCGAGGGATCAGAGTCATCACAATGGCACTGCCCCAAGTCAAGGCGGCCAACTGGATACACACTTTCCAACTCATTATGACAGTGTAATGCAAAGGGTTGCATACGGCGGTAAAGCGGTCATACGCCATGACAGCCAGCAAGAAACACTCTGCTATGCCGAGAAGGAGACCGACATACATCCCAATTATGCATCGGGTATAGGATATGGTGGGTCGGCGGAAGAAACAGTTAATCAGCATCTGAGGAATGCTGCAGGTGGTGTAGAACATGTCCAAGAAGGATAGGTTGCAAAGAAAGAAATACATTGGTGTGTGAAGAAGGGGACTCAGAATGATTAGGGCAATGAGAAGGCTGTTACCGAATAGTGTGAGGAGGTAGAAGATGAGAAAAACCACAAACATCACCATCTGAGCCCTGGGGTTATCGGAAATCCCAAGCAAGATGAACTCGTTCACCTCGGTCGTGTTGCTATCCCCCATATGGTCCTTTCCTGTTTTGTTCCCTGTAAAAGAAATAGAAACATACTTCTTGGGACACAGCACATCTTGGATATTCTCTGGGCTTCTGAATTGTGGTTCAGATAGTGGCACAGTAGATCAGAGAAGGCCAGTGAAATGTTAGGAAAAGGCAACGGAAGTCCATTTGTGGAACATCAGCAATTGTCCTTGAAAAGTAAGTTGACCTTGAAGTATATCTACCTACTATGAGCCAGTTTGGTGTGGTGAGCCAGTTTGGTGTAGTGGTTAAGTGTGCGGACTCTTATCTGGGAGAACCGGGTTTGATTCCCCACTCCTGCACTTGCACCTGCTAGCATGGCCTTGGGTCAGCCATGGCTCTGGCAGAGGTTGTCGTTGAAAGGGCAGCTGCTGTGAGAGCCCTCTCAGCCCCACCCACCTCACAGGGTGTCTGTTGTGGGGGAGGAAGGTAAAGGAGATTGTGAGCCGCTCTGAGACTCTTCGGAGTGGAGGGCGGGATATAAATCCAATATCTTCTTCATCTTCTTATGTTTCTAGACATCGATTCTTCCAAGGCATTTAGAATAACACACATAGTTTCTACTCCCTCATTTCATTCTCACAATAACTGCATGGGTGAGGTCAGACTGAGGATTGAACTGAGTTCTCTCTGGGCCTCGAATCATACATACCCCTGCATCACATTATTGTATGTCAGCCGCTAAAAAACATCTTGTTAAAAACTGTAGAACAAAATGTATAGCAATAATTGTAAATCATTGAAAATATACTTTGCTTTGCAACGGTTTGCAGTGGTTTACTTTGCAATGGTTTACTTACCTTGCTTACTATACCCGTTTCCTCTTGCGCTGATTCAGATTCAGAACCTTTAATGGCATAAATACTCTTGAGTTGAGAATCTCATATGATTGTATAAAGTCTGTGTTCACAAAAATAGCAGCAATTTCAGTTGTCTTGCATGAACAGTTGGCAGCATTCTGTATGGTAACAGACTGGGGATGTTTGTATTGAAAGACTTGTTAAAATACTGGCTTGAACCAACTGTGGGTATTTGAAAAGCCCAAAGCAGATAATACTACTAGTAGAAGATCTGTATGTCCGATCCTTTGTGAGACATACAACATAAGTACTGGGATGGGGGTCAAGAAAGAGCCCTGTTCTTCTCAGCCTTTGAGATGATTCAATTAATTTATCTTTCAGCAAACTCTGTCCAAGAAGGGAAATGTAATGGGTGACAGAAGACACAGTACCTCAAAAAAACCCCCCCACTTGAATCCTAAACAGGAATATCTACATGGCTCCTTTCAAGAGATAAATCTCAGAACTGGACTCTGCTTCACTATATCCAGGCATCTCTTCCAGTCATCTACAACCAGGTTTGATTTCTAAATTAGCTGTATTCTCTAGTGGTTTATGAATCTTTGGCTTCATCATGGCAGGTCTAATTAGAGCAAAACAAGCAAGCCTGGGGCTGATTCAACAACAAACTGGCTGTTAAGTAACCTCTACGGTAGACCCAACCCAAAGCTTATTCAGCTGCTCAAAGGACAAACTTGTAGAAGAGAGTTTTGGTGACTGAAATGAGCAGAGGCTGGGGTGACATATCCATTTGCTCTTTAGGATATCATTTTCATTCCTTAAGGCCGGGCAACTAGATTAAACCCTCTTCTTATGAGAATGCTATTTTTGTTCACTGATCACAGAGTTTAAAACTTTGCAGTCCTGGGAGCAACTGAATGAGTGAGGGTGAGGAGGAAGAACAATACCACAGACCTGATTGGAGGATGCCATTTGGTTCCTCCAAAGCACTTCCTTCTCCCATTAAGGAGAGGAAAGCTGGGACTGTGCTTTTTAATATAGGAAAGGCACACTTTGGGGGAGGAGTACATGGGCTCCAAGAAGAAGTAAGTGTGTATGTTGGCAGATATTCACAGGTAGTTGAGCGAAACAAAGTTGTCCTCAGTGATTAAATGAAAGCAATGATACCTGTGGATGTTTTGTGAACCATTGTAAGCCACCTTGAACCAAGAACAAAGTCAAGATATAAATGTTTTAATAAATAAACAAATATGAATAACCATTGGTATGTAGGATCATGATCTATTGAGAGCAGGACTTTTTTTGTAGAAAAAGCCCAGCAGGAACTCATTTGCATATTAGGCCACACCTCCACATCACCATTGTTTCCACACAGGCTTTTTTTTTGTAGAAAAAGCCCATCAGGGACTAATCTGCATATTAGGTCATGCCCCCCGAAGCCAAGCCAAGCTAAATGGATGCGGGATTTATTATTTTCTCATTTTTAGTTTTATCATTGATGAAAGTGCACATGCTTGAAAGGGTTTTTTTTTTTTTACTGCAAAGAGAAACTGTCTCAACATTTGTGTTAGAGGACTATTTGGTTTTTGATAACTATACATAATAGAAGATAAGACCCTGGGACACTCTGAAATGTTATGACCTTGGTTGCCCTGGTGAAAGCATGTATTTGTATTTAGCCATAGGTCATTACAAACCAAAGGTAAAATAGATATCACACCACTGGTAAATTTGGCCTGGCTACTAAGCGCTTATAATCAGAATCTGACTTTTGTTCATCAACAAAAGGATCAATTTTCTAGTAGCCTAATATCTAATTCTGATACTATATCCACTTAACCCAATAGATGAGAAATTCACCATATTGGGTCTTTTCCTTGCTTTTAAAAAATTCAATTGGGCAAAGTGTAGCTATTTTAGCAATCAATGACTGTATGAAGGATATTGATTTTCAAGAAACTTCAGCTACAGCCCACCAAGTGTCTTTACGTCTATTCAATTTAGCTCCAACGATTCCACGTCAATATGCATGTTGTTTGAGCAGATGCACTAACCGAAGGATTATTGTATTGACCAAAGAATTACTCTTATCTGTAGCTAAATTTCTGCTATCTTCAATGAAAATATGGGCCAAGATAATATCTTGTGTATAATTTACTCAGAATCTGAGTCAACCCTTACATTATTAGATATTCTAGGAAGAATGATATATGTAGAGATCTGATGTAAGTAATTAATATTGGGAAGGGGGGTTCTGATTTTGTATGGCTCATAACGCATAATAAAGTTTGACTCACTTGACTGATATTTAAAAGTTGGAGAAATCTTGCAAAAATATTCCTGGCTTGGGGTAACTTTAGGTCTCTCAGTATGACCGGATGCAGGGCTTTTTTTTTGTAGCAGGAAATCCTTGGCATATTAGGCCACACCCCCTGATGTAGTCAAACCTCCAAGAGCTTACAGTTGGCCCTGTAAGAAGAGCCCTGTAAACTCTTGGAGGACTGGCTACATCAGAGGAGTGTAGCCTAATATGCAAAGGAGTTCCTGCTACAAAAAAAGCCCTTCCCCAATGCAATGTCAACCAACTCATTACAAACACTGGTAACAAAAGGGTTTTTGCCTTCTAACTAAGAAAAAGAAGGAAGCCTCCTATTTGCTTAATTCATATTTATTTATTATGCAAAACATTATGTACAATGATATTGCGATATTAACAACATACAATGTTGAAATCAATAGAAGTAGCATACAGGATCATGGAAATCTGCTAGACATATTCATGCTGAAAAGATATCAGTAGGGATGCTGAGTCTGGAAGTGGTTTACTTCTCTGTTTCCCTCCTAATCAGCCGCCAAAAGGCTCCCTTCACATCTCTGTTTCTCAGACTGTAGATCAAGGGGTTGAGCATAGGGGTCACAATCCCATAAAAGATAGACACTATTTTTTCACTATCTGTGAAAGTCTTGGCCTGAGGCCTCAGGTATGCGGCCATGGCAGTGCCATAGAAGATGCTCACGACAACCAGATGAGAGCCACAGGTGGATAAAGCTTTGCCCCGGCCTTCAGCTGAGCGGATGCGCAGGACAGCTAGACCAATGCGCCCATAAGTCAGCAGGATGAAGGCAAAGGGGAACAGAAGAGTGAAGATGCTCGTTATCAGCATGTTAAGTCCACTGGCTTTAGTGTCAGAGCAAGCCAATTTCAACACTGCTTGGAGCTCACATGTAAAATGATTTACCGTATTGCGGCCACACAACTGTGCTGGCATGCTATAAAAGGGTACAATGGTCAAGAAGAAAGAGCTGCACCACAGGCCAACTGCCAGTATGATGCACAGCTTCTGGCTCATGATTACATTATAGTGCAATGGGCTGCATATGGCCACAAAGCGGTCATAAGCCATGACAGCTAGTAAGAGATACTCAGACACTCCCAGAAAAAGGCCGACACTCATTTGTGCAGAACACCTGCCCCAAGGTATAACAGCTTTGTCTTTGAAGCTATCTGCCAGAACCTGTGGGACATAGGTAGAGACATAGCAGACATCGATAAAGGAGAGGTTGCAAAGGAAGAAATACATGGGTGTGTGGAGATGAGAATCCACCACAATCAATAATACAACGAGACCGTTCCCAACTATGGTGACTGTATACATGGCTAAGAAGAGGACAAACATTGCAATGCGCATGTGGAGTTGTCTGGGAAAGCCTATGAGTACAAACTCAGTCACAGTGGTTCCATTATCCCAGTCTTCCATGTTTCCTGTAGAAGGGAAATGGAGAATCATAGTAATATCTGTATGAAATTCCATCTTGTAAACATGTCAGTGCATCCTTTGATTAAATGTCCAAATGGACATTCAGATAAATATCTTGGACCCAAAGTGGAGTTGGACCCAAAGTGGACTGAATATGCTCACAATGCATATTATATGCCTTTCAATCTCAACCACACCAATTGGTCCAGTTCACAACTTACCATACTTTACTAAATGAATTTGATTTTACCCACAGTTATCTGCAACTCTGGAGAAAGTGAGCTTATTTCAAAGAAGAAATTAAATTGCAGTGGGAAAGAGATCTGTTTTCAGATGAAAATGAGTAATTTGTTTCAAATCTGCCACTTTTTATTTTGAGTGTTTGCCAGTGATCTAATAGTTTAATTTGTACAATATTGGAACAATGTTTATATGTGCTCTTTGTTGACTCTGCGATTGCATCATTGAAGAAAATCATACAACATTTTTCATTGAGGGTGAATAAAATTGTTATTCTGTGTTGCAGTCTGATTAAGTTAATTCTGTTTCAAGCGCAGAAGAAAAAATAATAATTGAATGTTGACTTAAGTAGACTTAATGAATGTAGGAAAAGGAAAAAGGAGAGATACCCTGTGCAAGCACCAGTCGTTTCCGACTCTGGGGTGATGTTGCTTTTACAACGTTTTCCCGGCAGACTTTTTACGCGGTGGTTTGCCATTGCCTTCCCCAGTCTTTTACGCTTCCCCCCCAGCAAGCTGGGTACTCATTTTACCGACCTCGGAAGGATGGAAGGCTGAGTCGACCTTGGGCCGGCTACCTGAATCCAGCTTCCGCCGGAATCAATCTCAGGTCGTGAGCAGAGAATTCAGATCACAGTAGTGCAGTACTGCTGCTTTACCACTCTGCGCCACGGGGCCGCTAATGAATGTAGAGCGGGAGTCAAATTAGATGATACTTTTTAAAAAATAGCCAGGCATGGGTAGTCCCAGCTGAAAGGATCTTGAAGAACAGGTGCAAGGTGAAAAAATATTAAGTTCTTCTGGATCCCTACATGTTCCACAATTCACTTTGTCAGGGGATCATTTCCAAAGTTATCCAGTTTCCACCTTAATAAATATTTTTAATAATAATAAAAAATTCACCTTGCATCTGTTCTTCTGCATTCTTTCTGCCTGCTGGTGCAGCCATTCTTGTTTCTTCACTGCTGGTAGCTCCAGCTGAAAAATGCAGGGAGATATTTTGCCTTAAGAAATTGGTGACATGGGGGGAAGGTCTTCCATCACAGTTCTGAATCAAATTAGGTTCTCCCTTATTTTAAAAGTGATATATCTCACAGCTGTTGTGTGGTTGTAGGGAGTCAGTCAAGTTTGGGTTCTCTTTAAAAATAAAATTTCAGTTGCAAATTAGACTTAAGCAGGGCTCTTTTTCTAGCAGGAGCTCCTCTGCATATTAGGCCATGTCCCCCTAATGTAGCCAGTCTTTCTGGACCTTACAGTAGGCCCTTTAAACTCTTGGAGGATTGACTATATCGGGGGGCATGGCCCAATATGCAGAGGAGCTCCTGCTAGAAAAAGACCCCTGGACTTAAGGATGAAGGACATTGCTTCTTGAGAGATGCATTATGTGAATCCAATAGTACCATAACAGATGTCATTCTGACATGGTGGTGGAAAGTGCCATCAAGTCACAAGTGATTTATGGTGTCCTCGTAGGGTTTTCAAGGCAAGAGATGTTCAGAGGTGGTTGCCCACTATATGCCTCCACATCATGATCCTGGTCTTCCTTGGAGGCCTCTCATCCAATACTAGCTTTGATAGCCGTGTGTCAGAACTTAAGAACTTCAAACAGATCCCATACTTGGTTACAGAGCTAGGATTTTATTGGAGAGAACTAAGCACTGAAAGAGACGAGATAACAGTGATGGCGAGGGCCAGCACCAGCGCAGTTTTATACACTAAAGCAAACACATCACAAAGCCACAATTCACACCGTTACAAGCACATCTGTCTTCCCACCATCCACTATCAGCGAGGAGGTTGCCTCCTCGCTCTGAAGGCCACACGGCTTGGCTTCAAAGGGCACCAGTGTGAGAATGTGCAGAGACACATCATAACTCAGTCTACAGCCCTAAATAT
Organism: Heteronotia binoei; assembly: GCF_032191835.1. NCBI lineage: Eukaryota > Metazoa > Chordata > Lepidosauria > Squamata > Gekkonidae > Heteronotia > Heteronotia binoei. The sequence goes on along the minus strand of NC_083235.1, from coordinate 18,174,734 downwards.
TTTGGATTCCAGTAGGGCAAGGTTAATTGCTACATAGGCACTTGGGGTTATTGGGAGGTTACAACATGGAGTCAGTTTGGTTCAGTTACAATCCCTGCATGAGCAATACTGAGATCACAATACAAGTACTGGTTACATTGCAGTGAAGCATCAGCAATAGTTACAAGTTCTGACATACTGCCCCCCCTAAGCGCCCCCCCCCCCCGCGGGGAGCCAACTTGGGCTTGTGCGGGTACAGTAGGTGAAATTTTTTCAGCAGTTGCGGTGCGGATACATCCTGTGACTTGACCCACTCGTCACAGCTCGGGGGGAAGTGTTTCCATCTGATCAAGTAATACAACTGGCCCCTTTTTACTTTGGAATCCAGAATCTCCTGGACCTCATGGTGAATCTGACCCCTCACTGTCGTCGGAGGGGGCGGCGGGGCCCTGGGATGGAATGACGTAGCACCAGGGTCTTTCCGAAGGAGGCTGCAATGAAAAACAGGATGGATCTTACTTAGAGACTTGGGCAGGTCGAGTTCTACGGTTACCTTATTTATGACTCTTTTGATTTTAAAGGGCCCCAGGAACTTTAGTGCAAGCTTGCGGCATGTTTGCGGGAGGGGGAGGTTCTTTGTAGATAAGAAGACTGTATCCCCCACCCTCAATTCCCACTCGGGGGAATGTTTTTTGTCAAACTGCTTTTTGTATGCCTTTTTCGCTTCCTCCAGATTTTCCTGAATACCCTTCCAGCCTTCACGAAGGCCCTCCCACCATTGTTGGCAAGACGTGGGTTCGGAGGGGCTGGCGGGGAGGGCGAGCGTGGGGAACGGCTTGCCCTCGTAGCCGTTAATGATTTGGAAGGGAGAAGTTTTAGTAGAACTGTGGAGGCTGTTGTTATAGCCATATTCCGCAAGGGGGAGGAGGTCCATCCAGTTGGATTGTTGGAAATTAATGAAACAGCGGAGATATTGCTCAAGAAGGCCATTGACCCTCTCCGTCTGTCCGTCTGACTGGGGGTGGTAGGCAGAGCTGAGTCCTTGCTCAATGCCTGCGAGTTTGCAGAACTCCCGCCAGAAGTTAACAACGAACTGCGTTCCGCGGTCACTAATGACCTTGTCTGGGAATGAGTGTAGTCGTACGATGTGAGTAAAAAAGAGTTGAGCGAGCTTTTTTGCTGTGGGGAGTTGTTTACAAGGGATGAAGTGGGCTTGTTTTGAAAAAGTGTCGACTACCACTAGAATGACTGTCTTGCCATGTGAGGGGGGGAGTTCGACAATGAAATCCATGGAGACCACCGACCAAGGCCGGTTGGCCGTGGGGAGGGGAACAAGGTGGCCGGGGGGCTTACCCCCTCTTCGTTTTGCCATGAGGCAAGTGGGACAGGCGAGAACAAATTCGGAGACGTCTTTTTTGATTTTTGGCCACCAAAATTGTCGGGCGAGTAAGTTGAGCGTTTTGACATAGCCGAAATGGCCTGCTAGGCGACTAGAGTGGCAGCGTTCGAGGACTTCTTTACGGAGGGGGCTGGGCACATAGATTTTGCCATTGTGCAACCAGAGACCGTTTTCGCCCTTAGTTAAGTTAGGCGGGAGGTCAGTTTCAAGGTTTGATTCCGTGAGGAACCGGGGCAGAAGGTCTGCGTCCGGAGGGCAGGTTTGTTTTCCTGAGCGGGTGGTGACCCCGCCCGATATGGCGGAGGGGGGAATGAGTGAGTCCACCACTTCCTCTCGGAGACTGTCGTGCTGAGGCATGCGGGAGAGGGCGTCTGCCAAAAAATTTTTTGAGCCTGGGATGTGTTTTAACACGAAGTCAAATTTTGCAAAGAAGCCTGCCCATCGGATTTGTTTTGCAGTCATTTTGCGGCGCCCGGTGAGGGCTTCGAGATTTTTGTGATCGGTCCAAATTTCAAAAGGGACCCTCGCTCCTTCGAGCCAGGAGCGCCAGGTTTTGAGGGCAAACATGACTGCAAAAGCTTCCTTGTCCCAGACTGACCAATTTCTTTGCTCATTAGAAAATTTTCTCGAAATGTAGGCACATGGATGGAGCACCCCGGTTTCCCCTTTTTGCATTAATATGGCTCCGATTGCGGCGTCGGAGGCGTCGCATTGGACCACGAAGGGTTTCAACTCGTCAGGATGTGCTAACACGGGTTCTGAAGTGAAGAGGCGTTTTAGTTCGGTGAAAGCTTTTTGGCAGTCAGGCGTCCACGTTAGGCGTGCGCCTGGCTTTTTCGCCTCCTCGCTTTTGCCCTTGGTTTTTAGGAGTTCAGTTAGGGGAAGCATGACTGTGGCGAACCCTTTGATGAATTCGCGGTAGAAATTTGCGAACCCGATAAAACTTTGGAGCTGTTTGCGGGTCCGGGGGGGTTCCCAATCCAGTACTGCTTGGACCTTTGCGGGGTCCATTGACAGTCCCTCCCCCGACACCCGGAAGCCCAGATAGTCAAGCTCAGTTTTGTGAAATTCACATTTTGCCAACTTGGCGTACAATTTGTGTTTACAGAGGGTGCTTAACACTTTTCTGACCAGTGGCACATGAGATTTGAGATCTTGCGAATAGCTAATGATGTCATCAAGGTACACCACCACCCCCTTATAGAGGAAGTCTCGTAGCACCTCATTGATAAAGTTCATGAATACCCCGGGGGCCCCCTGTAGTCCGAACGGCATGACTAGGTACTCGAATTGTCCTAGAGGGGTGTTGAAAGCCGTTTTCCACTCGTCCCCCTCCTTGATGCGGACGCGGAAGTACGCGTCTCGAAGGTCAAGTTTGGTGAATATCTTCCCTTTCGCTACAGTGTTCAATAAGTCTTTTATCAACGGGATCGGGTAGGCGTTGGACATTGAAATCCCGTTTATCGCACGAAAATCTGTGCAAAGTCTAAGCGTCCCGTCCTTCTTCTTTCGGAAGAGGACGGGGGCGGCATGGGGGGCTGTGGCCGGTCGTATGAACCCATGCTTAAGGTTTTTGTCCAAAAACTTTCGGAGTTCCGCTTTCTCCGCCCAACCCATGGAGTATAGTTTCGCCTTGGGAAGTTGTTGCCCCGGGATCAATTCAATGGCGCAATCCGTGGGGCGGTGGGGTGGTAACTCATCTGCTTCTTTTTCGCTAAAAGCTAGCCTTAGGTCCCGATACTCCTTGGGAATCGAAGCGACTTCCTCAAGTGTGAGGCAAGCCCATTCGTTTTGGGGGGGAGCGTGCGGCCCCCATTCGGGGCGCCAGTGGTGGTGTTCGCACCTCCAATCGGGGAACCGGACGATCTGTTCCGCCCACCTTATGTCCGGTTGGTGGCGGGCGAGCCAAGCCGAGCCTACCACCACATCGAAAGAGCAAGAGGGGACGATTACGAAAGTTTCAATCCCCCAGTGCTCCTCGGTTCCTACCGGGACCGCCTGGGTCTCAAGAGTGCATGGTTCCCCCCTCATGGGTCCCCCGTCCATCTGTTCAAATTGTATCGGTTGCGGTAGAGGCGAGGTGGCTAATCCTAGTGCCTCTACCAAGCGGGGGGTAATCAGGTCTCTGTTACACCCTGAGTCGATTAGCGCTCAGGCGTGCATGAACCGCTTTAAGTTTGGATTAAGGAGGGTAACGGCCATAAACAATAAACCCCCAGAGGCTCTCACCATGAGGAGTGCCGGCTGTTCTTGGACCTGCTTTGCGGCACCCATTAAAGCAGGTCGCTGTCATTTCCCGCCGACTCGGTGTCATCCGACTCTTCGGTTGATTCCTCCACGGCTGTCAGGTCGGTGGTAAAATCCTCGTCAGTCGCCAAGGAAGTGGCGACGGAGCCCCGACTGGGCTCCTTCGAGCGGCTACCCTTTTTCTTCTTCGGCCCCGAGGCGGTAGGTTTCGCCGAGGGTGGCGTTGCTCCTGTTTTAACGGGGCAGTTGGCGGCGAGATGATCCGGGTCTCCACATCTGAAGCATTTGCGCGCGGCGGAGGGGGTCGAGGTCGCTGGGGTCTTCCTCCCTTCCGCTTTAGTCGGAGTGTGTTTGGCCACCTTCTTCCCCAACTGCTGCCGGCGCATCCCCACATGTTGGAGGTTGGTCTCCACCTCCCCGGCCAGTTGGATCCATCCGACCAGTGTGTCGGGTCTCCCTTGGCTGTAGCAGCGGTCGAGGATGTTCGGGTTCAAGCCATTGCGGAACGCGGTGTACTTCATGACTTCGTTCCACCCCCGGGCCGCCGCACAGTATCCTAGGAACTCAGTGGCATACTCGCGAGTAGTGCGGTTGCCTTGCTCTATGCGCTGGAGGGCAGCGATGGCTTTCTCTTCTCGAAGAGGGTCGCCGTACTGGCGGAGCATCGCGTGCAGGAACCCCGCGACTGTTGCTAGCTCGGGCTTCCTTCCCGTGTAGAGCCCCACGTACCACTTGCGGGCCGGGCCCCTCAGTCGGGACGCGATGTGGTTTACTCGGCTGGCCTCTGTCGGGTAGTCGGCACCCCAGTGGGTGAAGAACGTGTCGCATTGTATCGTGAAGTACTCCACGTCCTCTGCATTCCCGTCGAATGTAATCTTCAGCTCTCTGCCCCTGCCGTCGCCCCCCCCCGGAGAGGCGGGGCCAGGGATCACCGGGGGTCCCCCTGGGAGCGGGGCCTGGGGTACCGCCGGCGGCGGGGTCGGCAGCATCAGGGCGGGTGGTGCCGGTTGCACCGGAACGGGTGGTGCCGGTGGCGCCGGGGCAGGCGGTGCTGGTGGAGCGGGGGCGGGTGCCACCGGCGGTGCTGGGGCCGGCGGGGCCGGTGGAGCTGCGGGCGGCGGCCCCAGCGGCAGCCCTCCTCCTAAAACCGGGATCCCCAGGACCGCAGTTTGCAGGGTTCGAAGTTGGTCGTAGATCGCGCCCAGATTCTGCTGCATGTCCTCCGCCATCGACACGCGGGACCTGTGCACGTCGTCGTGAATTTCCCGTACCCAGTCGAACAAGTCGTTGCGGAGGGTCCGGATCGGGTCGTCCCCACTTCGCGCCCCCGGACCTTCTCCTTGGTCCTCGTCGTCGTCTCCGGTTCCTCCTTCGCCCAACATGCTTCGGTACCGTTGCTCCGCGGCGTCGATCGCTGCCGTGGACTTCCGCGGGCTCCAGGGTCGTGGGGCGGGGAACGCGTCGACCGAGAAAGGCGCTGGGACCTTAATTTTGCGCCTAACCCCCGTCACCTTCGGGTCGAGCGGCGGATCGTCTGTAGGGGTGGTGGGCTCTCCGCTGTCTGGAACTTTTGCCGCCATCGGACCAGGTTTCCAGTTCAGATAAGCCACGGGACAATGGGATCACTGTTATAATGTCAGAACTTAAGAACTTCAAACAGATCCCATACTTGGTTACAGAGCTAGGATTTTATTGGAGAGAACTAAGCACTGAAAGAGACGAGATAACAGTGATGGCGAGGGCCAGCACCAGCGCAGTTTTATACACTAAAGCAAACACATCACAAAGCCACAATTCACACCGTTACAAGCACATCTGTCTTCCCACCATCCACTATCAGCGAGGAGGTTGCCTCCTCGCTCTGAAGGCCACACGGCTTGGCTTCAAAGGGCACCAGTGTGAGAATGTGCAGAGACACATCATAACTCAGTCTACAGCCCTAAATATTTTGGATACCAGTAGGGCAAGGTTAATTGCTACATAGGCACTTGGGGTTATTGGGAGGTTACAACATGGAGTCAGTTTGGTTCAGTTACAATCCCTGCATGAGCAATACTGAGATCACAATACAAGTACTGGTTACATTGCAGTGAAGCATCAGCAATAGTTACAAGTTCTGACACCGTGCTTAGCTTCTGAGATCTGACAAGATTGGGCTAGCCTGGGCTATCCAGGTCAGTCTGACACACAAAGCTGCCTTATCGCTTATTTATACTTATTAATTTATAAACCACCCTTCCCTGAAAAGCTCAGGGTGGTGTACATTAGGCGTACAACAAATTAATTGAAATATCAGTTAATCAATTCCAGAATAAAATCATTATAATATAATCATTGATGGTGTTGGTGTGTTTCTTTCCCTCTGAAAGAGGTAGAACATGGGCCAGTTGCGATTGGGAGGGGGCATTGCTGTCCTCAAACATAGGCATGGTGGAACATCTGTCTTGCATGCCCTGCTTAACTGTGCAATGTCCCGCAGGACATGGATGTTACTAGGCAGAGAGTTCCACCAGGCAGGAGCCAGGGTCCTGGTTCTGATCAAGTACAGCTTGACATCTTTTGGACCAAGGACCACCAATAAATCCTGATCTTCTGAGTGTAAAGCTCTTTGGGAGATATACTGGGAGAGGCAGTCCCAGAGGTACATTGGCCCCGGACCATGTAGGGCCTTGGAGGTAAAAAACGGAACCTGAATGCTGAATCAGTTGCTTGGTCTCAAGCAACGGGCTCTCACGTCATTTATTTGTTGCCAAATACTTTCAAAATTGGATAAAAGTCCTGCTACGAGCAAAGCTGTTGCCTCAAAACAACCCCCCTCCATGCCTAAGAAAAAATGGACATTTGGCTTTATCATCCAAGTGGTGAGATGAATTAATTCACAATTGACTATGAATGCGGAACTCGCTTATTTTATTTATTAAAAACATTCGCCTCCAGTCTAAGAAAATACTGAGAATCTGTGTGACTCCTGTTATATGTTTAAAAAAGCAATACATGATATTTAGTGATTTTGCACACTTGCACTTATCTGTTTTTCATGACCGCATCACAAACTAATGGATACCCTACCACAAAAGAAAGACTTAAACACCACAACTGGATTAAATGAAGGCTTCATTAATTATTTTAATTGTTATTAATAATGAATTGTTATAGGTAGCACCCCGATAGCCTAACCAATGGGTTCGCTGATCTTGTGCCCTTCTGCCCTGGCTTCTGGCAAACTTAGCTGCTAACTTGGCAGCTCTTTCTTGGTCTCTTGCTCCACATCAAAACATTTACTAAGCTATTGATCAAGACTGGGCATGAGTCTGGCCATGGAGCAGGTGTCACTGGGTGTGTGTGGGAAAGGCATTTGTGAATTTCCTGAATTTTGCATGGGGTTGGACGTTGAACTAGATGACCCTGGAAGTCCCTTCCAATTTTATGATTCTAAGGCTGTTCCCCACACTGGTCAATCTGAAGATCCAGGCATCCACCAAGAGCAGAGATGAAGTCTCTTTCCACAGCACTTGGATCAGAAAGTCCAAAGTGTCCAATTTGACTACATCCCCCTATCCTAAGATTCCTCTGGATATTCACATGTTTTCGATGTCTCTTTCTAAATACTGTTGACATTTGATTATTATAACGAAACCACTGACCTTGTTTGTTTTGAAGATTGACAGAAACATTCTGCAGTCCTTTTATGATGGAGTTTCACCACAGCGCTATCCCTGCAACAGTTTGCACCAAAGTGCCATGTCAAAGAAAAACTCATACAGTAGTGGAACACACTCATGTGAATAGCTGTAAGGGTGGGGGAGGGGGAAGGAAACCCTAAGTCTTGTAGAACCACAATAGGGCCAATATTCTATGATAGCAAGGCTGGTACCCTCTTAGGGCAAAAGGAAATCAGCTTCTCTAACAGGAACTCCTGAAATTTCAGAAGCAGAGAAAGAGGATAATTTTTAACAGCAATGTAGAACATATAAAACGGATCTATCAATAAATATTAGCTATGACAGGTAACAAAGTCCCATGGTCTGAAGATCTGGACACCAGCCCTGGAGCAGAAACCTCCAAAAATTTATCTCTGAAGTGTATTCAATCACTTCCAAGTCTTTATCTGTTTCTTTCCTTCCTGAAAAAAGGTAAGTTAGTTTTTGCTGGCCACTACTGGAAACAGAATACTGAAATAGGTGGAAATTTGGTTTCGTACTGCAGAACTGAAAGGTTGGGCTGTGCTTTCCCCTTTGGTTAATCATCTATGTACAAGCGATGGGGGTTTCCAGTCATCTAGTGCCGTGGGCTTGATCTAGATGCAACTGAAGTAGCAGCTTGGTTTGGAGACAAAGCCATTCAGATGTTCACGATGGAAGTCCACATTACAGATCTTGTTTCGTTTAATAAACCTCAAAAACATCTGTAGTGCTTCCCCTGCTGAATGCTTTCTTTGTGATAACATTCAGTCTTTCCACTCTCCATCACTATAATACAAACATTAACATAATGATTTCCCAACCACACTAGAAGTTCTACATTGAATCTATAGATGCCGTTCAATCTTACTTAAGTTCCGCTCAGTTCAACAGGGTTTTCTTTGAGGTGCAGTTGGGATTTTCTGTTGTGATCCTTCTCACACTTGCTGGAAACAAATAAGACCCACTGTATTTAGTGAAGCTTCTTCCCAAGGGAAAAACTGTATAGCTATGGGTTTGTATCTCCAAGGCCACTCTCCCCTCATACTTCTATAACAACTTTTTAAAAACTAGCTGAGGGAAAAGTGTTTCCTTCATATCCATTACGTTTAGTTAACATTTCTCAGCAAGACTGAATATAACACAAAACACTCGATTATTATCCCCAAGTGTTTGCTATAATTTTCTGGGGGAAAAGGTTCATACCAAAAAAGAATATATGAGTTTCTCTGTACGTTGTCATGTATTAGATGGAAGAATAAGAACCACACTAGGAATTTGATGATAACCAAAGATCTGGGAATCAGTGTCTCCGTCAAATACATGACACCTCTTAAATCCGTCTCACATCCACAAATTAAGAGCATAACAATGCGAAGCTGCCTGAGAGTCTCTCAAGGTTAGTGTTGTCCTCTTTGGGTTAATTGCCAAAAGTCTTTCTGATCACCTACCACCAGATCATTTTGACTGATGGTGTTAGGGATGCAGCTGCACTTTTCTCATGTTCCACTAGGAACTGGGCCATAGCTTAATGTCTTTCTCATGAAAAAATAAAAAAAGTATAGCTCAGTGGAACTACACCTCCTTTGCTCATGGTTCAATATTTAATCCCCTTTCAAGGAGCACTCCTAACATGGAATGTTAATATTTTTTTGCAAATCCATCCAATGCAACTGTGAAAGAACTCAAACACTCTAGAATACGTTCTGAAAAAAAATGTGAATGGGTTTTATATTCTGGAATTTGAAAAAATGAAGATACCTCATGACTCACTTTATCTTCTCTTTCATTGCAGCATGCAAAATCTAGAATGGTTTCACCAAAGCAGATATAGTCTATCCATGAACATTTTAAAAGATTCCATCCTGAAGATCATAATTGTCTTTGGGAGCCCAGAAGACAACATCCCATGGAGACAATTAGCCATGACAAGGAGAGCAGAAGCTCAAATTGCAAACTTGAAAAGTTGGTAAAGGGATTTACTCCAGTTCCTGGCTTGAAATGCCTTTTTTAGCATGCCTTCTCCCCCCCCCCCCCCGATTGTTATTATCAGGCTATTATCTTCATCTTCTTTCCCTCCTAGAATTATAATTCCCAATGACATTTCAGCACAATACAAATTCAAAATTTGGAGATTGCTGTGCATACAGAATTAAAAGTTAAAATCATCATGGCCTGTATCCATGGGAAATTTCCATTGGGATTCTATCTGTGGGTTGTGAATTTCGTGTTTCAGTAAGAACATGAGAGAAGCCATGTTGGATCAAGCCAATGGCCCATCCAGTCCAACACTCTGTGTCACACATTGGCCAAAAAACCCAAGTGCCATCAGGAGGTCCATCAATGGCGCCAGGACACTAGAAGCCCTCCCACTGTGCTCCCCCCAAGCACCAAGCATTAATGCCCCAGACAGAGAGTTCCAACGATAAGCTGTGGCTAATAGCCACTGATGTACCTCTGCTCCATATGCTTATCCAATCCCCTCTTGAAGCTGTCTATGCTTGTAACCACCACCACCTCCTATGACACTCTTCTGCTTAGACTCTGAATGCCCCTTTAAACACTTTTCCTCATGGACAGGGAACCTCCAGGAACACAGGGGAGGAACTGGAAGGCTTCAGTGGGAGAAGGGCATGAACCCCCACTCCCATCAGCAGAAATTCACACAGGACCAACACTTTATTAAAGTGATGAAGTGATGAAGGGCAAAGCCTTTTAAGAACATCAGAAGAGCCCTGCTGGATCAGACCAGTGGGCCATCTAGTCCAGCATCTTGTCTCAAACAATGGCCAGCCAGTTCGTCTGGAGAGCCGACAACAGGGCAGAGGCCTAGGCCTTCCTAGGATTACCATCCTCCTAGTCCCAGTGGGGTTCCCCTGGTTTTGGGGGCTCCAATGCACCTCCAGTCAGTTGTCATGTGGGGAGAAGTCCTGCCCCCAACCCTGACCACCTGCAGCTGCTCCTCTCCCTCCCCTCCGGCAAGATGTGAGGGGTCCTTCAGTTGATAGACAGGGAGCATGTGGCCCATTGGTCATCTGGAGGGCCCTTTGGATCCTGCAGGAGGAAGAGGGGCGGGTGCTATCCTCGCTTCTTCTTGAAAGCATTTAAAGGATCCCATTGAGTCCTTTTGAGAAGAAGCAGAGGGCTTGTGAGCATGCACTCCAAGCCAGAAATTCATGACTCAGAGTGCATCTGCACACACACACACCCCGCTTCCTCCCCAAAGGGTACCTTTTGCCCTTGCAATACCTCTGAATTCAGTGTCAGCAAAGTTATTGCAAACACTGACAACAAATTGGGTTTTGCCTTTCAACAAAGAAAAAGAAGGAAACCTATCTGCTTCATTCATGTATATATTTATTATGCAAAAATTAATGTACACTGATAACGTGATATTAATAACATACCATGTTCATTGAAGTCACACACAGAAACATGGCTAGACATATTCATTCTAAGAGGATATCAGTATAGACCGGGGTAGCTGAACTGTGGCTCTTTCGCACATATTGTGTGGCTCTCGAAGCCCCCACCGCCCCATCACCAGTTTGGAGAAGACATTTCTCTCTTTAAACCACTCCTCCAAGCCAAGGCAGCTGGTGGCTTGGAGAATGCATTTAAAGTTCCTTTCTTTCCATCTCTCTCTTCCTCCCTCCTTTCTTCCTGTCTTGTGATTCACAAACATCTGATGTTCATGTTTTGTGGCTCTCAAACATCTGAGGTTTGTTCGGTGTGGCTCTTATGAGAAGTATGTTTGGCCACCCTTGGTATAGACAATGAGTCCACAAGTGGTTTACTTCTCTGTTTCCCTCCCAATCAGCCTCCAAAAGGCTCCCTTCACATCCCTGTTCCTCAGGCTGTAGATGAAGGGGTTGAGCATTGGGGTCACAACCCATAAAAGATAGACACTACTTTTTCCCTGTCTGAAAGTCTTGTCCTGAGGCCTCAGGTATGCAGCCATGGCGGTGCTATAGAAGATGCCCACGGAATCCAGATGAGAGCCACAAGTGGATAAAGCTTTGCCCCGGCCTTCAGCTGAGTGAATGTGCAGGACAGCTAGACCAATGCGCCCATAGGTCAGCAGAATGAAAGCAAAGGGGAACAGAAGTGTGAAGACGCTCGTTATCAACATGTTAAGCCCATTGGCACGAGCATTCACTTATTTTTTTTTAAGTGAAAAAGTGAAAAGTATATCAAGTAAATTCTCTTCTGCAAGACCAGGATGGGGTTCTGGAATTCTTCTTAGGGGTCATTTCTGTGGGGATGAGAAAGCTGGAGGTTACATGGTTTGGAGCAATTCTAACCCCTGTTTTCTGCAATTTTAACCCCTGAGCAAAAAAGCAGAGGTTTAAATGGCTTAGTGCCATTTTCTGCTCTTCATGAACCCCCACAAACTGCCTTACAATTTGTGGAAGTTTGTTTTAAATTTTTTTATTAAGTTTGAATATAAAAAGGGTAGGAAATGCAGAGTTACAGAAGCAAAAAAGGGAAGGGGAAATAAGATAGAAAAACATAAATAAAAATACAAAGAGAAGCAGTATTTGCCCCCCCAGTCGGAATAACGAGGCAACAAACATAATCTGGGTATAAACAGGACCACTTTATTAACTTGCATCAACCAGCATGGGGCAAACTGAACTAACAGGACAGGCCAAGGGAAACCCCTGTCCCTTCCTGAGCGCAGAAGAATAGATGCTTTCCAATTGTGGTGCTGGAGAAGACTCTTGAGAGTCCCTTGGACTGCAAGAAGATAAAATCAGTCAGTTCTAAGGGAAATCAACCCTGACAGTTCCCTGGAAGGTCAGATACTGAAAGGGGGTAGGGAGGAATTTAGCCCCTGGCATTACAGCCCCAAAAACTATCTCCAGAAACGAGCTGGAGATTTCCCAGATCGCATAGGCGTTTCCAGCGGTCATTTTGTAAGTAAAGTTCCTGTACAACTGTATTTCTCAATGAGAAATCACTCCCTTTCCTGCTTGATCTTACTCCGTTTCCCACCCATTTCCCACCCATTTTTCTCTCACCTTAGAGCTTTCCTGCCAGAGCAATATTATGAAGTGGCTTGAATTCTGGGGGTGGAATCCTGGCTGCTGATAGGGACTATTTCTAACCCAAGTAACAGCAGAAAGGGTTCTTTTTCTTGAATTTGTCACTCTAATACAGCCACCCCACCATCAGTTTTGGGCACCACATTTTAAGAAGGATATAGATAAGCTGGAACAGGTCCAGAGGAGGGTGACGAAAATGGAGAGCAGTCTGGAGACCAAGTCCTATGAAGAAGGTTGAAGGAGCTGGGCATGTTTAGCCTGGAGAGGAGATGGCTGAAAGGTGATACGATCACTGTCTTCAACTACTTGAAAGGCAGTCATCTAAAGGATAGTGTGGAATTGTTTTATGTGGCCCCAGAAGGCTAGACCAGAACCAATGGGTTGAAATTGAATCAAAAGAGTTTCCGGCACAACATTAGAACGAACTTCCTGACCGTTAGAGTGGTTCCTCAGTGGAACAGGCTTCCTTGGGAGGTGGTGGGCTATCCTTCCTTGGAGGTTTTTAAACAGAGGCTAGATGGCCATCTGCTAGCAATGAAGATCCTGTGAATTTAGGGGGAGGTATTTGTGAGTTTCCTGTATTGTGCAGGGGGTTGGACTAGATGACTCTGGAGGTCCCTCCCAACTCTATGATTCTATGATGTGCTCCCTATCACAACAAAATATTGCAGCAAACAATCATGCAAGTAGTGATTCAAAACCCTTGTGTGAAGATCTGATGATGCAAACACCACTAATTGCTTCAAAAAATATTTGACAAAAACGGAAGGAAAGGTTCAAACTTCCCATATGGCTTGAGACTGCGATGGAAAAATCAGACATCTGGAAATACAGGGTGAAACTGTCGGAGCGGGAGTAGCAGAGTGAGGGAGATGACTTGCCCGACACAGGGCTTCAGGAAAGAAAATCAGGCAGACACGTGCAACTAGTGCCAAAAGGTGTATTAACATATATACACGACAAGTGCTCTCTTGTGCAGTCTATACAATATCACCTCCACGGACAAAGTGCTTCGCCTAACCACCATCTCACAGGGAGAGACCTGTGTGATGCACACACAGATCATATATAGTCCAAGCAGCCAATCCTGGCCGTGCTGACTCAGCAGATTGCATCACTTGGCTTCTGCCGGCTCAAGCCGGTCTGCTGATCAGGTCACTGTGACCTAGCCTGGCAGCTAGATCACCAGCTGTCATACTGTGGCTGTCAGACTGGGTTTATGTAGATTCTTGCTCCAACACACCTCCTAATCTATTTAAACCCAGTATACCCAAAACACTTTACACAGTTTACATACATGTCCACCAGCAACATTACAGTTCATATTTACGTAGCTCGGAACCCTTTCCGGAATTCGTTCAGGAACTCATCATGATTGTAAAACACATCATCGTGTTCCTGTTCAGCCAGCTCTTTCAGACGCTTGGCTTCAGCCTCCTTCTCCCTTGCCTCGCACTCTGCCACCCAGGCTTTCCATTTCTTAGCCTTTTCTTTTAACATTTCCTCTAATCCGGGTGGGTCTGGATTGACAGTCAGAGTGACATAGGGACACTTGTACCTAGCGGGACGTTGGCCTTTGGTGGACCTGGCAGACACCCGTGGCCCTGTGCTTGGACCAGCTTTGTCTTCTTCGGGTTGCTCTGTTCCCACCTCCTGGGCTGGTTGCTCTGCCCCTGTAATTGGGTGTTGAACCTCCTGACTCTCACACTTTACCTCCAGTTCCTGCATTTGAGGCTCTGCCTCCTGACTCTGCTCGTCGGGCTCTGTGCCAGCATTCGGCTCACCTTCTCCAGCCCCACTGGGTGCCACCTCCTGGGCTGGAGTTCTGGGCTGCGCTCCAACATCGTTATCGCTACTTGGCAGCAGGACAAATTGTTTCTGCAAGGAGTGCAACCTTGGCCAGCTGCTTTCTTCATTGAACTGGGCACTCTTATTAAGTGTTATCTTGCTTTTGCTATTGCAGAAGCGATAACACCTGGCCCTTGGCTTGTAGCCCAGAAAAATTAGGCTCTCTGCCCGGACATCCCCCTCCCCGCTACTCGTGGAGTGGATGCCAACCCGAGCCCGTGACCCAAAGACTTTTAAAGAACTCAAATCTGGGGTCTTGTTCAACAGTAACCTGTAAGGCACATTTTTCACAGTATTACATATTTTGCAAAAAAACAGCTGCATGTATGGTTTCTGCCCAATAGGTCATTGGCAGTTGTGCATCCTCTAACATGCAATGCATCACATTCTGCAATACAGCCCCATGCCCATTTTCTCGGGGCGTTGCCGGGTTCGTCAGACGGTGGGCGATGCCCTTGTTCTCCAGCCAACGTTTCATCTGGTTAGATAAGAATTCCCCCCCTCTGTCGGTTTGTACAGCTAGGAGATTAACCCCTAATTGTCTCTCCACTGCTTTGACCCACTTGGTGAATGTCTTATACACCTCAGACTTATGCACCATGGTGAAAACCCACGCGTACCTCGTGTGGTCGTCGGTGGCCACCAAGCAGTATCTCCTCCCCGACAGACTCTTTGGCAATGGGCCAATAACGTCTAAATGGACTAGTTCCAGGGCTCGTGTGCTTTCCCTTGAGCTTTCTTTAGCAACAGCACACGCCTTGCTTTTGGTCTTCTTGCAGACCTGGCAATCCAAGTAACATTTGCAAGGATTTACTTTCAAACTGGGCACAAGCTCCAGGGTTTTCTTTAACGCCCTAAATCCGCAGTGCCCAAGTCTCCTATGGAGCAAATGTATACAATTATTGTGCACAGGCTCATTCGACACCTGAGCCACCTGGGCACAATCACTCTGGACCACATACAGTTTACCTTCCCTTTTTCCTGTCACAAGCAACTTTCCCCCACCTCCCAGGATTTTGCAGCAGGTTTTCTCAAATCTCACCTGGTATCCCTGGTCAAACAGTGTGCTAACACTCAACAGGTTAGACTGCAGTGAGGGTACATACAACACATTTTGCAACATACATTTCAGTGCAGGAAATTCCACATTGCCTGAGCAAACAGAATTGGCAGTGGTCCCATCAGCCAATCTCACATACTTATGCTCAGGACTGTCAATGTTTTTCAACAACTCCTTCTCGCAGCAGAGATGGCTCGTTGCCCCGGAGTCTAAAATCCAAGCAGACCCTGTGCTCTCTACTGCAGACGTGACCAGCCGGGTTGCTTCCTCACACGGGCTGGCGGTCCTCCGCTCTCGCCGCACACGCCCCCGCCTCTTCTCCCTCTCAGGGCAAGCTCGGAGCAGGTGCTGCGACGACCCGCATCCATAGCAGCGACGGACTGCAAACGCAGTCGGCTCCACTTCCTCCACCTTCGGACGCCTGCCAGCAGCAAAAGCTGGCTCATTCTTGGCTGTCTTCCCGGACACACCGATAACAGCACGCTGCCTGGCCGACACCCCCGGACAGCTCACGGCCGCAATTCTCTCTTGGAAGTCAAGCAGGTGGGCACAGACGTATTCCATGGTCAGGGTCGCTACGTCCACCGTCTCCAGAGAAGTTATCAGGGGAGTGTACTCAGGTGGCAACGACGACAGCAAAATGTACACTCTGTCGTCTGGAGCTACAGTCTTGCCTCTTGCCTCCAGCTCAACGAAACAGTCCGTTAGCCGTTTGATGTGATCTTTCACACACCCTCCAGCCGGCATAACGGTGCGGAACATCCTCCTTGTCAAGGCCATGAGGGAACCAGCAGTGGTGCTAACATGCACCGCACTCAACGCGTCCCAGGCAGCCTTGGGAGTGTCCTTCCCTCGCACATAAACCAGCTGGTCATCTCCTATAGATAGCACTATGTTGGCCAGTGCCTTATCCGATAACACAGTCTCGGCAGGAGATAAGTCAGCAGGGGGGTTACTCACGAACAGCCATTGCCCTTCACGCTTGAGGTAGTGTTGCATTCTCAGGCTCCACACCGCGTAGTTGGCTGAGGTGAGCTTCTCAACGGCTACTCCAAGCTGTTGCTGAGCCATCGTGCCGACTCCTCCTCACGGCTGGCTGCCGACGTCCCTCTGGCTCTCAAACAGAGAACGGTGGTGCTTCTGTGTCCTTCACCGGCGTTCCTCGCCTCCGGCTCTTTCCAAACTCACAGTCAGCTCAACTCTCAACTCTCTCCTCCGCGCAGCGGAACCGCCCTGGGCCCATAACCCTGTCGGAGCGGGAGTAGCAGAGTGAGGGAGATGACTTGCCCGACACAGGGCTTCAGGAAAGAAAATCAGGCAGACACGTGCAACTAGTGCCAAAAGGTGTATTAACATATATACACGACAAGTGCTCTCTTGTGCAGTCTATACAATATCACCTCCACGGACAAAGTGCTTCGCCTAACCACCATCTCACAGGGAGAGACCTGTGTGATGCACACACAGATCATATATAGTCCAAGCAGCCAATCCTGGCCGTGCTGACTCAGCAGATTGCATCACTTGGCTTCTGCCGGCTCAAGCCGGTCTGCTGATCAGGTCACTGTGACCTAGCCTGGCAGCTAGATCACCAGCTGTCATACTGTGGCTGTCAGACTGGGTTTATGTAGATTCTTGCTCCAACAGAAACAGCTGACATCTTTAAACCTTAGACTCTCCCCGGTGTTGGAAAACACACAATCGGAGAGGAGTGACAATGATAACTGCGGGGCGAGATAGGGATGATGCTGTTTGATCGTGCATTTTCAATCTGCAGGGTAACAGCAATAACATCAGATCAAACAGCTCGTCTGACCACAACCTATACTTGAACTTGTGGAAAAGAAGATGTAAGGACAGGTTACAAAGAGAGGCCAGTTTTGTTGCTATATAGAGCGCAATAACATCACTTTGAAGTAAGAAATATTAGAAGATGAAGACCGACTGAACACATTTATTTTCATTTGCATCCTGTTTTCTTCTGAACTTGTTTGACCATATGCAGAAAATACAAACCATCAGTAGAGAAAATGGGTTACACAGTCAGAATAACCTGGTACTGGCAGTATCTCTTGCATTCAAATGCCAAACAGACTAGAAATGATCTGTCACATTTTAAAGAGCACAGAGTGGCATACATCATTCTCTGTTCATTCCCCCCCCCCTGCCCCCACAACTCTGTGAAGTAGGTTTGGTGGAGACTATGTGACTGGCCAAAGGTTAACCTTTCAAGTAAGACTGGGAGATAGAGCCAAAACTCTCAGATTCAGCCCTGACATTTGCCCTGTTGTAGTTCTGATTCTGAACAGATTTCTGTGGCTACCAGACAATCTTAGGACCTCCTGGCTATACTACGCACAATGACATATGACAATTCATTCAGTTCCATAGTGTTTGGAATACCTTCTTCTGTACACTCCTCTCTGTACCCTCAGGTCAAACGGACTGGCCATGTCCATATAACTTCCTTCTCAAAATCTAGGATTGCCTCCCTCCAGATGTTGCTGTCAGTTATCCCCAGTCTCTACACAACAGAAATCAGGAAATGACAGCTTCAGAGGATGGATGCTCTTATACTATATCCTTTCTGATCTTCTTCCCCTCTCGCTAGACTCTTTCCCTTACCTCTGTCCCCAAATCTCCACAAATTCCCTACTTGAAGGGCACTAGGAGCACATTTTCAAAAATGTAAACTCATCCTATATTGTTATAATAAGTAAACTAGATTTTGTAAAACCAGTACAACTTTCAGGAGTGGTCCTAATTTCTGTGATTTGGAAGGAAAGAAAGATGGGTGGGAAAATAAAGAAAGATTTGACGAAACAAAGTAGAAAATCTGATTGACAAAAGGAAAGAGGAAAAGGAAGGAAGGGGAAATGAAGGAAACTGTTTTATCGTGGAGGGGATGACTGGACAGAGAGGTGGAGGGCAAATTCTTCATTCAGGCATTTTCTTCCCAAGCACTCTCCAAAAGGCTCCTTTCACATCTTTATTTCTAAGGCTGTAAATCAAAGGGTTGAGCATTGGGGCCACCACTCCATAAAACAGGGAGGCAATTTTGTCAAGGTCAGAGATGGTTTTGCCTTGAGGCCGCAAGTACATGGAGAAGGCTGATCCATAGAAGATGCTGACCACCACCAGATGGGACCCACAGGTTGAAAAAGCCTTGCCTCGTCCCTTGGCTGAGTGCATGCGCATCACAGCCTGGGCAATGCGCCCATAGGTCACCAAGATGAAACTGAAGGGCACAACAAGGACAATAAAGCCATTGGTCGTGATGACAATCTCAGCCACATGTATATCTGAGCAAGCCAGCTTGAAGAACGACTGAAGCTCACAAGTGAAGTGGTTGATGATGTTGTGGCCACAAAACTGAGTGGGTTGAAACAGCCGAGGCATCAGAGCGATCACAATGGCACTGCCCCAAGATAAGGCGGCCAACTGGATACACACCTTCCAACTCATTATGACGGTGTAATGCAAAGGGTTGCATATGGCGTTAAAGCGGTCATACGCCATGACAGCCAGCAAGAAACATTCTGCTATGCCGAGAAGGAGACCGGCATACATCACAATTATGCATCGGGTATAGGATATGGTGGGTCGGCGGATGAAACAGTTAATCAGCATCTGAGGAATGCTGCAGGTGGTGTAGAACATGTCCAAGAAGGAGAGGTTGCAAAGAAAGAAATACATCGGTGTGTGAAGAAGGGGACTCAGAATGATTAGGGCAATGAGAAGGCTGTTACCGAATAGTGTGAGGAGGTAGAAGATGAGAAAAACCACAAACATCACCATCTGAGCCCTGGGGTTATCGGAAATCCCAAGCAAGATGAACTCGTTCACCTCGGACGTGTTGCTATCCCCCATATGGTCCTTTCCTGTTTTGTTCCCTGTAAAATAAATAGAAACATACTTCTTGGGACACGGCACATCTTGGATATTCTCTGGGCTTCTGAATTGTGGTTCAGATAGTGGCACAATAGATCAGAGAAGGCCAGTGAAATGTTAGGAAAAGGCAACGGAAGTCCATTTGTGGAACATCAGCAATTGTCCTTGAAAAGTAAGTTGACCTTGAAGTATATCTACCTACTATGTTTCTAGACATCGATTCTTCCAAGGTATTTAGAATAACACACACAGACTGATTTCACACTAGACTTTTAATCTTGGTTTAGCCCTGTTCCCAAGCTGACATTCTACACTAAAAACATAGAATCATGGAGTCATAGAGTTGGTTTTTCTGATTCTATGATTCCAGTGTAGAATGTCAGCTTGGGGACAGAGTTAAACCAGGATTAAAGCTCTAGTGTGAAATTGGTCATTGTTTTCTACTCCCTCATTTCATTCTCACAATAACTGCATGGGTGAGGTCAGACTGAGGATTGAACTGAGTTCTCTCTGGGCCTCGAATCATATATACCCCTGCATCACATTATTGTATGTCAGCCGCTAAATAACATCTTGTTAAAAACTGTAGAACAAAATGTATAGCAATAATTGTAAATCATTGAAAATATACTTTGCTTTGCAACGGTTTGCAATTGTTTACTTTGCAATGGTTTACTTACCTTGCTTACTATACCCATTTCCTCTTGCACTGATTCAGATTCAGAACCTTTAATGGCATAAATACTCTTGAGTTGAGAATCTCATATGATTGTATAAAGTCTGTGTTCACAAAAAGAGCAGCAATTTCAGTTGTCTTGCATGAACAGTTGGCAGCACTCTGTATGGTAACAGACTGGGGATGTTTGTATTGAAAGACTTTTTAAAATACTGGCTTGAACCAACTGTGGGTATTTGAAAAGCCCAAAGCAGATAATACTACTAATAGAAGATCTGTATGTCCGATCCTTTGTGAGACATACAACATAAGTACTGGGATGGGGGTCAAGAAAGAGCCCTGTTCTTCTCAGCTTTTGAGATGATTCAATTAATTTATCTTTCAGCATACTCTGTCCAAGAAGGGAAATGTAATGG
This sequence comes from Heteronotia binoei, assembly GCF_032191835.1. NCBI lineage: Eukaryota > Metazoa > Chordata > Lepidosauria > Squamata > Gekkonidae > Heteronotia > Heteronotia binoei. Next base: position 18,154,490 of record NC_083235.1, on the reverse strand, counting down.
GTGATAGAAGACACAGTACCTTAAAAAAAACCCCACTTGAATCCTAAACAGGAATATCTACATGGCTCCTTTCAAGAGATAAATCTCAGAACTGGACTCTGCTTCACTATATCCAGGCATCTCTTCCAGTCATCTACAACCAGGTTTGATTTCTAAATTAGCTGTATTCTCTAGCGGTTTATGAATCTTTGGCTTCATCATGGCAGGTCTAATTAGAGCAAAACAAACAAGCCTGGGGCTGATGCAACAACAAACTGGCTGATAGGTAACCTCTACGGTAGACCAAACCCAAAGGTTATTCAGCTGCTCAAAGAACAAACTTGTAGAAGAGAGTTTTGGTGACTGAAATGAGCAGAGGCTGGGGTGACATATCCATTTGGTCTTTAGGATATCATTTTCATTCCTTAAGGCCAGGCAACTAGATTAAACCCTCTTCTTATGAGAATGCTATTTTTGTTCACTGATCACAGAGTTTAAAACTTTGCAGTCCTTGGAGCAACTGAATGAGTGAGGGTGAGGAGGAAGAACAATACCACAGATCTGATTGGAGGATGCCTTCTAGGTTCCTCCAAAGCACTTCCTTCTCCCATTAAGGAGAGGAAATCCGGCCCCTTCCCGCGCACGTCGACTTCAGGCGGCTTTAGGGCCGGGGCCGAGTTTGCCTCCCCGGATGGAGCAAGGCAATGGCCTCTTCATCCGGGGAAGCATCGGGCGTGGTCTGGAGGGGCTTTATAAGCCCGGCCACGCCCGAGGCCATGCAGTTCTGCTGGCCGTTTTGGAGGAAGATAGCATCTTCCCCCACTCCTCTGCGGTGCGGCGTAGCAGGGCCTGGCCTCGGCGTTCGAGGCTGAAGTCTCCCTTCATCTTCTCTCCCGTCAGCGAATCTACTTGGCTGAGTCTTTTCGCTCCCCCCCTCCTTCCGGCGGGATTACCTTCGGGCGCTGTCTTGCCCGCTGACGGTCGGATGGGCTTGGAGCCTCCCGACGTTCCTTCGGTCCTCCCATCCCCTCTTTCACTTCATTGCGGGCGGGCGGGGAGCCTTTCCTGGCGCCGCGTGTGGCGTGTTTCGTTGCTCCGCTCCCCCACCCCCCTCGTGGATCGGTTCTGAGCGGCATTTTCTTGCACACCGCCAATCAGGCATGCGGGGGGCCTTTCTCGCTGTTGGCGTGTGCTTCGCTCCGCTTCCCCTCCCCTCCACTTTATAGCCGGGGGTCTGGGAGCGGGCGGTTTCTGGTCCGCTGTTGTGCGTGTGGGCGGGGAGCCCTTTCCAGGCGCCGCTTTTGGCACGTTTCTTTGTTTTGCCCCCCCCTCCCCTTTGGCCCAGTTCAGGCGCTAGTCAGCGCTTTTCTAGGCTTCTTCCCTCCGGGGTATTTCTGGGAGTGACTGGGGGGCTCAGTGGTGGAGCATCTGTTTGGAAAGCAGAAGGTCCCAGGTTCAATCCCCAGCAATTAAAGAGTGTCTAGGCTATTTGGAGTAAATATAAATAAGTAAGTAAGTAAGTAAGTAAGTAAATAAATAAATAAAAATCTCAATGAACCTAGAAAGCTGCTGCCAGTCTGAGTTTGTTGTGAGGAGGGTAGCCTCTGCAGGCCTGGTAGGTGTGGGCCCATCTCCCCTCTTCGCTTCTCCCCCTCGTCCAGGGGTTGCAGCCATACAGACGGTCGGCAGCTTACACTGCTGCGTGGAGTGCTTGCCATAGGTATGGCCCCTTGGAAAGGGCAAGGTAAGTCCAAGGGCAAGCAGCCCTTGAAGCCCAGCAAAAAAGGCCTGTTTCTGGCGAGGATGTTGAGGCTCAGACCAGGCATGCCATAGTTGATAGGTTAGATGCCTTGGAGCATCAACACGGGTTGGCTCCGGGATCAACTGGTCCAGCCCGGGGGCGTAAAGCTGCTCGAACTTCTACCAGGGCCTTTGAGCAAGAGGTCCTGGCTTGTCTTTCTTCTTTGCAGGATATGGCAGCTCTGCCTGGGCCTTCGGGCATGTCTCACCAGGAGCGTCACGACAACAACTCTGGCTCTGAAGAGGAAGGTAACGCTTCAGAGGGGCCAGCTCGCCCGAGCAATGCCGGCGGTGCTACTCCAGTTGTTCTGGCGGTTGGTGTCGATCATTCCGATGGTAAGCAAGGGCGGCCGGGTAGCATTGGTGCGTGGCCTTGGGGCGGGTTGTGTCCAATTTATCCGGCTGGATCTGCTGGTCAGCCGTCCATGTTGGCCCCTGTGGTTTCGGTTGCGGCCTTAAGTGCTCCTGGAGTGGCAGGTGTTTGGGGTCCTTTCGGGGAGGGGCAAATTCTGCCATGGGGTTCGTCTCAAGGGGCTGGGACAGCTGCTTCTACTTCCACTTCCCAGGGGGCTCCGAGTCAGCAGTCTCCCTCTGGTTCCCTTCCCTGGGGACACCAGTGGGGCGGCCAGGGGTCATCTGGTTGGCCGGTTTCTCAGTTCGGGGGCTGGGGTTGGCCCCCAAGCGCTTTAGGGTCTGTTCCTTTTCAGTGTCGCCCTTTTGGCGATACTGCCATGCCATTAGGGGATCACTTAACAGTAGCCACTAGGGAGAAAATCCTGCGAGGGGAGTATGTGGACGTTTTTGGCCTTCTGTATCGAGAGCTCGAGAAGAAGGACAAAGATGAGTTGGACGATAAGGATAAGGAAAAGATTAAACGCAGAAAGGTTGAGAGGAACTGGGCCAATTGGTTGCCCGGGTTCCTGATTTATGCGGGGGTTATAGCGCGCGCACAGCCTTTACGGGCGGCACCGCTATTTCAATATGTTGATATTATATACAAAGCCTACACAGACTTCTCGGGTGCAGCTTGGCTGCAGTAAGACGAGGAATTCCGAATGAGGGCAGCTTTGAACCCCGCTATTCCCTGGGACCATATTCACCAGCAGCTTTGGCTGCAGCTTATGTCTCCGGCCAAACCTAACACGGGTGATAGGTCAGACAGCAGTCACTTGGTGAGCAAGCAGTCGAGCACGTCAGGTCCCCGCTTACCGGCGGGGCAGTTGGTTCAACCCTGGCTTTTTTGTTGGGAGTACTCGTCCCAGGGAGTGTGTAATCAGAAGTCGTGCAAATACAAGCACGAATGTCCGTTATGCGGGGGCTCCCATGCACTGTCGTCATGCAGCAAATCCAAACCCCGAGTTGGGGGTAAGTTGACAGGTGGAGGCGGGAACACCCAGGCTGTTAACAAAGGGCCCCAGCCCCATCAAGGTGGCAGTTCTTAGGAACCTGTTGGTTAGCTACCCCAGAGTGAGGGATCGTGTTTACTTGTTAGACGGTTTTAGTTACGGTTTTCGTATTCCATTTCAGGGGCCTAGGGGCCCCTGTATGGCCAAAAACCTGCGCTCCATTTTGGGTATGGAACAGGTGGTTAAAGAAAAGATTGAGAAAGAGTGCAGGGAAGGCCGGGTTTTTGGCCCGTTCGATTCACCCCCGGTTCACAATTTGCGGGTATCCCCATTGGGGGTAGTGCCCAAGAAAGCGCCGGGGGAGTTTCGCCTGATTCACCACCTTTCATACCCAAAAGGCGGGTCTGTGAATGATGCTATTCCAGACTCCCTTTGCACAGTCCTGTATACCTCCTTCGACCAGGCAGTCAGGATCGTGCGGAGTTGTGGAGTAGGGGCTGAAATGGCAAAATGAGACATTAAGTCTGCGTTTCGCCTGCTGCCGGTGCACTCCCACGATTTTGAGCTCCTTGGTTTTATGTTTGAGGGGAAGTTTTATATGGACTGGGCCTTACCTATGGGGTGTGCTGTCTCGTGTTCAGCTTTTGAGCGTTTTAGCACTTTCCTTGAGTGGGCTCTGCGCGAGCGAGCCGGCTCCGTCAACACGGTTCATTATTTAGATGATTTTTTGTTCACGGGCCGGCGAGAGTCGGGACAATGTGCCCAGCTGCTGCATTCCTTTCTGCATTTGGCTGAGGAATTGGGTGTCCCGCTTGCGCACGAAAAAACTGAAGGTCCGGCTTCAACGTTGACTTTTTTAGGTATCGAGTTCGGCAGGCTTCAAGGTTGCCGAGTGATAAGATCCTTAAGTTACGGCAGACGTTGATATCAGCGAAGGCTAAGCGTAAGCTGACTCTTTTGGAGCTCCAGCAAATCGTCGGCCACCTCAACTTTGCCTGCAAGGTTGTGGCCCCTGGTAGAGCCTTTTTACGGCGTCTGTGTGACGCTATGTCGGGGTTACGTAGCCCCCACCACAGGGTTAGGATCACCCTCGGAATGAGGCAGGATCTGGAGGTTTGGGACCATTTTTTGGTTGACTTTAATGGGGTGTCCTTTTGGCGCGATGATATGAAGCTCGAAGCCGAGCTCCAGATTGCATCTGATGCAGCCGGTTCTATTGGTTTTGGGGTTTATTTCCGTGGGCATTGGTGCACGGAGGGTTGGCCTGCTGAGTGGCTTACCAGCAACCTTTGCCGCAATTTGACCTTTTTGGAATTTTTTTCCATAGTTGTAGCAGTGCAGTTATGGGGAGATGACTTGGCTAATCACGTTGTCCATTTTTTGGTGCGACAATCTAGCTGTCGTTCACGTGATTAACACCCTGTCTTCCAAATCGGTTCCTGTTATGCACCTGGTTAGGGCGTTTGTTTTGCATTGTTTACGTTTGAATATTCTATTTCTTGCTAAGCATGTGCCCGGTGTGTGCAATGGAGTTGCGGATGCTTTGTCTCATCGGCAGATGGAGCGATTTCGTCTTCTCACACCAGAGGCCGACCTCCTGCCGGATCGGATGCCTCCAGAGATGTGGTGGCTTGGAGACTCGAGGCCGACTGGGCAATGATGCTGGCTTTGGCGCCTTCTACCCAGAAGGCCTATGATCGCTCTTTTGAGCAGTTCCAGGTTTTTAGGGAACAGGTAGGGTTGGCCAACCGGTGGCCTATACCTGGCCTCACCTTATGCAGTTCTGTGTACACCTAAAAGGTAAGGGGCTTGTGGTTAAGACCATCAGAGCCAAGTTAGCAGTTCTTGCGTTCAATTCTAAAGTTAAAGGTTTGCCTGATAGGTCTGACGATTTCAGACTTCGTAAGATGCTGGAGGGTTGGGCCCGCGAGCAAGGGCCACGGCCGGATACATGGCAACCCTTTTCTCCAGTTGTTCTGAAAGGTTTGAAGGCGGTTTGGTCTTCAGGATGTTTTTCTGGGTTTGAAGCTGTACTATTTCAGGCGGCTGCAATGACTGCCTTTTTCAGGGCGCTCAGGGTCAGCGAGCTGGTTGTCAGCTCATGGGAGGATCGTTCGGGGCGGGCCCTGCAGTCTGGTGACTTGAAAATTCAGGGGGACCGCGTAGTCATTACGATCCACAAGTCCAAGACCGACCAGAGGCAGCGAGGTACGTGTATTATCTTGGGCTCATGTCAGGATTGGGATATTTGTCTGGTGGTCGCACTGAAAGACTACATCGCTGTTAGGGGGGTTGATGTGGGTCCTTTATTTTGTCACAAGGATGGGTCGCCATTGACCAAATTTCAATTCTGGTCTATAACCAGCCGTGCCTTGGAGAAGCTTGGCCTCGGTGGTGTTCAGTTCGGGACCCATTCCTTTCGTATCGGAGCGGCATCTACTGCTGCTGCCATGGGGTATCTGGGACCTGCCATTCAGCACATGGGGCAATGGAGGTCCGCGGCATACAAGAGCTTCGTCCTCCCCATTCCCCAGTGCGGGCGTTAGTTGTTCTTCACTTTTGGTTACTTTGTTCTTTCTTTTTCAGGTGCTGTGGCGTGGGGCGAGAGAAAGAGGATCTTGATCGCCGGCCACAGCATGATTTTTTGGGCTGCCTACCAGGCTCGTCGTTCGCCCATCGTTTCGCAGCTGGGCCTCAGCGAGCGGGCAGTAGTTGAATGGCAGGGGCACCGGGGCCTGCGTTGGGATGGCCTCCTGATTCTGTTGTTTCAGGGGAGGAACAGTCCTCCGCCTCAGATCCTTGTGATACACCTTGGGGGTAACGATCTTGGCTTGGTACAGGTCCAGGCCCTGTCACTGCAGGCGATTGAAGACCTCCGGGTGATACGGAGCAGGTGGTCCGAGGTGCTAATTATTTGGTCAGCCATCCTTCCCCGTCGGGTGTGGAGAGCTGCTTGGAACCCCGCAGGGGTTGAGAGAGCTCGACGCAAGGCCAAGAGGGCAATCAGGAAAGCGCTCTCCGGCGGCCTTGGCATTTATTTGCCACACCCGGTTATAAGGTCGGATAGGGCTGACCTGTATCGGCAGGACGGTGTCCACCTGTCCGTAGCGGGTAACAGGGCGTTCTTGCTTGACCTGCAGCTGGGGCTTCGGCTGGCTTTAGGCCAGTCGGTGGGCCCAATTGCCTAAGCAGAGGCTTGGCATTGTGGTGGCGGGACTTGAAGTCAGGTTCGCATTTGTTGGGCACCCACGGTTTTCCCGGTTTAAGGGAAGTAGCGGGGGGCGGATGGCAGCGGGGCTGTACGGCTCTCTGCTGTCTTTCCCGCTACAGGGTTACCTCATCTGGCAGGCCGTTCCTGGGTGGGTGGCATGGCCAGTTGAGGGGATACCCGGCCTGGTTGCAGCTGTTTCATAACGGCTGCTGCTGGGGGCCGGGTGGCTTGCCCCTTCCGGACAGGGAAGGGATTGGATGCTTTCTCTTAGCCTGTCCGGTTAGTTGTTAGGTTGCCCCAGGCTGTTGGTTCAATAAAGTTGCCCTGTTTTATATCCATATACCTGTGTTGTCTCGTTCTTCCGACTGGGGGGGCAATCCGGCCCCTTCCTGCCCGCGCCGACTTCAGGCGGCTCTAGGGCGGGGGCCGAGTTTGCCTCCCCGGATGGAGCAAGGCAACGGCCTCTTCATCTGGGGAAGCATCGGGCGTGGTCTGGAGGGGCTTTATAAGCCCGGCCACGCCCGAGGCCACGCAGTTCTGCTGGCCGTTTTGGCCCTCCCTCCCTCCCTGTAATAGTACAGGCTCCTCCGGTCGCCATATTTTCGGGGCCAGGTAGGAATTTTTTCATATCAACTAATTGGCCATAGGTTGGGATTTTTTCGCCTACCTTGTACTGTTGCTTTTAGGTTGGGTTATTTATTTTAGGTAACTTTATATGGCGGGACTTGAAGTCAAGTTCGCATTTGGTGGGCACCCACGGTTTTCCTGGTTTAAGGGAAGTAGCGGGGGGCGGACGGCAGCGGGGCTGTACGGCTCTCTGCTGTCTTTCCCGCTACAGGGTTACCTCATCTGGCATGCCGTTCCTGGGTGGGCGGCATGGCCAGTTGAGGGGATACCCGGCCTCTGCCTGCCTGGTCGCAGCTGTTTCATAATGGCTGCTGCTGGGGGCCGGGTGGCTCGCCCCATCCGGACAGGGAAGGGATTGGGTGTTTTCCCTTAGCCTGTCCAGTTAGTTGTTAGGTTGCCCCAGGCTGTTGGTTCAATAAAGTTGCCCTGTTTTATATCCATATACCTGTGTTGTCTCGTTCTTCCGACTGGGGGGGCAAGCTGGGACTCTGCTTTTTAATATAGGAAAGGCACACTTTGGGGGAGGAGTACATGGGCTCCAAGAAGAAGTAAGTGCGTATGTTGGCAGATATTCACAGTTGTCCTCAGTGATTAAATGAAAGCAATGATACCTGTGGATGTTTTGTGAACCATTGTAAGCCACCTTGAACCAAGAACAAAGTCAAGATATAAATGTTTTAATAAATAAACAAATATGAATAACCATTGGTATGTAGAATCATGATCTATTGAGAGCAGGACTTTTTTTGTAGAAAAAGCCCAGCAGGAACTCATTTGTATATTAGGCCACACCTCCACATCACCATTGTTTCCACACAGGCTTTTTTTGTAGAAAAAGCCCATCAGGGACTAATCTGCATATTAGGTCATACCCCCTGAAGCCAAGCCAAGCTAAATGGATGCGGGATTTATTATTTTCTCATTTTTAGTTTTATCATTGATGAAAGTGCACATGCTTGAAAGGTTTTTTTTTTTTTTACTGCAAAGAGAAACTGTCTCAATATTTGTGTTAGAGGACTATTTGGTTTTTGATAACTATACATAATAGAAGACAAGACCCTGGGACACTCTGAAATGTTATGACCTTGGTTGCTTTGGTGAAAGCATGTATTTGTATTTAGCCATAGGTCATTACAAACCAAAGGTAAAATAGATATCACACCACTGGTAAATTTGGCCTGGCCACTAAGCGCTTATAATCAGAATCTGACTTTTGTTCATCAACAAAAGGATCAATTTTCTAGTAGCCTAATATCTAATTCTGATACTGTATCCACTTAACCCAATAGATGAGAAATTCACCATATTGGGTCTTTCCCTTGCTTTTAAAAAATTCAGTTGTGCAAAGTGTAGCTATTTTAGCAATCAATGACTGTATGAAGGATATTGATTTTCAAGAAACTTCAGCTACAGCCCACCAAGTGTCTTTATGTCTTTTCAATTTAGCTCCAACGATTCCACGTCAATATGCATGTTGTTTGAGCAGATGCGCTAACCAAAGGATTATTGTATTGACCAAAGGATTACTCTTATCTGTAGCTAAATTTCTGCTATCTTCAATGAAAATATGGGCCAAGATAATATCTTGTGTATAATTTACTCAGAATCTGAGTCAACCCTTACATTATTAGATATTCTAGGGAAAATGATATATGTAGAGATTTGATGTAAGTAATTAATATTGGGGGGGGGGGGTTCTGATTTTGTATGGCTTATAACCCATAATAAAGTTTGACTCACTTGACTGATATTTAAAAGTTGGAGAAATCTTGCAAAAATATTCCTGGCTTGGGGTAACTTTAGGTCTCTCAGTATGACCGAATGCAGGACTTTTTTTTTTGTAGCAGGAAATCCTTGGCATATTAGGCCACACCCCCTGATGTAGTCAAACCTCCAAGAGCTTACAGTCGGCCCTGTAAGAAGAGCCCTGTAAACTCTTGGAGGATTGGCTACATCAGAGGAGTGTAGCCTAATATGCAAAGGAGTTCCTGCTACAAAAAAAGCCCTTCCCCAATGCAATGTCAACCAAGTCATTACAAACATTGGTAACAAAAGGGTTTTTGCCTTCTAACTAAGAAAAAGAAGGAAGCCTCCTATTTGCTTCATTCATATATTTATTTATTATGCAAAACATTATGTATAATGATATTGTGATATTAACAAAATACAATGTTGAAATCAATAGAAGTAGCATACAGGATCATGGAAACCTGCTAGACATATTCATGCTGAAAAGATATCAGTAGGGACGCTGAGTCTGAAGTGGTTTACTTCTCTGTTTCCCTTCTGATCAGCCGCCAAAAGGCTCCCTTCACATCTCTGTTTCTCAGACTGTAGATCAAGGGGTTGAGCATTGGGGTCACAATCCCATAAAAGATAGACACTATTTTTTCACTATCTGTGAAAGTCTTGGCCTGAGGCCTCAGGAATGCGGCCATGGCAGTGCCATAGAAGATGCTCACGACAACCAGATGAGAGCCACAGGTGGATAAAGCTTTGCCCCGGCCTTCAGCTGAGCGGATGCGCAGGACAGCCAGACCAATGCGCCCATAGGTCAGCAGGATGAAGGCAAAGGGGAACAGAAGAGTGAAGACGCTCGTTATCAGCATGTTAAGTCCACTGGCTTTAGTGTCAGAGCAAGCGAATTTCAACACTGCTTGGAGCTCACATGTAAAATGATTTACCGTGTTGTGGCCACACAACTGTGCCAGCATGCTATAAAAGGATACAATGGTCAAGAAGAAAGAGCCGCACCACAGGCCGAGTGCCAGTATGATGCACAGCTTCTGGCTCATGATTACATTATAGTGCAATGGGCTGCATATGGCCACAAAGCGGTCATAAGCCATGACAGCTAGTAAGAGATATTCAGACACTCCCAGAAAAAGGCCGACACTCATTTGTGCAGAACACCTACCCCAAGGTATAACAGCTTTGTCTTTGAAGCTATCTGCCAGAACCTGTGGGACATAGGTAGAGACATAGCAGACATCGATAAAGGAGAGGTTGCAAAGGAAGAAATACATGGGTGTGTGGAGATGAGAATCCACCACAATCAATAATACAACGAGACCGTTCCCAACTATGGTGACTGTATACATGGCTAAGAAGAGGACAAACATTGCAATGCGCATGTGGAGCTGTCTGGGAAAGCCCATGAGTACAAACTCAGTCACAGTGGTTCCATTATCCCAGTCTTCCATGTTTCCTGTAGAAGGGAAATGGAGAATCATAGTAATATCTGTATGAAATTCCATCTTGTAAACATGTCAGTGCATCCTTTGATTAAATGTCCAAATGGACATTCAGATAAATATCTTGGACCCAGAGTGGAGTTGGACCCAGAGTGGACTGAATATGCTCACAATGTATATTGTATGCCTTTAAATCTCAACCACAAAATTGGTCCAGTTCACAACTTACCATACTTTACTAAATGAATTTGATTTTACCCACAGTTATCTGCAACTCTGGAGAAAGAAGAAATTAAATTGCAGTGGGAAGGAAATCTGTTTTCAGATGAAAATGAGTAATTTGTTTCAAATATGCCACTTTTTATTTTGAGTGTTTTCCACTGATCTAATAGTTTAATTTGTACAATATTGGAACAATGTTTATATGTGCTCTTTGTTGACTCTGCAATTGCATCATTGAAGAAAATCATACAACATTTTTCATTGAGGGTGAATTAAATTGTTTTTTTTTTTTTTTTTTTTAATAAAATTTTTTATTGTTATGTATTCCACCACCAATCCACCTCTGTGAGAGTCCCAGGCCATAGATACATTATAATATTCCATAAATTTATAACTATTAACATTCCGTCCAAATACAACTCCGTCACTCTATTTAAACATCTTATCCATTCATTTTCTTATTAACCAACCAATCGTCTTAAATTGTTTAAACTTTTCCAAATATCTCACCATCTTCCTAAACCATCCCTCCTCCTGTTCCCTAACCTTTAATCCATTCATTCTTCGTATCTTCATCGTTAAATACTCCAAAATAATTATACTATTCATTCTATCCCTCCAGTGATTAATTGTCAATTCCTCAGCTTCTTTCCAATTCCTTGCTATCACTTGTCTTGCTGCTACTAACATCAAATTAATCCATTTACTATCCTCTTTTAATCTTAATCCCACACCATCCAAATTAATAATTGCCATTGCTTTGGATATACTTATTTTCCATCCCATAATCTTTGTCATCTCTATGCCAACCTGCATCCAGAATTTTTTCACTAAGGGACAATCCCACCACATGTGACTGAAAGTTCCAATTTCTCCACATTTCCTCTGATTAAGTTAATTCTGTTTCAAGCGCAGAAGAAAAAATAATAATTGAATGTTGACTTAAGTAGACTTAATGAATGTAGGAAAAGGAAAAAGGAGAGGTCCCCTGTGCAAGCACCAGTCGTTTCCGACTCTGGGGTGATGTTGCTTTCACAACGTTTTCACAGCAGACTTTTTACGTGGTGGTTTGCCATTGCCTTCCCCAGTCTTTTACGCTTTCCCCCCAGCAAGCTGGGTACTCATTTTACCGACCTCGGAAGGATGGAAGGCTGAGTCGACCTTGGGCCGGCTACCTGAATCCAGCTTCCGCCGGAATCAATCTCAGGTCGTGAGCAGAGAATTCAGATCACAGTACTTCAGTACTTCTGCTTTACCACTCTGCGTCACGGGACCGCTAATGAATGTAGAGCGGGAGTCAAATTAGATGATACTTTTTAAAAAATAGCCAGGCATGGATAGCCCCAGCTGAAAGGATCTTGAAGAACAGGTGCAAGGTGAAAAAATATTGATTAAGTTCTTCTGGATCCCTACATGTTTCACAATTCACTTTGTCAGGGGATCATTTCCAAAGTTATCCAGTTTCCACCTTAATAAATATTTTTAATAATAATAAAAAATTCACCTTGCATCTGTTCTTCTGCATTCTTTCTGCCTCCTGGTGCAGCCATTCTTGTTTCTTCACTGCTGGTAGCTCCAGCTGAAAAATGCAGGGAGATATTTTGCCTTAAGAAATTGGTGGCATGGGAGGAAGGTCTTCCATCACAGTTCTGAGTCAAATTAGGTTCTCCCTTATTTTAAAAGTGATATATCTCACAGCTGTTGTGTGGTTCTAGGAGTCAGTCAAGTTTGGGTTCTCTTTAAAAATAAAATTTCAGTTGCAAATTAGACTTAAGAAGGGCTCTTTTTCTAGCAGGAGCTACTCTGGATATTAGGCCATGTCCCCCTAATGTAGCCAGTCTTTCTGGACCTTACAGTAGGCCCTTTAAACTCTCAGAGGAGTGACTATATCAGGGGGGCATGGCCCAATATTCAGAGGAGCTCCTGCTAGAAAAAGAGCCCTGGACTTAAGGATGAAGGACATGGCTTCTTGAGAGATGCATTATGTGAATCCAATAATACCATAACAGATGTCATTCTGACACGGTGGTGGAAAGTGCCATCAAGTCACAAGTGATTTATGGTGACCTCGTAGGGTTTTCAAGGCAAGAGATGTTCAGAGGTGGTTCGCCACTATATGCCTCCACACCATGATCCTGGTCTTCCTTGGAGGTCTCCCATCCAATACTAGCTTTGATAGCCGTGCTTAGCTTCTGAGATCTGACAAGATTGGGCTAGCCTGGGCTATCCAGGTCAGTCTGATACACAGAGCTGCCTTATCGCTTATTTATACTTATTAATTTATAAACCCCCCTCCCCTGAAAAGCTCAGGGTGGTGTACATTAGGTGTACAACAAATTAATCGAAATATCAGTTAATCGATTCCAGAATAAAATCATTATAATATAATCATTGATGGTTGGTGTGTTTCTTTCCATCTGAAATAGGTAGAACATGGGCCAGTTGCGATTGGGAGGGGGGATTGCTGTCCTCAATCATAGGCATGGTGGAACATCTGTCTTGCATGCCCTGCTTAACTGTTCAATGTCCCGCAGGACATGGATGTTACTAGGCAGAGAGTTCCACCAGGCAGGAGCCAGGGTCCTGGTTCTGATCAAGGACAGCTTGACATCTTTTGGACCAAGGACTACCAATAAATCCTGATCTTCTGAGTGTAAAGCTCTTTGGGAGACATACTGGGAGAGGCGGTCCCAGAGGTACATTGGCCTTGGACCACGTAGGGCCTTGGAGATAAAAACCAGAACCAGAATGCTGAATCAGTTGCTTGGTCTCAAGCAACGGGCTCTCACGTCATTTATTTGTTGCCAAATACTTTCAAAATTAGATAAAAGTCCTGCTACGAGCAAAGCTGTTGCCTCAAAACAACCCCCCTCCATGCCTAAGGAAAAATTAACATTTGGCTTTATCATCCAAGTGGTGAGATGAATTAATTCACAATTGACTATGAATGCGGAACTCGCTTATTTTATTTATTAAAAACATTCGCCTCCAGTCTAAGAAAATACTGAGAATCTGTGTGACCCCTGTTATATGTTTAAAAAAGCAACACATGATATTTAGCGATTTTGCACACTTGCACTTATCTGTTTTTCATGACCGCATTGCAAACTAATGGATCCCCTACCACAAAAGAAAGACTTAAACACCACAACTGGATTAATGAAGGCTTCATTAATTATTTTAACTGATTATTAATAATGAATTGTTATAGGTAGATGAGAGCTAGCACCCCGATAGCCTAACCAATGGGTTCACTGATCTTGTGCCCTTCTGCCCTGGCTTCAGGGAAACTTAGCAGCTAACTTGGCAGCTCTTTCTTGGTCTCTTGCTCCACATCAAAACATTTACTAAGCTTTTGATCAAGACTGGGCATGAGTCTGGCCACGGAGCAGGTGTCACTGGGGGTGTGTGGGAAAGGCATTTGTGAATTTCCTGAATTTTGCATGGGGTTGGACGGTGAACTAGATGACCCTGGAAGTCCCTTCCAATTCTATGATTCTAAGGCTGTTCCCCACACTGGTCAACCTGAAGAAACAGGCATCCACCAAGAGCAGAGATGAAGTCTCTTTCCACAGCACTTGGATCAGACAGTCCAAAGTGTCCAATTTGACTACATCCCCCTATCCTAAGATTCCTCTGGATATTCACATGTTTTCGATGTCTATTTCTAAATACTGTTGACATTTGATTATTATAACGAAACCACTGACCTTGTTGGTTTTGAAGATTGACAGAAACATTCTGCAGTCCTTTTATGATGGAGTTTCACCACAACACTATCCCTGCAACTGTTTGCACCAAAGTGCCAGGTCAAAGAAAAACTCATACAGTAGTGGAACACATTCATGTGAATAGCTGTAAGGGTGGGGGAGGGGGAAGGAAACCCCAAGTCTTGTAGAACCACAATAGGGCCAATATTCTATGATAGCAAGGCTGGTACCCTCTTAGGGCAAAAGGAAATCAGCTTCTCTGACAGGAACTCCTGAAATTTCAGAAGCAGAGAAAGAGGATAATTTTTAACAGCGGTGTAGAACATATAAAACGGATCTATCCATAAGTATTAGCTATGACATGTAACAAAGTCTCATGGTCTGAAGATCTGGACACCAGCCCTGGAGCAGAAACCTCCAAAATTTATCTCTGAAGTGTATCCAATCACTTCCAAGTCTTTATCTGGTTCTTTCCTTCCTGAAAAAAGGTAAGTTAGTTTTTGCTGGCCACTACTGGAAACAGAATACTGAAATAGGTGGAAATTTGGTCTGGTACTGCAGAACTCAAAGGTTGGACTGTGCTTTCCCCTTTGGTTAATCATCTATGTACAAGCAATGGGTGTTTCCAGTCATCTAGTGCCGTGGGCTTGATCTAGATGCAACTGAAGTAGCAGCTTGGTTTGGAGACAAAGCCATTCAGATGTTCACGATGGAAGTCCACATTGCAGATCTTGTTTCATTTAATAAACCTCAAAGACATTTGTACTGTTTCCCCTGCTGAATGCTTTCTTTGTGATAACATTCAGTCTTTCCACTCTCCATCACTATAATACAAACATTAATGTAATGATTTCCCAACCACACTAGAAGTTCTACATTGAATCTATAGATGCCGTTCAATCTTACTTAAGTCCCTCTCAGTTCAACAGGGTTTTCTTTGAGGTGCAGATGGGATTTTCTGTTGTGATCCTGATCACACTTGCTGGAAAAAAAGAAAACCCACTGTATTTAGTGAGGCTTTTTCCCAAGGAAAAAACTGTATAGCTATTGGTTTGTGTCTCCAAGTCCACTCTCTCCTCATACTTCTATAACAACTTTTTAAAAACTAGCTGAGGAGAAAATGTTTCCTTCATATCCATTAAGTTTAGTTAACATTTCTCAGCAGGAGTGAATATGACACAAAACACTCGATTATTATCGCCAAGTGTTTGCTATAATTTTCTGGGGGGAAAGGTTCATACCAAAAGAGAATATACGAGTTTCTCTGTACGTTGACATGTATTAGATGGAAGAATAAGAACCACACTAGGAATTCGATGATAACCAAAGATTTGGGAATCGGTGTTTCCATCAAATACATGACACCTCTTAAATCGATCTCACATCCACAAATTAAGAGCATAACAATGCGAAGCTCCCTGAGAGTCTGTCAAGGTTAGTGTTGTCCTCTTTGGGTTAATTGCCAAAAGTCTTTCCAATCTCCTACCACCAGATCATTTTGACTGGTGGTGTTAGGGATGCAGCTGCACTTTTCTCACTGGGCCATAGCTTAATGTCTTTCTCATGAAAAAATGAAAAAGTATAGATCAGTGGAACTACACCTCCTTTGCTCATGGTTCAATATTTAATCCCCTTTCAAGGACCAGTCCTAACTTGGAATGTTAATATTTTTTTGCAAATCCTTCCAATGCAACTGTGAATGAACTCAAACACTCTAGAATATGTTCTGAAAAAAAATGTGAATGGGTTTTATATTCTGGAATTTAAAAAAATGAAAGCAGTTTCACCAAAGCAGTTATAGTCTATCCATGAACATTTTAAAAGATTCCATCCTGAAGATCATAATTGTCTTTGGGAGCCCAGAAGACAACATCCCATGGAGACAATTAGCCATGACAAGGAGAGCAGAAGCTCAAATTGTAAACTTGACGTTGCATCACTTCAGATTGAACTAGTTAATGAGAACATTTCTTTAGATATCTTAAAAATCCAAAAGTTGGTAAAGGGATTTACTCCAGTTCCTGGCTTGAAATGCCTTTTTTAGCATGCCTTCTCCCCCCTCCCCCCACCCCCAGATTGTTATTATCAGGCTATTATCTTCATCTTCTTTCCCTCCTAGAATTATAATTCCCAATAACATTTCAGCACTTTTCCTCATGGACAGGGAACCTCCAGGAACACAGGGGAGGAACTGGAAGGCTTCAGTGGGAGAAGGGCATGAAACCCCCCTCCCATCAGCAGAAATTCACACAGGACCAACACTTTGATAAAGTGATGAAGGGCAAAGCCTCCATAAGAACATCAGAATGATGAAGTGTTGAAGGTCAAGGCCTTCATAAGGACATCAGAAGAGCCCTGCTGGATCAGACCAGTGGGCCATCTAGTCCAGCATCTTGTCTCACACAGTGGCCAGCCAGTTCGTCTGGAGAGCCAACAACAGGGCAGAGGCCTAGGCCTTCCTAGGATTACCATCCTTCTACTCCCAGTGGGGTTCCCCTGGTGTTGGGGGCTCCAATGCACCTCCAGTCGGCTGTCATGTGGGGAGAAGTCCTGCCCCCAACCCTGACCACCTGCGGCTGCTCCTCTCCCTCCCCTCCGGCAAGATGTGAGGGGTCCTTCAGTTGATAGACAGGGAGCATGTAGCCCATTGGTCATCTAGAGAGCCCTTTGGATCCTGCTGGAGGGAGAGGGGCGGGTGCTATCCTCGCTTCTTCTTGAAAGCATTTAAAGGATCCCATTGAGTCCTTTTGAGAAGAAGCAGAGGGCTTGTGAGCATGCACTCCAAGCCAGAAATTCATGAATCAGAGTTCATCTGCACACACACACATCCTGCTTCCTCCCCAAAGGGTACCTTTTGCCCTTGCAATACCTCTGAATTCAGTGTCAGCAAAGTTATTGCAAGCACTGACAACAAATTGGATTTTGCCTTTCAACCAAGAAAAAGAAGGAAACCTATCTGCTTCATTCATGTATATATTTATTATGCAAAAATTAATGTACACTGATAACGTGATATTAATAACATACCATGTTCATTGAAGTCACACACAGAAACATGGCTAGACATATTCATTCTAAGAGGATATCAGTATAGACCAGGGTAGCTGAACTGTGGCTCGAGAGCCACATGTGGCTATTTCACGCATATTGTGTGGCTCTCGAAGCCCCCACTGCCCCATCAGTTAGTTTGTAGAAGGCATTTCTCTCTTTAAATCACTCCTCCAAGCCAAGGCAGCTGGTGGCTTGGAGAATGCATTTAAACTTAAAGTTCCTTTCTTTCCATCTCTCTCTTCCTCCCTCCTTCCTTCCTGTCTTGTGACTCACAAACATCTGATGTTCATGTTTTGTGGCTCTCAAACATCTGAGGTTTATTCAGTGTGGCTCTTATGAGAAGTATGTTTGGCCACCCTTGGTATAGACAATGAGTCCACAAGTGGTTTACTTCTATGTTTCCCTCCCAATCAGCCTCCAAAAGGCTCCCTTCACATCCCTGTTCCTCAGGCTGTAGATGAAGGGGTTGAGCATTGGGGTCACAACCCATAAAAGATAGACACTACTTTTTCCCTGTCTGAAAGTCTTGTCCTGAGCCCTCAGGTATGCAGCCATGGCGGTGCTATAGAAGATGCCCACGGAATCCAGATGAGAGCCACAAGTGGATAAAGCTTTGCCCCGGCCTTCAGCTGAGTGAATGTGCAGGACAGCTAGACCAATGCGCCCATAGGTCAGCAGGATGAAGGCAAAGGGGAACAGAAGTGTGAAGACGCTCGTTATCAACATGTTAAGCCCATTGGCGCGAGCATTCACTTAATTTTTTTTAAAGTGAAAAGTATATCAAGTAAATTCTCTTTTGCAAGACCAGGATGGGGTTCTGGAATCGTCCTACTTAGGGGTCATTTTTGTGTGGAGGAGAAAGCTGGAGGTTAAATGGCTTGGAGCAATTTTAACCCCAGTTTTTGTAAAGAGCAAAAAAGCAGAGGTTTAAATGGCTTACTGCCATTTTCTGCTCTTCATAAACCCCCACAAACTGCTTTAAAATTTGTGGAAATTTGTTTTAAAATTTTATTAAGTTTGAATATAAAAAGGATAGGAAATGCAGGGTTACAGAAGCAAAAAAGTGAAGGGAAACAAAATAGAAAAACATAAACAAAAATACAAAGAGAAGCAGTATTTGCCCCCCCCCCAGTCGGAATAACGAGGCAACAAACATAATCTGGGTATAAACAGGACCACTTTATTAACTTGCATCAACCGGCATGGGGCAAACTGAACTAACAGGACAGGCCAAGGGAAACCCATGACCCTTCCCTGTCCAGTAATGGCGAAGCACCCTGCCCCCAACCTGAGCCATTCACTATGGCTAATGTTGGGCCTGCCTGGCGTGAATGCCCTCCCTGTCCATGCCCAGCCGTAAACAAACTAGTGCATACAGAGGAGGGAACCGTGTGGCAGTCTCTTACCGCAGAGAGCCGTACAGCCCAGCTGCCGTTTCAGCCCACCACTTACCCATCAAAATGGGGTAAGCCAGGGGTGCTCACCGAAGCTCTTAAAAGCCCTAGCCAACTCCAGCCAAGTGAGCAATAACTTAAAACCCAGATAATTCCACCTCCAAAATCCAAACAGTACAAGGTAGGTGAAAAACACCCCAATCATGGCCAATCGATTGAGATGAAAAAATTCCTAGCTGGCCCCGACAACACGGCGACCGGCAAAGCCTGTACTATTAAAGGGTGGGAGGGTGGGCCTAGACCCGAAATGGAGCTGCGTTGTTTGGGGCGGAACCAGGGCTTACAAGCCCTGGCGTTCCGCCCCCACCAGCTCCCCGGATGGGCGGGTAAGCTTGTTGGCCTCCCCTTCTTCCGGGGAGGCAAACGTGGCCCTTGCCCTAAGGGGCCGAAATATACCTCAAGACAAAATACCAAATTCTTTCTACCTGAAAGCCTTACAATTTTACCCATTATAGCCCTTTACAGTCCACTTATTTTGTTATATACTTTTAACTATTCTGTAGCTTATAATATAAATCTAAACTTTTCATCTTAAGTACATACAAATGAGAAAAGCAGAAGAACCAACTCTGAAACAGAGCTGACTGGTTAATTTTAACATCATTAAAAATAAAAGCTAACTAATTGGTTTAACAATATTAGCAGTTAACATAAGCATAAAAGGTAAATATAGTTCCTGTATCATTAATATTAATTTACTTATTTTTAGCAGAGAGAGGAAGCAAAAACAGAAACCACAGTGATTTATCTATTTTGTTAAAGACAGTTTCTCTTGTCAGAAATATCAGGAGCAGATTTAAGATTACAAAATGTTTGTGTAGCCTGTCTTATTACCAGTTTACCCAAATTGACTTTTTAACTACTTTAAACATTTAGAATTCTTTAAAAATTTTTGGAGACTGTAAATCCTATTTTCACAGTGCTCTGAAAAACACAAGTTAGTATGCAATAGTTACCTCATCTCCCATACTTCTTTATGGAAGCATTTATTAGCCCCTTTTATTGATTCAATATTAACCAGCTAGATGTAAAAAAGAGGGCCGAGCTCTTCAGTTTGCAATCATTGCTTCATGAACCATGAACTGCCCGAAATTCACAATGAACTTTTCATTTGTGAGTTGGTTTGTGACCATCCCTGTCAACATATTCTTTATTTCCTTTCCCCTCATAATTCGGTATTTTGTTTTGCATCTACCTTTTGGGTTTTATTTCCTAGTTTTGTTTTGTTCATGTGTGGCTATGTGCATCTGTGTATAACAGAGTAATAAAGTGAATTCATACTAGCATACATTTCTGCTTTTTGGCTCACATGTCAAAGAGAAATATGTTTTCTTAATTACTGATGGGCAACTCATTTGGTTAGAGTTCTGGGCAGCCTGCTCATCTGAGAAGACCATGTTGTGTGCATTCCTTCTAAGGGTGATAAGAAGACTGGTGCTAACATCATTATTGTATAATATCTTTATTTGTGTGTGTGCGTTTGTGCGTGTGAAGCCCTGGTTTACTTCCGTGGAGGTTTTTAAACAGAGGCTAGGTGGCCATCTGAAAGCAATGAAGATTGTGTGAATTTAGGGGGGGGGGCAGTATTTGTGAGTTGTTGTGACTGTGAGAGTTGGACCATAAGGAAGCCCTGGAGCAGAAGAATAGATGCTTTTGAGCAGTGGTGCTGGAGAAGAATCTTGAGAGTCCCTTGGACTGCAAGATGATCAAATCAGTCAGTCCTAAGGGTAATGAACCCTGACATTTCCCTGGAAGGCCAGATGCTGACGGTCGAATATTTTGGCCATCAAATGAGAAGGGAGTAGTCACTGGAGAAGTTCCTGATGCTGGGAAAGACAGAAGGCAAAAGAAGAAGGGGACAGCAAAAGTTGAGATGACTGGACAGCATTACTGATGTAACGAACACGAATTTGAGCAGAAAGCAACACATGATATTTAGCGATTTTGCACACTTGCACTTATCTGTTTTTCATGACCGCATTGCAAACTAATGGATCCCCTACCACAAAAGAAAGACTTAAACACCACAACTGGATTAATGAAGGCTTCATTAATTATTTTAACTGATTATTAATAATGAATTGTTATAGGTAGATGAGAGCTAGCACCCCGATAGCCTAACCAATGGGTTCACTGATCTTGTGCCCTTCTGCCCTGGCTTCAGGGAAACTTAGCAGCTAACTTGGCAGCTCTTTCTTGGTCTCTTGCTCCGCATCAAAACATTTACTAAGCTTTTGATCAAGACTGGGCATGAGTCTGGCCACGGAGCAGGTGTCACTGGGGGTGTGTGGGAAAGGCATTTGTGAATTTCCTGAATTTTGCATGGGGTTGGACGGTGAACTAGATGACCCTGGAAGTCCCTTCCAATTCTATGATTCTAAGGCTGTTCCCCACACTGGTCAACCTGAAGAAACAGGCATCCACCAAGAGCAGAGATGAAGTCTCTTTCCACAGCACTTGGATCAGACAGTCCAAAGTGTCCAATTTGACTACATCCCCCTATCCTAAGATTCCTCTGGATATTCACATGTTTTCGATGTCTATTTCTAAATACTGTTGACATTTGATTATTATAACGAAACCACTGACCTTGTTGGTTTTGAAGATTGACAGAAACATTCTGCAGTCCTTTTATGATGGAGTTTCACCACAGCGCTATCCCTGCAACAGTTTGCACCAAAGTGCCAGGTCAAAGAAAAACTCATACAGTAGTGGAACACACTCATGTGAATAGCTGTAAGGGTACGGGAGGGGGAAGGAAACCCCAAGTCTTGTAGAACCACAATAGGGCCAATATTCTATGATAGCAAGGCTGGTACCCTCTTAGGGCAAAAGGAAATCAGCTTCTCTGACAGGAACTCCTGAAATTTCAGAAGCAGAGAAAGAGGATAATTTTTAACAGGGGTGTAGAACATATAGAACGGATCTATCCATAAGTATTAGCTATGACACGTAACAAAGTCTCATGGTCTGAAGATCTGGACACCAGCCCTGGAGCAGACACTTCCAAAAATTTTGAATTTATCTCTGAAGTGTATCCAATCGCTTCCAAGTCTTTATCTGGTTCTGTCCTTCCTGAAAAGGTAAGTTAGTTTTTGCTAGCCACTACTGGAAACAGAATACTGAAATAGGTGGAAATTTGTTCTAGTACTGCAGAACTCATAGGTTGGGCTGTGCTTTCCCCTTTGGTTAATCATCTATGTACAAGCAATGGGCGTTTCCAGTCATCTAGTGCCGTGGGCTTGATCTAGATGCAACTGAAGTAGCAGCTTGGTTTGGAGACAAAGCCATTCAGATGTTCACGATGGAAGTCCACATTACAGATCTTGTTTCATTTAATAAACCTCAAAGACATCTGTACTGTTTCCCCTGCCGAATGCTTTCTTTGTGATAACATTCAATCTTCCCACTCTCCATCATTATAATACAAACATTAACATAATGATTTTCCAACCACACTAGAAGTTCTACATTGAATCTATAGATGCCGTTCAATCTTACTTAAGTCCCGCTCAGTTCAACAGGGTTTTCTTTGAGGTGCAGATGGGATTTTGTGTTGTGATCCTTCTCACACTTGCTGGAAACAAAGAAGACCCATTGTATTTAGTGAGGTTTCTTCCCAAGGAAAAAACTGTATAGCTATGGGTTTGTATCTCCAAGTCCACTCTCCCCTTATACTTCTATAACAACTTTTTAAAAACTAACTGAGGAGAAAGTGTTTCCTTCATATCCATTAAGTTTAGTTAACATTTCTCAGCAAGAGTGAATATGACACAAAACACTCGATTATTATCCCCAAGTGTTTGTATAATTTTCTGGGGGGGAAAGGTTCATACCAAAAGATAATGTACGAGTTTCTCTGTATGTTGTCATGTATTAGATGGAGGAATAAGAACCACAGTAGGAATTCGATGATAACCAAAGATCTGGGAATCGGTGTCTCCGTCAAATACATGACACCTCTTAAATCCGTCTCACATCCACAAATTAAGAGCATAACAATGCGAAGCTGCCTGAGAGTCTGTCAAGGTTAGTGTTGTCCTCTTTGGGTTAATTGCCAAAAGTCTTTCCGATCACCTACCACCAGATCATTTTGACTGGTGGTGTTAGGGATGCAGCTGCACTTTTCTCATGTTCCACTAGAAACTGGGCCATAGCTTAACGTCTTTCTCATGAAAAAAATAAAAAGTATAGCTCAGTGGAACTACACCTCCTTTGCTCATGGTTCAATATTTAATCCCCTTTCAAGGACCACTCCTAACATGGAATGTTAATAGTTTTTTTGCAAATCCATCCAATGCAACTGTGAATGAACTCAAACACTCTAGAATAGGTTCTGAAAAAAATGTGAATGGGTTTTATATTCTGGAATTTGAAAAAATGAAGATACCTCATGACTCACTTTATCTTCTCTTTCATTGCAGCATGCAAAATCTAGAATGGTTTCACCAAAGCAGTTATAGTCTATCCATGAACATTTTAAAAGATTCCATCCTGAAGATCATAATTGTCTTTGGGAGCCCAGAAGACAACATCCCATGGAGACAATTAGCCATGACAAGGAGAGCAGAAGCTCAAATTGTAAACTTGACGTTGCATCACTTCAGATTGAACTAGTTAATGAGAACATTTCTTTAGATATCTTAAAAATCCAAAAGTTGGTAAAGGGATTTACTCCAGTTCCTGGCTTGAAATGCCTTTTTTAGCATGCCTTCTCCCCCCTCCCCCCACCCCCAGATTGTTATTATCAGGCTATTATCTTCATCTTCTTTCCCTCCTAGAATTATAATTCCCAATAACATTTCAGCACTTTTCCTCATGGACAGGGAACCTCCAGGAACACAGGGGAGGAACTGGAAGGCTTCAGTGGGAGAAGGGCATGAAACCCCCCTCCCATCAGCAGAAATTCACACAGGACCAACACTTTGATAAAGTGATGAAGGGCAAAGCCTCCATAAGAACATCAGAATGATGAAGTGTTGAAGGTCAAGGCCTTCATAAGGACATCAGAAGAGCCCTGCTGGATCAGACCAGTGGGCCATCTAGTCCAGCATCTTGTCTCACACAGTGGCCAGCCAGTTCGTCTGGAGAGCCAACAACAGGGCAGAGGCCTAGGCCTTCCTAGGATTACCATCCTTCTACTCCCAGTGGGGTTCCCCTGGTGTTGGGGGCTCCAATGCACCTCCAGTCGGCTGTCATGTGGGGAGAAGTCCTGCCCCCAACCCTGACCACCTGCGGCTGCTCCTCTCCCTCCCCTCCGGCAAGATGTGAGGGGTCCTTCAGTTGATAGACAGGGAGCATGTAGCCCATTGGTCATCTAGAGAGCCCTTTGGATCCTGCTGGAGGGAGAGGGGCGGGTGCTATCCTCGCTTCTTCTTGAAAGCATTTAAAGGATCCCATTGAGTCCTTTTGAGAAGAAGCAGAGGGCTTGTGAGCATGCACTCCAAGCCAGAAATTCATGAATCAGAGTTCATCTGCACACACACACATCCTGCTTCCTCCCCAAAGGGTACCTTTTGCCCTTGCAATACCTCTGAATTCAGTGTCAGCAAAGTTATTGCAAGCACTGACAACAAATTGGATTTTGCCTTTCAACCAAGAAAAAGAAGGAAACCTATCTGCTTCATTCATGTATATATTTATTATGCAAAAATTAATGTACACTGATAACGTGATATTAATAACATACCATGTTCATTGAAGTCACACACAGAAACATGGCTAGACATATTCATTCTAAGAGGATATCAGTATAGACCAGGGTAGCTGAACTGTGGCTCGAGAGCCACATGTGGCTATTTCACGCATATTGTGTGGCTCTCGAAGCCCCCACTGCCCCATCAGTTAGTTTGTAGAAGGCATTTCTCTCTTTAAATCACTCCTCCAAGCCAAGGCAGCTGGTGGCTTGGAGAATGCATTTAAACTTAAAGTTCCTTTCTTTCCATCTCTCTCTTCCTCCCTCCTTCCTTCCTGTCTTGTGACTCACAAACATCTGATGTTCATGTTTTGTGGCTCTCAAACATCTGAGGTTTATTCAGTGTGGCTCTTATGAGAAGTATGTTTGGCCACCCTTGGTATAGACAATGAGTCCACAAGTGGTTTACTTCTATGTTTCCCTCCCAATCAGCCTCCAAAAGGCTCCCTTCACATCCCTGTTCCTCAGGCTGTAGATGAAGGGGTTGAGCATTGGGGTCACAACCCATAAAAGATAGACACTACTTTTTCCCTGTCTGAAAGTCTTGTCCTGAGCCCTCAGGTATGCAGCCATGGCGGTGCTATAGAAGATGCCCACGGAATCCAGATGAGAGCCACAAGTGGATAAAGCTTTGCCCCGGCCTTCAGCTGAGTGAATGTGCAGGACAGCTAGACCAATGCGCCCATAGGTCAGCAGGATGAAGGCAAAGGGGAACAGAAGTGTGAAGACGCTCGTTATCAACATGTTAAGCCCATTGGCGCGAGCATTCACTTAATTTTTTTTAAAGTGAAAAGTATATCAAGTAAATTCTCTTTTGCAAGACCAGGATGGGGTTCTGGAATCGTCCTACTTAGGGGTCATTTTTGTGTGGAGGAGAAAGCTGGAGGTTAAATGGCTTGGAGCAATTTTAACCCCAGTTTTTGTAAAGAGCAAAAAAGCAGAGGTTTAAATGGCTTACTGCCATTTTCTGCTCTTCATAAACCCCCACAAACTGCTTTAAAATTTGTGGAAATTTGTTTTAAAATTTTATTAAGTTTGAATATAAAAAGGATAGGAAATGCAGGGTTACAGAAGCAAAAAAGTGAAGGGAAACAAAATAGAAAAACATAAACAAAAATACAAAGAGAAGCAGTATTTGCCCCCCCCCCCAGTCGGAATAACGAGGCAACAAACATAATCTGGGTATAAACAGGACCACTTTATTAACTTGCATCAACCGGCATGGGGCAAACTGAACTAACAGGACAGGCCAAGGGAAACCCATGACCCTTCCCTGTCCAGTAATGGCGAAGCACCCTGCCCCCAACCTGAGCCATTCACTATGGCTAATGTTGGGCCTGCCTGGCGTGAATGCCCTCCCTGTCCATGCCCAGCCGTAAACAAACTAGTGCATACAGAGGAGGGAACCGTGTGGCAGTCTCTTACCGCAGAGAGCCGTACAGCCCAGCTGCCGTTTCAGCCCACCACTTACCCATCAAAATGGGGTAAGCCAGGGGTGCTCACCGAAGCTCTTAAAAGCCCTAGCCAACTCCAGCCAAGTGAGCAATAACTTAAAACCCAGATAATTCCACCTCCAAAATCCAAACAGTACAAGGTAGGTGAAAAACACCCCAATCATGGCCAATCGATTGAGATGAAAAAATTCCTAGCTGGCCCCGACAACACGGCGACCGGCAAAGCCTGTACTATTAAAGGGTGGGAGGGTGGGCCTAGACCCGAAATGGAGCTGCGTTGTTTGGGGCGGAACCAGGGCTTACAAGCCCTGGCGTTCCGCCCCCACCAGCTCCCCGGATGGGCGGGTAAGCTTGTTGGCCTCCCCTTCTTCCGGGGAGGCAAACGTGGCCCTTGCCCTAAGGGGCCGAAATATACCTCAAGACAAAATACCAAATTCTTTCTACCTGAAAGCCTTACAATTTTACCCATTATAGCCCTTTACAGTCCACTTATTTTGTTATATACTTTTAACTATTCTGTAGCTTATAATATAAATCTAAACTTTTCATCTTAAGTACATACAAATGAGAAAAGCAGAAGAACCAACTCTGAAACAGAGCTGACTGGTTAATTTTAACATCATTAAAAATAAAAGCTAACTAATTGGTTTAACAATATTAGCAGTTAACATAAGCATAAAAGGTAAATATAGTTCCTGTATCATTAATATTAATTTACTTATTTTTAGCAGAGAGAGGAAGCAAAAACAGAAACCACAGTGATTTATCTATTTTGTTAAAGACAGTTTCTCTTGTCAGAAATATCAGGAGCAGATTTAAGATTACAAAATGTTTGTGTAGCCTGTCTTATTACCAGTTTACCCAAATTGACTTTTTAACTACTTTAAACATTTAGAATTCTTTAAAAATTTTTGGAGACTGTAAATCCTATTTTCACAGTGCTCTGAAAAACACAAGTTAGTATGCAATAGTTACCTCATCTCCCATACTTCTTTATGGAAGCATTTATTAGCCCCTTTTATTGATTCAATATTAACCAGCTAGATGTAAAAAAGAGGGCCGAGCTCTTCAGTTTGCAATCATTGCTTCATGAACCATGAACTGCCCGAAATTCACAATGAACTTTTCATTTGTGAGTTGGTTTGTGACCATCCCTGTCAACATATTCTTTATTTCCTTTCCCCTCATAATTCGGTATTTTGTTTTGCATCTACCTTTTGGGTTTTATTTCCTAGTTTTGTTTTGTTCATGTGTGGCTATGTGCATCTGTGTATAACAGAGTAATAAAGTGAATTCATACTAGCATACATTTCTGCTTTTTGGCTCACATGTCAAAGAGAAATATGTTTTCTTAATTACTGATGGGCAACTCATTTGGTTAGAGTTCTGGGCAGCCTGCTCATCTGAGAAGACCATGTTGTGTGCATTCCTTCTAAGGGTGATAAGAAGACTGGTGCTAACATCATTATTGTATAATATCTTTATTTGTGTGTGTGCGTTTGTGCGTGTGAAGCCCTGGTTTACTTCCGTGGAGGTTTTTAAACAGAGGCTAGGTGGCCATCTGAAAGCAATGAAGATTGTGTGAATTTAGGGGGGGGGGCAGTATTTGTGAGTTGTTGTGACTGTGAGAGTTGGACCATAAGGAAGCCCTGGAGCAGAAGAATAGATGCTTTTGAGCAGTGGTGCTGGAGAAGAATCTTGAGAGTCCCTTGGACTGCAAGATGATCAAATCAGTCAGTCCTAAGGGTAATGAACCCTGACATTTCCCTGGAAGGCCAGATGCTGACGGTCGAATATTTTGGCCATCAAATGAGAAGGGAGTAGTCACTGGAGAAGTTCCTGATGCTGGGAAAGACAGAAGGCAAAAGAAGAAGGGGACAGCAAAAGTTGAGATGACTGGACAGCATTACTGATGTAACGAACACGAATTTGAGCAGAATTCAGAGGATGGTAGAAAACAGGAGGGCATGGCACGACTTCGTCTATGGGGTCACAAAGAGTCGGATTTGACTGTGGGACTGAACAACAAAAAATTGTGTGTTTCCTGCATTGTGCAGGGGTTTGGACTAGATGTCTCTGGAGGTCCCTTCCAACTCTATGAGTCTATGATTCTCTGTCTAATGAGGCTTGGATGTTTTAGAGAGGAGGCTTGCTATTGCCTGCTTCTGTGTCTGGGCTCTGCTATTCTTTGGAGGTGTCCCTTCCAAGTACTTGGCAGAGTCAACCCTGTTTAGCTTCTGAGATCTGATGAGATTGGACTTGTCTGAGCTATCCAGGTCAGGGCATAGTTTTATATTTATTGCATGTACCAAAACCTATTCCTTTCTCCCTTATAGCATGTGTGAAGTGTGTCATGCCTTTTTCTGGGCACCACATCCCTGGACCAGCCCCCGGCCTCAACCCCTACCCCTGTTGCAAATATGCAACAACCGGCCAGCACTTACAACTCCTCCAGGGAACCATCCTCCTTGCCTTCTGCCTTTGGGGCTACCTAACTTTGTGTCCTGGGAGAGAAGCCACTGCCGGGTTTGAGACCCAACTGCCTCAAGGAGGAACACCTACCAAATGCTGAGAGAATATCGGAGTGGAGTGAAGTCTACACAACCCTCAAACAGTTGAGATGGCTCCTGTCTGTCCCTCCCCTTGGTCAGATATTGTCTGGGGGTTGGTTGAGGAAGGGGGAGGTGGGTGTGGGTTGGGGATTTAACTCAACTGAAATGCACCTGCTGGGGAGGAAAAGCCTGAAATTCCACTTGAAAGGCATACTCAGAGAGAGAAAGGAGCAAGGGTGTGAATAAAAGGGAAGCAGGTGGTTAAATCTCCCTTCACTTGCAGTCTGAGGTGATGCTGTCTGCAACAAGAGAGACCATGTCCTGGAGCCCCTGACCCCTTCCTCCACTGACCTTTGGCCCCCAGATCATGACAGCCATGTAGACAATAATGTTGTTGGTTTTTTTAAATTTTGTTTTTAAGGATGAAAAGTTGAGCTCCTGACAGACAACCATCTGATCCACTGCCCAATTACTCTCAATTTTTAAAAATTAGATACCAGTAAAGTAAACCGCTTTGCAGTAACTGTGTTCATGTGTGTGGGTTCTCTGCTTCTGCAACCCTCTCTCTGATCCTTTAGCTACTGTAAAATAATATTTCACAATTTACCTAACATTGAACAACACCATACTTATAATAAAAAGTCAACCCAAAGATTTGTTGATATCCCCTGGCCCCACCACTGGCTATTAGTCCCCCTCCCCTACAAAGGGTTTTCTGAATTGTGAGTCATAAAATAGTACACAAACTCATAGGTAAATTAGGCTTGACTTTAGGTGATTTCTGGACAGATTTCTCCCAAGGTTGTATCTAGAGCATATTTGTTGGATATTATAACTCTGCATGCCAGAGGATCTGGCCAGGAAAGGGTTAGGAGAATTCTCTCACTCAGATACATTTGGCATTTGGTTAGATGTTGAGCCTCTGTGGCCATTGCTGGTCTTCTGTTTCATCTTATATGTGGAGGTACAGTTAGGAGGGCAAAGTCTTCATTTTCTTCCCAAGTAGTCTCCAAAAGGCTCCTTTCACATCTTTATTTCTAAAGCTGTAAATCAAAGGGTTGAGCATTGGGGTCACCGCTCCATAAAACAGGGAGACAATTTTGTCAAGGTCAGAGATGGTTTTGCCTTGAGGCCGCAAGTACATGGAGAGGGCTGATCCATAGAAGATGCTGACCACCACCAGATGGGACCCACAGGTTGAAAAAGCCTTGCCTCGTCCCTTGGCTGAGTGCATGCGCATCACAGCCTGGGCAATGCGCCCATAGGTCACCAAGATGAAACTGAAGGGCGCAACAAGGACAATAAAGCTGTTGGTCATGATGACAATCTCAGCCACACGTGTATCTGAGCAAGCCAGCTTGAGGAATGCCTGTAGCTCACAAGTGAAGTGGTTGATGATGTTGTGTCCACAAAACTGAGTGGGTTGAAGCAACCGAGGGATCAGAGTCATCACAATGGCACTGCCCCAAGTCGAGGCAGCCAACTGGATACAAACTTTCCAACTCATTATGACAGTGTAATGCAAAGGGTTGCATACGGCGGCAAAGCGGTCATACGCCATGACAGCCAGCAAGAAACACTCTGCTATGCCGAGAAAGAGACTGACATACATCCCAATTATGCATCGGGTATAGGATATGGTGGGTCGGCGGAAGAAACAGTTAATCAGCATCTGAGGAATGCTGCTGGTGGTGTAGAACATGTCCAAGAAGGAGAGGTTGCAAAGAAAGAAATACATTGGTGTGTGAAGAAGGGGACTCAGAATGATTAGGGCAATGAGAAGGCTGTTACCGAATAGTGTGAGGAGGTAGAAGATGAGAAAAACCACAAACATCACCACCTGAGCCCTGGGGTGATCGGAAATCCCAAGCAAGATGAACTCGTTCACCTCAGTCGTGTTGCTGTCCCCCATATGGTCCTTTCCTGTTTTGTTCCCTGTAAAAGAAATAGAAACATACTTCTTGGGACACGGCACATCTTGGATATTCTCTGGGCTTCTGAATTGTGGTTCAGATAGTAGCACAATAGATCAGAGAAGGCTAGTGAAATGTTAGGAAAAGGCAACGGAAGTCCATTTGTGGAACATCAGCAATTGTCCTTGAAAAGTAAGTTGACCTTGAAGAATATCTACCTACTATGTTTCTATACATCGATTCCTCCAAGGCATTTAGAATAACACACATAGTTTTCTACTCCCTCATTTCATTCTCACAATAACTGCATGAGTGAGGTCAAACTGAGGATTGAACTGAATTCTCTCTGGGCCTCAAATCGTGCATCACATTATTGTATGTCAGCCACTAAATAACATCTTGTTGAAAACTGTAGAACAAAATGTATAGCAATAATTGTAAATCATTGAAAATAAACTTTGCTTTGCAATGGTTTGCAGTGGTTTACTTTGCAATGGTTTGCTTACCTTGCTTACTCTACCCGTTTCCTCCTGCGCTGATTCAGATTCAGAAGCTTTAATGGCATAAATACTCTTGAGTTGAGACTCTCATATGATTGTATAAAGTCTGTGTTCACAAAAAGAGCAGCAATTTCAGTCATCTTTCATGAACAGTTGGCAGCATTCTGTATGGTAACAGACTGCGGATGTTTGCATTGAAAGACTTGTGAAAATACTGGCTTGAACTGTGGGTATTTGAAAAACCCAAAGCAGATAATACTACTAGCAGAAGATCTGTATATCCGATCCTTTGTGAGACATACAACGTAAGTACTGGGATGGAGGTCAAGAAAGAGCCCTGTTCTTCTCAGCCTTTGAGATGATTCAATTAATTTATCTTTCAGCAAAATCTAAATGTAATGGGTGATAGAAGACACAGGTTTGTTTGTTTGTTTGTTTTTAAAAAGAACCCACTAGAATCCTAAACAGGAATATCTACATGGCTCCTTTCAAGAGATAAATCTCAGAACTGGACTCTGCCTCACAATATCCATGCATCTCTTCCAATCATCTGCAACCACTTTTGATTTCTAATTCTGTTCCCCACACTGGTCAACCTTAAGATACAGGCATCCACCAAGAGCAGAGAGGAAGTCTCTTTCCACAGCACTTGGATCAGACAGTCCAAAGTGTCCAATTTGACTACACACCCTTATCCTAAGATTCCTCTGGATATTTACATGTTTTCGATGTCTCTTTCTAAATACTGTTGACATTTGATTATTATAAAGAAACCACTGACCTTGTCGGTTGTGAAGATTGACAGAAACATTCTGCAGTCCTTTTATGATGGAGTTTCACCACAGCACTATCCCTGCAACTGTTTGCACCAAAGTGCCAGGTCAAAGAAAAACTCATACAGTAGTGGAACACATTCATGTGAATAGCTGTAAGGGTGGGGGAGGGGGAAGGAAACCCCAAGTCTTGTAGAACCACAATAGGTCCAATATTCTATGATAGCAAGGCTGGTACCCTCTTAGGGCAAAAGGAAATCAGCTTCTCTGACAGGAACTCCTGAAATTTCAGAAGCAGAGAAAGAGGATAATTTTTAACAGGGGTGTAGAACATATAGAATGGATCTATCCATAAGTATTAGCTATGACATGTAACAAAGTCTCATGGTCTGAAGATCTGGACACCAGCCCTGGAGCAGAAACTTCCAAAAATTTTGAATTTATCTCTGAAGTGTATCCAATCGCTTCCAAGTCTTTATCTGGTTCTGTCCTTCCTGAAAAGGTAAGTTAGTTTTTGCTAGCCACTACTGGAAACAGAATACTGAAATAGGTGGAAATTTGTTCTAGTACTGCAGAACTCATAGGTTGGGCTGTGCTTTCCCCTTTGGTTAATCATCTATGTGCAAGCAATGGGCGTTTCCAGTCATCTAGTGCCGTGGGCTTGATCTAGATGCAACTGAAGTAGCAGCTTGGTTTGGAGACAAAGCCATTCAGATGTTCACGATGGAAGTCCACATTACAGATCTTGTTTCATTTAATAAACCTCAAAGACATCTGTACTGTTTCCCCTGCCGAATGCTTTTTTTGTGATAACATTCAATCTTCCCACTCTCCATCACTATAATACAAACATTAACATAATGATTTTCCAACCACACTAGAAGTTCTACATTGAATCTATAGATGCCGTTCAATCTTACTTAAGTCCCGCTCAGTTCAACAGGGTTTTCTTTGAGGTGCAGATGGGATTTTGTGTTGTGATCCTTCTCACACTTGCTGGAAACAAAGAAGACCCATTGTCTTTAGTGAGGTTTCTTCCCAAGGAAAAAACTGTATAGCTATGGGTTTGTATCTCCAAGTCCACTCTCCCCTTATACTTCTATAACAACTTTTTAAAAACTAACTGAGGAGAAAGTGTTTCCTTCATATCCATTAAGTTTAGTTAACATATCTCAGCAAGAGTGAATATGACACAAAACACTCGATTATTATCCCCAAGTGTTTGTATAATTTTCTGGGGGGGAAAGGTTCATACCAAAAGATAATGTACGAGTTTCTCTGTATGTTGTCATGTATTAGATGGAGGAATAAGAACCACAGTAGGAATTCGATGATAACCAAAGATCTGGGAATCGGTGTCTCCGTCAAATACATGACACCTCTTAAATCCGTCTCACATCCACAAATTAAGAGCATAACAATGCGAAGCTGCCTGAGAGTCTGTCAAGGTTAGTGTTGTCCTCTTTGGGTTAATTGCCAAAAGTCTTTCCGATCTCCTACCACCAGATCATTTTGACTGGTGGTGTTAGGGATGCAGCTGCACTTTTCTCATGTTCCACTAGAAACTGGGCCATAGCTTAACGTCTTTCTCATGAAAAAAATAAAAAGTATAGCTCAGTGGAACTACACCTCCTTTGCTCATGGTTCAATATTTAATCCCCTTTCAAGGACCACTCCTAACATGGAATGTTAATAGTTTTTTTGCAAATCCATCCAATGCAACTGTGAATGAACTCAAACACTCTAGAATAGGTTCTGAAAAAAATGTGAATGGGTTTTATATTCTGGAATTTGAAAAAATGAAGATACCTCATGACTCACTTTATCTTCTCTTTCATTGCAGCATGCAAAATCTAGAATGGTTTCACCAAAGCAGTTATAGTCTATCCATGAACATTTTAAAAGATTCCATCCTGAAGATCATAATTGTCTTTGGGAGCCCAGAAGACAACATCCCATGGAGACAATTAGCCATGACAAGGAGAGCAGAAGCTCAAATTGTAAACTTGACGTTGCATCACTTCAGATTGAACTAGTTAATGAGAACATTTCTTTAGATATCTTAAAAATCCAAAAGTTGGTAAAGGGATTTACTCCAGTTCCTGGCTTGAAATGCCTTTTTTAGCATGCCTTCTCCCCCCTCCCCCCACCCCCAGATTGTTATTATCAGGCTATTATCTTCATCTTCTTTCCCTCCTAGAATTATAATTCCCAATAACATTTCAGCACTTTTCCTCATGGACAGGGAACCTCCAGGAACACAGGGGAGGAACTGGAAGGCTTCAGTGGGAGAAGGGCATGAAACCCCCCTCCCATCAGCAGAAATTCACACAGGACCAACACTTTGATAAAGTGATGAAGGGCAAAGCCTCCATAAGAACATCAGAATGATGAAGTGTTGAAGGTCAAGGCCTTCATAAGGACATCAGAAGAGCCCTGCTGGATCAGACCAGTGGGCCATCTAGTCCAGCATCTTGTCTCACACAGTGGCCAGCCAGTTCGTCTGGAGAGCCAACAACAGGGCAGAGGCCTAGGCCTTCCTAGGATTACCATCCTTCTACTCCCAGTGGGGTTCCCCTGGTGTTGGGGGCTCCAATGCACCTCCAGTCGGCTGTCATGTGGGGAGAAGTCCTGCCCCCAACCCTGACCACCTGCGGCTGCTCCTCTCCCTCCCCTCCGGCAAGATGTGAGGGGTCCTTCAGTTGATAGACAGGGAGCATGTAGCCCATTGGTCATCTAGAGAGCCCTTTGGATCCTGCTGGAGGGAGAGGGGCGGGTGCTATCCTCGCTTCTTCTTGAAAGCATTTAAAGGATCCCATTGAGTCCTTTTGAGAAGAAGCAGAGGGCTTGTGAGCATGCACTCCAAGCCAGAAATTCATGAATCAGAGTTCATCTGCACACACACACATCCTGCTTCCTCCCCAAAGGGTACCTTTTGCCCTTGCAATACCTCTGAATTCAGTGTCAGCAAAGTTATTGCAAGCACTGACAACAAATTGGATTTTGCCTTTCAACCAAGAAAAAGAAGGAAACCTATCTGCTTCATTCATGTATATATTTATTATGCAAAAATTAATGTACACTGATAACGTGATATTAATAACATACCATGTTCATTAAAGTCACACACAGAAACATGGCTAGACATATTCATTCTAAGAGGATATCAGTATAGACCAGGGTAGCTGAACTGTGGCTCGAGAGCCACATGTGGCTATTTCACGCATATTGTGTGGCTCTCGAAGCCCCCACTGCCCCATCAGTTAGTTTGTAGAAGGCATTTCTCTCTTTAAATCACTCCTCCAAGCCAAGGCAGCTGGTGGCTTGGAGAATGCATTTAAACTTAAAGTTCCTTTCTTTCCATCTCTCTCTTCCTCCCTCCTTCCTTCCTGTCTTGTGACTCACAAACATCTGATGTTCATGTTTTGTGGCTCTCAAACATCTGAGGTTTATTCAGTGTGGCTCTTATGAGAAGTATGTTTGGCCACCCTTGGTATAGACAATGAGTCCACAAGTGGTTTACTTCTATGTTTCCCTCCCAATCAGCCTCCAAAAGGCTCCCTTCACATCCCTGTTCCTCAGGCTGTAGATGAAGGGGTTGAGCATTGGGGTCACAACCCATAAAAGATAGACACTACTTTTTCCCTGTCTGAAAGTCTTGTCCTGAGCCCTCAGGTATGCAGCCATGGCGGTGCTATAGAAGATGCCCACGGAATCCAGATGAGAGCCACAAGTGGATAAAGCTTTGCCCCGGCCTTCAGCTGAGTGAATGTGCAGGACAGCTAGACCAATGCGCCCATAGGTCAGCAGGATGAAGGCAAAGGGGAACAGAAGTGTGAAGACGCTCGTTATCAACATGTTAAGCCCATTGGCGCGAGCATTCACTTAATTTTTTTTAAAGTGAAAAGTATATCAAGTAAATTCTCTTTTGCAAGACCAGGATGGGGTTCTGGAATCGTCCTACTTAGGGGTCATTTTTGTGTGGAGGAGAAAGCTGGAGGTTAAATGGCTTGGAGCAATTTTAACCCCAGTTTTTGTAAAGAGCAAAAAAGCAGAGGTTTAAATGGCTTACTGCCATTTTCTGCTCTTCATAAACCCCCACAAACTGCTTTAAAATTTGTGGAAATTTGTTTTAAAATTTTATTAAGTTTGAATATAAAAAGGATAGGAAATGCAGGGTTACAGAAGCAAAAAAGTGAAGGGAAACAAAATAGAAAAACATAAACAAAAATACAAAGAGAAGCAGTATTTGCCCCCCCCCCCAGTCGGAATAACGAGGCAACAAACATAATCTGGGTATAAACAGGACCACTTTATTAACTTGCATCAACCGGCATGGGGCAAACTGAACTAACAGGACAGGCCAAGGGAAACCCATGACCCTTCCCTGTCCAGTAATGGCGAAGCACCCTGCCCCCAACCTGAGCCATTCACTATGGCTAATGTTGGGCCTGCCTGGCGTGAATGCCCTCCCTGTCCATGCCCAGCCGTAAACAAACTAGTGCATACAGAGGAGGGAACCGTGTGGCAGTCTCTTACCGCAGAGAGCCGTACAGCCCAGCTGCCGTTTCAGCCCACCACTTACCCATCAAAATGGGGTAAGCCAGGGGTGCTCACCGAAGCTCTTAAAAGCCCTAGCCAACTCCAGCCAAGTGAGCAATAACTTAAAACCCAGATAATTCCACCTCCAAAATCCAAACAGTACAAGGTAGGTGAAAAACACCCCAATCATGGCCAATCGATTGAGATGAAAAAATTCCTAGCTGGCCCCGACAACACGGCGACCGGCAAAGCCTGTACTATTAAAGGGTGGGAGGGTGGGCCTAGACCCGAAATGGAGCTGCATTGTTTGGGGCGGAACCAGGGCTTACAAGCCCTGGCGTTCCGCCCCCACCAGCTCCCCGGATGGGCGGGTAAGCTTGTTGGCCTCCCCTTCTTCCGGGGAGGCAAACGTGGCCCTTGCCCTAAGGGGCCGAAATATACCTCAAGACAAAATACCAAATTCTTTCTACCTGAAAGCCTTACAATTTTACCCATTATAGCCCTTTACAGTCCACTTATTTTGTTATATACTTTTAACTATTCTGTAGCTTATAATATAAATCTAAACTTTTCATCTTAAGTACATACAAATGAGAAAAGCAGAAGAACCAACTCTGAAACAGAGCTGACTGGTTAATTTTAACATCATTAAAAATAAAAGCTAACTAATTGGTTTAACAATATTAGCAGTTAACATAAGCATAAAAGGTAAATATAGTTCCTGTATCATTAATATTAATTTACTTATTTTTAGCAGAGAGAGGAAGCAAAAACAGAAACCACAGTGATTTATCTATTTTGTTAAAGACAGTTTCTCTTGTCAGAAATATCAGGAGCAGATTTAAGATTACAAAATGTTTGTGTAGCCTGTCTTATTACCAGTTTACCCAAATTGACTTTTTAACTACTTTAAACATTTAGAATTCTTTAAAAATTTTTGGAGACTGTAAATCCTATTTTCACAGTGCTCTGAAAAACACAAGTTAGTATGCAATAGTTACCTCATCTCCCATACTTCTTTATGGAAGCATTTATTAGCCCCTTTTATTGATTCAATATTAACCAGCTAGATGTAAAAAAGAGGGCCGAGCTCTTCAGTTTGCAATCATTGCTTCATGAACCATGAACTGCCCGAAATTCACAATGAACTTTTCATTTGTGAGTTGGTTTGTGACCATCCCTGTCAACATATTCTTTATTTCCTTTCCCCTCATAATTCGGTATTTTGTTTTGCATCTACCTTTTGGGTTTTATTTCCTAGTTTTGTTTTGTTCATGTGTGGCTATGTGCATCTGTGTATAACAGAGTAATAAAGTGAATTCATACTAGCATACATTTCTGCTTTTTGGCTCACATGTCAAAGAGAAATATGTTTTCTTAATTACTGATGGGCAACTCATTTGGTTAGAGTTCTGGGCAGCCTGCTCATCTGAGAAGACCATGTTGTGTGCATTCCTTCTAAGGGTGATAAGAAGACTGGTGCTAACATCATTATTGTATAATATCTTTATTTGTGTGTGTGCGTTTGTGCGTGTGAAGCCCTGGTTTACTTCCGTGGAGGTTTTTAAACAGAGGCTAGGTGGCCATCTGAAAGCAATGAAGATTGTGTGAATTTAGGGGGGGGGGGCAGTATTTGTGAGTTGTTGTGACTGTGAGAGTTGGACCATAAGGAAGCCCTAGAGCAGAAGAATAAATGCTTTCGAGCAGTGGTGCTGGAGAAGAATCTTGAGAGTCCCTTGGACTGCAAGATGATCAAATCAGTCAGTCCTAAGGGTAATGAACCCTGACATTTCCCTGGAAGGCCAGATGCTGAAGCTCGAATATTTTGACCATCAAATGAGAAGGGAGTAGTCACTGGAGAAGTTCCTGATGCTGGGAAAGACAGAAGGCAAAAGAAGAAGGGGACAGCAAAAGTTGAGATGACTGGACAGCATTACTGATGTAACGAACACGAATTTGAGCAGAAAGCAACACATGATATTTAGCGATTTTGCACACTTGCACTTATCTGTTTTTCATGACCGCATTGCAAACTAATGGATCCCCTACCACAAAAGAAAGACTTAAACACCACAACTGGATTAATGAAGGCTTCATTAATTATTTTAACTGATTATTAATAATGAATTGTTATAGGTAGATGAGAGCTAGCACCCCGATAGCCTAACCAATGGGTTCACTGATCTTGTGCCCTTCTGCCCTGGCTTCAGGGAAACTTAGCAGCTAACTTGGCAGCTCTTTCTTGGTCTCTTGCTCCGCATCAAAACATTTACTAAGCTTTTGATCAAGACTGGGCATGAGTCTGGCCACGGAGCAGGTGTCACTGGGGGTGTGTGGGAAAGGCATTTGTGAATTTCCTGAATTTTGCATGGGGTTGGACGGTGAACTAGATGACCCTGGAAGTCCCTTCCAATTCTATGATTCTAAGGCTGTTCCCCACACTGGTCAACCTGAAGAAACAGGCATCCACCAAGAGCAGAGATGAAGTCTCTTTCCACAGCACTTGGATCAGACAGTCCAAAGTGTCCAATTTGACTACATCCCCCTATCCTAAGATTCCTCTGGATATTCACATGTTTTCGATGTCTATTTCTAAATACTGTTGACATTTGATTATTATAACGAAACCACTGACCTTGTTGGTTTTGAAGATTGACAGAAACATTCTGCAGTCCTTTTATGATGGAGTTTCACCACAGCGCTATCCCTGCAACAGTTTGCACCAAAGTGCCAGGTCAAAGAAAAACTCATACAGTAGTGGAACACACTCATGTGAATAGCTGTAAGGGTACGGGAGGGGGAAGGAAACCCCAAGTCTTGTAGAACCACAATAGGGCCAATATTCTATGATAGCAAGGCTGGTACCCTCTTAGGGCAAAAGGAAATCAGCTTCTCTGACAGGAACTCCTGAAATTTCAGAAGCAGAGAAAGAGGATAATTTTTAACAGGGGTGTAGAACATATAGAACGGATCTATCCATAAGTATTAGCTATGACACGTAACAAAGTCTCATGGTCTGAAGATCTGGACACCAGCCCTGGAGCAGACACTTCCAAAAATTTTGAATTTATCTCTGAAGTGTATCCAATCGCTTCCAAGTCTTTATCTGGTTCTGTCCTTCCTGAAAAGGTAAGTTAGTTTTTGCTAGCCACTACTGGAAACAGAATACTGAAATAGGTGGAAATTTGTTCTAGTACTGCAGAACTCATAGGTTGGGCTGTGCTTTCCCCTTTGGTTAATCATCTATGTACAAGCAATGGGCGTTTCCAGTCATCTAGTGCCGTGGGCTTGATCTAGATGCAACTGAAGTAGCAGCTTGGTTTGGAGACAAAGCCATTCAGATGTTCACGATGGAAGTCCACATTACAGATCTTGTTTCATTTAATAAACCTCAAAGACATCTGTACTGTTTCCCCTGCCGAATGCTTTCTTTGTGATAACATTCAATCTTCCCACTCTCCATCATTATAATACAAACATTAACATAATGATTTTCCAACCACACTAGAAGTTCTACATTGAATCTATAGATGCCGTTCAATCTTACTTAAGTCCCGCTCAGTTCAACAGGGTTTTCTTTGAGGTGCAGATGGGATTTTGTGTTGTGATCCTTCTCACACTTGCTGGAAACAAAGAAGACCCATTGTATTTAGTGAGGTTTCTTCCCAAGGAAAAAACTGTATAGCTATGGGTTTGTATCTCCAAGTCCACTCTCCCCTTATACTTCTATAACAACTTTTTAAAAACTAACTGAGGAGAAAGTGTTTCCTTCATATCCATTAAGTTTAGTTAACATTTCTCAGCAAGAGTGAATATGACACAAAACACTCGATTATTATCCCCAAGTGTTTGTATAATTTTCTGGGGGGGAAAGGTTCATACCAAAAGATAATGTACGAGTTTCTCTGTATGTTGTCATGTATTAGATGGAGGAATAAGAACCACAGTAGGAATTCGATGATAACCAAAGATCTGGGAATCGGTGTCTCCGTCAAATACATGACACCTCTTAAATCCGTCTCACATCCACAAATTAAGAGCATAACAATGCGAAGCTGCCTGAGAGTCTGTCAAGGTTAGTGTTGTCCTCTTTGGGTTAATTGCCAAAAGTCTTTCCGATCACCTACCACCAGATCATTTTGACTGGTGGTGTTAGGGATGCAGCTGCACTTTTCTCATGTTCCACTAGAAACTGGGCCATAGCTTAACGTCTTTCTCATGAAAAAAATAAAAAGTATAGCTCAGTGGAACTACACCTCCTTTGCTCATGGTTCAATATTTAATCCCCTTTCAAGGACCACTCCTAACATGGAATGTTAATAGTTTTTTTGCAAATCCATCCAATGCAACTGTGAATGAACTCAAACACTCTAGAATAGGTTCTGAAAAAAATGTGAATGGGTTTTATATTCTGGAATTTGAAAAAATGAAGATACCTCATGACTCACTTTATCTTCTCTTTCATTGCAGCATGCAAAATCTAGAATGGTTTCACCAAAGCAGTTATAGTCTATCCATGAACATTTTAAAAGATTCCATCCTGAAGATCATAATTGTCTTTGGGAGCCCAGAAGACAACATCCCATGGAGACAATTAGCCATGACAAGGAGAGCAGAAGCTCAAATTGTAAACTTGAAGTTGCATCACTTCAGATTGAACTAGTTAATGAGGACATTTCTCTAGATATCTTAAATATCTAGATAGCGGCATCTGGATCGAGGCGGCGTGGCGGTGCTGATGTTGTTAGACCTGTCGGCTGCGTTCGACACGGTCGACCATCGGTTACTGACCTGCCGGCTCGCCGACGCAGGGATTAGGGGGTCGGCCTTACAGTGGCTCTCCTCCTTCCTTGATAGTCAGGGACAAAGGGTGACAATTGGGGGAGAGCTGTCCCGGAGGCACCCACTAGTGTGTGGAGTGCCACAAGGGGCAGTCCTCTCTCCGATGTTGTTTAACATCTACATGCGCCCCCTTGCCCAGATTGCTCGGAGGTTTGGGCTTGGGTGCCATCAATATGCAGATGACACCCAGCTCTATCTACTATTGGATGGCCGACCTGACTGCGTCCCAGAAAACCTGGACCTTGCATTGCAGGCCGTGGCTGGCTGGCTCAGGCTGAGTGGGCTGAAGTTGAATCCGGCGAAGACGGAGGTCCTTTGCTTGGGTCGCGCTGCCCCGGGAAGGGAAATTCCCTTGCCAGCTCTTGACGGTGTCCCGCTGAAAGCGGCCCACAGGGTCAGGAGCTTGGGGGTTCTTCTGAAGCCGTCATTATCAATGGAGGCACAGATAGCGGCCACTGCCAAGTCCGCGTTTTTTCATCTTCGGCGGGCAAAGCAGCTGGCCCCCTTCCTGGAGCGCCGGGACCTGGCAACGGTGATTCATGCTACGGTCACCTCGAGACTGGATTACTGCAACGCCCTCTACATGGGGCTGCCCCTGTGCCAAACTCAGCAGTTGCAGCTGGTGCAGAACGCAGCGGCTAGGCTGCTATTGGGGCTCCCAAGATGGGAGCTGCGCGAACTGCACTGGCTGACAGTGGTTTAGCGAGTTCGTTACAAGGTGCTGGTCATGACCTTTAAAGCCCTATATGGCCGAGGGCCTGTCTACCTGAGGGACCGTCTCTCCCCATATGAGCCCCAGAGAGCACTGAGGTCAGCTGGTAAGCACCAGCTGAATATCCCTGGGCCAAGGGAGGCCAGATTAAAGACCACCCGGGATCGGGCCTTCTCCATTGCGGCCCCACTGCTGTGGAAT
This sequence comes from Heteronotia binoei, assembly GCF_032191835.1. Lineage (NCBI taxonomy): Eukaryota > Metazoa > Chordata > Lepidosauria > Squamata > Gekkonidae > Heteronotia > Heteronotia binoei. The sequence goes on along the minus strand of NC_083235.1, from coordinate 18,112,712 downwards.
CAACTCCCGGAGGAGGTACGGGCCCTGCGATGTTTAGACCAATTTCGCAGGGCCTGTAAGACATACCTCTTCAAAATAGCCTTCGCCCATACCGAGCTAAGATAATGTCGCTGTGTATGTTTTCTTTTCTTTCCACTGAACTTAAGAAGATCTATTTAGCACCTTAATGTTAATTTTAATGTAACTGTATATTGATTTAAGATGATTTTATTGCTATGTATGATTTTATTGTATTGTGTTGCATTTGTATGTTGTGAGCCGCCCTGAGCCTGCTTGTGCGGGGAGGGCGGGATACAAATAATAATAATAATAATAATAATAATAATAATTATTATTATTATTATTATTATTATTATTATTATTATTATTATTATTATTATTATTATTATTATTATTATTATTATTATTATTATTATTATTATTATTATTATTATTATTATTATTATTATTATTATTATTATTATTATTATTATCCGCCATCAGCATCAACTAGAAGAGTGTCAAGGATAGCGTTATAATATGTTTTAGTTAATTGTTTTAATTCAGGCTTTTAAGGTTAATTTAATGTTTAATTTAATGTTTCCAATGTAACTGTTTTATTGTTGGTGCACCATGGGGCACCGTATTGTTAGCCGCCCTGAGCCTGCTTCGGCAGGGGAGGGCGGGGTACAAATAAAATTTATTATTATTATTATTATTATTATTATTATTATTATTATTATTATTATTATTATTATTATTATTATTATTATTATTATTATTATTATTATTATTATAAAAATCCAAAAGGTGGTTAAGGGATTTACTCCAGTTTCTGGCTTGGAATGCCTTTTTTAGCATGCCTTCTCCCCCCCCCCCCAGATTGTTATTATCAGGCTATTATCTTCATCTTCTTTCCCTCCTAGAATTATAATTCCCAATGACATTTCAGCACAATACAAATTCAAAATTTGGAGATTCCTGTACATACAGAATTAAAAGTTAAAAGCATAATGGCCTGTGTCCATGGGAAATTTCCATTGGGATTCTATCTGTGGGTTGCGAATTTCTTGTTTCAGTAAGAACATGAGAGAAGCCATGTTGGATCAAGCCAATGGCCCATCCAGTCCAACACTCTGTGTCACATTGGCCAAAAAACCCAAGTGCCATCAGGAGGTCCATCAGTGGGGCCAGGACACTAGAAGCCCTCCCACTGTGCCCCCCCAAGCACCAAGCATTAATGCCCCAGACAGAGAGTTCCAACAATAAGCTGTGGCTAATAGCCACTGATGTACCTCTGCTCCATATGCTTATCCAATCCCCTCTTGAAGCTGGCTATGCTTGTAGCCACCACCACCTCCTATGACACTCTTCTGCTTAGACTCCGAATGCCTCTTTGAACACTTTTCCTCATGGACAGGGAACCTCCAGGAACACAGGGGAGGAACTGGAAGGCTTCAGTGGGAGAAGGGCATGAACCCCCCCTCCCATCAGCAGAAATTCACACAGGACCAACACTTTGATAAAGTGATGAAGTGATGAAGTGATGAAGGGCAAAGCCTCCATAAGAACATCAGAATGATGAAGCGATGAAGGTCAAGGCCTTCATAGGAACATCAGAAGAGCCCTGCTGGATCAGACCAGTGGGCCATCTAGTCCAGCATCTTGTCTCACACAGTGGCCAGCCAGTTCCTCTGGAGAGCCAACAACAGGGCAGAGGCCTAGGCCTTCCTAGGATTACCATCCTCCTAGGCCCAGTGGGGTTCCCCTGGTTTTGGGGGCTCCAATGCACCTCCAGGCAGCTGTCAGGTGAGGAGAAGTCCTGCCACCAACCCTGACCACCTGCGGCTGCTCCTCTCCCTCCCCTCCTGCAGAATGTGAGGGGCCCTTCAATTGATCGACATGGAGCATATGGCCCATTGGTCATCTGGAGGGCCATTTGGATCCTGCAGGACGGAGAGGAGCGGGTGCTATCCTCGCTTCTTGAAAGCATTTAAAGGGTCCCATTGAGTCCTTTTGAGAAGAAGCAGAGGGCTTGTGAGCATGCACTCCAAGCCACAAATTTATGGCTTGGAGTGCATCTGCACACACACACACCCCGCTTCTTCCCCAAAGGGTACCTTTTGCCCTTGCAATACCCCTGAATTCTGTGTCAGTAAAGTTATTTCAAACACTGACAACAAATTGGATTTTGCCTTTCAACCAAGAAAAAGAAGGAAACCTATTTGCTTCATTCATGTATATATTTATTATGCAAAGAGTAATGTTCACTGATAACGTGATATTAATAACATACAATGTTCATTGAAGTCACACACAGAAACATGGTTAGACATATTCATTCTAAAAGGATATCAGTATAGACCTGGGTAGCTGAACTGTGGCTCAGGAGCCACATGTGGCTCTTTCACACATATTGTGTGGCTCTCGAAGCCCCCACTGCCCCATCAGTTAGTTTGTAGAAGGCATTTCTCTCTTTAAACCACTCCTCCAAGCTAAGGCAGCTGGTGGCTTGGAGAATGCATTTAAACTTAAAGTTCCTTTCTTTCCATCTCTCCCTCACTCCCTTTTTCCTTCCTGTCTTGTGGCTCTCAAACATCTGATGTTTATTCGGTGTGCTTCTTATGTTAAGTATGTTTAGCCACCCTTGGTATAGACAATGAGTCCACAAGTGGTTTACTTCTCTGTTTCCCTCCCAATCAGCCTCCAAAAGGCTCCCTTCACATCCCTGTTCCTCAGGCTGTATATCAAGGGGTTGAGCATTGGGGTCACAACCCCATAAAAGATAGACACTACTTTTTCCCTGTCTGTGAAAGTCTTGGTCTGAGGCCTCAGGTATGCAGCCATGGCGGTGCCATAGAAGATGCCCACGACAGCCAAATGAGAGCCACAAGTAGATAAAGCTTTGCTTCGGCCTTCAACCGAACGGATGCGCAGGACAGCTAGACCAATGCGCCCATAGGTCAGCAGGATGAAGGCAAAGGGGAACAGAAGTGTGAAGACACTCGTTATCAACATGATAAGCCCATTGGCATGAGTGTCAGAGCAAGCCAATTTCAACACTGCTTGGAGCTCACATGAAAAATGATTCACCACATTGTGGCCACACAAGCGGGCTGGCATGCTAAAAAAGGGTACAATGGTCAAGAGGAAAGAGCTGAGCCACAGGCTGACTGCCAGCATGATGCACACCTTCTGGCTCATGATTAAGTTATAGTGTAGTGGGCTACATATTGCCACAAAGCGGTCATAAGCCATGACAGCTAATAAGAGGCACTCCGCCATTCCCAAAAAAAGGCTGATGCTCATTTGTGCAAAACACCTGCCCAGAGGTATAGTGGGCTTTTCTTTGAAGCCAAGGGCCAGAATCTGTGGGACAGTGGTAGTGACATAGCAGACATCAATGAAGGAGAGGTTGCTAAGGAAGAAATACATGGGTGTGTGGAGATGAGAATCCACCACAATTAACAATACAATGAGACCATTCCCAGCTATGGTGACGGCATACATTGCTAAGAAGAAGACAAAGAATACAGTGCGCATGTGGAGTTGTCTGGGGAAGCCCATGAGTACAAACTCAGTCACAGTGGTTCCATTATCTTCCATATTACCTGTAAAAGGGAAATGGAAAACTATAGTAATATCTGCATGAAATTCTGCCTTGCAAACATATTTGTGCATCCATGGGTAAAATATCCAAATGGACAATCAGATGAATACCTTGGACCCAGAGCAGAGCGACTATGCACAGACTGTACACCTCTTCCTATTGTACCAGTTTACTGAATGAATTTTATTTTATCCACTGTTTTCCCAACTCTGGATAAAGCAAACTCATATTAATTTAAAAAATTAAATTGCAGTGGGAAGGAGATCTGCTTTCAGATGAAATCAGATGAATCTGGATAATTTGTTTCCTTTCCTTTTATTTATTTATTTATTAGCTTCTTTGACCAATGATCTTAAGCTCAAGATAAAACAAGCCAGTTAATACAAAACACATTACAAATAATTAAAAACCAATATAGATTAACAGCAAAGAAGAAAACCAATAATCATGATCACAAGACAGAAAGAATACCTAACATTAATATAAAATTACGTAAAACTCTTTAACATTATACAATTAGACTTTAAAATCTTAGTACATAATAACAGCATGGTGATTTGTTTCAAATGCTTGTCATCTTTTATTTTGACTGTTTGCTAGTGATTGAATATTTTAGTTTGTACAATATTGGTGCAAAGTTTATCCGTGCTCCTTGTTGCATCTGATCAGTGAAGAAAATCATGCCATGTTTTTCATCAAGGATGGATAAGGTTGTCACCCTGTGCTGGAGGCTGATCAAGTTAATTTTGTTTCAAGCACAGGAGGGAAAAGAATAATTGAATGTTGACTTAAGTAGACTCCCATGAATGTTGAAGGAGGGGCAAACTGGATGATAACTTTTTTAAAATAACCAGGCATAGGTAGCCCCAGCTGAAAGTATGCAGAACAGGTACAAGATGAAAAAATATTAAGTTTTTGTGGACCTCTACACATTTTGTAATTCACCTTGTGAAGGGATTGTCTCCAAAGTTATCCACTTTCCACTTTAATAAATATTTTAAATATTTTTTTCACCTTGCCCCTGTTCTTCTATGCTCTTTCTGCATACTGCTTTGGCCATTCTTGTTTTCTTTGCTGTTGCAAAGGTAGCCCCAGCTGAAAAATGCAAGAAGATATTTTGGGGAAATGGCAGTCGTTCTGAGCTAAACTGTGTTTTCATTTTAAAAGTGATATTTCTCACAGCTGTTGTATGGTAGCAGAGAGAGTCAGTAGGGTCTGGGTTCTTTTTTTAAAAAACATAATGTCTAGTATGGAAATTAGACTTAAAGATGAAGGACATTGCTTCTTGAGAGATGTTGACATGCTATATGAATCCATTAATATCATACAGATGTCATTCTGACACATGGTGGAAATGCCATCCAGTCACAATTGACTTTTTTCAAGGCAAGAGATGTTCAAAGATGGTTGGCCATTGCCTGCTTCCACATAATGATCCTGGTCTATTAGCCAGGGACAGCCCTGCTTAGCTTCTGAGATCAGATGAGATTGGGCTAGCCTTGGCTATCCAGGTCAGGGTGACACACAGAGCTGCCTTACTTGTTTATGTATTTTAATTTGCATTTATAAACCACCTCCCTTCCACTAAGAGCCCAGGGTGGTGCCAGTCAGGCTAAAACATTCAGTAAAATAAACAAAATATCACTCGATTCCAAAGTAAAGCCATTAAGATATAATCATTGATGGTATTTATGTATTTCTCTCCCTCTGTAAAAAGTGGAACATGGGTCATGAGAATCAGCTCCCTACGGAGGTTTGGGTCCTCTCGGATTTGTTATCATTCTGGAGGGCCTGTAAGATGGAGCTGTTCCACCAGGCCTATGGCTGAGGTGGACGGACGTCCTTACCATCTAAACTGGTCCCCCTACACTGATTGCACTGACCTGTACATACCATCCATGCCGCCTTAATGTGAGCGGTGGCTCAATTGCTTTAATTTTAAATTGTTTTAACTGTTTTAAATTGTTTTGATTGTTTTATTATGTTGGAAGCTGTCCTGAGCTCACTATGGGAAAGGGAGGTCTATAAATCTGCGGAAATAAATGAATGAATGAATGAATGAATGAATGAATGAATGAATAAATAAATAAATAAATAAATAAATAAATAAATAAATAAATAAATAAATGTCCAGTGGGTGTCCTCAACCATAGGCTGGTAGAACATCTCTGTCTTGTATGCCCTTCTTAACTGTGCAATGTCCCTCAGGGCATGGATGTCACCAGGCAGAGAGTTCCACGAGGCAGAAGCTGGGGCCCTGGCTCTGGTTGAGGACAGCCAGATGTCTTTGGGGCCAGGAACCACCAGTAAATTCTGATCTTCTGAGTGTAAAGCTCTTTGGAAGACATACCCGGAGAGGTGGTCCCACAGCTTCATTGGCCAAAGACCATGTAGGGCCTTGAAGGTAAGGACCAGAACCTGAAGGATAAATCAGCCACGGTCACAACCAGCAGGCTTTCATGTCATTTATTTATCACCATATCCTTTTAAAATTGGATATGCTAAGGACTGAATCCTGGTCCTGCTACAAGCAAAGCTGGTGTTTCGCACTGAGCCCTCAACCCTGCTCTGGAAAAAATGGACACTTAGGGAGTTTTCGCACTCACGTTTTACTGGCGCCACGACCCTCCTGACGCCGGCGAATCTGCATGGATTTCGCAACAGAAGCGCCGGCGCTCCCAGAAGCGCCGGCGCTTTCCGTCGCTAAGCCAGCGCAAACGTTTTCCTGCATCTTTGCGATTTCCGTTTGCGCTGGCTTAGCGACGGAAGTAGCCGGCGCTTCTGGGAGCGCCGGAGCTTCTGGTGCGAAAGCCATGCAGATTCGCCGGCGTCAGGATGGTCGTGGCGCCAGTAAAACGTGAGTGCGAAAACGGCCTTAGCTTATTTCAATTCACTATTGGCTATGAATGCTGAACTGACTCATTTTATTCATTGAAAACACTCCTCTCCAGTGTAAGAAAATACTGAGGAACTGTGTAACTCCAGTTATATAGTGAAAAAAGGATATTTAACAATTTTGCACACTTGAACACAGGCCTCAGATTCAGTGGGAGCTCACAGGAGCGCAGCTCCTGAAGCTTTCTGAGAGTTCCTCCTCCTCCTTCTGAGAGTTCCACCTCCTTGCCCATTGAATAGTAGGTGCAGCTACATAACAATCCCTGGATGAGCTCCACCGCCTATTTTTCTACAAAACAACCTCTGCCAGTTTGGTGTAGTGGTTAAGTGCATGGACTCTTATCTGGAAGAACCGGGTTTGGTTCCCCACTCCTCCACTTGCACCTGCTGGGATGGCCTTGGGTTAGCCATTAGCTCTGGCAGAGGTTGTCCTTGAAAGGGCAGTGTCAGGCAATCAGATTTCAAAGTAACCAATCTTGGAGTTGAAACAAAGTAAGGTTTTATTTGATAATCCATATGCAGTGGACAACGAGATTGGGACTGATACTAAGTAACGTTGCAGGGCATACTTAAATGTGCTACATCAAAGGTTCTCTAAACAAAGCTACAAATTCTAAACAATGCTGTATTCACGTGTGATGATTCACACGGTAAAGGTCTCTTATCTTTTCTCTGTGGTTTCTCTTCCTGGGACTTGATGGAGAGTTTTCCCTGGAGGCGCTTTATCTTCAAAGGCCAAATTCCTGCATTTGTTAGTAACTGTGAAAGAGGCCCAGACAGGGCTCTGCTAACTCCCTACTTCGAAGTGCCCAGCTCCTTTTATGATTAGTAACACAGGTTAAGCATTGCAACTACATTTAATAAGCATTTTATATCAGAAGAAATTGACATTGCCTGACAGGCAGCTGCTGTGAGAGCCCTCTCAGCCCCACCCACATCACAGGGTGTCTGTTGTGGGGGTAGAAGATATAGGAGATTGTAAGCCGCTCTGAGTCTCTGATTCAGAGAGAAGGGCGGGGTATAAATCTGCAATTTGTCTTCTTCTGCTGCTTGCACTTATCTGTTTTTCACAATTGCATTGCAAACTAATGGGTTCCCCACCCCAAAAGAAAGACATAAAAACGAGAAATAGATTAAATGATGGCTTCATTAATTTATTTAATTGATTGTTAATAATTAGTTATTATAGGTGGGGGAGAGTGGGCTAACCAATGGGTTCTCCAGTGCTTGTGCCCTCCTGCTCTGTCTCCAGGTACTTAGCTGCTAACTTGTCAGCTCTTTCGTGGTGTGCTGCTGCACATAAAAAATGTACGTTTTTTTAATTAGATTTTTTAAAATCACCCTCCCCCACATGTGCAGGGCTCCAGGTGGTTTGCAACAATTTGGCTCAATACAGTATAAAAACATAAAAAACCCCCACAATATTTTAAACATTCAGAAACATTTAAACATTTTGAAACAGGGTGGCAGTGCTAGAATTGCTAGCATTCAGTCATGGGGGGGGGGGTGCCAGGTAAATGTGGAGAACTGTCACTGGCCCCAACCAAAGGCCTGGCGGAACATATACTAAGAGATGCTATTGATTAAGGCTGTTCCCCCACACTGGTCAGCGTGAATATCCAGGCATCTGCCAGAAGCAGCAAGGAAGACTCTTTCCACAGAACTTGGATTAGGCTACATCTCCTTATCCTAAGATACCTCTGGGTGTTCATGTATTTTGGATGTGTCTTTCTATCTGGCATTTTATTGACATTGGATTATTATAAAGAAATCACTGACCTTGTCTGTTGCTAAGATTCTGACAGAACCATTCTGCAGTTCTTTTATAATGGTGTTTCGCCGCAGCTCTATCCCTGCAACTGTTTGCACCGAAGTACCAGGTCAAAGAACTCATGCACTAGAAGAACCCACTCATGTGAATAACTGTAATGGGGAAAGGATCACTTGTAGAACCACAACAGGCCCAATATTCTAAGACAGCAAGGCTGGTAGTCTCTTAGAGAAAATACATTGCAATATGCTGGTTAACACATTTAGTAAAACATTTATCAAGAATACTTTTATCAAGATTCTTATAAATCTTTTGTCACATTATAAAGAAGTACAACATTACAATAATCCAAAGGAAAGTCCATCCAAATGAGCACCAAGATATAGGCTAATTTCGTCAAAATCTTCCTCAGGGGTATTCTTCCTATATATTTCAAAGTTATTGGCCTTTTTTTGTACAATTCAGTAGGTGTATTGGGAGAAAGCCAGTCCTTAACTTCTCTAAACAGATGCAAAAGGCTTCTGGATTTGGCTGGTATTCTCTTAGGACAAAAGTAAATCAATTTCTCTGACAGGAATTTCAGAATTCCAAAAGCAGGGAAAGGGTAATTTTAAACAGGGGTGTTGGAGAACATATAGAATGGATCTATCTGTGGGTATTAGTCATGGCAGGAAACTAAGTTTCACATTTGAAGCTCTAGACATGAGCCCTGGGGCAGAAACAACCTTCTGTAATTTATTTTTTAAAAAATTTATCTCTAAAGTGGATCCAATGATTGCCGACTGTTAACTTGCTTCTCTCCTTCCTGGAAAGGTAGGTTAATTTTTGCTAGCCACTACTGGAAACAGAATACTGAAATAGGTGGAAATTTGGTCTGCAGAACTCATAGGTTGGGCTGTGTTTCCCCCTTTGCTTAATAATCTATGTATAAGGGATAGGTGTTTCTAGTGCCATGAGGCTGATCTAGCTGCAACTGAACTACCATCTTGCTTTGGAGAACTGGGACAAAACCATCCATGATGGAAGTTCACATTACAGATCTTGTATCATATTCAGTGGCCAATCCAATATCAGAAAAAACAGACAAGCCAGTTTAAGCAGTCCCTTGCTCTTACCTTCCCACCAGACATCACACACATCCTCACCATTTTTAGATGCACATAGAAGACCAGGCATCCTTAGTCTGAATTGTCTTCAAACTTTCTCCCTAAGCTTCAGGTGGAAGAAAAATCCAAACTACTCCAAGTGGTGAGAATTCTGAGCTATGACTCTAAAAAGATTTCAAAGTCTAAACACTTTGAAGTGATTTTTGGATGAATTATATTTTCACAGAGCTCTTCATAGGTTTGTACAAATGAAGTCATAAGGGCAAATAGCACAATCACTTTTGGAATTACCACTTTTTAGATGCACATGGAAGACCAGGCATCCTCAGTCTGAGTTTTTGCAAACTGTCTCTTTAAACATCAGCTAGAGAAAAAAAAGAACCTATACACTCCACATGGCGAGATGTGAATTCTGAGTTATGACTCTAATAAGATTTCAAAGTCTAGACACCTCAAAATAACCTTTTATTATTTTATTATAACCTTATTATATATTCACAGAGACATAGATTTGTACAAATGAAATCTTGATGGCAAATGCCACAATCACATGTTGGAATGTTAGTAATTTTTTTTTTTTGCAAAGCCATCAAATATAACTGTGAATGAACTCAAAAAATCTGAAATACATTCTACAAACAAAATTAGAACAGAATTAATTCTTCCAGAAGTGAATTACACTTTTGATCGACATTTCAGCTCAAGAAAAATTCAAAATATGAGAATGGATCTTATATCCTTGAATATTTTCTGTTAAATAAAGATACCTCATGTCTTACTTTATCTTCTATTTTGTTGCAGCTGATAGTTTCAAGCAAAATCTAGAATGATTTTACCAAAGAAGTTATATTCTATCCATGAACATTTTTAAAAGTATAATTCCATTCTGAAGATCTGGGGGCCCAGAGGACAACATCCCATGGAGACAATTAGCCAAGAAGAGGAGAGAAGAAGCTCAAATAACAAACTTGACATTGCATCAGATTTAACTAGTTAATGAGGACATTTCTCTAGACCAGGGGTGTCAAACATGTGGCCCGGGGGATGGATCAGCCCCCCTAGGGGGCTCCTGTGAGGCCAGCGAGCAAGTCTACTTCCTTCTTCCTCTCTCTTGCTTCTTCCTGTGTCACAACTTGTTTTGCCAGGATTTCTCAATTGCACAGGAGCTACAGAGTAAAGCCTCTATTTTCCCCACTGGCTGAGGCTCCTCTCTTGGGGAGGAAGTAGAGGCGGGCAAGGGAGAGCTTGCTTTGATACTGACTACAATATTGCAAGAGTGCTAATACTTTGAGCATATTTTATCTTAGGGTTAAAAAAAACCCTTTTGTGTGTGTGTCCTTTATAAAGTTTTTATCTCTGCTGCCTGGCATTACATTTTATGACACACATAACTCGGTCTGACAAGGCCTCATTTATGTCAGATCCATCCCGCATAACAAATGAGTTTGACACACCTGCTCTAGACACCTTAAAAATCCAAAATGGGGTAAAGGGATTCACCCCAGTTCCTGAGCCCTGATACAAAGTTCAGTTTTTCCCAGATAGTTATTATCAGGGTATTATCTTCATCTTTTTCCCCTCCCAGAATTAGAATTCCCTATGACATTTCAGCTCAAGAGAAATTCAAAATTTGGAGATTCCTATGCATACAAAATATACAAGCAAAGTTAAAAGCATCATGGCCTGTATCCACTGGAAATTTCCACTGATGGCAGGGTTTTCTACCTGTGGGGTGTGAGTTCTTTGTCTTTATCATTCTATCACTGTTCATTGTGGAAAGGAAACCTCCAAGTACAAAGGGAAGGAATTGAAAGCCTTTAGTGGAAGGGGGGCATGAAAAGCCCCCTTCCTATCAGCAGAAATCTGCACACGGTCCACCCTTCGATAAGTCTATCAAAATATTTTTTGGGGGGATAGATTTGGCGGTGATGGAAGTGAGGTCAAACACAGCTGGCTTATGGTGACTCCACAGGGTTTTCAAGACAAGAAATGTTCCAAGGTGGTTTGCCATTGCCTGCTTCCATGGCATGCCCTTGGCATTCCTTTAGTGGTCTCCCTTCAAAATTCTAGCCAGGGCCAAACATGCTTAACTTCTGGGATTTGAAGACATAGGGCTAGCCTGAGCTATCTAGTTCAGGGTGGAGATTTACATATCCCTAATTTTGTTGCCTCTACTCTGTGGTTTCCATAGGTTCTTGTTCACATTTTTTAGCGAGCGATCTTCCATATATCACATTTCTGTTACATTCTAAAAGCTTTTGCAATGCTTCTTATTGGAAGGATCATAGCTATCTGTGGCTGGTATATCTCGATGCTGATGGAGTAAGTAACATTTCCGTTCCATTTATAATTAAGCTACAGTGTAAAGGGCTGCATATTAACACAAATATTTCTTCTTCGTGAAAAGTACTTGCCCTTCTCACCATGTTTTTATGTCTCATTCAAGGACAACAGAAACTTGGACTGATTTCGCACTCACCCTACGCCACTCTGATGTTCCTCTTTTCAGTGTGGCGTCCTTCTGATTTCCCACTATCTGCCCCGGGACTTCAGCCTGCATCACCATTTTTGCGCGGCAAAGAGGAACCACTAAAAACTAGTTTCTCTTTGCCGTGCAAAAATGGCGATGCAGGCTGAAGCCCCGGGGCAGATAATGAGAAATCGGAAGGACACCGTGCTGAAAAGAGGAACATCAGAGCAGCATAGGGTGAGTACGAAATCTCTCTTGGAATCAGTAATTCAGACCTTACCAGAGGCAGCTCTGAAATAAATGGATAATGAATGCAAGTCCTCCCTTAGTCCTTTCACCACTGAACTGAGGTTGCATATCTGGTTCTTTATGCTATATAGAGCCTTTTTTGAAGCCTCTTCTGTTAATCAGCATAATTATCCATTCTACTTCTCTACTTTCCTCCCAATCAGCCTCCATAAGGCTCCCTTCACATCCCTATTCCTCAGACTGTAGATCAAGGGGTTGAGCATCGGGATCACGATCCCATAAAAGATACCCACTATTTTGTCCCTGTCTGTGAAAGTCTTGGCCTGAGGCTTCAGGTATCCAGCCAAGGCAGTGCCATAAAAAATGCTCACTACGATCAGATGTGACCCACAGGTGGATAAAGCTTTGCCCCGGCCTTGGGCTGATCGGATACGCAGGACAGCCAGACCAATGCGCCCATAAGTCAGCAGGATGAAGGCAAAGGGGAAAAGAAGTGTGAAGACACTCGTTACCAGTATGTTAAGCCCACTGGTGTGAGTGTCAGTGCAAAACAATTTCAACATTGCTCGGACCTCACATACAAAATGATTCATCACATTATGGCCACACAAGCGTGCCGGCATGCTATAAAAGTATATAATGGTCAAGAGGAAAGAGCTGAGCCATAGGCTGACTGCCAGGATGATGCACACCTTCTGGGTCATGATTAAGTTATAATGTAGTGGGGTGCATATGGCCACAAAACGGTCATAAGCCATGACAGCTAGCAAGAGGCACTCAGCCACTCCCAAAAAAAGGCCAATTCTCATTTGTGCAAAACATCTGCCTAGAGGTATAATGGCCTTGTCTGTGAAGCAATGTACCAGCATCTGTGGGACAGAGGTAGTGACATAGCAGACATCGATGAAGGAGAGGTTGCTGAGGAAGAAATACATGGGTGTGTGGAGGTGAGAATCCACCAATGTCAGCACCACAATGAGACCATTTCCTGCTACGATGATGGCATACATGACTAAGAAGAGGACGAACAAGGCAGCACGCACATGCGGCTGTCTGGAGAGGCCCACAAGCACAAACTCGGTCACTGTGGTTGCGTTATCTCCCACTTCCATATTTCCTGTAAGAGGAAAATTGAGAATCTTAGTATCATCAGTATGAAATTTTGTCCTAAAAGCTTTTTTATTCATCCTTTTGTTCAATGTCAAAATGAAGAATGATATTCTCTGAAGAATCTATATGAGCTTTATAAATGTTATATAGGAATTTTTTTTTGTAAAAAAAAATTAATTTAATTAATAAACAATAACATATTTTGATCAAGCAAATTCAAGACTAGGGGCGTTTTCGCACTCACCTTCAGCCGGCGCGACCCCCCTCTTCACCACGCAGGATCTGCACGGATTTCGCACTAAATGCCACGGAGCAGCCGGAAGAGCCGGAAACTGCTGTCGCAAAAGCCGCGCAAACGGAAACTGCTTTTTGGCGGTTTACGTTTGAGCGGCTTTTGCGCCGGGAGTTTCTGGCTCTTCCGGCTGCTCCGCGGCATTTAGTGCGAAATCCGCGCAGATCCTGCGCGGTGAAGAGGGGGGTCGCGCCGGCTGAAGGTGAGTGTGAAAACGGCCTAGGAGAAGCAGCATAAGTACCATCACATTGAAAAAAATGGGAGAGTTTAAGTTATCTCAAGTTGCTACTGGTTATTCCAAAATCTGTGAACCTTGAGAAAATGATGGGTTTTCTTGGGCAACAGAATGCTGAATTTGGTAGCGATTAAGCCTGCAAAGATATTGAGCAAACTATTGCAACATGAACAGAAGAAAAAAATATGTTTAAGATTCCTGTTAGCAACAGAGATGTTACTTACGCAGAAAAAAAAAATATTTACTCAGTTTTCAAAGTATTACAGCAGACGGGATGCACTGGATAATACAGTTATGTCAGATATTGTTCAGTTTCTTTCCATAGTTAACACTCCTGAATTAACTCCTGAAGACACAGCTGTACTAGAGGATCCCTTTGCAGTCTCTGAAGTAGTTGCCTTAGTTATGACTTGAGTCTAAAAATAGCAAAGCAGCAGGACTTGATGGATTCATTCTAGAGTTGCTGTAAACTTATTATTGACTTGAGTTATCATTTTATTAAATGATATTAATAAGTCTCAACAGATTCTTCTGTCTTGGGAAGAAGCGAGTATAACATTAGTTTTGTATAAGTTATATAAATCAAGAAACTGTCTTTTTTAAAAATATGAACAAAAGAAAAACACAAGAGAAGCCTTGTTGCATCAGTTAGTGGTCCATCCAGTCCAACACTCTGTATTAACACAGTGGTGAAAAACCCAGGTTCCATCAGCATGTTCACTGCGGGGTCATAGTTCCAGAGGCCCTCCTACTGTTGCCCGCAAGCACTGAGAATACAGAGCATCACTTTCCCAAACATAGTGTTTCATTTATACCTTGTAGCTAATAACTACTGATGGACATTTATCATCCTATATCTTTCTTTAATCAGGATTTTAAGATGGTCCATTTTAATCACTCAACGACTTAACAGTGTTTTTTTCTAAAATTATAGATTGAGATCAGTCTTGATTATTTAAGAACAGAGTTATAGTATAGTATTTAGAAAGATTATTTACAATTATGAATCATTTTCAAAAAACAAAACAACACTGTTCATGTTTTCTTTTGATGCTGAAATACATTTGAACATGTAGAATGGGTTTTTATGAAAGTAATTCTGTCTCAGTATAATTTCAGGGGTCTATTTACGATTTGGACACACACACACACACACACACACACAAGAGCAAGAATTATGATTAATATAAGAAGAGATTAATCTTTATACAGCAACAAGGCAGGGCTGTTCTTTATCCTCACTGTTATTTGTTATCCTGATAGAAACATTAGCAGTTGCTGACCTAAAATTAAGGATGTGCAGTTAAGGAGCAAAAATTGCAAACTTCTTGTTTCCACTTAGTATTTAGCACTTCTGTGGCTCATTCCTTTACTTCAGTGCCTGCCTTGTTAAACATTTTGGACTAATTCTCACATGTTTCTGGTTACAGGGTCAGGGGTGGAACTCTAGCAGGAGCTCCTTTGCATATTAGGCCACACCCCCTGATATAGCCAATCCTCAAAGAACTTACAAGGCTTTGTAACCTCTTAGAGGATTGGCTACATCAGGGGGTATAGCCTAATATGCAAAGGAGCTCCTGCTAGAATTCCACCCCTGTACAGGGTTAATTCAAAATATCTTCTTTGATGGCAATGAATATGTCTCTAATGAAAAAGAAAGATTTTGGGGGGGAAGGGGGGAGAGATTGTGGTAGATTTTGGCATTCTCAGCCTATTAGATATGCAGGTGTTTTGGTACAGAAAGATATGTATACAATAATAGAATTAGGGTGGAGGTCAACATAAATTAGACAACAGTTAAGAACTTACAAGTTAAAACCATGTAATGATACAGTAAAATCACAAAAACAATAATAGACACCATAGGCGGCAATTTCAGTTGGGCACACTCTACAGATCGATACAGCTATAGGCCCAAAGAGTACAACAGTAAGATGGTGATAATAGGATTGCATCACAACAAGGGGGGCCAAAGCAGATGGATTAGGGACACCCACTGCCAATCAAAAGAGGAATAGCTCTGTCTTACAGGCCCTACAAAATGGTAATAGATCAGATAGTGCCCAGATCTCCATGAGGAGATGATTCCACTAGGTCGGGGCCAAGGCTATTACTAGGAAGCGCCAATTAGAACTAAGACTAAATTAAGGCAATTGGTAAAATCTGTGAATAGCAGCAAATAGAGCTAAGATTGGATTAAGGCAATTGGATAGACCTGTGAATAGCAGCAGTGATTGCTACTCATACTACGTTCCACATTGGTCAAGGTTTCAAGGACAGAATGTCAGCAAAGGGTTCATTGAAGTTTCAAAATAATCAAACTTGTCTTTATTTCAAAACTAAGTTTCATTTATTGATTACAGCAATGTTACTCTCTACTAAGGAAGGATTGAAACTGATAACGGGTAGCTTCAACTCTTGACATTTATACATACACTTCAAAAGACTGGGCTTTAAACTAGTTCTCATAATAAAAGGCATTTGGCCCTGCAAGTAACTCCTTCACATGCCGGCTTATCAGTTGCCGGGGACTGCGGTCTCTCCCCCCTGGTGGTGTCCTTGCTTTGCTCGGGAGGCGCCAGCGAGGCGAGCTTGGCGTTTTTGCACATCAAAGGCTGTGCTGGCCTCCAGGGCCTTGGCACCTCCGTTCCCACCCTTCCTCCTTCTCTTGCAGGGCTCAGGTGTTAGTGGCACAATGGTTCACTCTAGCATAGGGGTAGTAAATACAACACAGTTATAACTTCAATGAGGGAGAAGAATAAATCAATGTTGACATCAACAGATGTAATGAATGGCCACTCTGGGTCAAACTAGATGTTGCATTTTTTTAAAAGAGTTTGGTCTGTATATCCCCAGCTGAAACTGGAGGAGATAACTTCCTTCATGCTGTTTCCGCTTGGAAAAATGGCATGAGGAGAAACAGGAGCCTCTCCTCCCCCACAACACAGTTCCAAGCCAAATCAGACTCTCTGTTGTTTTTTGAAGAGACATTCCTCACTGCTGCTGTGTGGCTTCAGAGAGAATGATTAAAGTCTGGGAAACCAGCAGCACCAAGAAAGTTTCTTTCCCAAGTACTTGGGTGGGATAACCTGAAGGACCCCATTAGGATACATCTCCCTATCTTAAGATACCTCAGGGTGTTTGCATGTTATAAGTGCCTCTATCTGGTATTTTATTTTTAAATTCTTCTTTTTAAAAAAAAAACATTTTAAGAAGCTTCATTTGAATCCTCAGTATAATAAAAAATCAAAAAATAGCATCAATTGACTTATTTTTTTTTTCAGGTAGAAGGAGTGATAGATACACAATACAGCAAAGGTAAGTATTATCAGATAGGTCCAGGTGGGCCGCCGTGTTGGTCTGAAGTAGTTGAACAGAGCAGGAGTCAAGTTTCACCTTTAAGACCAGCCAAGTTTTATTTAGAACGTAAGCTTTCGTGTGCTCTCTAAGCACACTTCATCAGACGAGGGGATCAGGCATTGTGGCTGGAATACATGCAGTTTGTTGATTAAGAGGGCAAACTAACTGATCACATGGTCGCATAAAACAGTGTGGCTCGGCCATTTGGTCTGGATAGCCATAAAAGGTAATAATTGTTGTTTTAATTTACCTTATATTGTATAATTTTATTGAACTGTTGTTAGCCGCCCTGAGCCTGCCTAGGCGGGGAGGGCGGGATATAAATAAAATTTATTATTATTATTATTATTATTATTATTATTATTATTATTATTATTATTATTATTATTATTATTATTATTATTATTAAAATTCTCTGCCAAATGGTGTTTCTGGAAATCTAGGTAAATCACAAAAGGACATCCTAGTTATAGTCCACCAAATCTACTTATCAGAAACACCATTTGGCAGGGAATTTTATTTCCTTTTATGGCTATCCAGACCAAATGGCCAAGCCACACTGTTTTATGTGACCATGTGATCAGTTAGTTTGCCCTCTTAATCAACAAACTGTGAGTATTATCAGTTATACATAATAAAAAGATAATGCTGAATAGGTAGAACTAAAAATGCATCATTTTTTTGTAGATTATCCTGTGTGGAATTTTGACGGCCTGAATCATTCTCCCTCAGGGGAGCACTGTTTTTTAAGTTGATAATTTTCTTATGGCCCGTGAATGATGTTATAAATATCCATATGGCCCTTGGCAGAAAAAAGGTTCCCCACCCCTGTCCTAGCAGTTTCTTTTCTTATTTTTATTTTGTTTCATTTCATTTTTGCAGCATCCAGCCTGAAGTAAGGTTCTAGAGACCCTGAAAGCTTGTACAGTTTAAAAATGTATACCATCAGTCTGCATCTTCAAGTTCTCTCTACCACCATCCTTCTATAAGAACTAGGAATGGGCACAAACCACATTTTTGGAGTTTGTTTCAATTTGTGGTTTGGCCATCAAACCACAAACTGATATAAAACTGGGAGGTTTGTTTGCAAGCTGAATTGGTTTATAGTGGTTTGTGACCCCCTGCTTCTGCTCCCCACAAAAAGGCTCAGGGCCATTTAAACCCCTGCTTTCTGCTAATCACAAACCACTGAGAATCACCTTAAAATTCATGGAAATTCATGGCAGCTCCTCAGTTGATGAACTTTGGTTTGCAAACCATGAATTAGCCAAAATTTGTCACAAACTTACATTCATGAACTGGTTCGTGCCCATCCCTAATAAGAACGTTTAACAAACCTTTAAGAATCATAACTGCTTTTTTTTTTTTATCAAATTCAGCCTGGTTGAAAAATGTTAATTAACATTTTCCACTCAAGTTATTATTCCTAAGGCTTCCAAAATTTTGGAAAACAGTTAATATGAAAAGAGAATGTGAGTTTCATAAAATGTCCCATGTATTTAATGCTAGATTAACATTCTCACTATGAATTCAGTAGCATCTGAAAATCTGGGAATAAAGTTCCTCATCAAATACATTATGCTTAAGAAGTGCTTATTCCTTCCCATACCCACAACATTAAGGATTTAGGAGCATGAAGTTGTCTGAGACTCTATCAGGTATTGTCTACTTTGGAATCTTAGGCAAAACAGTTTCAAATCACCTACTCAGAGCTCCTTTTAGCTGAAAATGCTAGAGATATAGCATGGAACCATCAGCAAAGAAATCCTTTTCCAAGGGAAAGACATTGAGCAATGTCTCATGCCCAAGTGGAACATAAGAAAAGTCCTGCAATTGTCTATAGCCCAGCATCCTGTTCTCTCCAATTGCCATTATAATGTCAGAGAAAGCCCACAGGCAAACTATGACTGTCCCTTCCTCTTATCTCCTTCCAAGGAAATCACAATTGCCCCCATACCCACCACTTTTAAGATGCAGAATGAAGACCAGGCTTCATTGATCTAGATTTTTGTCAAACTTTGTCCCTACAAGTTACCTGCAACCCTCCCCTATAAAAAAAAAAAAAACCCACTCCCAATCCTCCAAATATTGAGGTGCGAATGCTGGGTTATGTCTCTAATAAGAATTCAAAGTCTAAAAATCTTAAATTGCTCTTTGGATTCAATATAGTTCCACATACAGCTTCATAGATTCAGGCAAACAACTTCTTGGTCACCTATGGCACAATGTTTTTGGGAACCATTGCCAAAGATAACATAAATACCTTTTAGGAAATCCACCTAATATGATTGTGAATAAATTCAAAACCTATGAAATGTATTCTGCAAGTATCATGTGAATGGACCATATTTTCTGAAATGTAAACATAAATAAGTCTCATGGTTCTTACGTAACCTTCATCTCCCATCTTGGTGACACCAAGGATTCCAAGCAAAATCCAGGATGGTTCTACCCAATCAGTTATATTCTATCCATAACCATTTTAAAAGATATTCTGCAGATCATAAATGTCTTGGGGGGCCCAGGGGACAACACCCTAAGGAGATAATTAGCCAAGAAGAGCAGAGCTGAGGCTCAAATCAGAAACCTGAAGTTGCATCACTCCAGATTTAATCAGTTGATGGGGACATTTCTCTAAATACCTTAAATATCAAAAAGGTGCTGAAGGAATTCACTCCAGTCCCTGAGCACTGTTTGAACTCTAGCTTCTCCACCCCCAACACCAGATTGTCATTACTTTATTCTTTATTTCTTTCCCAGAATTAGAATTCTCAATGCAATTTCAGCTCAAGAGAAATTCAAAACTTGGAGATTCATCCACAAACAAAATATACAAGGAGCTTCAAGAGAACTTAAGAACATAACAAATTGGATCCACGGTTGGAATTTCTGTCTGTGGGGTTTGCGTTTCTTGACTTCTGCTTCCTGTAGAGGCTCCAAATACCTCCTTGAATACTGTTCCTTGTGGACAGCAGACCTCTGAGAACAGCAGAGAAGGAACCGGACATCTGCAGCAGGAAAATGCTCCTTCTAGCGGCAGAAATTTTCACTGGATCCACCCTTTGATAAATCTATCAAAATACTGGAGGGATGGGATTTACAGACCCCCCAGCTTTGTTGCTTTTCTTGAAATAATTAACCGGTAACATACTGGCCAGTGGTTTTAGCAGGTTCTTGTTTCCATTTATTAAAGATATATCTTTCATATATAACATTTGCCCCTCTCAGTTGGAAGAAAGAGACAAAGGTTGGGATGAATATGAGCCACTTTATTAATTATCATAGGCTGCAATCATACATACTAAATAATGCACTTTCAATGTACTTTCTAAGTGGATTTTACTATGTGAACTGGCAAAATTCAGTTGGAAAGTGCACTGAAAGTGGATTGAAAGTGCATTGTTTAGTGTGTGTGATTGCAGCCATAGTTATTTAATTATTTGCCCATGCAAGTGGCATGGGCCAACCTAGCAGTGTGGAATAGGTCAAGGCCAGGGGTCACCTCAACCCCTCCCTTGCCATATTGGGTGAGCCACCTTGCCCCTGGCAAAAGCCATCCTTATGTGGCTCGGATTCATCCAACATAGCAGGCTACTCCCCTGGAGCTCCAGCTACTCCAGCTGCACAACTTGAGAGGAAAGCCTATCTGGGTCGATACCACAGGTAATCCACATTCACCAGCCTAAGCCACATGATCAATTGTCTCCCAAATTATGGGGATGCTAAATGGTGCTCACCGGTCCGCTTTCCCTTTCCCTCCCCTACACTAACCTGCCAAGTGACCAATTCTGTTGAAACGACACCACCAAATCCAATTATCCAACACTGCAGACTGCAGTGCGGGGTAGGCAAAAACACCCCTCCACTTAGAGCCAATTGGTAAGGGGTGAAATATTCCGAACTGGCCTTTAAAGCACATAAGAAGAAGAAGAATTGCACAAACATAAGAACATAAGAGAAGCCATGTTGGATCAGGCCAATGGCCCATCCAGTGCAACACTCTGTGTCACACAGTGGCCACAAAAACCCAAGCCCAAGTGCCATCAAGAGGTCCACCAGTGGGGCTAAAAGCCCTTCCACTGTGCAGCCCCCCGCCCCCCACAAGCACCAAGAATACAGAGCATCACTGCCCCCGAGAGTTCCAACGATAACCTATAGCTAATAGCCACTTATGGACCTCTGCTCCATATGCTTATCAGTAGTAGATAGGGGCACCCTATCATTATCAAGCCGCATACCAAAGTGACAGCTGCCCTCCCACACACACCCACACACAAAAAAATGAATACCGTATGTTTTCCTATGGGGGAGTGAGGCAACTGTCCCTGATGGGAGGCTAGGGATCAACCCACCCAAGGAATGCCAGATGTTTCCTAAGGGGGAAAAAGAGGGGTCAGCCTATGCTTCTGGTATAGCATACTTCATATTGTTTGGGGAAAGCATGTGTTGCAACACAGAGGTTATTTAGAGAATTGTGGTTAGCTGTGTTCAGCTTTAAAGCCATCATTTTATCCATTGGGTATGTCTCCTCTCCAAACTATGTCAGCTTATACGTGTAACATGTCCCTTTAACATCAGGTTGCATCAGGTTGCATGTCAATAAAACTCTCTGGGGACTCAGTAATGCCATAGAGTTTTGCATGAATCCTAGATCCTTGGTTTGCAATCCCCCGCAGTTATTTGTTGAGAGGATGCAGTTGTGTGTGTAAAATGGTAACTATTTTTGCACCGGTTTGTGTTTGCAACGGGTGAGCTTTTCAAAAACAGACGCTTTGTAATTCTAGGAGATCCCCAACTGCCTTCTAATTTGATCGATTTCTTATATTTTGCTGTTACAGGGTGGGAGTGCATGCTGCGGAAGGTTACAGAAATGTTGTTGTACAATATATTTCAAAAGTTGCTGGTCACTCTTGGTGTTAGACTCCCATCAACATGAATCTTCCTGGACATTGTTTTAAAATTACACGCTCCGCTTAGACCTTATCAGGTCGGACAAGATAAACAAACAAGGAACTTGGGAGAGTTTTTCAAAAACAGATGTTTTCTTCTTGAGTAATTCTAGGAGATTTCCACCCAGAGGTTGGCATCCCTAATGCACAGCATTTGTGCGTGTGCAAAACCTGTGCAGAGCTGTGTCTGTTTGTTATATGTTTTTAAGTAATTAGTTTCCCCCACATTTCAACGCAATGAACAGTTTTAAATTTTTTTAGTTCTTTGGGGCTGCCAAAGCCTCTGATTTTAAATGCATGATTTGTCAAAAGAAAAAATTAACAGCAGTTGTCTGATAGGCACAGAACTATGGGTGCCAGCCACAATACGAATCACCCAACAAAGAAATCTTATTTTTACACAACGTATAGTCCGTATTAATCAGTTAGACATTCATAACATTACCTTAGTAATATTTGCTTATAACATTGCAAATTATTGTGACTATCTGCATATTATAAATGGTATTATTGCTTCAATTTTTAATTTTGTATTAATGTTGACTTCTCCCTCCTTGAAATGAAAAATGACCAGTATATAACTATATAGCTATACAGTTTTGAACTGTATCATTATATATCAAAATTATTGCTTAAAACAACAATAACTTGCCTGAGAAAATGAAAGATGGGGCAGAAATCTGTACCCCAAAGAGAAGTAGGTGTTTCCAGGATGGTGAGAGTTGTGACTCCATGAATCTGCCACAACAGGATACATTTAAGGTGGGTAGAACATGGGAAAGAGGTGTAAAGGTTGTGTGGTTTCTGTTTAGGCATTGTGATTGGGAAGTGGTTTACTTCTCTGTTTTTCTTTCTGTATTCTTATTATTCTTTTTTAAAATACACATTATTGTCATTTTAAGCAATAATTTTGATATGCCATTTATAATATGAAGACTAGCATCTTCATCATGCTCATTTCATTTGTTTATTTGTTTATTTATTTATATTTACATTTATATCCCGCCCTCCCCGCCTAGGCGGCTCAGGGCGGCTAACAACATTTCACATATTTAACAAAGATAAAACTTTAAAATTTAACAATTAAAGAAATTAAACATAAAAACCAGTTAATTAAGTTAAAATAATTAAAATACATGATTCATTACATGTATTTGTACATTTGCATCCGTCCTGTTGACATACGGGCGCATTGGTATGGCTGTGCTGCATGTTTGGTCAGGCCGTAGATGGAGTAAGGCCTTGTCAACTTGTGGGTCCCACCCGGTCATAGTGGGAATCTTCTACGGCACAACCATGGCCTTGTACTTGCGGCCTCAGAAGAAGACTTTCACTGATGAAGAGAAGGTAGCATCAGTGTTCTATGGGGTTGTCATCCCTATGCTGAACCCCCTAATCTACAGCCTGTGGAACAGAGATGTAAAAGGAGCTCTGTGGAAGGCACCTAGCAGAAAGCAGGCTCAGAATATTGCTAGCACCTAGAATACGTTGTTGATCTCTAAGGAACTACCAGACCCTAATTTTACCTTGTAGAGAAAGCACAATGGTTTTATTGATCAGTGATTATCATATCTCTAGTTTCAGAGGGTAGCTGTGTTGCTCAGCAATAGAAGAGCTGGATTCAGGTCCAGTAACATCTTAGAGACCTACAAGATTTCCAGGGTATACATTTTTGAGATTTTCTGACTATATCTGATGAAGATAGCTTTGACTCTCTGACAAGCGGAGCTTTGACTATCAAAATCACATACCCTAAAAATCTTTTTCAGGACATGCAAAGCTGAATTGTCTTGGTTGACCTTTGGAGGGTGACCACATATTTGGGCTGTTTTTTTCAGTGGCATCAGAGGGTGTGGCCTAATATGCAAATGAGTGTCTGCTGGGCTTTTCTTCAAATCCCTTTGTGAAATATGCAAATAAGTTCCTGTTGGTTTTTTTCTACAAAAAAGTCCTGATTTTATCTAGTTTTTACTTTATTGTTTTTAATGTTGTAAGTTGCCGCAAGATACTTTCGGTGAGCAACAGCGGTGTGTGTGTGTGTTAATCTAATAAATAAATATCTTTTTTGTCTGTTAGGTGCTACTGTGCTTGATTGTAGATAATCATATCTCTAGTGTTCATCCTCTTCTTGGTCATGTATGCCATCACCTTAGCTGGGAATGGTCACATTGTAGTGCTGACAGTTGTGGATTCTCACTTCCACACACCAATGTATTTCTTCCTCAGCAACCTCTCCTTCATCGATGTCTGCAATGTCACTACCTGTGTCCCCCAGATGCTGGCACACTGCTTCACAGACAAGGCCATTATCCCCCTGGACAGGTGTTTTGCACAAATGAGCATTGGCTTTTTGGGGAATGGCTGAGTGCCTTCTCTAGCTGTCATGGCTTATGTCCACTTTTTGGCCAGAATACCCAAAGATAACTGCAAGCAAATTATGTTTATTGGACTAAGGAGTGAAGGGGAGGCTAGTTGGTTACCTTCTTGTTGGGAGGAACGGGCCAAGTGAATCTTGGTCTGAACCTGCAAAACAATTCTTATGTCTATAACCAAGAGTGTCTTACTAGGGCCGCCCTGAGCCCACCTCGGTGGGGAGGGCGGGATATAAATTGAATAAATAAATAAATAGGGTGTCATAGACTTGCCCTTTTAGTGGTTAGATTAACAGTATTAAGGACACTCAATAAAAGCCTATGTCCAATCATCTGGGGGGGGGGGAACCTGATACTCTTTGATCCAGAAACTTTTAAAATTTAATATCAATTCTGATTCAACTTTCTGGGGAACACTATGATTATTTGTGTATTGACAAATCAGAAAGGCACTTTTCCACCCTAGTCTTCATTAATTGGTCTTCATGGGACTGTGTGATCCTCAAGGATGAGATCAGGAACTTTGACATATAGATATAATATAAGCGCTGGGGTACAGTCATTACTATTTTTGCTGGAATTTTTTAGTTTTCTGCAAGTGAAATGTTCGTTTCTTCACTCATTCAGATTCAGTAAGTACTGCCAAGACATCTATATCCTTTACTCACAAATTTCAGAAAGGACTTTTAACTGTATTATCTATGGTAACCTTTTGAATGTTTTTGGTTATACTGTGCAATATTGACCTAAGTCACACATTGATTTAGTGTGGTTTTTTTCAGCTTAATGAAGTTGATAAACAGAGAATGTATGCTGGAAAGTAGTGCTCAGATATATATATTTTTTAAAATTAAGGCTGGAAATATTTTCCAGTGACCTTTTGTTCAACAGGCATGAGGGGCTTTTAAAAATGTTCTTCTTGTAGAGAACAGGATATTATTCTTTGCTGACTCTCTTTCATAAAATGAAGTCAGTAACTTTCAGATTCCACAACACTTTGATTTGGGTCTGGGGTTTTCTTCTATCTATCTCACTGCCTCTGGTCTTGCAAAATGGGGGCTGGGGCTTGCCTGGTTGAGTCAATTCATCTCATGCTGGATCTTCCTCTTTTCTTGTTACCTTCAACTTTTCCAAGCATTAGTTTCTTTTTCAGTGATTCTTGTCTTATCATAAGAGCACCGTGGCGCAGAGTGTTAAAGCTGCAGTACTGCCATCCTAAACTCTGCTCACGACCTGAGTTTGATCCCCAGTGGAAGCTGTGTTTTCAGATAGCCGGCTTGAGGTTGACTCAGCCTTCCATTCTTCCGAATTCGGTAAAATGAGTATCCAGCTTGTTGGGGGGAAAGTGTAGATACTGGGGAAGGCAATGGCAAACCACCCCGTAAAAAAAGTCTGCCGTGAAAACGTTGTAAAAGCAACGTCACCCCAGAGTCAGAAACGACTGGTGCTTGCACAGGGGACCTTTCCTTTCCTGTCTTATCATAATATGGCCAAAGTATGGTAGCCCCAGTTTAGCCATTTTTGCTTCCAAGGAGAGGTCAGGCTTGATTTGAACTGGATCTCAATTATTGTCTTTTTAGCAGTCCATAGTATCCACAAAACTCTCCTCCAACACAACATTTCAAAGGCATCACCTCTCTTCTTGTCAGCTTTCTTCACCATTTAAGTTTCAGGTCCATATATAGTAATGGGAATACTACAGCATGAATTATATTGATCTTGGTTGCAAGAGCAGTACAGCAAACTTAAGAATCTTTTTCCAGCTCCTTCATGGCTGTACCTCTCAGTCCCTGTCCCCTTCTGATGCCTTGGTTGCAGTCTCCGTTTGGGTTGATGGTGGAGCTAAGGAATAGAAAATCTTTAACAATTTCGATTTCTTCATCATCAGCCTTAGAGTCATGTAATTCCCCAGTAGTCATTACTTTGATCTTCTTGATGTTCAGCTGTAACCCTCCTTTTGCAGTTTCTGCTTTTTCATTGGGAGTAATTTTAAATCTTCACTATTGAAGTGATGAGGTAATAAAATATATCCTTGTCTGACACCTTAGCTAATTTGAAACCATTCCTTTTCTGCATAGTCTGTCCTAAGTGGCAAATCGTGCATGTATAGAGTAGTGATGCAGATCAGTACTGCAAGAGAAGAGGAAATGTAACCCTTCAGCTGCGCCACAGTTTTGCTAATCAAAAGTGGCCTTTTATAGACTTTGGACCATGACCATAAGGACATATCATTTTTCTATCAGAGGGTCAAGTTTGGTGCAGCAGTGATTCAGTTTTACCTAGTTTACAAGCTTCCGTTAGCTATAAGACAAACTGACAGTGCAATTCTTAACAGAATCCAAGTGCCATCAGGAGGTCCACCAGTGGGGCCAGGACACTAGAAGCCCTCCCGCTGTGCCCCCCAAGCACACAGAATACAGAGCATCACTGCCCCGGATAGAGAGTCCCAATGATAAGCTGTGGCTAATACCTCACAGGAATGTTTTGACAATAAAATACCGGTGTGGGGGGGGGGGTCAATGTGAGCTCCTCAGAGGAAGGGGTAGGCAAAATTAAAAGTTTTTGTGGGTGCACAGTGTGAAACCACAATGACCTTCCTGCATGGATGGAGAACTCCCTCCCTCCCTCCTTCTGTATCCATATAATCCTGATCCCTTTTTTATTTTAGCTAGAAAGTCAAAGTGACGGCATAACGGTAGCTATTAGATCACTATTACTTGCACCACAGGAGTCACTACCCTGCTCTGCAAAAAGGAAATGTCATGGTCTCTCCACTTCTCTAAGCAGTGGAGTCCAAGGGAATTATTACTGGCCTAAGAGTGCAATCCTAAACAGTTACCTTCTGCTTCAGTGGGTGCAACTCTGGATAGGGTTTACAATTCATTTCCATAGAATGAGAAGTCATTCTTTCTCTGTAATTGCAGTTTGGTTTACAAGTAGATTTGCAGAACACTGTAGAAGCAAATATGCTTGAGAACAGAAGTGGCAAACTTGCTGATCAAGTTGCAACTGGAGCCACCGACATCCACCTAAAAATGTTCTCTTTCTTCCTGATTTGAAATTCAAAACAGTACGGAATCTGGATTCCCTCTGTATATGTGCCACATGTCTCTGTTTACCAGGACAGTCCCTATTATCTGGTACTTAAACTGGCAGAAGTAAACTACCACTAATTTTCCCTATAATCCTTTTCGGAGATGTCTTGTAAAATTATTGTTCACGGGAAATGCTAAACCTATACAGAATTGCTGTTCTCCTGGATTATAGCTCCCTTTCCAAGATCTCTAGAAGTAAAATAACCAAGTGAACCATGGCTACATCTTATCTCCAGTGTGCAAAGGTTATAAAAACACGTGCATGAACACTAAAGCAAGATGTCCTCAAGGCTTTCATAGCTGGTATGCACTGGTTGTTGTAGATCTTCCTGGCTGCGTGGCCACGGTCTTGGCATTGTGAGACCTGATGTTTCGTCAGCAACTGTGACTGGCATCCTCAGAGGTGTAACCCAGAAAACTGGGCTACAACTCTGAGGATGCCATTTTTCTGGGTTACAGCTCTGAGGATGCCAGTCACAGTTGCTGGCGAAATGTCAGGTCTCACAATGCCAAGACAATGGCCATGCAGCCCGGAAAATCTACAGCAACCAACTAAAGCAAGACATTGTGGACTTTGCCTTTGATTTCACACTGCAAAGACAGATCTTAAAACAGTTGATAATATTGTAGGACAATTTGTGTTCAAGACAGGTTTCAGGATCCATGATGGCATCACAGCTTAGCTATAGAACTCTACAAGAACGATTTAAAAATGGGTTTGTGATCAATAGAATTTCTGCAGCTGGGAGAGTGGTGTATTGTATTGCTTTACTGCATGTTCAAAGAATCTGTTGCAGGGGCTTCCTATTTTCTAGGAATCTCTATGCTATTACCTGAGGTGCCAGAGTATGGGGGTAGCAGGGATGTCCCCAGCCCTAGTGCTACTACTTCAGTGAGCTGGCCCAACAGCCAGATTTAGGCTCACCTGCCTGCCAATACGATAGGAGGAATTGTGAGGGGTGCACTGTGTCAAGACCTGGAAGTGATGGGTGATGTTTTGGAAACCCCCAAATCTTTATATTGACCAGTTCCGCAGGGCCTGCAAGCCCACCCTTTTTAAGCTGGCTTTTACGGACTGCTGATTTATGATTGTTAAATAAAGGGCCCCGCCAACATGATTTTGCTTGAGGACCCTCGTTATCATGTAAACTGACAGAAATAGCGTCAGGAACATCATTGTTACTGTCAGATTAAGCTAATTGTGAACTGAATTGCTTTTAAATGATGTTAATTTTAAAGCTTATATATTTATTATATTGTTATCTATGGATGTTGTTAGCTGCCCTGAGCCTGCTTCGGCGGGGAGGGCGGGATATAAATAAAATTTTATTATTATTATTATATTCTTTACCACAGAGTTTGGGAGGATTCACAGAATGTCACCTTCAAATGGAGTCACTACTGGGTTCAGACAGCATTGCCTGCTCCACTTTCTCCCCCACCACATCAGTGAACATTTCAGCCTCAAGCCCTGTAGCTGCTTGGAGACTCAGACACACCTGGAAACTGTCCAGGAGAGGGGGCCCTTGAGTTGACCTCAGCCTTTTGTATTATAACTAACTTAATTTAACACCAAAGAGATGAAATGTTCTCAATGAGGGTGGTAATCAGAGAAGAGGTTTTCCATTCCCTTAAGCACAAGAAGGATCCACAGAAACTATAAGATGTTGACTACGGTCAGAGAAGGGGAAGCAAGTCAAGTAAAAACAAATAATTAGTGAGAGCTCTATGAAGTCCCATTGAAAAAACACTGGAGTGAATGAAGGTGTACAAGCATTAGTTTTAAATGCATCCCAGTGTAGATGTATCCCAGACAATAATTTGAAATAATCAAAGGAAGGAAAAGGAGGGAAGGAACTGAAGGCAGAAAAAATGGGATAAATATTAAGATTCTTCAAGGGAAATGAGTTCCACCAAGTTTCTTAGCTATCATTAAGTACACAGGTAACCATATGTCACTGATTGTTTGGATTTTACAAATTGCTTCAGTAGAAGAGGTGGATACAGCTACACTACTCAGGTCATTCCAATTACTATCTTTATCAATTGATGTCAATGTACTTAAACCAATAGAAATTTTAATTGAATTTTTACTAGCAGCGGCATGAGCTGCTATAGCATCAAGGTGGAAATGTAAATCACCACCATCAATTTCTTTATAGTTTGTTAATATCTGAAGATTGTTTGTTAAAGAAAAATGTGGTACTATAATCAATATAGAGGAATCGCTGAGTGTAATTCTGATTTCCAGCAATTTGAGTAAATTGGTAAATTATATGATTTTAATGGATAAAGTTCCAAATCATGTATATCCCATAGATTTGCTCAATTGTAATCTGATCATTCTCTTAGTCAATTATTTTACAATTCTGTATTTGGCATTGTTAACACTCATAGCACATCTATTTGTTTGGAGAATGCATTTATTTTATTAAAATTTGATCTAAAAAAAACTCCAACAGAGATTCATTGCAAAAACCTATTGTTACATCTGTCCACATCACAGCACTATAAATGCCATAGGTTGTGAACTGAGAGACTGTAATATAACTTATGGGTTTCTTTGTACTTTTCCAGGCAACATGGAAGACATGGAAAATGAAACTGAAGTGACTGAAGCTGTGCTTGTGGGTCTCTCTAGCCATCCTCAAGTACGAGTTGCACTGTTCTTTATCTTCCTGGCTATGTATTTGGTCACTGTAGGTGGGAATGGACTCATTGTTACACTGATTGTGACCGATTCCCACCTTCATACACCCATGTATTTCTTCCTTAGCAACCTTTCCTTCATTGACGTCTGCTACGTTACCACTTCTGTCCCACAGATGTTGGCACACTCCTTCACAGACAGACCCATTATCCCGCGAGGTCGATGTTTAGCCCAGATGAGCATCGCTCTCTACTTGGCAGTAGCAGAATATCTTCTGCTCGCCGTTATGGCATATGATCGCTATATAGCAATATGCAGCCCCTTGCGCTACAGTCTAATCATGAGCCGGAAGGTGTGCATCCTGCTGGCATCTGGCTTGTGGGTCTCCTCCTTCTTCTTGTCCATCGTCCCTGCCTTTAGCATGCAAGGCCGTTCGTGCGGACGCAATGTGGTGAATCATTTCATGTGCGAACTCCAGGCAGTGTCGAAACTGGATTGCTCAGATACCCGTTCCAGTGGCTTGTTTATGATGACGACTAGCGTCTTCACCCTGCTCGTTCCATTTGCATTCATCTTGGTGACCTATGGGCGCATTGGTCTGACTGTGCTGCACGTTCGGTCAGACCGTGGATGGAGTAAGGCCTTGTCAACTTGTGGGTCCCACCTGGTCGTGGTGGTAATCTGCTATGGCACAACCATGGCCTTGTACTTGCGGCCTCCGAAGAAGACATTCACTAACAGAGAGAAGGTAGCATCAGTGTTCTATGCGGTTGTTATCCCTATGCTGAACCCTTTAATCTACAGCCTGAGGAACAGAGATGTAAAAGGAGCTCTGTGGAAGGCACTTGGCAGAAAGCAGGATCAGAATATTGCTAGCACCTAGAATATGTTGTTGATCTTTAAGGAGCTACCAGACCCTAATTTTACATTGTAGAGAAAGCACAATGGTTTTATTCAGGCCTTGGATTCAGTGGGAGCTCACAGGAGCACAGCTCCTGAACTTTTAATAATAATAATAATAATAACAACAACAACAACAACAACATTTTATTTATATCCCGCCCTCCCCGCCGAAGCAGGCTCAGGGCGGCTAACGACATAGCAATGTAATACAATAAATTATACAATTAGTATTAAAAACAGCATATAACCTTAAAAACATTCCAGTTTAAAATTAGACATTAAATATTTCTGGTGCTATTTTGCTAATAGATATATAACGGCAGGTCTCACTTAAGGCGAATCCCTTCAGTTGTTCAATTAGGGAAAGGCCATCCCAAAAAGGATGGTCTTGAAGGCTCTACGGAACTGTTCAAGGCTCCGCAGGGCCCGCACTTCTTCCGGTAGCTGGTTCCATAGATGTGGAGCTGCAATAGAGAAGGCCCGTGTACGGGTGTTCTGTAATTTTGCCTCCTTTTTCTGAGAGTCCCACCTCCTTGTCCATTGAATAGTAGGTGCAGCTGCATAACAATCCCTGGATGAGCTCCACTACCTATATTTCTACAAAACGACCCCTGGTTTTATTGATCAGTGATAATCATATCTCTAGTTTCAGAAGGCAGTCATGTTGCTCTGCAGTAGAAGATCTGGATTCAGGTCCAGTAGCATCTTAGAGACCAGCAGGGCTTGAATTCAACAGGAGTTCCCAGGACCGCAGCTCCTGAATCTCCAGCCAGGGTCTGCTTGCAGTGGGGAGTTCTCACTCCCCAGGGCATATGCAAATGAAATATGCTACTGAGCTCCTGCACCTTTTTCCCCTACAAAATGACCCCTAGAGATCAACAAGGTTTCTGGGGTATAAGTTTTTGAGATTTTCTGACTATATCTGATGAAAATAGCTATGACTGTCTGACAAGTGGAGCTTTGACTATCAGAATCACATACCCTAAAAATCTTTTTCAGGGCATGCAAAGACGAATTCTATTGGTTGGCCTTTGGAGGGCAACCACATATTTGGGCTATTTTTCATAGTGGCATGATGGTAGCTTCATATTTTAATAGTGTAGTCCCCTGTGCAAGCACCAGTCGTTTCCGACTCTGGGGTGACGTTGCTTTCACGTTTTCACGGCAGACTTTTTGTGGGGTGGTTTGCCATTGCCTTCCCCAGTCATCTACACTTTCCCCCCAGCAAGCTGGGTACTCATTTTACCAATCTTGGAAGGATGGAAGGCTGAGTCAACCTTGAGCTGGCTACCTGAAAACCCAGCTTCCACCGGGAATTGAACTCAGGCTGTGAGCAGAGCTTAGGACTGCAGTACTGCAGCTTCAACACTCTGCGCCGCGGGGCTGTTAATAGTGTAGTAGTTTAATGTTAATATTTTATATTTGTTATCTGGTTTTATGCAGTTTTTACTTTCTTGGTTTAATGTTGTAAGTTGCTGCAATATCTTTGGGTGAGCAGCAACGGGGGGGGGGGGCGGAATCTAATAAATAAATAATTTTTTGGTCTGTAAGGTGTTACTGCAATCAGTTGTAGATAATCATATCTCTAGTGGGCTAATTGTTATTAAGTTTAGCTACTACTACTCCATTAAGCTACATGAAGAAATGGGAAGAAAATTAATGAAGTGTTTTTAGTTTAGAGAAATGGAACTGGATTTGGAAAAATATGCACCTGAAAGTAATCTACATGTGTTTGAAAACATTTTTTGTGTGAAGTACTTTTTAATTGCATCAATATAGAGAAACGCAAAAGATGTACATTGGGGATTTGATCGGGACATGCAAATTTGAGGCATGTTATGTGGATATGTCCAAACTTGATCTATTTTGTCAAGATATGGTTTAGTTATGTGTGGTATAATACAGATCTTAAGAGAATTCTGTTAGAATATTTAAAAGTACTGTTAGTTTCAAACAGTCTTTTTGTCTCCAGCTTTTTGTTTACAGCTGCAAAGATTGTTATTGTGGCTTACTGAAAGATTGGTTTAAATAAATGATTGATTTAAAAGATTGGTTTAGCCTTATTAACTAAATCAATGTATTACAAAGGGATGCAAACAATTTATGACAGAGAAGTTTTGTGAATGCTGGGCAATTTTTATCATGGACTGACATGAAAATTAGACATAAGACGTATCTTTTTGCTTTTTATAAATGTCCGTGAACCTTTTCCTCTTCTTCCCCCTGCCCCTTTTTGGATTAAACTATTATGTAAGATAATATATGCAACAGTAATGTTTGTTTTTAATTTTACAAAAATAAAAAAAATCAGTTTTGATATCAAAAAGCTGCTTGGGTGATTTACACATCACCTAGTTTGAATTTTCCACCAAAAATAACCTTTCTTTTTGATAATGTTGCCAACAAGCTGGAGGAAAAAAGCATCACCCCACTAGCAGAGGCTTAAAAAGCCCTATCCTGAATAGACCAGGCTAGCCTGATCTCGTGAGCAGGGCTTTTTTTTTTTTGTAGCAGGAACTCCTTTGACTATTAGGCTACACCCCTCTCATGTAGCCAATCCTCCAAGAGCTTACAGGGCTCTTCTTACAGGGCCGCCTGTAAACTCTTGGAGGATTGGTTGCATCAAGGGGGTGTAGCCTAATATGTAGAAGAGTTCCTGCTATTAAAAAAAGCCCTGTTTGTCAGATCTCAGAAGCTAAGCAGGGCCAGCCCTGGCTAGTATTTGGATGGGAGATCTCTAAGGAACACCAGGATCATGACACAAAGCCAAGCAATGACAAACCACCTCTGAAGGTATCTTGCCTTGAAAGTCCTACAGGGTAGCCATAAATCAGTTGGCCAAAAACAAATGGGTGGGAATGGGCAGATAAAGCTTTTCATGACACAGAAGTGACATAATAAAGGGACAGGACATTTTTTCCCCTCCAGGTTGTTAGCAATCCTACTTTCTTAGCCGTTATATCCTACAGAACTCTACATTCGGACTCATACTCTTGGTCACATTTCTGGTCTGCCTTAGTAAGGGTTCATTCACGAATAGGCTAATTTTGCTCTCTTGTTTTGCTGTCAAGTCATAGATGATTTACGGTGACCCTCAGGGGTTTTTTTGTAGCAGGAACTCCTTTGCATATTAGGCCACACCCCCTGATGTAGCCAATCCTCCAAGAACTTGCAGGGGTCTTAGTACAGGGCCTACTGTAAGCTCCAGGAAGATTGGCTACATCAAGAGGGTGTGGCCTAATATGCAAAGGAGTTCCTGCTACAACCCCCCCCTGGTGACCCTGTAGGGTTTTCAAAGCAAGAGAGGTTGTTTGCCATTGCCTACCTCGATGTCATAACCCTGTGTCTGATTCCCGAAGCCCCAGACCCAGACTTCACCGCCTTCTGCTTGCCACCAAGCCACCCTTCCATACCAGAGTCTACCAGCAGAGCACTAAAGATCTCCGTGGAGCCACTAGTGTGGACAGACACCCTCACACCCAAAGTCCTGAGGCCTGACAGCTGGGGGCTCCCAACCAAGCAACCTGGTAAGTCACCCCCCCCCCCCCAAAAAAAAGGCTACCATCTCCAGAGGAAGATTCGCAACTTGGCGAGGCAGGAAGATCCCACAGAAAAGCAGCTGATTCTCGTTCCCATCTAAGAATGCCGAGCAGCACCTGGGTGAACATGGAAACCATAGCTGTGCTTAAAGAAGCTGATGGTCGGGGTGGTAGGATTGGTTCAGGGGAAGGGGCCTGGGGACAGAGGGAATAAAGGCAATCATTTAGGGAGCTGAGGAGGAGGCACTTGGGGTGGTAGCAGCAAAAGAAAGCATGGGAAAGGGAGAGTGCCTGGTCAAGAAAGCAACCATCCAAGACCCAAGAGGGATATCCTGATGATGATCCAAAATGCCTCCTTTGGGTGGTCTGAGACTCCCACTCCCAGTTGGCTGGATTCCCTTGCCCTAGAGCAGTGGCCTCCAACCTTTTCGGCACCAGGGACTGGCCCCAGGTCCGGCCTGCCCACTGTGGCCCCAGGGCCATCAGGGTGGGGGCACTGAATTCGGCCTCCCCACCCCACGGCATCTCCTCCTCCCTCCATTTTTACAATGTTAATGCCCGGAAGGGGTGGTGAAGCACCTCCCGGGCTCTTACAAGGCCGACCCCCCACCTTTGCCAATCAACTGGGAACGTTGGGGGGAGGTTCCTAGGTTTGGCAGCCCTATGTTTCAGCTCTTGCTTAGATGGTGCTGGGGGTAGCAAATTCTGTGGTATTTCAAGATGAAGTTCTTTCGGTAAAGCTACCCCCTTATCCAAATCTTGTGCCTGTAATCTCCTGCCTTCACATATAACAGTTAGTGTCACTGGGAAAGTCCATCTATATTTCAACTTCTTCTCTTGCAGTTGATTGACATTGACTATAGATTTCAAAAGTTTTTGGTCATGCAATACTCCCACTGGAAGGTTTTGGAAATCTTGAATGGATGTTTCTTTATAGGGGATATTTCCCTTAAGTCTGGCTTCTATTAAAATTTTGTCCCAAGTACGTGAGTGAGAAAATTTTACTAGAATGTCTCTTGGGACTTTCCTTTTAAGGTCAATAGCTGGACTGACTCTATAGGTGAATTCTATGTTCAGGGAAAGGTCATCTTCAAGATGTAGGGTTGTTGCCAACCATGAAGCCATAAGAATGGCTAGATTTGTATTCCCCTCGTCTCCCGCTGCCATACCTTGAAAACAAAGCTTCTTACATTGTCCTTGAAGGTCCAATTCAAGAATCTTAGATTTATTCCAAGTTTCTATTTTCTGGAACTGGTGGGATTCAGTTTGCAAAGTGATTCCCAATTCTAATGCTGTGTCAGCTGTCTGGGAAATGATCCACATTGAGGCTTTAAAATCCTTCATTTGTTCCACTAGCGGATCGATTATTTTAAAAATCTGGAAGATCATTCTGGATTCAAAGTCTTGCAGGTCTAATTTAATTACTAGAGGGTTTTCACCTCTGTTGTTATTATCGGCTACAAGTTTTTTAGCAGCACTCCCTGTAGCCTTTGTATCTCCATGAAAAAAATAGGTCTTCAGCGATGTGTAAGCTGACTTCCCAATCCCAGGCTCTCTCTCTCTCTTTTTTGGTACTCCAGTCCTTCCTATCTGTATTTATTTTATTTTCATTGGTAAGTGGTGCTTTTTTAGTTGGTGAAAGAGGGGACGGAAGGAGCTGCAGAATCAGGCATCTACTGTACATGGAGTGCAATCCCACACCCAAAGAAAGTCATTATCTTCTGTCTCCAGGTATGGACAGAGGTGTTTTCCCTGCAAGATCTTCTAACATGATCAACATAGGCAATGTTCTCCAGAACTTTAAATGAGGGGGAAACTTGAACTTTCTCCCATTATTGCCAATCCATAAAATTGTTTTAACTTGGCATTCCACTCAGAGCATAAAATATCAAATGCAGAGGATAAAATATCAAACATGGAGCTGCTTAAAATGACAAAAAGAAAAAGGTAGTCCCTTCTGCAAGCACTAGTTGTTTTCAAATCTGGGGTGACGTCGTATCACAACGTTTTCATGGCAGACTTTTTTTACGGGATGGTTTGTCATTGCATTCCCCAGTCATCTACACTTTCCCTCCAGCAAGCTGGGTTCTCATTTTACCAACCTTGGAAGCATGGAAGTCTGAGTCAAACTTGAGCCAGCTACCGGAACCCTGCTTCCACTGGGATCAAACTCAGGTCATGAGCAGAGAGCTCAGACTGAAATACTGCAGCCTTACCACACTGCCTATGTCAGTGGTGGACAACAAAATTCGGTGCCTTGTAGTTTGTCTTCAATTATTAAACTGTCCTTACAGCAATTCTCACCAAAATAGAAACACAGAAACATACAGTGGGATGGAATCCTAAGGGTCATTTAGTCCAATCCCATGCACAATGCAGGAAAACCACAGCTGCCTCCCCGCAATTCTCCCAGTGACCCCTTCTCTATGCCCAGAGGAAAGGGGGGAAATCCAGGATCCCTGGCTCAATTTGGCCTGGAGAAAAAAGTCTTTCCTGACCATGAATTGGTGATAGGCATTACCCTGAGCATCTATGAAAGGACCAGAAAAGCTGAGAATTTGCAGTTCCTTTCCTGCCCTCCCTCTTATAATCCACCTAAATTCACAATAACTCAGAGAACCAGTGTCACTGTCTGATGATCACCTAGGCCCTACTTAAAAATCTCCGAAGATGGAGAGCTTCCCACCTCCAAAGGAAGCCTGTTCCACTGGGAAACCATTCTAACTATCGGGAAGTTCTTCCTAATGTTTAGCCTGAAATGTTTAAAATTTAATTTCAATTTGTTAACACTGTCCAACCATCTGGGAAACACTGGTTATTTGTGTACTGTTGAAGACAAAAGACACTTTGTCACTGTACTCTTCTTCATTAATTGATCTCCATGGGACTTCCCAGAGATGGTGTAATCTTCAAGGATGAGATCAGGAACTTTGACATATAGATATGATATAAGTGCTAGGGTACAATCATGATGGTTTTTGCTGGAATCCTTGACTGTCGGCAAGTGAAATGGTCATTTCTTCTTTCACAGATTCAGTAAGAATTGCCAAGGGATCTATATTATTTACTTACAAATTTCAGATAGGACTTTTTACTGTATTATCTATGGTAACCTTTTAAATATTTTTGGTTATACTGCACAATGTTGACCTAAGTCATGTGTTGATTTACTTTTAGGTGTTATCAGCTTAATGAAGTTGCTAGATAGAGAATGTATGCTGGAAACTAGTGCTCAGATTTAAAAAAAAACCTGGAAATATTTTACTTAACATTTTATTCAGCTGGCATGAGGTTTTTTAATACTCTTCTTTCAGAGAAAGGAACATTATTATTGGCTGACTCTCCATTACAAAATGAGGTTTTTAACTTGAATTTTCCACAACACTTAAATCTTGTTCTGGCTCTGTGTGTGTGTCAAGTACCCTCAAATCACTTCTAACTTATGCGGATCCTATAAATTAATGACTTCTTTGATTGAATCAATCACTTTAACCTTTCAGTTGCTGAACAGTGCTGCTAATCAAAAGTGAACTCGATCAGTCATTGATCAGACAGAACTTTTTAAAACACTTTTTAATAATTTGAGCATCAAATTATTCCTCCTGAATTAGATAAAGAAATGAGGTGAGATTATGCCTCTTACATTGTGCGTACCTTCTAAAAACAACATATAACTTCTTTGGCCCTTCAGATGCAATGTATGAGTTTAACTGACTGCTTACCAACTTAATTTATTGACATTCCCAGAATGAAGTCCAGGCAGTGTTGAAACTTGGTTGCTCAGATACCCGTGCCAGTGGCTTGGTTATAATGATGAATAGTGTTTTCACCGTGCTCGTGCCCTTTGCTTTCATCCTGATGACACTCAAAAACTTGTCAAGGCAATGATATTAGCGGGAAAGGTGGTCATCGCTTTGGGGTGGAAAGATAAAAGTAAATGGTCAATAGAAATCTGGCACAACTATTTGTTTGATTACATACAGTCTGACATCGTGGCAATAATCAACACGGATTCCACGTGGGAAGATAAAGTCAAGGAAATCGTGACCAGATGGAACCCTTATTTAGAATGGATCTCGGGAGAAACAAGGAAGGACATTCAGTGGAAGATCAAGACTTTGTGCCCTTGGCTGAGGGGGAAAGACTAAGA
Source organism: Heteronotia binoei (assembly GCF_032191835.1). Classification (NCBI taxonomy): domain Eukaryota; kingdom Metazoa; phylum Chordata; class Lepidosauria; order Squamata; family Gekkonidae; genus Heteronotia; species Heteronotia binoei. Next base: position 18,073,977 of record NC_083235.1, on the reverse strand, counting down.
GTAGTTGGGGAGGGTTGGGGGGGGGTTATTTGTAATTCTAACAATCATATGATGTAATATTTAATTTTACAAGAATCAATAACACATAAAAATATTTATTTATTTTTTTTTTAAAAAGGAGAAACAGGAGCCTCTCCTCCCCCATAGCACAGTTCCAAGCCAAATCAGACTCTCTGTTGTTTTTTAAAAAGACATTCCTCACTGCTGCTGTGTGGCTTCAGAGAGAATGATTAAAATCTGGGAAACCAGCAGCACCAAGAAAGTTTCTTTCCCAAGTACTTGGGTGGGATAACCTGAAGGACCCCATTAGGATACATCTCCCTATCTTAAGATACCTCAGGGTGTTTGCATGTTATAAGTGCCTCTATCTGGTATTTTATTTTTAAATTCTTTTTTAAAAAAAAACCATTTTAAGAAGCTTCATTTGAATCCTCAGTATAATACAAAATCAAAAAATAGCATCAATTGACTTATTTTTTTTTCAGGTAGAAGGAGTGATAGATACACAATACAGCAAAGGTAAGTATTATCAGATAGGTGCAGGTGGGCAGCCGTGTTAGTCTGAAGCAGCTGAACAAAGCAGGAGTCAAGTTTCACCTTTAAGACCAGCCAAGTTTTTTTTAGAACGTAAGCTTTCGTGTGCTCTCGAAGCACACTTCATCAGACGAGGGGATCAGGCATTGTGGCTGGAATACATGCAGTTTGTTGATTAAGAGGGCAAACTAACTGATCACATGGTCACATAAAACAGTGTGGCTCGGCCATTTGGTCTGGATAGCCATAAAAGGTAATAATTGTTGTTTTAATTTACCTTATATTGTATAATTTTATTGAACTGTTGTTAGCCGCCCTGAGCCTGCCTAGGCGGGGAGGGCGGGATATAAATAAAATTTATTATTATTATTATTATTATTATTATTATTATTATTATTATTATTATTATTATTATTATTATTATTATTAAAATTCTCTGCCAAATGGTGTTTCTGGAAATCTAGATAATCACAAAAGGACATCCTAGTTGCAGTCCACCCAATCTACTTATCAGAAACACCATTTGGCAGGGAATTTTATTTCCTTTTATGGCTATCCAGACCAAATGGCCAAGCCACACTGTTTTATGTGACCATGTGATCAGATAGTTTGCCCTCTTAATCAACAAACTGTGAGTATTATCAGTTATACATAATAAAAAGATAATGCTGAATAGGTAGAACTAAAAATGCATCATTTTTTTGTAGATTATCCTGCGTGGAATTTTGTCAGCCTGAATCATTCTCCCTCAGGGGAGCACTGTTTTTTAAGTTGATAATTTTTTATGGCCCGTGAATGATGTTATAAATATCCATATGGCCCTTGGCAGAAAAAAGGTTCCCCACCCCTGTCCTAGCAGTTTCTTTTCTTATTTTTATTTTGTTTCATTTTATTTTTGCAGCATCCAGCCTGAAGTAAGGTTCTAGAGACCCTGAAAGCTTGTACAGTTTAAAAATGTATCAGTCTGCATCTTCAAGTTCTCTCTACCACCATCCTTCTATAAGAACTAGGAATGGGCACAAACCACATTTTTGGAGTTTGTTTCAATTTGTGGTTTGGCCATCAAACCACAAACTGATATAAAACTGGGAGGTTTGTTTGCAAGCTGAATTGGTTTATAGTGGTTTGTGACCCCCTGCTTCTGCTCCCCACAAAAAGGCTCAGAGCCATTTAAACCCCTGCTTTCTGCTAATCACAAACCACTGAGAATCGCCTTAAAATTCATGGAAATTCATGGCAGCTCCTCAGTTGATGAACTTTGGTTTGCAAACCATGAATTAGCCAAAATTTGTCACAAACTTACATTCATGAACTGGTTCGTGCCCATCCCTAATAAGAACGTTTAACAAACCTTTACGAATCATAACTGCTTTTTTTTTTTTATCAAATTCAGCCTGGTTGAAAAATGTTAATTAACATTTTCCACTCAAGTTATTATTCCTAAGGCTTCCAAAATTTTGGAAAACAGTTAATATGAAAAGAGAATGTGAGTTTCATAAAATATCCCATGTATTTAATGCTAGATTAACATTCTCACTATGAATTCAGTAGCATCTGAAAATCTGGGAATAAAGTTCCTCACCAAATACATTATGCTTAAGAAGTGCTTATTCCTTCCCATACCCACAACATTAAGGATTTAGGAGCATGAAGTTGTCTGAGACTCTATCAGGTATTGTCTACTCTGGAATCTTAGGCAAAACAGTTTCAAATCACCTACTCAGAGCTCCTTTTAGCTGAAAATGCTAGAGATATAGCATGGAACCATCAGCAAAGAAATCCTTTTCCAAGGGAAAGACATTGAGCAATGGCTCATGCCCAAGTGGAACATAAGAAAAGTCCTGCAATTGTCTATAGCCCAGCATCCTGTTCTCTCCAATTGCCATTATAATGTCAGAGAAAGCCCACAGGCAAACTATGACTGTCCCTTCCTCTTATCTCCTTCCAAGGAAATCACAATTGCCCCCATACCCACCACTTTTAAGATGCAGAATGAAGACCAGGCTTCATTGATCTAGATTTTTGTCAAACTTTGTCCCTACAAGTTACCTGCAACCCTCCCCTATAAAAAAAAAACCCACTCCCAATCCTCCAAATATTGAGGTGCGAATGCTGGGTTATGTCTCTAATAAGAATTCAAAGTCTAAACATCTTAAATTGCTCTTTGGATTCAATATAGTTCCACATACAACTTCATAGATTCACGCAAACAACTTCTTGGTCACCTATGGCACAATGTTTTTGGGAACCATTGCCAAAGATAACATAAATACCTTTTAGGAAATCCACCTAATATGATTGTGAATAAATTCAAAACCTATGAAATGTATTCTGCAAGTATCATGTGAATGGACCATATTTTCTGAAATGTAAACATAAAGAAGTCTCATGGTTCTTACGTAACCTTCATCTCCCATCTTGGTGACACCAAGGATTCCAAGCAAAATCCAGGATGGTTCTACCCAATCAGTTATATTCTATCCATAACCATTTTAAAAGATATTCTGCAGATCATAAATGTCTTGGGGGGCCCAGGGGACAACACCCTAAGGAGATAATTAGCCAAGAAGAGCAGAGCTGAGGCTCCAATCAGAAACCTGAAGTTGCATCACTCCAGATTTAATCAGTTGATGGGGACATTTCTCTAAATACCTTAAATATCAAAAAGGTGCTGAAGGAATTCACTCCAGTCCCTGAGCACTGTTTGAACTCTAGCTTCTCCACCCCCAACACCAGATGGTCATTACTTTATTCTTTATTCCTTTCCCAGAATTAGAATTCTCAATGCAATTTCAGCTCAAGAGAAATTCAAAACTTGGAGATTCATCCACAAACAAAATATACAAGGAGCTTCAAGAGAACTTAAGAACATAACAAATTGGATCCACGGTTGGAATTTCTGTCTGTGGGGTTTGAGTTTCTTGACTTCTGCTTCCTGTAGAGGCTCCAAATACCTCCTTGAATACTGTTCCTTGTGGACAGCAGACCTCTGAGAACAGCAGAGAAGGAACCGGACATCTGCAGCAGGAAAATGCTCCTTCTAGCTGCAGAAATTTTCACTGGATCCACCCTTTGATAAATCTATCAAAATACTGGAGGGATGGGATTTACAGACCCCCCAGCTTTGTTGCTTTTCTTGAAATAATTAACCGGTAACATACTGGCCAGTGGTTTTAGCAGGTTCTTGTTTCCATTTATTAAAGATATATCTTTCATATATAACATTTGCCCCTCTCAGTTGGAAGAAAGAGACAAAGGTTGGGATGAATATGAGCCACTTTATTAATTATCATAGGCTGCAATCATACATACTAAATAATGCACTTTCAATGTACTTTCTAAGTGGATTTTACTATGTGAACTGGCAAAATTCAGTTGGAAAGTGCACTGAAAGTGGATTGAAAGTGCATTGTTTAGTGTGTGTGATTGCAGCCATAGTTATTTAATTATTTGCCCATGCAAGTGGCATGGGCCAACCTAGCAGTGTGGAATAGGTCAAGGCCAGGGGTCACCTCAACCCCTCCCTTGCCATATTGGGTGAGCCACCTTGCCCCTGGCAAAAGCCATCCTTATGTGGCTCGGATTCATCCAACATAGCAGGCTACTCCCCTGGAGCTCCAGCTACTCCAGCTGCACAACTTGAGAGGAAAGCCTATCTGGGTCGATACCACAGGTAATCCACATTCACCAGCCTAAGCCACATGATCAATTGTCTCCCAAATTATGGGGATGCTAAATGGTGCTCACCGGTCCGCTTTCCCTTTCCCTCCCCTACACTAACCTGCCAAGTGACCAATTCTGTTGAAATGACACCACCAAATCCAATTATCCAACACTGCAGACTGCAGTGCGGGGTAGGCAAAAACACCCCTCCACTTAGAGCCAATTGGTAAGGGGTGAAATATTCCGAACTGGCCTTTAAAGCACATAAGAAGAAGAAGAATTGCACAAACATAAGAACATAAGAGAAGCCATGTTGGATCAGGCCAATGGCCCATCCAGTGCAACACTCTGTGTCACACAGTGGCCACAAAAACCCAAACCCAAGTGCCATCAAGAGGTCCACCAGTGGGGCTAAAAGCCCTTCCACTGTGCAGCCCCCCGCCCCCCACAAGCACCAAAAATACAGAGCATCACTGCCCCCGAGAGTTCCAACGATAACCTATAGCTAATAGCCACTTATGGACCTCTGCTCCATATGCTTATCAGTAGTAGATAGGGGCACCCTATCATTATCAAGCCGCATACCAAAGTGACAGCTGCCCTCCCACACACACCCACACACAAAAAAATGAATACCGTATGTTTTCCTGTGGGGGAGTGAGGCAACTGTCCCTGATGGGAGGCTAGGGATCCACCCACCCAAGGAATGCCAGATGTTTCCTAAGGGGGAAAAAGAGGGGTCAGCCTATGCTTCTGGTATAGCATACTTCATATTGTTTGGGGAAAGCATGTGTTGCAACACAGAGGTTATTTAGAGAATTGTGGTTAGCTGTGTTCAGCTTTAAAGCCATCATTTTATCCATTGGGTATGTCTCCTCTCCAAACTATGTCAGCTTATACGTGTAACATGTCCCTTTAACATCAGGTTGCATCAGGTTGCATGTCAATAAAACTCTCTGGGAACTCAGTAATGCCATAGAGTTTTGCATGAATCCTAGATCCTTAGTTTGCAGTCCCCCACAGTTATTTGTTGAGAGGATGCTGTTGCGTGTGTAAAATGGTAACTATTTTTGCACCGGTTTGTGTTTGCAACGGGTGAGCTTTTCAAAAACAGACGCTTTGTAATTCTAGGAGATCCCCAACTGCCTTCTAATTTGATCGATTTCTTATATTTTGCTGTTACAGGGTGGGAGTGCATGCTGCGGAAGGTTACAGAAATGTTGTTGTACAATATATTTCAAAAGTTGCTGGTCACTCTTGGTGTTAGACTCCCATCAACATGAATCTTCCTGGACATTGTTTTAAAATTACACGCTCCGCTTAGACCTTATCAGGTCGGACAAGATAAACAAACAAGGAACTTGGGAGAGTTTTTCAAAAACAGATGTTTTCATCTTGGGTAATTCTAGGAGATTTCCACCCAGAGGTTGGCATCCCTAATGCACAGCATTTGTGCGTGTGCAAAACCTGTGCAGAGCTGTGTCTGTTTGTTATATGTTTTTAAGTAATTAGTTTCCCCCACATTTCAACGCAATGAACAGTTTTAAAATTTTTTAGTTCTTTGGGGCTGCCAAAGCCTCTGATTTTAAATGCATAATTTGTCAAAAGAAAAAATTAACAGCAGTTGTCTGATAGGCACAGAACTATGGGTGCCAGCCACAATACGAATCACCCAACAAAGAAATCTTATTTTTAGAAGAAGAAGAAGAAGATATTGGATTTATATCCCGCCCTCCACTCCGAAGAGTCTCAGAGCAGCTCACAATCTCCTTTACTTTCCTCCCCCACAACAGACACCCTATGAGGTGGGTGGGGCTGGAGAAGGCACTCACAGCAGCTGCCCTTTCAAGGACAACCTCTGCCAGAGCTATGGCTGACCCAAGGCCATGCTAGCAGGTGCAAGTGGAGGAGTGGGGAATCAAATCCGGTTCTCCCAGATAAGAGTCCGCACACTTAACCACTACACCAAACTGGCACAATGTATAGTCCGTATTAATCAGTTAGACATTCATAACATTACCTTAGTAATATTTGCTTATAACATTGCAAATTATTGTGACTATCTGCATATTATAAATGGTATTATTGCTTCAATTTTTAATTTTGTATTAATGTTGACTTCTCCCTCCTTGAAATGAAAAATGACCAGTATATAACTATATAGCTATACAGTTTTGAACTGTATCATTATATATCAAAATTATTGCTTAAAACAACAATAACTTGCCTGAGAAAATGAAAGATGGGGCAGAAATCTGTACCCCAAAGAGAAGTAGGTGTTTCCAGGATGGTGAGAGTTGTGACTCCATGAATCTGCCACAACAGGATACATTTAAGGTGGGTAGAACATGGGAAAGAGGTGTAAAGGTTGTGTGGTTTCTGTTTAGGCATTGTGATTGGGAAGTGGTTTACTTCTCTGTTTTTCTTTCTGTATTCTTATTATTCTTTTTTAAAATACACATTATTGTCATTTTAAGCAATAATTTTGATATGCCATTTATAATATGAAGACTAGCATCTTCATCATGCTCATTTCATTTGCATCTGTCCTGTTGACATACGGGCGCATTGGTATGGCTGTGCTGCATGTTTGGTCAGGCCGTAGATGGAGTAAGGCCTTGTCAACTTGTGGGTCCCACCCGGTCATAGTGGGAATCTTCTACGGCACAACCATGGCCTTGTACTTGCGGCCTCAGAAGAAGACTTTCACTGATGAAGAGAAGGTAGCATCAGTGTTCTATGGGGTTGTCATCCCTATGCTGAACCCCCTAATCTACAGCCTGTGGAACAGAGATGTAAAAGGAGCTCTGTGGAAGGCACCTAGCAGAAAGCAGGCTCAGAATATTGCTAGCACCTAGAATACGTTGTTGATCTCTAAGGAGCTACCAGACCCTAATTTTACCTTGTAGAGAATGTCCGGCCCCTCCCAGCCAAGCCGGCTCGCCGGCGCTCAGGCTGGGGGCCGCCTTTGCCGCCCCGGAAGGAGGGAGGGGCAACATCACCCCACATACGGGGGTTTGCTGCAGGCGCGGAGCCGGGGCTATTTAAGCCCCGGCCCCCGCGCTCCCTGCACGCAGTTTCTTTTGGCTCTCTGTGTGAGAGCCACGTGCTGGTCGCAGCGCGGTTGAGGCCTGTCGACGGGGGATCGGTGCGACGGAGACTGCTGCGAGCTCGGCTCTGCGACGCCCGGCTTGGGCGCGTGCGGCGGCTTGCGAGGCTGAGTTGTTGGGCTTGATTTAGAGCGCGGCTTGGGTGGTAATCGGCCGGGAGGTCGGACTGCGGGAAGCTAGCGCGCCGGACCTTGGCCTTCTCCAGCCCCTTGGTTGCTAGGGGCCGGAGTGGTGGGATAATTCTTAGTGGCAGCGTGCGGCAGCCGTTCTCTCCTTTCCCCTCGGTTAGAGGGAAGCGCGCAGCGGCCCCTATTAGGGGCGATTCGCAAGCGGCTGGCCAGTGCAAGGTAGTTCCTTGCTTCAGAGTAGGCATCGTCAGTGCGGCCCATAGCGGCCTTTGGCCCCTTGGAGCTAGCTGCTCCCCCCCCCCATTGGTGAGGGGTTTTTATTGCAGGCCCAGGTGCGGGCATTTGCCTACCACTCTCACCCTCCCCACCCCCTTCCTCTTGTGGCTGGACAGCCTGAGACCTGTTCCTGTGCGTGTGGGGCTAGTTTTTTCCAGTATCCCCCCCCCTTTTTTCTTTTGGTGGGTGTTGGGTGCCAGTGGTCCAGTAGGCGGCTGCTTGGGGGCTAGACTGTGCCTCTGGCCTTTTGGGTGGGGTGCTTTGGGGACTGCAGGCCCAGGCTCTGCTCATGATCTTACCAAGGGTGAACGGTGGCTCAGTGGTAGAGCATTGGCTGGGGGAGCGGGGGGTCCCGGGTGCAATCCCCTGCGTCTCCGGGGGAGGGTCCAGGCAGGTAGGTGTAGGGGCCTCGGCTTGGGACCCTGGAGAGTCGCTGCCGGCCTGGGAGGACAGTGCCGACTTGGAGGGACACAGGGTCGGTTTCAGTAGAAGGCAGCTTCATATGTTCATAGGGGTATATGTTCATCTGAGTGGATCCCTGGCGGAAGCCGGGTGTGCAGGTAGCTGGCTTGAGGTTGACTCAGCCTTCTATCTCCCCAGTCTGGGGAGAGCCAGTTTGGTGTAGTGGTTAAGTGTGCGGTCTCTTATCTGGGGGAACCGGGTTTGATTCCCTACTCCTCCACTTGCAGCTGCTGGAGCGGCCTTGGGTCAGCCAGAGCTCACTTATCTGGGAGAACCGGGTTGGATTCCCCACTCCTCCACTTGCAGCCGCCGGAATGGTCTTGGGTCAGCCAGAGATCTCTTATCTGGGAGAACCGGGTTTGATTCCCCACTCCTCCACTTGCAGCTGCTGGAATGGCCTTGGGTCAGCCAGAGCTCTCTTATCTGGGAGAACCGGGTTTGATTCCCCACTCCTCCACTTGCACCTGCTAGCATGGTCTTGTGCCAGCCATAGCTCTGGCAGAGGTCGTCCTTGAAAGGGCAGCTGCTGGGAGAGCCCTCTCCAGCCCCACCCACCTCACAGGGTGTCTGTTGTGGGGGAGGAAGGTGAAGGAGATTGTGAGCCGCTCTGAGACTCTTTGGAGTGGAGGGCTGGATATAAATCCAATATCTTCATCTACCTCACAGGGTGTCTGTTGTGGGGGAGGAAGGTAAAGGAGATGGTGGGCCGCTCTGAGACGCTTCGGAGAGGAGGGTGGGGTATAAATCCAATATCTTCTTTTTTTTCCTATCTTGGAGCTGCTTGGGGGGCTGGCCTGATTTTCTCTCCCCTAGTTGGGTGGTTGGCTGCAGGGTGCATTAACTTTTGGGCACCCCTCCACTCATTGTGTCAATTAGGCTGGTCAGGGGAACTTGGGACCGGCCGGTTTAGGTTTAGCACAGGCACTGCTTCGGGCCTGTCTACGGGTTGGAGGTGTCCTGACGGCACCCATGAAAGTGCAAGGTTGGTCTTGAGGGCCGCCGTCAATCCAGGGATGCCGTGGGATCAAATAAATCAACAGCTGTGGCTACAGCTGATGGCCCCGGCAAAACCAAACGCCGGAGACAGGTCTGACAGTGGCCATCTGGTGCGGAGGTTGCAGCAACAACAGTGCTCTACAGGGGCCTGTGATACCTCGGGCCAGTCTGTCCAGTCCCGGCCATTATGTTGGGAATTCGCATCTAAAGGTGCGTGCCCCAGGAAACCTTGTAAGTTCCGGCATGAGTGCCCGCTCTGCAGCGGGGACCACGCACTTTCGGCCTGTAGCAGATCTACAGCCAGACCGGGTGGTAAGACCCCCGGGGGCAGCGGGGGCGGGCAGCAGCCACCTGGAGAAGGGGCCTACCCCCATCCGCCGGTTGGCACTCCGCCATCCGGCACATGAGCTGGTGGCGGTCTGCGGCCGGCCGAACTTATATTGCCCTCCGGCTGACTACTAGTGGGTGGAGAGTTCTGTTGGGTTGTATTGTGTTTTATGCTGACTGCTGTTTCTCTTTTCAGATGCTGGGCTCGGGGTGAGTGACGTCGGTTCTCATCTGCGAGCACAGCACGGTTTTCAGTTTTTTCCCATTCGGCCAGATGGTCGCCGGGGGGCACCCAGCCTGGCCTCAGTGTGGGGCTACTGCTGGCCTGGGATCACGCCCCTGCTGCTCTAGTAGGCTGACCGGTATCGGCCAGTTGGTGTTTCTGAGTTGGGCAACCGGGCCTTTTAGTGGCTATGGCAGGGGGTTTCGGTTGGCTCGGGGCCACCCGGTGGGGCGCTAATGCCTAAGCAGAGGCTTGGCATTGGCGGTGGCTGGAGGAGGTTTGGCCACAGGGTTTTCCAGGGGAGCACCTATGGCCTAGCACCGTTGGTGCGGTGGTCTGCAGGAACCGTAGATGGGCTACACGGCTCAGTGCGGTGATGCAGATCACTCGGAGCCTCACCTGGTTGGATCCTTCCATGGGGATCGATGCCAGCCCAGATGGTGATGGCTGGAGGCCTGGCCGCTCAGCTACAACCCGATTACGGCGGGCTTGTGCTGGGGGCAGGGTGGCTCGCCCTTTGGACAAGGCGGGGTCCAGGTGTTGACCCCAGGGCTTGTCTGGTTCAGGTTTCACCCCCTGCCAGTTACAGTGTTATGTTTTAATAAAGCGGCCCGGTTTTAAACCCAATTCCTGTGTCTGCCTCTTCATTCCGACTGGGGGGGCAATGTCCGGCCCCTCCCAGCCAAGCCGGCTCGCCGGCGCTCAGGCTGGGGGCCGCCTTTGCCGCCCCGGAAGGAGGGAGGGGCAACATCACCCCACATACGGGGGTTTGCTGCAGGCGCGGAGCCGGGGCTATTTAAGGCCCGGCCCCCGCGCTCCCTGCACGCAGTTTCTTTTGGCTCTCTGCCCGCCCACCCGTCCCTTTCGGTAGTACAGGCGTATGCTGGTCGCCTTATTAGGGGCCAGGTAGGAATTTTTTCATCTCCACACAATTGGCCATTGTGGGGGTGTTTTTTGCCTACCTTGTACTGCCAGTTAGTTTAGTTTGGTAATGGTAATGGTTAAGGTCGCAGGCTGGAGGAGGTTTGGCCACAGGGTTTTCCAGGGGAGCACCTATGGCCTAGCACCGTTGGTGCGGTGGTCTGCAGGAACCGTAGATGGGCTACACGGCTCAGTGCGGTGATGCAGATCACTCGGAGCCTCACCTGGTTGGATCCTTCCATGGGGATCGATGCCAGCCCAGATGGTGATGGCTGGAGGCCTGGCCGCTCAGCTACAACCCGATTACGGCGGGCTTGTGCTGGGGGCAGGGTGGCTCGCCCTTTGGACAAGGCGGGGTCCAGGTGTTGACCCCAGGGCTTGTCTGGTTCAGGTTTCACCCCCTGCCAGTTACAGTGTTATGTTTTAATAAAGCGGCCCGGTTTTAAACCCAATTCCTGTGTCTGCCTCTTCATTCCGACTGGGGGGGCAAAGCACAATGGTTTTATTGATCAGTGATTATCATATCTCTAGTTTCAGAGGGTAGCTGTGTTGCTCAGCAATAGAAGAGCTGGATTCAGGTCCAGTAACATCTTAGAGACCTACAAGATTTCCAGGGTATACATTTTTGAGATTTTCTGACTATATCTGATGAAGATAACTTTGACTCTCTGACAAGCGGAGCTTTGACTATCAAAATCACATACCCTAAAAATCTTTTTCAGGACATGCAAAGCTGAATTGTCTTGGTTGACCTTTGGAGGGTGACCACATATTTGGGCTGTTTTTTTCAGTGGTATGATAGCGACATATTTTAATAGTGTAGTCGTTTAATGTTAATGTTTAATATTTGTTATTTGATTTTATGCAGGGCTTTTTTTGAGCAGGAATGCACAGGAACACAGTTCCAGCTGACTTGGCATCAGAGGGTGTGGCCTAATATGCAAATGAGTGTCTGCTGGGCTTTTCTTCAAATCCCTTTGTGAAATATGCAAATAAGTTCCTGTTGGTTTTTTTCTACAAAAAAGTCCTGATTTTATCTAGTTTTTACTTTATTGTTTTTAATGTTGTAAGTTGCCGCAAGATACTTTCGGTGAGCAACAGCGGTGTGTGTGTGTGTTAATCTAATAAATAAATATCTTTTTTGTCTGTTAGGTGCTACTGTGCTCAATTGTAGATAATCATATCTCTAGTGTTCATCCTCTTCTTGGTCATGTATGCCATCACCTTAGCTGGGAATGGTCTCATTGTAGTGCTGACAGTTGTGGATTCTCACTTCCACACACCAATGTATTTCTTCCTCAGCAACTTCTCCTTCATCGATGTCTGCAATGTCACTACCTGTGTCCCCCAGATGCTGGCACACTGCTTCACAGACAAGGCCATTATCCCCCTAGACAGGTGTTTTGCACAAATGAGCATTGGCTTTTTGGGGAATGGCTGAGTGCCTTCTCTAGCTGTCATGGCTTATGTCCACTTTTTGGCCAGAATACCCAAAGATAACTGCAAGCAAATTATGTTTATTGGACTAAGGAGTGAAGGGGAGGCTAGTTGGTTACCTTCTTGTTGGGAGGAACGAGCCAAGTGAATCTTGGTCTGAACCTGCAAAACAATTCTTATGTCTATAACCAAGAGTGTCTTACTAGGGCCGCCCTGAGCCCACCTCGGTGGGGAGGGCGGGATATAAATTGAATAAATAAATAAATAGGGTGTCATAGACTTGCCCTTTTAGTGGTTAGATTAACCGTATTAAGGACACTCAATAAAAGCCTATGTCCAATCATCTGGGGGGGGGGGGGAACCTGATACTCTTTGATCCAGAAACTTTTAAAATTTAATATCAATTCTGATTCAACTTTCTGGGGAACACTATGATTATTTGTGTATTGACAAATCAGAAAGGCACTTTTCCACCCTAGTCTTCATTAATTGGTCTCCATGGGACTGTGTGATCCTCAAGGATGAGATCAGGAACTTTGACATATAGATATAATATAAGCGCTGGGGTACAGTCATTACTATTTTTGCTGGAATTTTTTAGTTTTCTGCAAGTGAAATGTTCATTTCTTCACTCATTCAGATTCAGTAAGTACTGCCAAGACATCTATATCCTTTACTCACAAATTTCAGATAGGACTTTTAACTGTATTATCTATGGTAACCTTTTGAATGTTTTTGGTTATACTGTGCAATATTGACCTAAGTCACACATTGATTTAGTGTGGTTTTTTTCAGCTTAATGAAGCTGATAAACAGAGAATGTATGCTGGAGAGTAGTGCTCGGATATATATATTTTTTAAAATTAAGGCTGGAAATATTTTCTAGTGACATTTTGTTCAACAGGTATGAGGGGCTTTTAAAAATGTTCTTCTTGTAGAGAACAGGATATTATTCTTTGCTGACTCTCTTTCATAAAATGAAGTCAGTAACTTTCAGATTCCACAACACTTTGATTTGGGTCTGGGGTTTTCTTCTATCTATCTCACTGCCTCTGGTCTTGTAAAATGGGGGCTGGGGCTTGCCTCGTTGAGTCAATTCATCTCATGCTGGATCTTCCTCTTTTCTTGTTACCTTCAACTTTTCCAAGCATTAGTTTCTTTTTCAGTGATTCTTGTCTTATTATAAGAGTACCGTGGTGCAGAGTGTTAAAGCTGCAGTACCGCCATCCTAAACTCTGCTCACGACCTGAGCTTGATGCCCAGTGGAAGCTGTGTTTTCAGATAGCTGGCTCGAGGTTGACTCAGCCTTCCATCCTTCCAAAGTCGGTAAAATGAGTATCCAGCTTGTTGGGGGGAAAGTGTAGATGACTAGGGAAGGCAATGGCAAACCACCCGTAAAGAAAGTCTGCCGTGAAAACGTTGTGAAAGCAACGTCACCCCAGAGTCAGAAACGACTGGGGCTTGCACAGGGGACCTTTCCTTTCCTGTCTTATCATAATATGGCCAAAGTATGGTAGCCCCAGTTTAGCCATTTTTGCTTCCAAGGAGAGGTCAGGCTCGATTTGAACTGGATCTCAATTATTGTCTTTTTAGCAGTCCATAGTATCCACAAAACTCTCCTCCAACACCACATCTCAAAGGCATCACCTCTCTTCTTGTCAGCTTTCTTCACCGTTTAAGTTTCAGGTCCATATATAGTAATGGGAATACTACAGCATGAATTATATTGATCTTGGTTGCAAGAGCAGTACAGCAAACTTAAGAATCTTTTTCCAGCTCCTTCATGGCTGTACCTCTCAGTCCCTGTCCCCTTCTGATGCCTTGGTTGCAGTCTCCGTTTGGGTTGATGGTGGAGCTAAGGAATAGAAAATCTTAAACAATTTCGATTTCTTCATCATCAGCCTTAAAGTCATGTAATTCCCCAGTAGTCATTACTTTGATCTTCTTGATGTTTAGCTGTAACCCTCCTTTGGCAGTTTCTGCCTTTTCATCGGGAGTAATTTTAAATCTTCACTATTCTCTGCCAGTAAAGTGATGTTGTCTGTGTACCTCAAACTGTTCATGTTCCTCTGTCAAATAACACTCCACCTGGTCATCTAAATCTAATCCAACCTGTATGTTCTGCATATAGATTGAAGTGATGAGGTAATAAAATATATCCTTGTCTGACACCTTGGCTAATTTGAAACCATTCCTTTTCTGCATAGTCTGTCCTAAGTGGCAAATCGTGCATGTATAGAGTAGTGATACAGATCAGTACTGCAAGAGAAGAGGAAATATAACCCTTCAGCTGCGCCACAGTTTTGCTAATCAAAAGTGGACTTGACTGGTCATTGATCAGACAGAACTTTTTAAAAAAACACTTTTTAAAAGTGTTAATGATTTTGAGCATCAAATGCTAATGGCTGGGGCCATTTTATGAGATGTTTCCTTCTGAATTAGACAAAGGATTGAGGTGAAATTATGCCTGCTGCCCTGTATGTATCATCTAAAAACAGCACTCAGCCTTTTGACCTTTCAGATGCAATGTATGAGTTTAACTATCTGGTTACCAACTTAATCGTGTGATGTTCACAGAATGAATCAATTAAGCATTGCGAATCAGCTTTTTAAAAATGGAACTATATTATCTATTTGTACATTCATTGCATATATTTCTGTTTTTAAAGAACCTGTACTTTAAGATAATTGTTAAGACATGAAATATTAACTTAAAATACAAGGAATTCTGTTTTTCTTTAGATGTAATGATTACTGGGTGATGTATTACAAGGGAAAGAAAAAGGACATCAGAAGGCAGGCAGGTCATACAACTGATAAGAAATCTAACAGCACAAACCTTGTGCAAATATTGGGGAGGAGCTTCGTCTTAGTGACAGAGCATCTCCTTAGAATGCAGAAGGCTCCATTTTCAAACTCTGGCATCTCCAGTTGAAAGGATCAGGTAGTAGACAATGTGAAAGATCTCTGAGACCCTGCAGAGCAGCTAGTCTGATTCAACATGGTTTGTTTCAACCCTAGGAATGCTTGTGTCTACCATCCAAGATAACTGACAGGTAAAATCCTCATTTGATGTTTTTTTTTAAAGCCTTTTATAGACTTTGGACCATGACCATAAGGACATATCATTTTTCTATCAGAGGGTCAAGTTTGGTGCAGCAGTGATTCAGTTTTACCTAGTTTACAAGCTTCCCTTAGCTATAAGACAAACTGACAGTGCAATTCTTAACAGAATTCCAACCTTTGAAGCCCGTTACTTGGGATTGCACCGTGACCAACTTTCGTCATACCATACATAAGAACATAAGAGAAGCCATGTTGGATAAGGCCAGTGGCCCATCCAGCCCAACACTCTGTGTCACACAGCGGCCAAAAAAACCAAGTGCCATCAGGAGGTCCACCAGTGGGGCCAGGACACTAGAAGCCCTCCCGCTGTGCCCCCCAAGCACACAGAATACAGAGCATCACTGCCCCAGATAGAGAGTCCCAATGATAAGCTGTGGCTAATACCTCACAGGAATGTTTTGACAATAAAATACCGGTGTGGGGGGGTCAATGTGAGCTCCTCAGAGGAAGGGGTAGGCAAAATTAAAAGTTTTTGTGGGTGCACAGTGTGAAACCACAATGACCTTCCTGCATGGATGGAGAACTCCCTCCCTCCCTCCTTCGTATCCATATAATCCTGATCCCTTTTTTATTTTAGCTAGAAAGTCAAAGTGACGGCATAACGGTAGCTATTAGATCACTATTACTTGCACCACAGGAGTCACTACCCTGCTCTGCAAAAAGGAAATGTCATGGTCTCTCCACTTCTCTAAGCAGTGGAGTCCAAGGGAATTATTACTGGCCTAAGAGTGCAATCCTAAACAGTTACCTTCTGCTTCAGTGGGTGCAACTCTGGATAGGGTTTACAATTCATTTCCATAGAATGAGAAGTCATTCTTTCTCTGTAATTGCAGTTTGGTTTACAAGTAGATTTGCAGAACACTGTAGAAGCAAATATGCTTGAGAACAGAAGTGGCAAACTTGCTGATCCTTCGTCAAGTTGCAACTGGAGCCAACGACATCCACCTAAAAATGTTCTCTTTCTTCCTGATTTGAAATTCAAAACGGTATGGAATCTGGGTTCCCTCTGCATATGTGCCACATGTCTCTGTTTACCAGGACAGTCCCTATTATCTGGTACTTAAACTGGCAGAAGTAAACTACGACTAATTTTCCCTATAATCCTTTTCGGAGATGTCTTGTAAAATTATTGTTCACGGGAAATGCTAAACCTATACAGAATTGCTGTTCTCCTGGATTATAGCTCCCTTTCCAAGATCTCTAGAAGTAAAATAACCAAGTGAACCATGGCTGCATTTTATCTCCAGTGTGCAAAGGTTATAAAAACACGTGCATGAATACTAAAGCAAGATGTCCTCAAGGCTTTCATAGCTGGCATCCACTGGTTGTTGTAGATTTTCCTGGTTGCGTGGCCATGGTCTTGGCATTGTGAGACCTGATGTTTCGTCAGCAACTGTGACTGGCATCCTCAGAGGTGTAACCCAGAAAACTGGGCTACAACTCTGAGGATGCCATTTTTCTGGGTTACAGCTCTGAGGATGCCAGTCACAGTTGCTGGCGAAATGTCAGGTCTCACAATGCCAAGACAATGGCCATGCAGCCCGGAAAATCTACAGCAACCAACTAAAGCAAGACATTGTGGACTTTGCCTTTGATTTCACACTGCAAAGATAGATCTTAAAACAGTTGATAATATTGTAGGACAATTTGTGTTCAAGACAGGTTTCAGGATCCATGATGGCATCACAGCTTAGCTATAGAACTCTACAAGAACTATTTAAAAATGGGTTTGTGATCAATAGAATTTCTGCAGCTGGGAGAATGGTGTATTGTATTGCTTTACTGCATGTTCAAAGAATCTGTTGCAAAGGCTTCCTATTTTCTAGGAATCTCTATGCTATTACCTGAGGT
Organism: Heteronotia binoei; assembly: GCF_032191835.1. Classification (NCBI taxonomy): domain Eukaryota; kingdom Metazoa; phylum Chordata; class Lepidosauria; order Squamata; family Gekkonidae; genus Heteronotia; species Heteronotia binoei. Next base: position 18,056,923 of record NC_083235.1, on the reverse strand, counting down.
GCCAGAGTATGGGGGTAGCAGGGATGTCCCAAGCCCGAGTGCTACTACTTCAGTGAGCTGGCCCAACAGCCAGATTTAGGCTCACCTGCCTGCCAATACGATAGGAGGAATTGTGAGGGGTGCACTGTGTCAAGACCTGGAAGTGATGGGTGATGTTTTAGAAACCCCCAAATCTTTATATTCTTTACCACAGAGTTTGGGAGGATTCACAGAATGTCACCTTCAAATGGAGTCACTTCTGGGTTCAGACAGCATTGCCTGCTCCACTTTCTCCCCCACCACATCAGTGAACATTTCAGCCTCAAGCCCTGTAGCTGCTTGGAGGCTCAGACACACCTGGACACTATCCAGGAGAGGGGGCCCTTGGGTTGACCTCAGCCTGTTGTATTATAACTAACTTAATTTAACACCAAAGAGATGAAATGTTCTCAATGAGGGTGGTAATCAGAGAAGGGGTTTTCCATTCCCTTAAGCACAAGAAGGATCCACAGAAGCTATAAGATGTTGACTACGGTCAGAGAAGAGGAAGCAAGTCAAGTAAAAACAAATAATTACTGAGAGCTCTATGTAGTCCCATTGAAAAAACATTGGAGTGAATGAAGGTGTACAAGCATTAGTTTTAAATGCATCCCAGTGTAGATGTATCCCAGACAATCTTTGAAATAATCAAAGGGAGAAAAAGGAGGGAAGGAACTGAAGGCAGAAAAAATGGGATAAATATTAAGATTCTTCAAGGGAAATGAGTTCCAACAAGTTTCTTAGCTATCATTAAGTATACAGGTAACCATATGTCAATAATTAACCATATGTCAATAACTAAATAACCATTAGAATATTGGCGGGTAATCTACTGATAGATTGACTGGAGTTGGGAGGGTTGAGAAGGGAAAGGCTTAAACATTGTCGGTTGAGGGGCTGGTGGATACCAGTAAGGGATGATTGGCCTGGGGTTCCGGTACTCCTGGGGAGGGGAAGGTATGACGGTGGGAACAGGCGGAAATGTAAGGGAAGGAGGCTGAGACGAGATAGTGCTCAACCACCTTCCAGCCTGTGTCCCATCCCGATGGTGACAGGTAGTGAGGCCAGGCGAAATCACTCGCCTCCGTCACTGGTGTTATGCAATGCCAGGTCCATTAATAATAAGACCTCCATCCTTCGGGAATTCCTGCTTGAGCAGGACATGGACCTGGGATGCGTGACCGAGACCTGGGTGCGCAATGGGGAGACGGTAGCTCTCTCCCAGGTGGCTCCTCCAGGATACTCGGTCTTTCACCAGTCACGGACTAGCGGGTGCGGGGGAAGGGTGGCATTGTTCATACGAGAGGCTTACTCCTTCCAGGCTCTCCCGGCCCCGGAGATCAAGGGCATTGAATGTGTCGGTCTGGCGTGGGACGTTGGGGAGGGGTTGGCGATCTGCCTGGTGTATCGACCGCCTAACGCACCGGCTAGCGCCTTACCATCCCTGATGGAGGCCGCAGCAGGCTGGGCATTGGAGCACCCAAGGCTCTTGATCCTGGGTGACTTCAATGTCCATGCCGATGACGCGACCTCCAATCAGGCGATGGACCTAGTGTCTTCCATGGCAACACTAGGACTCTCCCAAATAGTTACAACGCCCACCCACCAGGCGGGGCACATGTTAGACTTGGTCTTCGCGGCGGGAGTTTTAGTGAACGATCTTGTTTCTATAGCAGTGCCATGGTCAGATCACTATGCCCTCAAGGCTTGTGTGGATGTCCCACCTCAAGCCCGTTTAGGCGGCGAGTGTATTTAAGCTCGCCCGCGGAACCTGATGGACCCAGAATGGTTCCTGATGGCCCTGCGGGATCCCTGGGCCCCTTGTGATTCTTTGGATGACCTGGTGGAGTCCTGGAATGACAGGCTCTCCAGAGCCATCGATGAGATCGCACCTAGGCGTCCTCTGCGTCCTCGTTTAAAGCTGACACCTTGGTATAACCAGGAGTTGCGGCAATTAAAACGGGGACTCAGACGACTAGAGAGGCAATGGCGGCACACTCGAGATGAAGCGACTATAACATCTTATAGAGAGCTTATGAAGTCCTATGAGATGGCAGTCAAGGCCGCAAAGAAAACATACTTTGCGGCTGAGATTGTGTCTGCAACTTCGTGCCTGGCACAATTGTTTAATATAATTCGGACTCTTACAACGCTGCCACAAGGCAGACCAAATTCTAATGAATTGGAGATAGGCTGTGAGGCATTTGCGAATTTCTTTGCGGATAAAATCGCGTTGCTTCGTTGCGACCTTCCCGCCATATTAGATACAGTTAGCGAACCCGAGGCTCCACGCCTGTCTTCGGATCACGTTCTGGACGGTTTTGACGCTCTCAGCCTGGAGGAAGTTGACAGGATCCTCTCATCTGCACGCCCAACAACTTGTAATCTGGACCCGTGCCCCTCCTGGCTTATTAAGACCTGCCAGAGGGAGCTTAGATATCCTGTACGGGATATCATAAATAGATCCCTAATGGAGGGGCACTTTCCATCAGCGCTTAAAGAGGCGGTGGTCCGTCCCCTCTTGAAAAAAATGCTAGACCTGGCGGAATTGGCACATTACCGGCCGGTCTCGAATTTGCCCTTTTTGGGCAAACTTATGGAGAGGGCAGTGGCGTTGCAGTTACAGGGTTTCCTGGAGGATGCTTCTATCCTGGACCCCCACCAGTCTGGTTTTCGCCCGGGCCATGGGACGGAGGCGGTACTGGTTGCCCTGGTGGATGACCTTCAACGGCATCTGGATCAAGGCGGCTCGGTGGTGCTGATGTTGTTGGACCTATCAGCAGCATTCGATACGGTCGACCATCGGTTACTAGCCTGCCGCCTTGCCAACGTGGGGATTCAGGGGTTGGCCTTACAATGGCTTTCCTCTTTCCTTAATGGTCGGGGACAAAGGGTGGCAATCGGGGATGAACTGTCCCGGAGGCACACGCTTGATTGCGGAGTGCCTCAAGGGGCGGTGCTTTCCCCGATGTTATTTAACATCTATATGTGCCCCCTTGCACAGATTGCCCGAAGGTATGGGTTGGGCTGTCATCAGTATGCTGATGACACCCAGCTCTATCTACTTATGGACGGCCAGCCTGCCTGCGCCCCAGATAATTTGGACCGGGCGTTACAGGCGGTGGCTGGGTGACTTAGGCTGAGTGGGCTGAAACTGAATCTGGCGAAGACAGAGGTCCTTTGCTTGGGTCGCCGTGGCCCAGGAAGGGAAATCCCCCTGCCAGCCTTTGTCGGTGCACCGTTGACAGCGGCGCACAGGGTCAAGAGCTTGGGGGTACTATTGGAGCCTTCATTGTCAATGGAGGCTCAGATAGCAGCCACTGCCAAGTCTGCATTTTTTCATCTTAGGCGGGCGAGGCAGTTGGCTCCTTTCCTGGAGCATGACGATCTAGCAACGGTGATTCATGCCACGGTCACCTCGAGGTTAGACTACTGTAATGCCCTCTTCATGGGGCTGCCCTTGTGCCGAACCCAGACATTGCAGTTAGTGCAGAATGCCGCTGCTCGGCTGTTATTGGGGCTTCCAAGATGGGAGCACATTCGGCCAGGGCTTCGAGGTCTGCACTGGCTGCTGATAATATACCGAGTCCGGTACAAGGTTCTGGTTATTACCTTTAAAGCCCTATATGGCCTAGGACCTGTCTACCTTAGGGACCGTCTCTTCCCACATGTTCCCCAGAGAGTACTGAGATCGGGCTCTCAAAACCTGCTTGTAATCCCCGGGCCAAAGGAGGCCCGGTTGAAATCTACCAGGTATCGGGCCTTCTCAGTAACGGCACCTTACTGGTGGAACCAGCTGCCAGAGGAGGTGAGGGCCCTGCGGGACCTTGGGCAGTTCCACAGGGCCTGCAAGATGGCCCTCTTCCAGCTGGCTTACAACTAACCGACACTGGGAACTTCGGATGGTGGTAGGAGCATTCTGATAGACCGCTGGTTTTATGTTTATGTTTATGTTTTATTAACTTATTGTTTTAAAATGATGTTATTTGATGTTTTAAAAGCTAAACCCTATGTTAAATTTTTATGTGTTGTGAGCCGCCCTGAGCCACTTCGGTGGGAAGGGCGGGATATAAATCGAAATATAAATAAATAAATAAATAAATAAATATTTGGATTTTACAAATTGCTTCAGTAGAAGAGGTGGATACAGCTACACTACTCAGGTCATTCCAATTACTATCTTTATCAATTGATGTCAATGTACTTAAACCAATAGAAATTTTAATTGAATTTTTACTAGCAGCGGCATGAGCTGCTATAGCATCGAGGTGGAAATGTAAATCACCACCATCAATTTCTTTAAAGTTTGTTAATATCTGAAGATTGTTTGTTAAAGAAAAATGTGGTACTATAATCAATATAGAGGAATCGCTGAGTGTAATTCTGATTTCCAGCAATTTGAGTAAATTGGTAAATTATATGATTTTAATGGATAAAGTTCCAAATCATGTATATCCCATAGATTTGCTCAATTGTAATCTGATCATTCTCTTAGTCAATTATTTTACAATTCTATATTTGGCATTGTTAACACTCATGGCACATCTATTTGTTTGGAGAATGCATTTATTTTATTAAAATTTGATCTAAAAAAAACTCCAACAGAGATTCATTGCAAAAACCTATTGTTACATCTGTCTACATCACAGCACTATGAATGCCATAGGTTGAGAACTGAGAGACTGTAATATAACTTATGGGTTTCTTTGTACTTTTCCAGGCAACATGGAAGACATGGAAAATGGAACTGAAGTGACTGAAATTGTGCTTGTGGGTCTCTCTAGCCATCCTCAAGTACGAGTTGCACTGTTCTTTATCTTCCTGGCTATGTATTTGGTCACTGTAGGTGGGAATGGACTCATTGTTACACTGATTGTGACCAATTCCCACCTTCATACACCCATGTATTTCTTCCTTAGCAACCTTTCCTTCATTGACGTCTGCTACGTTACCACTTCTGTCCCACAGATGTTGGCACACTGCTTCACAGACAGACCCATTATCCCGCGAGGCCGATGTACAGCCCAGATGAGCATCGCTCTCTTCTTGGCAGTAGCAGAATATCTTCTGCTCGCCGTTATGGCATATGATCGCTATATAGCAATATGCAGCCCCCTGCACTACAGTCTAATCATGAGCCGGAAGGTGTGCATCCTCCTGGCATCTGGTTTGTGGGTCTCCTCCTTCTTCTTGACCATTGTCCCTGTCTTTGGCATGCAAGGTCGTACGTGCGGACGCAATGTGGTGAATCATTTCATGTGCGAACTCCAGGCAGTGTCGAAACTGGTTTGCTCAGATACCCGTGCCGGTGACTTGGTTATGATGATGCTTAGTGTCTTCACCCTGCTCATTCCATTTGCATTCATCTTGGTGACCTATGGGCGCATTGGTCTGGCTGTGCTGCACGTTCGGTCAGACCACGGATGGGGTAAGGCCTTGTCAACTTGTGGGTCCCACCTGGTTGTGGTGGTAATCTGCTATGGCACAACCATGGCCTTGTACTTGCGGCCTCCGAAGAAGACATTCACTAACAGAGAGAAGGTAACATCAGTGTTCTATGCGGTTGTTATACCTATGCTGAACCCTTTAATCTACAGCCTGAGAAACAGAGATGTAAAAGGAGCTCTGTGGAAGGCACTTGGCAGAAAGCAGGATCAGAATATTGCTAGCACCTAGAATATGTTGTTGATCTTTAAGGAGCTACCAGACCCTAATTTTACATTGTAGAGAAAGCACAATGGTTTTATTCAGGCCTTGGATTCAGTGGGAGCTCACAGGAGCACAGCTCCTGAACTTTTAATAATAATAATAATAATAATAATAATAATAATAATAATAATAATAATAATAATAATAATAATAATAATAATAATAATAATAATAATAATAATAATAATAATAACAACGTTTTATTTATATCCCGCCCTCCCTACCGAAGCAGGCTCAGGGCGGCTAACAACATATCAATGTAATACAATAAATTATACAATTAGTATTAAAAACAGCATATAACCTTAAAAACATTCCAGTTTAAAATTAGATATTAAATATTTCTGGTGCTATTTTGCTAATAGATATATAACGGTGGGTCTCACTTAAGGCGAATCCCTTCAGTTTTTCAATTAGGGAAAGGCCATCCCAAAAAGGATGGTCTTGAAGGCTCTACGGAACTGTTCAAGGCTCCGCAGGGCCCGCACTTCTTCCGGTAGCTGGTTCCATAGATGTGGAGCTGCAATAGAGAAGGCCCGTGTACGGGTGTTCTGTAATTTTGCTTCCTTTTTCTGAGAGTTCCATCTCCTCCTTCTGAGAGTTCCACCTCCTTGTCCATTGAATAGTAGGTGCAGCTGCATAACAATCTCTGGATGAGCTCCACTACCTATATTTCTACAAAGCGACCCCTGGTTTTATTGATCAGTGATAATCATATCTCTAGTTTCAGAAGGTAGTCATGTTGCTCTGCAGTAGAAGATCTGGATTCAGGTCCAGTAGCATCTTAGAGACCAGCAGGGCTTGAATTCAACAGGAGTTCCCAGGACCGCAGCTCCTGAATCTCCAGCCAGGGTCTGCTTGCAGTGGGGAGTTCTCACTCCCCAGGGCATATGCAAATGAAATATGCTATTGAGCTCCTGCACCTTTTTCCCCTACAAAATGACCCCTAGAGATCAACAAGGTTTCTGGGGTATAAGTTTTTGAGATTTTCTGACTATATCTGATGAAAATAGCTATGACTGTCTGACAAGTGGAGCTTTGTCTATCAGAATCACATACCCTAAAAATCTTTTTCAGGGCATGCAAAGCCGAATTGTATTGGTTGGCCTTTGGAGGGCAACCACATGTTTGGGCTATTTTTCATAGTGGTATGATGGTAGCTTCATATTTTAATAGTGTAGTCCCCTGTGCAAGCACCAGTCGTTTCCGACTCTGGGGTGACGTTGCTTTCACGTTTTCACGGCAGACTTTTTGTGGGGTGGTTTGCCATTGCCTTCCCCAGTCATCTACACTTTCCCCCCAGCAAGCTGGGTACTCATTTTACCAATCTTGGAAGGATGGAAGGCTGAGTCAACCTTGAGCTGGCTACCTGAAAACCCAGCTTCCACCGGGAATTGAACTCAGGCTGTGAGCAGAGCTTAGGACTGCAGTACTGCAGCTTCAACACTCTGCGCCGCGGGGCTGTTAATAGTGTAGTAGTTTAATGTTAATATTTTATATTTGTTATTTGGTTTTATGAAGTTTTTACTTTCTTGGTTTAATGTTGTAAGTTGCTGCAAGATCTTTGGGTGAGCAGCAACGGGGGGGGGGGGGCGGAATCTAATAAATAAATAATTTTTTGGTCTGTAAGGTGTTACTGCAATCAGTTGTAGATAATCATATCTCTAGTGGGCTAATTGTTATTAAGTTTAGCTACTACTACTCCATTAAGCTACATGAAGAAATGGGAAGAAAATTAATGAAGTGTTTTAAGTTTAGAGAAATGGAATTGGATTTGGGAAAATATGCACCTAAAAGTAATCTGCATGTCTTTGAAAGCATTTTTTGTGTGAAGTACTTTTTACTCCAGTACATACACTGGAGTGACTTTGTGACCAACACTGAAGACCTCAAGTGGGCGGAGGTTACAAGTAGGGATGTGCAAAAAAAAAAATTCGGATTGACACGGATTCGGAAGTATATGGGGGGGGGGGGAAATTCGGAATCCCCGTATACTCCTGAATACCGCATTCGGAATAGCCGCATATACGGTAGATGCACGGCTATTACCGAATATACGGCCCTATTATACCCTATGGGCCATTGAAATCAATGGCAAATAGGGTATATTTGAAGCCGCATGGAGGGGAGGGGGTTTGAGATAGAGCCCCCAAATTTGCAGGGGACCTGCAGGGAACTCTCCCCTCCAACCCCCCAAAGTTCCAAAAAGATTGGGCCAGGGGATCCCATTCCAGGGGCACCCAAAGAGGGTGCCCCTATTCCATCATTATACCCTATGGGCCATTGAAATCAATGGCAACATAGGGCATAATTAGAGGCTACTGGGGGGCAGGGGGTTTGAGGGCGAGCCCCCAAATTTGCAGGGGACCTGCAGGGGACTCTCCCCTCCAACCCCCCAAGTCCCAAAAAGATTGGGCCAGGGGGTCCCTGTCTTTGGGCTCCCCAAAAGGCCCATTGCTAACAATGATGGGGAAAGCCCAATTAGCCACTTCCTCGCTGTAATTGTCGTGGGAAAAGTGGCTCTGGGGAGCAGGGGGTTTTGAGGAGAGCCCCCCAAACTGCTGTGCAGCTTCAGGGCACTGTCCCACACAAAACCCACAAGGCCAAAAAAAATTGGACCAGGGCGTCCAATTCCTGGGGCACCCAAAGCCAAACCTAACCACATCAGAGAATCTCTATAGGACCCAAATGCACTACATCCCTCTATCTACTCTATGAACCCTGCAGGGCAGGCCTGGAAGCAATATAAAACCCAGTTGCCAACGTCACTGCCACACAAAACACAATCTGCTCAAGGTCTTTTCTGCAGACCTGGCTGCAGCAAACCCAGATGCCAGCTCTCCAGCCCTGCCCCAAACAACACGGGGAGAGCTGGCCAACCACAACAAACCTGCTGGTTCTGGGTCTCTCACCCAGGTGCCAGCTTCCCTGCCACAGAACACACAATCTACAGATGCCAGCTCTCCAGCCCTGCCCCAAACAACACGGGGAGAGCTGGCCAACCACAACAAACCTGCTGTTTCTGGGTCTCTCACCCAGGTGCCAGCTTCCCTGCCACAGAACACACAATCTACAGATGCCAGCTCTCCAGCCCTGCCTCAAACAACACGGGGAGAGCTGGCCAACCACAACAAACCTGCTGGTTCTGGGTCTCTCACCCAGGTGCCAGCTTCCCTGCCACAGAACACACAATCTACTCTATAAAAACAAGAAAGTGACCCAGCCCACACACACCCTCGCCAACCCCCACACCAACCAGAGGCAATTTAAAAAAACCAAAACAAAACCAGCAGAATCACAAAAGGCCAAGTGTTAAAAAAGTGGCCTTTTCACCAACAAGAAAGCTCAGGCCAAATAAGTCAACAACACCCCCCCCCCCCTAAAACCTTTTAAACAATGGAAATTAGGCCAAACAGCACCCCCCCCCCCAAGAACCCAAAGAAAAGAGTAACAGCAGCAGCACAACACAGCAGCAACAAATCAAACACTGAATACTTTTAGAACAGTAAAAAATTAACTTTTAACAATACAGGAACTTTGCCAACCCCTCCCCCCCCCAAAAAAAACGCTTCACCCTAACCCCAAGAAATCCAAGCCACCCAAATCAGGAGAAGTAAAAGGACACTGCACTTTTAAAAGTCCTCTCACTAAATTAAGATATGGGCAAATTGGCAAACCCCCCCCACCCCAGGCCCCCTCCCCAAGCAGAAACCCCCAAATAAGCTACCCCACCACCACCACCACCACCCAAATCTGGATAAGTAAAGGGACTCTAAGTCTTTAAAAAAGTCCTTTTACCAACAATAAATAAAAACAAGAACCCCAAGAGGGTCTTACCTTGTCTTCTCTAGTCCAGGGGAAGTCTGGTAAGGCTGAGTGAGAGAGCTGCAGGCAGCACCTTAAGCCAAGACCTTTGCACAATCTCTCACACACAGCAGCAATGGAGGAGTCAGTCCAGTCAGGAAGGAAGACTCCTTAAAAAGCCCTTCAAAGCATGCATTTGCAATGCATTTTGCAAATGCATGCTTTGGATTGGCTGCTGGGGCTCCTCTTCCCCCTCCCCCCTCCCTGATCCCAGGGAGAGGCGGGAAGAGGCCACTAAAGGCGCGAAAGTAGGCAAGCAGCTCCTTTGAAGCTGCAGAAGCTACTTTGCCGCCTTTTGAATTGACAGCCGTATACTTACGAATAGCTATTCGTAAGTATACGGCGAGCCGTATTCGGCTGCCGTATAATGGGCGCCTATGGGGATCAGCTGCAGCCTATTCCGCATACAGCCAAATCAGTGCTGATTCGGCTGTAAATACGGTTCGGCCGAACCGAATGCACATCCCTAGTTACAAGCATCAAGGCATTGCTATTGAAGACGCAGCTGCGCTGGGCAGGGCATATCTCCAGGATAGAAAACCACCGCCTTCCCAAGATTGCCCTGTATGGCGAACTTTCCACCGGCCATCGAAATAGAGGGGCACCAAAGAAGAGGTACAAGGACTCCTTGAAGAAATCCCTTGGTACCTGTTGCATTAACCATCACCAGTGGTCTGACCTAGCCTCAGATCGCAAAGCATGGAGGCACACCATCCACCAGGCTGTCTCTTCCTTTGAGAATGCACGCATAACTGGTCTTGAGGACAAAAGGAGATCGAGGAAGAATCGTACTGCTACAGCACCAACCCCAAATCAGACTTTTCCCTGCAGCCACTGTGGCTGGACCTGCCTGTCCCGCATTGGTCTTGTCAGCCACCAGCGAGCCTGCAACAGACGTGGACTACTGCACCTTTCTTAAATCTTTGTTCGCGAAGTCAAGCCGAGAGAGAGAGAGACGCGAAGTCAAGCCGAGGGAGCAAATTGCATCTATATAGAGAAACGCAACAGATGTACATTGGGGATTTGATCGGGACATGCAAATTTGAGGCATGTTATGTGGATATGTCCAAACTTGATCTATTTTGTCAAGATATGGTTTAGTTATGTGTGGTATAATACAGATCTTAAGAGAATTCTGTTAGAATATTTAAAAGTACTGTTAGTTTCAAACAGACTTTTAGTCTCCAGCTTTTTGTTTACAGCTGCAAAGATTGTTATTGTGGCTTACTGAAAGATTGGTTTAAATAAATGATTGATTTAAAAGATTGGTTTAGCCTTATTAACTAAATCAATGTATTACAAAGGGATGCAAACAATTTATGACAGAGAAGTTTTGTGAATGCTGGGCAATTTTTATCATGGACTGACATGAAAATTAGACATAAGACGTACCTTTTTGCTTTTTATAAATGTCCATGAACCTTTTCCTCTTCTTCCCCCTGCCCCTTTTTGGATTAAACTATGTAAGACAATATATGCAACAGTAATGTTTGTTTTTAATTTTACAAAAATAAAAAAAATCAGTTTTGATATCAAAAAGCTGCTTGGGTGATTTACACATCACCTAGTTTGAATTTTCCACCAAAAATAACCTTTCTTTTTTATAATGTTGCCAACAAGCTGGAGGAAAAAAGCATCACCCCATTAGCAGAGGCTGAAAAAGCCCTATCCTGAATAGACCAGGCTAGCCTGATCTCGTGAGCAGGGCTTTTTTTTTTTTTGTAGCAGGAACTCCTTTGACTATTAGGCTACACCCCTCTCATGCAGCCAATCCTCCAAGAGCTTACAGGGCTCTTCTTACAGGGCCGCCTGTAAACTCTTGGAGGATTGGTTGCATCAAGGGGGTGTAGCCTAATATGTAGAAGAGTTCCTGCTATTAAAAAAAGCCCTGTTTGTCAGATCTCAGAAGCTAAGCAGGGCCAGCCCTGGCTAGTATTTGGATGGGAGATCTCTAAGGAACACCAGGATCATGACACAAAGCCAAGCAATGACAAACCACCTCTGAAGGTATCTTGCCTTGAAAGTCCTACAGGGTAGCCATAAATCAGTTGGCCAAAAACAAATGGGTGGGAATGGGCAGATGAAGCTTTTCATGACACAGAAGTGACATAATAAAGGGACAGGACATTTTTTTCCCTCCAGGTTGTTAGCAATCCTACTTTCTTAGCCATTATATCCTACAGAACTCTACATTCAGACTCATACTCTTGGTCACATTTCTGGTCTGCCTTAGTTAGGGTTCATTCACGAATAGGCTAATTTTGCTGTCCTGTTTTGCTGTCAAGTCATAGATGATTTACGGTGACCCTCAGGGGTTTTTTTGTAGCAGGAACTCCTTTGCATATTAGGCCACACCCCCTGATGTAGCCAATCCTCCAAGAACTTGCAGGGGTCTTAGTACAGGGCCTACTGTAAGCTCCAGGAAGATTGGCTACATCAAGAGGGTGTGGCCTAATATGCAAAGGAGTTCCTGCTACAAAAAACCCCCTGGTGACCCTGTAGGGTTTTCAAAGCAAGAGAGGTGGTTTGCCATTGCCTACCTCGATGTCACAACCCTGTGTCTGACTCCCGAAGCCCCAGACCCAGACTCCACCGCCTTCTGCTTGCCACCAAGCCACCCTTCCATACCAGCAGAGTCTACCAGCAGAGCACTAAACATCTCCGTGGAGCCACTAGTGTGGACAGACACCCTCACACCCAAAGTCCTGAGGCCTGACAGCTGGGGGCTCCCAACCAAGCAACCTGGTAAGTCACCCAACCCCCCCCCCCCTCAAAAAAGGCTACCATCTCCAGAGGAAGATTCGCAGCTTGGCAGGGGTGGAAGACCCCACAGAAGAGCAGCTGATTCTGGTTCCCATCTAAGAATGCCGAGCAGCACCTGGGTGAACATGGAAACCATAGCTGTGCTTAAAGAAGCTGATGGTCTGGGTGGTAGGATTGGTTCAGGGGAAGGGGCCTGGGGACAGAGGGAATAAAGGCAATCATTTAGGGAGCTGAGGAGGAGGCACTTGGAGTGATAGCAGCAAAAGAAAGCATGGGAAAGGGAGAGTGCCTGGTCAAGAAAGCAACCATCCAAGACCCAAGAGGGATATCCTGATGATGATCCAAAATGCCTCCTTTGGGTGGTCTGAGACTCCCACTCCCAGTTGGCTGGATTCCCTTGCCCTAGAGCAGTGGCCTCCAACCTTTTCGGCACCAGGGACTGGCCCCAGGTCCGGCCTGCCCACTGTGGCCCCAGGGCCATCAGGGTGGGGGCACTGAATTCGGCCTCCCCCCCCCCCACAGCATCTCCTCCTCCCTCCATTTTTACAATGTTAATGCCCGGAAGGGGTGGTGAAGCACCTCCCGGGCTCTTTAAAGGCTGACCCCGCCCCCCGCCGATCAGCTGGGAACGTTGGGGGGAGGTTCCTAGGTTTGGCAGTCCTATGTTTCAGCTCTTGCTTAGATGGTGCTGGGGGTAGCAAATTCTGTGGTATTTCAAGATGAAGTTCTTTCGGTAAAGCTACCCCCTTATCCAAATCTTGTGCCTGTAATCTCCTGCCTTCACATATAACAGTTAGTGTCACTGGGAAAGTCCATCTATATTTCAACTTCTTCTCTTGCAGTTGATTGACATTGACTATAGATTTCAAAAGTTTTTGGTCATGCAATACTCCCACTGGAAGGTTTTGGAAATCTTGAATGGATGTTTCTTTATAGGGGATATTTCCCTTAAGTCTGGCTTCTATTAAAATTTTGTCCCAAGTACGTGAGTGAGAAAATTTTACTAGAATGTCTCTTTGGACTTTCCTTTTAAGGTCAATAGCTGGGCTGACTCTGTAGGTGAATTCTATGTTCAGGGAAAGGTCATCTTCAAGATGTAGGGTTGTTGCCAACCATGAAGCCATAAAAATGGCTAGATTTGTATTCCCCTCGTCTCCCGCTGCCATACCTTGAAAACAAAGCTTCTTACATTGTCCTTGAAGGTCCAATTCAAGAATCTTAGATTTATTCCAAGTTTCTATTTTCTGGAACTGGTGGGATTCAGTTTGCAAAGTGATTCCCAATTCTAATGCTGTGTCAGCTGTCTGGGAAATGATCCACATTGAGGCTTTAAAATCCTTCATTTGTTCCACTAGCAGATCGATTATTTTAAAAATCTGGAAGATCATTCTGGATTCAAAGTCTTGCAGGTCTAATTTAATTACTAGAGGGTTTTCACCTCTGTTGTTATTATCGGCTACTAGTTTTTCAGCAGCACTCCCTGTAGCCTTTGAATCTCCATGAAAAAAATAGGTCTTCAGCGATGTGTGAGCTGACTTCCCAATCCCAGGCTCTCTCTCTCTTTTTTTTGGTACTCCAGTCCTTCCTATCTGTATTTATTTATTTTTTTCATTGGTAAGTGGTGCTTTTTAGTTGGTGAAAGAGGGGACGGAAGGAGCTGCAGAATCAGGCATCTACCGTACATGGAGTGCAATCCCACACCCAAAGAAAGTCATTATCTTTTGTCTCCAGGTATGGACAGAGGTGTTTTCCCTGCAAGATCTTCTAACATGATCAACATAGGCAATGTTCCCCCAGAACTTTAAATGAGGGGGAAACTTGAACTTTCTCCCATTATTGCCAATCCATTCTTTGAATGGATGTAAGATACTACATGGAATCTTGAAGATAGATCAGAGTTAAAGAAGCATCAGTTGATGGCATTGGGATAAGACAAAAAACTTCCTGGAACTCTCTCTTTCAATGTGTCATTCATAGCCAGAAACTATCACTGTGTGCGTTTACCAGGAACATAGCTCCAAATGGATATTTTTGTGAAGACGTCCTTGAACTAATGATTTAGTTGGATGGAATTTAATTGAGTTCATGGTCTTAAAGAGGAAAATGAGGTTTCCAGCTGTTGCAGGATTTTGGAAATTTCTGTGCCTGGGATCTTGCCTAAGATGGCTGACAAAATAAAATACAGTTAAAACAAATCATAAAATTGTTTTAACTCGGCATTCCACTCAGAGCATAAAATATCAAACGCAGAGGATAAAATATCAAACATGGAGCTGCTTAAAATGACAAAAAGAAAAAGGTAGTCCCTTCTGCAAGCACTAGTTGTTTTCAAATCTGGGGTGACGTCGTATCACAACATTTTCATGGCAGACTTTTTTTACGGGATGGTTTGTCATTGCATTCCCCAGTCATCTACACTTTCCCTCCAGCAAGCTGGGTTCTCATTTTACCAACCTCGGAAGGATGGAAGTCTGAGTCAAACTTGAGCCAGCTACCGGAACCCTGCTTCCACTGGGATCAAACTCAGGTCATGAGCAGAGAGCTCAGACTGAAATACTGCAGCCTTACCACACTGCCTATGTCAGTGGTGGACAACAAAATTCGGTGCCTTGTAGTTTGTCTTCAATTATTAAACTGCCCTTACACCAATTCTCACCAAAATAGAAACACAGAAACATACAGTGGGATGGAATCCTAAGGGTCATTTAGTCCAATCCCATGCACAATGCAGGAAAACCACAGCTGCCTCCCCGCAATTCTCCCAGTGACCCCTTCTCTATGCCCAGAGGAAAGGGGGGAAATCCAGGATCCCTGGCTCAATTTGGCCTGGAGAAAAAAGTCTTTCCTGACCATGAATTGGTGATAGGCATTACCCTGAGCATCTATGAAAGGACCAGGAAAGCTGAGAATTTGCAGTTCCTTTCCTGCCCTCCCTCTTATAATCCACCTAAATTTGCAATAACTCAGAGAACCAGTGTCACTGTCTGATGATCACCTAGGCCCTACTTAAAAATCTCCGAAGATGGAGAGCTTCCCACCTCCAAAGGAAGCCTGTTCCACTGGGAAACCATTCTAACTATCGGGAAGTTCTTCCTAATGTTTAGCCTGAAATGTTTAAAATTTAATTTCAATTTGTTAACACTGTCCAACCATCTGGGAAACACTGGTTATTTGTGTACTGTTGAAGACAAAAGACACTTTGTCACTGTACTCTTCTTCATTAATTGATCTCCATGGGACTTCCCAGAGATGGTGTAATCTTCAAGGATGAGATCAGGACCTTTGACATATAGATATGATATAAGTGCTAGAGTACAATCATGATGGGTTTTGCTGGAATCCTTGACTGTCGGCAAGTGAAATGGTCATTTCTTCTTTCACAGATTCAGTAAGAATTGCCAAGGGATCTATATTATTTACTTACAAATTTCAGATAGGACTTTTTACTGTATTATCTATGGTAACCTTTTAAATATTTTTGGTTATACTGCACAATGTTGACCTAAGTCATGTGTTGATTTACTTTTAGGTGTTATCAGCTTAATGAAGTTGCTAGATAGAGAATGTATGCTGGAAACTAGTGCTCAGATTTAAACAAAAAACTGGAAATATTTTACTTAACATTTTATTCAGCTGGCATGAGGTTTTTTAATACTCTTCTTTCAGAGAAAGGAACATTATTATTGGCTGACTCTCCATTACAAAATGAGGTTTTTAACTTTAATTTTCCACAACATTTAAATCTTGTTCTGGCTCTGTATGTGTGTCAAGTACCCTCAAATCACTTCTAACTTATGCTGATCCTATAAATTAATGACTTCTTTGATTGAATCAATCACTTTAACCTTTCAGTTGCTGCACAGTGTTGCTAATCAAAAGTGAACTCGATCAGTCATTGATCAGACAGAACTTTTTTAAACACTTTTTAAAAAGTGATAATAATTTGAGCATCAAAACTGCCATTTTATGAGGCATTTCCTCCTGAATTAGATAAAGAAATGAGGTGAGATTATGCCTCTTACATTGTGCGTACCTTCTAAAAACAACATATATCTTCTTTGGCCCTTCAGATGCAATGTATGAGTTTAACTGACTGCTTACCAACTTAATTTATTGACATTCCCAGAATGAATCAATTAAACATTGTGAATCATGTTCAAAATGGAACTATATATTTATTATTTATATAATTGTTGCATATATTTATGTTTTTAAAGAATCCGTAAATTAACAAATTTGAAAAGCATGAAATTATAACTTAAAATACAAGGAATTCTGTTTTCCCTTAGAAATAAGAATTGCTGAAAGATGTACTGCAAGTGAAAGAAAAGGGAAATCAGAAGCAAGCAGGCCATACAGTTGATAAGAAATCTACCTAACAGTTGTAAACCCTGTGCAAATATTGGGAATGGGCTGTCGCTTAGTAATAGAACATCTGCTTAGAATGCAGATGGCCCCAGGTTCAAGAGGGTGTCACGATCCATGATGGCATCATAGCTTAGCTGTAGAACTCTACAAGAACTTCTAAGACAAGGTGGGTTTGGGGTCAATAGAATTTCTGCAGCTGGGAGCATGGAGCATTCTACAGGAATGAGCCTGTTCTATGGGATTAAATTAGTAAATTGAATTAAATAAGTAAATGAATAACTTCATATTGCTTTATTGCACATTCAAATGACCTGCTGCAGGGGTTGCTTGTCTACTCAGAAGAACCTGAGTTACCAGATCATGGGGGCACCAGGGATGTCCCCAGCCCCAGCGCCACCATTCCAGCAAGCTGGCCAAACAGCCAGTCTGCGGTTCACCTGCCTGCCAATAAGATAAGAAGTGCACTGTGTCAAGACCTGGAAGCGATAGGTGATGCTTTCGAAACCTCCAAATCTCTAGTCTTTACCACAGAGTCTTTGAGGATTCATAGAGTGTCACCTTCAAGTGATGTCAGTTCTATTCCCTGCTCCACTTTCCCCCCACCACATCAGTGAATAAATCAGCCTCAAGCCCTGCAGCTGATTCGGGCCTCGGGCACACTTGAACATCACCGGGGGGGGGGGCACTCGGGCCAGCTTGTTGAAGGAGCAGAAAGCCCTTGGGCTTTATTTAGCATCAAACAGCATCAAACAGATGAACTGTTCTCAATCAGGGTGACAATAAGAGAAGGCTTTTTCCACACCCTCAAGGGCAAGAGAGATCCACAGAAACTGTGATATGCTGACTGTGGCCAGAGAAGGAGGATCAAGTCAAATATGAACGAGTCATTAGGGAGTGCCCTTTGAAAGAAGACCCAATTCGATGAAATTGCTGAGCAGACAGGTTAAAACGGATAAAAGGAAGTACTTCTTCACCCAAAGGGTGATTAACATGTGGAATTCACTGCCACAGGAGGTGGTGGCGGCCACAAGTATAGCCACCTTCAAGAAGGGTTTAGATAAAAATATGGAGCACAGGTCCATCAGTGGCTATTAGCCACAGTGTATGTGTGTATATAAATTTTTTTGCCACTGTGTGACACAGAGTGTTGGACTTGATGGGCCGTTGGCCTGATCCAACATGGCTTCTCTTATGTTCTTATGTTCTTAAGACTGGAGTGAGTGAAGGTGTACACTCTTGCCTAGGTGACTGGTAGCTTTTGGCAAATGTTAGTATTTAAATGTATTTCAATGTAGAGAGGCCAGTTGTCAGCCCATCTCTGAAATAAACAAAGGGAGGACAAGAAGGGAAGATACTGAGAGCAGAAAGAATGAGATAAACTGGACTTTTTTATAGCAGGAACTCTTTTGCATATTAGGCCACTCCTCCCTGATGTAGCCAATCCTCCTGGAACTTATAGTAGGTCTTGTACTAAGAGCCCTGTAAGCTCTTGGTTGATTGGCTCCATTGGGGTGTGTGGCCTAATATGCAAAGAAGTTCCTGATACAAAAAAGCCCTGGGGATAAATATTCAGATTCTTCAAGGGAAATGTGTTCCACCATGTTTCTTAGCTATCCTAAGCACATAGGTAAGCATCTGTCAATGATTATTTGGATTTCACAAACTGTGCTTCAGAGTAGGTGAATGCGCCTACACTACTTAGGTCATTTCAGTTTAATCATTCCGATTCAATCAACAGTGGATCACAGCACTATAAAAGCAGTGGATTGTGAACGAGTGACTGTAATGTAGCATATTTCTCTACTTTTTCAGGCAACATGGAAGACAAGGAAAATGGAACTGAAGTGACTGAATTTGTGCTTCTGGGTCTCTCTAGCCATCCCCAAGTACGGTTTGCACTGTTCTTTATCTTCCTGGCCATGTACTTGGTCACCATAGGTGGGAATGGACTCATCGTTATACTGATTGTGACTGATTCAAACCTTCACACACCCATGTATTTCTTCCTTAGCAACCTTTCCTTCATTGACGTCTGCTACATCACCACTTCAGTCCCACAGATGTTGGTGCACTGCTTCACAGATAGACCCACTATTACACCAGGCCGATGTTTAACCCAGATGAGCATCGCTCTCTTCTTGGCAGTAGCAGAATGTCTTCTGCTCGCCGTTATGGCATATGATCGCTATATAGCAATATGTAGCCCCCTGCGCTACAGTCTAATCATGAGCCGGAAGGTGTGCATCCTGCTGGCATCTGGCTTGTGGGTCTCCTCCTTCCTCTTGACCATCATCCCTGCCATTGACATGCATGGCCGTTCATGTAGACACAATGTGGTGAACCATTTCAAGTGCGAAGTCCAGGCAGTGTTGAAACTTGGTTGCTCAGATACCCGTGCCAGTGGCTTGGTTATGATGATGAATAGTGTTTTCACCGTGCTCGTGCCCTTTGCTTTCATCCTGATGACATACGGGCGCATTGGTCTGGCAGTGATGCACGTGCGGTCGGACCATGGGTGGAGTAAGGCCTTGTCAACCTGTGGGTCGCACTTGCTTGTGGTGGGTATCTTCTACAGCACAATCATGGCCTTGTACTTGCGACCTCAGAAGAAGATTTTTACTAATGAAGAGAAGGTAGCATCAGTGTTCTATGGGGTTGTCATCCCTATGCTGAACCCCCTAATCTACAGCCTGAGGAACAGAGATGTAAAAGGAGCTCTGATGAAGGCACTTGCCAGAAAGTAGAATATTGTTGCTACCAATTGGATAATGTTGTTGATCTTCTAGGAGCTACTGGACCATAACTTTACCCTGTAGAGAAAGCATGATGGTTTTACTGAAGAGTAACAATCATATCTCTAGTTTCAGAAGGTAGCCATGTTGGTCTGCAGTAACATCTTTGAGATTATCTGACTATATCTCATACATATCTGATTAAGAGAGATTTGACTACTTGATAGAGGGATTTTGTCTATCAAAAGCACATACCCTGAAAGCCGAATTGCCTAGGTTGGCCTTTGGAGAATAACCACGTTTGGGCTGTTTTTTAATGGTATGGTTATTGACACATAAGAGCCCCATGGCGCAGAGTGTTAAAGCTGCAGTACTGCAGTCCTAAACTCTGCTCATGACCTGAGTTCAATCCCCGGCAGAAGCTGGGTTTTCAGGTAGCTGGCTCGAGGTTGACTCAGCCTTCCATCCAGTTTGGTGTAGTGGTTAAGTGTGCGGACTCTTATCTGGGAGAACCGGGTTTGATTCCCCACTCCTCCACTTGCACCTGCTAGCATGGCCTTGGGCCAGCCATAGCTCTGGCAGAGGTTGTCCTTGAAAGGGCAGCTGCTGTGAGAGCCCTCTCCAGCCCCACCCACCTCACAGGGTGTCTGTTGTGGGGGAGGGAGATAAAGGAGATTGTGAGCCGCTCTGAGACTCTTCGGAGTGGAGGGCGGGATATAAATCCAATATCTTCTTCTTCTTCTTCCGAGGTTGGTAAAATGAGGACCCAGCTTGCTGCGGGAAAGTGTAGATGACTGGGGAAGGCAATGGCAAACCACCCCATAAAAAGTCTGCCATGAAAACTTTGTGAAAGCAACGTCACCCCAGAGTCGGAAACGACTGGTGCTTGCACGGGGGACCTTTCCTTTCCTATTGACACATATTTTAATATTTTAATGTTTATATTTGTTATTTGTTTTTACGATGTTTTCACCTTAGTGTAAGTTGTTGTGAGATCGTTTGGGTGAACAGTGAGTACAAAACCCCCTAATAAATAAATAATTTTTTGTCTCTAAATTTCTTCTTCACTCAAATCTAGATGATCATATCTCTAGTGGCATAATTGCTCAAGATGACTAATAGATATTAAGTTTAGATACTACTACTCCATTAAGCTACATGAAGAAATGTGAAGACAATTATTGAACTGGTTTAAGTGTAGAGAAATAGAATTGGATTTGGGGAAATGTGCACCTGAAACTAATCTGTATGTATTTGAAATAAATTTTTGTAAAGTATTTTTGCAATAGTATCTTACACCTCATGATGACCTCTGGTGACTGACCCATACTGGCGTCTTCAAGGATATTCAGAGAGGTGGCTGAATAAAGCCTGCCCCTGTCCTTCTGACTGCTGGTATTCCAAGGAAGTCTTCCATCCAAGTACTTGCCAGAGTCAACCCTGCTTTGCTTCTGAGATCGGGCTTGCCTGGGCTATCCAGGTCAGGGTAGATGTATGTTGGAAATTTCATTAAGACATGCAAAGTTGAAACACGTGGTATGGACATGTCCACCTTTGACCTATTTTATCAAGATATGGTTTATTTGTGATAATTTACCACTAGATCCTAAGAGAATCCTATTAGGATATTTAATAGTTCTGGTAGTTTCTTCTTTCTTTTTTATTATTCTTAGTTTATTTATATCCCGCCCATTCCTCCATGGAGGGTCCTTCCTTCCTTCCTTCCTTCCTTCCTTCCTTCCTTCCTTCCTTCCTTCCTTCCTTCCTTCCTTCCTTCCTTCCTTCCTTCCTTCCTTCCTTCCTTCCTTCCTTCCTTCCTTCCTTCCTTCCTTCCTCCCTCCCTCCCTCCCTCCCTCCCTCTCTCCCTCCCTCCCTTCCTTCCTTCCTTCCTTCCTTCCTTCCTTCCTTCCTTCCTTCCTTCCTTCCTTTCATTTTCAGGTCACAGCTGATTTATGGTGACCTTGTAGAGTTTTCAAGGTAAGAGACATTCAAGGTAAGAGCCATTGTTTGGCTCCATGTCATGACCCTGGTATTCCTTGGAGGACTCCCATCCAAATACCAGCTGGGGTTGACCATGCTTAACTTCCAAGATTTGATGAGATAAGGCTAGCCTGGGCAATCTAGGTCAGTCTTACACACAAAGCTCTCTCTCGGCTTGGCTTCGCGAACGAAGATTTAAGAAGGGTGCAATAGTCCACGTCTGCTGCAAGCTCGCTGGTGGCTGACAAGACCAATGCGGGACAGGCAGGTCCGGCCACAGTGGCTGCAGGGAAAAGTCTGATTTAGGGTTGGTGCTGTAGCAGTGCGATTCTTCCTCAATCTCCTTTTGTCCTCAAGACCAGCTATGCATGCGTTCTCAAAGGAAGAGACAGCCTGGTGGATGGTGTGTCTCCATGCTTTGCGATCTGAGGCTAGGTCAGACCACTGGTGATGGTTGATGCGACAGGTACCAAGGGATTTCTTCAAGGAGTCCTTGTACCTCTTCTTTGGTGCCCCTCTATTTTGATGGCCAGTGGAGAGTTCGCCATACAGGGCAATCTTGGGAAGGCGGTGGTTTTCCATCCTAGAAATATGCCCTGCCCAGCGCAGCTGCGTCTTCAGCAGCAGTGCCTCGATACTGGTAACCTCCGCCCGCTTGAGGACTTCAGTGTTGGTCACAAAGTCACTCCAGTGGATGTTGAGGATGGTGCGAAGGCAGCGCTGATGAAAGCGCTCGAGGAGTCGCAGGTGATGACGGTATAAAACCCACGATTCGGAGCCGTAGATGAGGGTTGTCATCACAACTGCTTTGTAAACATTGATCTTTGTGCCTTTTTTCAGATGCTTGATGCTTGTTGCTCCACACTCTTATTCACTTATACTGAATTAGACATTTGGTCTTGAGAGAGGTCTTTCACATCATCTATTTATTGGTAGATCCTTTTTATGATGGATATGCTAAGGGCTGAACCCTATGTCTGCTACAAGCAAAGCTGATTCTCTGCCACTCAACTCCACTTCCCCATGCCCAAGAGAAAGCAGGCACTCTGCTGTATCCTTGGAGGTCTCCCACCAAATGCTAGCCAGGGCTGAGCCTTATGAGCTTCTGAGTTTTGATAAGATCAGGCTGTTCTGGGCTATCCAAGTCAGGATATTTTTGCTAATACCGAGCCTTTAAAATGTTGGACAGGAAGAAAGCCCCTGCCATACACCTTTCACTTACAGTTCTTTCCTGGGTCACCCCAAGAGAATATTTTAAAACAGGGGTGACTAAACTTGCTTAACCTAAGAGCCACATAGAATAAACACCGGATGTTTAAGAGCTGCCAGGCATGAACTTCAGGTGCTTGAGAGACACAAGACAGGAAGAGAGGGAGGGAGGGAAAGATGGGGAGGGAGAGATGGGAAAAAGCAACTTTAACTTTAAATGCATTTAACTTTAAAAGCCAATTTGGTGTAGTGGTTAAGTGCATGGATTCTTATCTAGGAGAACCGGATTTGATTCCCCACTCCTCCACTTGCACCTGCTGGAATGGCCTTGGGTTAGCCATAGCTCTGGCAGAGGTTGTCCTTGAAATGGCAGCTGCTGTGAGAGCCCTCTCAGCCCCACCCACCTCACAGGCCTGAGAGAGAGAGGCCTGAGAGGAACAGAACAGAGCAGAGCAGCTCTGATAAGCTGAGACAGCTGGAGAAGTTGCTAAGGATTTCTGCGTTTTGAAAGACTTCATTCTGAGGCTTGGGTGACTGCTGAAAAGGCTGAGTTGTGATAGCTGGGGAACTGCTGTACGTTTGGGTGAGTGGGCTAAAGGTGAAAGTGATTGATTGATTGAGAGTAATTGTTGATGATTGCTTAGGAGTGGTCTGCTCCACCCTCTTTGCATTTTAAGCTGCGCCTTGCCAAAGGCTGAGCACATCTCAGAGAGGCCTGAGAGGAACAGAACAGAGCAGAGCAGCTCTGATAAGCTGAGACAGCTGGAGAAGTTGCTAAGGATTTCTGCGTTTTGAAAGACTTCATTCTGAGGCTTGGGTGACTGCTGAAAAGGCTGAGTTGTGATAGCTGGGGAACTGCTGTACGTTTGGGTGAGTGGGCTAAAGGTGAAAGTGATTGATTGATTGATTGAGAGTAATTGTTGATGATTGCTTAGGAGTGGTCTGCTCCACCCTCTTTGCATTTTAAGCTGCGCCTTGCCAAAGAGAGCTAAAGGGCTCTTGGCCTGTGGCTCTTTGCCTGGGGGCTTCCTAAGGACCAGGAACCCAGATCCCTGATTTCCTTGTTCTCCCAATAAGGTAAGTTGATCTTCCAGAAGGGGAGCCACGTAAATAACAGCATTTAAAGAGGACTGTATATTTAATATATATATCATGAAGGTAGAATGCCAGCAGGGGGGTGGGGGCTTTCCAGTGTTTTGCACTGAGTGTCACATGTATGACTATCTGCCCACAGGACAGAAGTCTTGGGTGTGTGCTCGATGCAAGGAGCTCCTGGTCCTCAGGGAACGAGTTCGTACCCTTGAGGCCGAGGTGACTGCCCTGGAGAAGCAGAGACGGTCAGTTAGGCAATTGGGGAAGACTCTTGGGGGCGTATTAGATGAGCCCCGCTCTGAATGTGGCAGCCCCGTTGCTGCCAGAGAGCGTGAGGGTCTAGAGGGAACAGGGCACCTTGCTGAGGATAAGGGGAATGCGCCCTCAGAAGGGACCTCTTCTTCGGTTGGTGAGCGGGAATCCTTTCACGCCAAGGAACCATCCCTGGACAGGGGGAGAGGGGGGGTCTTGGTAGTTGGTGATTCGATCCTTAGGCAAGTAGACAGCTGGGTGGCGAAACCGCGTATTGACCGTATGGTGACTTGCCTGCCTGGTGCGAAGGTAGCGGACATTACGCGTGTAGTAGATAGGCTGATAGACAGTGCTGGGGAGGAGCCTGTGGTCGTGGTGCATGTTGGCACCAACGATGTGGGGAAATGCAGTCGTGAGGTCCTGGAGGAGAAATTTAGGCTGCTAGGTGGGAGACTTAAGGCCAGGACCTCCAAGGTGGCCTTCTCGGAAGTGCTACCTGTTCCACGTGCAGGGCAGGAGAGACAGGCGCAAATTAGAAGTCTCAATGTGTGGATGAGACGATGGTGTAAGGAGGAAGGGTTTAAGTTTGTTAGGCACTGGGATGCTTTCTGGAACAAGCGGGAGCTGTACAAAAGAGACGGTCTCCACTTGTCTCCGGATGGAACCAGGCTGCTGGCGCTTAAAATCAAAAAGGTGGCAGAGCAGTTTTTAAACTAAATCTTGGGGGAAAGCCGACAGGAGATGGAATGTCTCTGGTTCGGGAGGACTCATCTCAAAGAGATGAAGGGTTGGCTTCTATTTTTCTACCGAGTAACGGATCAGAGTTGTCCACTGTGATGGTGACAAATAGTATGGACTGTCTGCCAGAGTCTCGAGGCGGCAGGACAGAGATGGCGGGCCTAGCTTGCCTGGGAAATTATAAATGTTTGTATGCAAATGCTAGAAGTGTCCAAAGTAAAATTGGTGAATTGGAATGTTTAGTGTTGGGAGAAAACATAGACATTGTGGGAATTTCAGAAACTTGGTGGAATGAGGAGAATCAGTGGGACACAGTGATTCCTGGATATAAGTTATATCGGAAGGATAGGGAGGGAAGGGTTGGAGGTGGGGTGGCTCTGTATGTCAGAGAGGATATACGGTCCAGTAAGACTGAGGTCAGAGAATTAGATTCCCTTTTAGAAATGCTTTGGGTTGAAATAGAGGGCCCAAAAGGAAATTTAACTATGGGAGTTTGTTATCGCCCACCAAATCAAAAGAGAGAGGACGATTATAATATGATGGAAGGATTAAAGATAGCGGCTAAACGTAAAAACTGTGTCGTAATAGGTGATTTTAACTACCCGCAGATTGATTGGGTCAATATGTGTTCTGGTCGAGAGAAAGAGATTGAGTTTCTTGATGCTCTCAATGACTGTGCTATGGAGCAGATGGTCTCAGAACCTACCAGAGGTGGGGCGATCCTGGATCTGGTCCTAAGTAATGCCCAAGACTTAGTGAGAGACGTAAAAGTGATTGCGCCGCTTGGGAACAGTGACCATAATGTTATTGATTTCACCGTTTGTATAAATAGGGAGTTGCCCAAAAAGACCGCCACAACCACATTTAACTTTAAAAGGGGTAAATTCTCTGAGATGAGGAGGCATGTGAGGAGGAAACTGAAAGGAAAGGTAAATACGGTCAAAACCCTTGGGGAAGCTTGGAGACTATTTAAAACTATAATCCTAGAAGCTCAGATAAAATACATACCACAAGTTAGGAAAGGCACAAACAGGTATAAGAAGAGGCCAGCATGGTTAACAAACAAAGTAATGGAAGCTGTAAAAGGTAAGAAGGACTCCTTTAAGCGGTGGAAAACCAGTCCAAGTGAGATTAATAAAAGGGAACACAGGCAGTGGCAAATCAAATGCAAGACTGTGATCAGGCAGGCAAAAAGGGACTATGAGGAGCATATTGCAAAAAACATAAAGACCAACAATAAAAATTTCTTCAAATATATTAGAAGTAGGAAACCAGCCAGGGAAGCAGTGGGGCCCTTGGATGACCATGGGGTAAAAGGATTACTGAAGGAGGATGGGGAAATGGCTGAGAAGCTGAATGCATTTTTTGCCTCCGTCTTCACCGTGGAAGATGAGAAGTGTTTGCCCGCCCCAGAACCACTAATATTGGAAGGGGTGTTGAAAGACCTGAGTCAGATTGAGGTGACAAAAGAGGAGGTCCTACAACTAATAGACAAATTAAAAACTAATAAGTCACCGGGTCTGGATGGCATACATCCGAGAGTTCTGAAAGAACTCAAAGTTGAACTTGTGGATCTTCTAACAAAAATCTGTAATCTTTCATTGAAATCTGCCTCCGTTCCTGAGGACTGGAAGGTAGCAAATGTCACCCCCATCTTTAAAAAGGGTTCCAGAGGAGATCCGGGAAATTACAGGCCAGTCAGTCTGACTTCAATACCGGGAAAGTTGGTAGAAACCATTATCAAGGACAGAATGAGTAGGCACATTGATGAACACGGGTTATTGAGGAAGACTCAGCATGGGTTCTGCAAGGGAAGATCTTGCCTCACTAACCTGTTACATTTCTTTGAGGGGGTGAACAAACATGTGGACAAAGGAGACCCGATAGATGTTGTTTACCTTGACTTCCAGAAAGCTTTTGATAAAGTTCCTCATCAAAGGCTCCTTAGAAAGCTTGAGAGTCATGGAGTAAAAGGACAGGTCCTCTTGTGGATCAAAAACTGGCTGAGTAATAGGAAGCAGAGAGTGAGTATAAATGGGCATTCTTCGCAGTGGAGGACGGTAAGCAGTGGGGTGCCGCAGGGCTCGGTACTGGGTCCCATCCTCTTTAACTTGTTCATAAATGATTTAGAGTTGGGAGTGAGCAGTGAAGTGGCCAAATTTGCGGATGACACTAAATTGTTCAGGGTGGTGAGAACCAGAGAGGATTGTGAGGAACTCCAAAGGGATCTGTTGAGGCTGGGTGAGTGGGCGTCAACGTGGCAGATGCGGTTCAATGTGGCCAAGTGCAAAGTAATGCACATTGGGGCCAAGAATCCCAGCTACAAATACAAGTTGATGGGGTGTGAACTGGCAGAGACCGACCAAGAGAGAGATCTTGGGGTCATGGTAGATAATTCACTGAAAATGTCAAGACAGTGTGCGTTTGCAATAAAAAAGGCCAACGCCATGCTGGGAATTATTAGGAAGGGAATTGAAAACAAATCAGCCAGTATCATAATGCCTCTGTATAAATCGATGGTGCGGTCTCATTTGGAGTACTGTGTGCAGTTCTGGTCGCCGCACCTCAAAAAGGATATTATAGTATTGGAGAAAGTTCAGAAAAGGGCAACTAAAATGATTAAAGGGCTGGAACACCTTCCCTATGAAGAAAGGTTGAAACGCTTAGGGCTCTTTAGCTTGGAGAAACGTCGACTGAGGGGTGACATGATAGAAGTTTACAAGATAATGCATGGGATGGAGAAAGTAGAGAAAGAAGTACTTTTCTCCCTTTCTCACAATACAAGAACTCGTGGGCATTCGATGAAATTGCTGAGCAGACAGGTTAAAACGGATAAAAGGAAGTACTTCTTCACCCAAAGGGTGATTAACATGTGGAATTCACTGCCACAGGAGGTGGTGGCATCCACAAGCATAGCCACCTTCAAGAAGGGGTTAGATAAAAATATGGAGCAGAGGTCCATCAGTGGCTGTTAGCCACAGTGTGTGTGTGTGTGTGTATATATATATATATATATTTGGCCGCTGTGTGACACAGAATGTTGGACTGGATGGGCCATTGGCCTGATCTAACATGGCTTCTCTTATGTTCTTATGTTCTTATGTTCTTAGGGTGTCTGTTGTTGGGGGAGAAGATATAGGAAATCGTAAGCCGCTCTGAGTCTCTGATTCAGAGAGAAGGGCAGGGTATAAATCTGCAGTTCTTCTCCTTCTCCAACCTGCCGGCTGGCTTGGCTTGGAGAAGTGATTTAAAGAGAAATGTCTTCTCCAAGCCATCCAACAGGGTGGTGGGGGCTTTGTGAGCCACACAAGATGTGTCAAAGAGCCACATGTGGCTCCTGAGCTGCAATTTGGCCACCCCTGTTTTAAAGTTGCCAGTTGCTCAGTTGGTGTAAATCAATTAGTAGATGCAATCTGAATTGGTCCCAGTGTTTCCACATATTATAGGTACAGAGCTATAATCTGTTGACGCCAGAAACCTTCCAAAGACCTCAGAAACCCTCTGAAGAGATAAGATCTGTTATTAATTTTTTTATTTATATGCATATTTTTATAACTTATTTTTATGTTATTTACAGCTTGCCTTTCTCAAGTGAGACTCAAGGAAGATTGCACAATGTAAATCAATTCAACCAATAGCATTTAGGTGTGAAACTGGGATAGGACAGGGACTGACAGAGGGGTCAAGGACACCTAAGTGGATGGGTGAGCCAGTGTGGGGAACCAAGAGTAGGGTTGCCAGGTCCTACCTCATTGCCTGTTGGGGAGGATCCTGGACCCGGTCCAGGAATCTTACACACACACGGCACAACAATGTCACTTGGAAGTAATGTCACATCACTGACGTTGCACACAACTCTCTAGGTTTGGGGACAAAAACTCAATGGTTTTTTGCTACAAAACCATAGAGTCTGCCCAAAACCCAGACCGTCATGGTGCGACATTGGCAGCATAATGACATCACTTCTGAGTGATGTTATCATGTTGGCGTGGGGTTTCCCCTGACAGCCAACTGGGGCCAGCAGATTGGAGTCCCCTGACCAGGGGTCTGGCAACCGTAAGTTCAAGAAGCTAGAATGACCAGTCAACTAAATGCAGCTAGGAGTTATGATAGCTGGGTGAGGGTGGCTGGCACATGCAGCAGTGGTTTGTGGATAGGGCTCGATGAAAAAGGTGGCCCTTTCCAGTCATAGGGCCGCACACATATATGGCTCTCTTATTCAGTGGAAACAACAGTCTGGTTCCACTGGAAAATACATTGGTATGTAAATTTTGTGATCTTAAGAACATCCTTATTGTAACCTAGGAAGAGAGGGAGGAGGGAGACCAATAACTTATTGAATCACACTGACAGTAGATTTTATTAAAATTTATTTACTTCCTTTGGGAGTTGTAATGTTTACTGAACCATCCTATGCCATGTAGTGTTCTTACAGTTTTAGTCAGCTGTAATTAGAACTGATCTTTGAATATGACGGTCATTCCTTAGTAGTTTTACTGAAGACTTTTAGGTCACATCTCAAAAGGCCTTCTGGGACCGCAACTCGCAAAACCCTAAGCAGCAAGTGCCTGAAAATCATTATCTTCTGTCTCTTCTGTCTCCAGGTATGGACAGAGCTGTTCTTCCTGCTAGATCTTCTAACGTGATCAATGTAGGCAATGTTGTTCAGAACTTTAAAAGAAGGGGAAAGATTAACTTCCCCCCCCATTCTTGCCAATCCATTCTTTGAATGGATGTAAGATACTACATGGAATCTTGAAGATAGATCAGAGTTGGAGGAAAGGGTCAGTTGATGGCGCTCGGACCAGACAAGAAAACTTCTGGAACTTCTGGAACTCTCTCTTTCAAGGTGCCATGCATAGCCAGAAACTATCACTGTGGGCGTTTTCGCACTCACCTTCAGCCGGTGTGTTTTTTTCTGGGAAAATAGCTCCAAAGGGATACTTTGTGAAGACCCTCTTGAACTAATGATTTAGTTGGATGGGATTTAACTGAATTTCTGGCCTTAAAGAGTAAATTTAGGTTGTTAGCACTGTTTTTCCCCCTTGCAGCTTGATTGTTGTCTTTTAAAGTACCTTGAAATGAAGAATACTTACTATTCAGGAAGGATCTCAATCTTCTTTCTGGAAATCACTAGAGAAATAGCACTGGGTAAGAAAAGACTTTTAACAACAGAAAGAATGTGTGCATAAACGCTCTTTGTTTCTGTTTCCCTTTTATGTTCCTTGTAAGTAATTATTTTTAACTTTATTTGGCCCTTTCTTTAGGGCATGGAAATAAAACAGCATGAAAAGACTTCACTGGAACAAAAATGAAGTCAGCCTTTCAAAGCATAAAGCTGAGAAGTATTGATTAAGTAGCTGGGACAGGATGTGTGTGATCAGTTAAATAATTATTCAGCCTTCCATAGAGGAGGTTGTTGCTATGCCCCTGTAAGCATTAGTGATTTTGTTTCTACCTGGACTCACTCCTAATTTTGAGATCAAATTTTAATTGTAAGCTCATGGTTGGATGAGACCTCTGTGATAAAAATGAATGTATTACCTAGAATACTTTTTTAAATTAATAAATATATCATTGGTGGTTAAGCCATCAATTATAGATACATGGCAGTAATCAATTCAAATTGTATGTAATATCAGTAAAGTATGATGGATTTTCAATAAAACTGTAAACTAGTGAAAGCACAGATTTTCTGAAAATTGGACTATATTTTTAGAAATCTTCTATGGTTCCAGGAGAGAAAGACTATAAACTGGTCTCTGTTAAAACATTTCAGTCTGTGTAGAAAAATGTTTAAATCAGTGTCAAGTTCAGAAGGGTCGCCATTAAAGTGTTTGTATAAGAAAGAGGTGATTGGTGTATTTATGCTAAGGAATATCTTAATTTGGAGAGAAGCAATGTTGAGGTGGGAGATAAGACACAGATCTAATTTTGAAGTCAAACTTCCGAACTAAGCTCATAGTTGGATGAGACCTCTGTGATAAAAAATGAATGTATTACCTGGTATACTTTTTAAAAAAAATAATGAATATACCACATGTGGTTAAACTATCAATTATAGATTCATAGCAGTAATTAATTCAAAATTGTACATACATAGTATAATAATGTATCACAGATTTTTGATAAAACTGTAACCAGTGACAAAAGAAGGCACAGATTGATTGAAAATTGGATTATTATTATTATAAATATGATAACTCAGAAGGGAAGAGTGATATGGTTATAACAACTTGGTTATAAAATCATATTGGGGATTTTGGTTTCAAAAAATCTTCTACGGTTTCAGGAGAGGTAAAGACTAAACTGGGTCTCAGTTAAAACATCTCAATCTATGTTGAAATTTTTTAAAATCAGTGTCAAGTCCAGAAGGGTTGCCATTAATCTGTTTTTATAAGAAAGAGATGATGGATGTATTGATGCTAAGTGGTATCTCAATTTGGAAAAAAAGCAATTCTGATTGACTTGGAGGATTTTGCAAGAGATAGTCATTCATTCTGCCTTGAAGAAACCACAGAGCTAATGGATGAGAACAGTCCTCCCAATTACCAATACTTCTTAGGCATGATACATTGGCTTTGTAGGGTATAATTTGGTATTAAGAAAGAACATTATCATCTAGTACCATTAATGAGCAACCCTTAGGTCCCTCTTGTAATTTTGTATCAGCATTTGATTGATTTCTTTCATTATAGTCCTCCAAGAGCCCTTAATCAAAGCACAGCTCCATCATGAATGTTTAAATTCATAAGAGAAGCCATGTTGAATCAGACCAATGGCCCATCCAGTCTAATACTCTGTGTAACACAGTGGCCAAAAAACCCAGGTGCCATCAGGAGGTCCATCAGTGAGGCCAGGACATTAGAAGCCCTCCCACTGTTGCCCCCCCACCCCTGAGCACCAAGAATACAGAGCATCACTGCCCAAACAGAGAGTTCCATCAATATGCCGTGGCTGATAGCCACTGATGGACCTCTGCTCCATATGCTTAGCGAAATTCAGACCCGAATGAACTATATTGCAACATCAATATGTAGTAATATTGTAAATTTGATTAAATCTATATGGAGTTAGATACACTGATATATAAAACTGTAACAATTGTCCCTCAGATTAATACAGATGGACAAAGCAGGTTCTGAGAAAAAAAAATAATTTGCTGCTTCACATCTACCCTCTCGGCTTGGCTTCGCGAACGAAGACCCAAGAAGGGTGCAACAGTCCACGTCCGCTGCAGGCCCGCTGGTGGCCGACAAGACCAATGCGGGACAGGCAGGTCTGGCCATAGTGGCTGCAGGGAAAAGTCTGATCTAGGGCTGGTGCTGTAGCAGTGCGATTCTTTTATTTTTTGACCGCAAGTAAGGATGCCCGTTGACCGCGGCTAGCCAACTGGGGGGGAGGAGACGAGCTTTGTTTAGGCCACCTTTTCTAGGCCCCTCTCCGTGAGGAGCAAGCAGTGCTGTCCCTAGATAAGGCTGCTTGGTCGTTCAGGGTGCTGCCGAAAAATGTTTTCGTCTCCGGGTTAGCATCAGGCGACCAATACCCTGAACCGCCTACATGCAGGATTGGGACTGCGGCTTCCAGTGGCACCTTCCACCTGCCGTTTCACCCCTTGCCCATCACTGCAGGACTTGATGCGTTGTGGGTTGTGTATGTGGATATGCCCTTCAGGCCTGCGCAGAGGAATTTTTTAGGTGAAACGCAGTGTGCGCGGTACTGGCTCCACCCTTTCACCTGGGGGTCATCTGCCATGGCCCAGTAAGCCGGGACGCCGGCAGCGAGTCCTCCAGGTGGTAGGTGTTACATTAATGAGCTCTATCTGCCCGGGTTTGATGTTAGAGTTTTCCTTCTCTTAGGCTGGCGAGGTTGGTGGGCCCAGCCTGCCCATCTGGTTATACCGCCGGACAATTCGGTCGCACCATGACGTAGCAAACTCTACGCACCATGACGTAGCAAACTCTACACACCATGACGTAGCAAACTCTGGGGGGGCGGGGGTGGGGGGGCTCCCTCTGGGTATCCTACCCCCCCCAGGGAAAGTGTATGCGCAATACATAGCCTCTCCTCTCCCGGTGTAGTGAATCCCACATCTACCAGTTTACCAATGATTGCCAATCATAGCCAAGTATATAACAATGTCTGCTTCAGAGGAGTGTGCTTGCTGTGATTTTTTGAGTCACTGAATGATTACAAGAAAGTAGGTCTAGGACACAGACTCATGCCCAGCCAACCCAGGCTATGCTCAAGTTTTACCATTTGTTTTTAAAATGAACTTTATTTTAATTTAAAATTAACAGCACAGAAGAATTAGAAATATAACATACAACATCCAATCAAATGACAAGCAGGAAAGTAAAAAATACTTCTCTCCAACTTCCACTTCATTACACAAAATAATTTCGAAACACTAATACAGTGACGGTACCTTCATTTGGGATATACTTATATTTAATATTTTTTACATTTAAAATTAATTCTCGTTCTGCTTCTTCATTGCAATACACGGGCCTCAGATTCAGCAGGAGGCTTTCTGAGGGTTCCCCCTCCTCCCCCCCCACCTTGTCCATTGAAAAGTGGGTGCAGCTGCATGACAAACCCTGGATGAGCTCCACCACTTATTTTTCTACAAAACGACCCCTGACAATACATGTGTATGTAATATTTTAAACTACTTGTCATTTTGAATTTGTCTCCTGCTTACATAAAACACATTTCATCTCTTCTTGAATTTTGTAACTGATCTGTTTCTCAAACAAGTTGTTAATTTCACCATCACTGCATACACAGCAAGTTTATCTTTCCTCTTTTCTAAGCCTGGGCAGAGTTCTGCTTTCCATTTTGCTGTATAAATAATTCCAGTTGCTGTCACCATAAATCTAATGCAACAAAAGGTATGTTGGAGAGAATTTTTTTCTTACTTTTTTGCTTATAGTATGTATTTACTTTTCCTTATCTGTATTTTCTTTATAGAGCAAATTTAGACTCCAGTGGCACCTTTAAGAACAACAAAAAAAATTTTAAGGTATGAGCTTTCATGTCCACAACCACTTCTCCAGATACAATGAAATGGAAATCGAAATAAGTTATATTTATAGAGGGTGGGCAGAATAATGAAGATGTTTTTAACAGATTAAAAGAATAACACGCTTAGTTTATACGGCTGTCATCTGCTTGGATTCAACTTGTGGGAGGAATATAGCAAGGAAATAATATGTCAGAATTGGGAATTGATGTATCCTTAATATTTTTTCTTAGCGGTATTATGTCACCTTAGAGGTTTTTTTTTAAAAAATGATCTACCTTCAAGCATTATTTTTATTTCTGTTAATCTGTATCTCACTCCTCCAGCAAATGGCTCGGGGTGGCATTTGATGTCACATAAAACTCCCTTGGCTATACTACTTTTGAGAGTCAAAATTCCTGGAGAAGAAAACTTAGAC
Organism: Heteronotia binoei; assembly: GCF_032191835.1. Lineage (NCBI taxonomy): Eukaryota > Metazoa > Chordata > Lepidosauria > Squamata > Gekkonidae > Heteronotia > Heteronotia binoei. The sequence goes on along the minus strand of NC_083235.1, from coordinate 18,022,755 downwards.
TCTCAAAAATTAAGTCAAACTTATGGCTACTCCATAGCGTTTTCAAGGCAAGAGGTGTTCAGAGCTGGTTTGCCATTGCCTGTCTCTGCATAGTGACCCTGGTATTCCTTGTTGGTTTCCCATTCAAATACTAACCAGGGCCAACCAGAGGAAATGAAACTTTAGACTTCTTTGTCTGTGTTTCCTGTGCAAGCAAGGAAAAAGTAAAGTATGGTGATGTTATGCCACTGAGCTTTGGGTCAGGTGGGTTTATCATGGACTGGTAGCCTATTTGATAAGACTATTTTATAGTCCTCCAAGAGCTCTTAATCAAAGCACAGCTCCATCATGAATGTTTAAATTCATAAGAACATAAGAGAAGCCATGTTGGATCAGGCCAATGACCCATCCAGTCCAACACTCTGTCTGTCACACAGTGGCAAAAAAAAACAGGTGCCACCAGGAGGTCCATCAGTGTGGCCAGGACATTAGAAACCCTCATACTGTTGCCCCCCAACCCAAGCACCAAGAATACAGGGTATCACTTGCCCTAGACAGAGAGTTCCAACAATATGCTGCGGCTAATCTGCTCCATATGTTTATCTAATCCCCTCTTGAAGCCTGCTATGCTTGTAGCTGCCACCACCTCCGTGGCAGTGAATTCCATGTGTTAATCAACCTTCGGGTGAAGAAGTACTTTGTTTCATCCATTCTAACCTAATGGCTCAGCAATTTCATTGAGTGCCCAGGAGTTCTTGTACTGTGAGAAAGGGAGAAAAGTACTTCTTTCTCTACTTTCTCTATCCCATGTACCATCTTGTAAACCTCTATCATGTCACACCTCAGTCGACGTTTCTCCAAGCTAAAAAGTCACAAGCCTTTTAACCTTTCTTCATAGGAAGTTTTTGGGAAATCCAGTGATTCTTTAATGATATTACTTTTCCACGAGCTTCACCAACACAGTGTAAAAAATGACAGATTTTGATTAACTATTTCAAGAATCTATATATAATCAATAATCTATGTTTTTATTGTTATTGTACATTGCCCATAGCTAGGCTTCCCAACCCCCCAACCCCGCTCTGGCGGGGGACTTCTGGGTTCGCAGCCTAATCTCCCGCCCCCCAGAAATCGGGAAGCGGGGGTGGGGGGGTGGAGGGGGGGAAGAACATACCTGCAGGCTTCATATTGTTGAGATCCTGAGCCGTTTGTAAAATGTGTGGCCCCTTTAAGGCTGGGCAGGAAGCAGGAAGAGCTTCGGAGAACAGCCCCTCCCTTTTTTTTTCTTTCGTTTTCACAGCAAGTAGAGTTCTCCAATCTGGTAAGTATTTGTGTGTGTGAGAGGGAGGGGGTAGGGGATTCCCTGGTTTGGAGGCCCTCCCCCCCTTTAGAAAGCGTGGGGGGAGGAGGGAAATGTCTACTAGGCACTCTATTATTCCCTATGGAGAACGATTCCCATAGGGAATAATAGGGAATTGATCCGTGGGTATTGGGGGCTCTGGGGGGGGCTATTTTTTTAGGTAGAGGAACCAAATTTTTAGTATAACATCTAGTGCCTCTCCCCAAAATACCCCCCAAGTTTCAAGAAGATTGGACCAGGGGGTCCAATTCTATGAGCCCCAAAAGATGGTGCCCCTATCCTTCATTATTTCCTATGGAAGGAAAGCATTGAAAAGGTGTGCCGTCCCTTTACATGTGATGGCCAGAACTCCTTTGGAGTTCAATTATGCTTGTCACATCCTTGTTCCTGGCTCCACCCCCAATGTCTCCTGGCTCCACCCCCAAAGTCTCCTGGCTCCGCCCCCCAAAGTCCCCAGATTTTTCTTTAATTGGACTTGGCAACCCTACCCATAGCCCTGTAGCAGAAGGGATTGAATGATATTATTATTATTAGTAGTAGTAGTCATCGTCCTTGTCGTAGTAGTAAATTAAAAGCAGTAGCAATTTCCCCAAACTGAAAATCATTGGCTTCTAAACCTATGAGTAGTTTCAATATAAAATAGGACAAAATATGCTTGTGGGTAATCAAGTCAGAATTTGGGGTTAAATATGGAACCACTATAAAAGGCATGTTATGTATTAATTAACAACAGCAGGACATGTTATTGAAGCACATTGACACTTAATGGATAAGCAAAACTCGATCACTTCTAAATGATTTGCTCTTCCTTTCATGCAAAAGAGAAAAAACAGATCATATAATGGGAGCTCCAAATGGGACACTGGTGACTGAATTCATCTTGATTGGATTATCCGAACATCCCAGAGTACAGGTTGTGTTCTTCTGCTTCTTCTTAACAGCATACCTTGTCAGCATTCTTGGCAATGGTCTCATCATCATATTGATTGTTGCTGATCCCCAGCTTCATACTCCCATGTATTTCTTTCTCTGTGTCCTCTCGTCGATCGACCTCATCATCAGCAATAACACTGTTCCTGAGGTCTTGGCCAACTGCTTCCTTTACATGCCCACTATCTCCTTCTACAGATGTCTGGTCCAGATGTATGTTGGTATGATCCTTTTCTCAACAGAAACAATTCTGCTGGCCATCATGGCATATGACCGCTATGCAGCTATATGCCAGCCCCTACACTATATGCAGATCATGAGCTGGACATTCTGCATCAACCTGGTGGCTTCAACTGTAGCCCTCTCCTTCCTGATAACTTTCATCACAGTGCTGTTGCAGCCAACTGATTTCTGTGGCCACTACATCATCAATCATTTTGCATGTGAGATACAGTCTTTTCTCAAGTTGGCTTGCTTCGACAAACATACTAGTAAGGTCTTTGTGCATGTTTCCAGCCAGTTCCTCCTAATACCACCCTTTGGTTTCATTGTTGTGACATACGGGCGCATAGGTTTCGCCGTAATGCGCATCCGCTCAGCACAGGGTCGCAAGAAAGCCTTCTCCACGTGTAGTTCTCACCTCACTGTGGTCAGTATCTTCTACGGTGCCCTCATGGTCATGTACGTGAAGCCCCAACAGAAATTTCTTTCTGAAGAGGAAAAAATTGTTTCTGTAATGTATGGGGCTCTAACTCCCATGCTCAATCCACTCATCTACAGTTTGAGGAACAGGGATGTGAAGGCAGCTTTCTGGAAAGTGATTGGAGGAAAAATTTCAAAATGAAGAGTTGTAGCCTAGATGTTTGGATTCTGATCACATCCTGATCTCCCACAGTGATGGAATGGCCATGCTGGTGTGCTACTCGTAGGCATCTTATGGCCAGTCAGCAGAAGAGAAATACTTGTGCTATGATCATTGTAGGTTATGGTATGTCACATAGCAAAGGAACAGCAATGTTTCTCAGTAGTCATAGATCTCTCCTCAATTGCCCTTAATCACTGGGAAATTATTTTGTTAAATTGTTCTCTAGAGCTGTCAGAGAGGAACAGCCCCAAATACCCACTGATTCAGCCATATTTGGCCCCGAATACAGTCGAATCAGATTCTCTAATGTTATTCAGGGACCGAATATGGCCACCTGAATACTACCAAATCAGTATTTGGGCTTCCTGAATAATGGCGGGAAAGGAGACTTAAAAGTTAAAGGGATTGAATTTTACCTATTTTATTTTATTTTATTTCGTACACCCCTATCTGCTGATACGGAGGGAAGGAGCTGATGAGGGCTTATTTGTGTACAAGGCATTTAGGACAAGATTTAGATGATGCTGCCCAGTCGATGTGCCTCTGGGCTTCCAATTTTGCTCTGTTACTATATTTGGAAAGAAAGTAAAATTCTGCCAAGATGCCATAAGTCTCCAGGAAGGTCACTGTCAAATTCTTTCCATAACAACAGGAATATGTTAGGCTTCTTCCAAATGAGTACTTTTTCATGCCTGTACTGTGAACCATTTTCTTAATTATATTGCATCTCGAGATTGATTCTTCTCTACCTTCTCTGCCTTGTGAATGTAATGAATAAAATTGAACTTTTTTGAAGTTGTAACTGTCTCCTCTTTATTGTAATGATATTACTTTCAAAAACTCTTTTATATCACACACTCAAGTGATCCCATATGAAGGATAGGGTGCACATGGGTAACGGCCACATGCATGCACCTATTATCACTGGTAGCATGTGGTTCAATCCAGTCTAAACTGAGTATGTGTCATTATGGTGAATTTGCCCCAAGTAATGTTGCTGACCATGCTGGCACATATGTATCAGGACATATAGTTTATATAGTTAATTTTGAACATGTGAATCTGAAATTGCCTTATATTGAATCAGACCAGGGGTGGAATTCTAGCAGGAGCTCCTTTGCATATTAGGTCACACACCCTTGATGTAGCCAATCTTCCAAAAGCTTATAAAAAACAGCCTTGTAAGCTCTTGAAGGACTGGCTACATCAGGGGTGTGTGGCCTAATATGCAAAGGAACTTCTGCTAGATTTCCACCCCTGAATCAGAGCCTTGATCCATCAAAGCCAGCGTTGTCTACTCAGGCTGGCTGCAGCTCTGCATGGTCTAGGACAGAAGTCTTTCAGGTCATGTCATCCTTTCCAACCATGTCTATAGAGCTCCCAGCTTTTTGAATATAGAAAGACCACTGAAAACAGAGAGTTGCCTATTCACAAAGACCTGGCTGACATGGGTCTATCCGGATTAAGATCCTGACACCCAACAATAAGATCAGCACAAATCCTTCAGTTGCAAATTTTCGATCTAGGTAATGTAAACATGAATGCAATCAATTCCACCTGATATCCATAACTCCATAAACAGCAACAAGAGGCACTCAGGATTTGACTTTCTATGTAAAGTATGGAAGACAGCTAATAAAATACAAACAGGCTTTGGCAGCTGTGCAGACTTGTTTACATGGGACAAATAGCAGGACCTGAATGCGATTGTAGTAAAGCCCTCCAATCTCGTTTCCATCTGTCACAGGAATGTGAGCATCGTGCTTTCCAGGAAGATGTGACAGAGCTCTTTGAATTCTCCCCAGCTGTGTTTGAATAGATTGAAAATTTAAATATTAGTATTTAGGGGGATTGCCTAATTGGTCTAAATACCCATTGTAGCAACTTGATTTTATATGATTACTAGGAATAAGGCCTGTTGTGAAGAAAAATACCATGGGCTCTAGAAAGAGGCTCTGGGCAAGTGCCCCCCCCCCTCCTTGCTGTCTTCCCACCCACCCAAGTGAAGACATTCACTCCCCCCTCACCTCAAGGGGAGCTGATCTCTGCCATCTGGATAGCAGTCATAATTCTGAGTTATCTTCAGTCCTCACCTGGAGATTGGCAACAGTAACTCCCCATGAGGAAATTGCTAATTTGGCCACCATGATAGATAGACAGACAGACAGACAGACAGACAGACAGACAGATAGACAGATAGACAGATAGACAGATAGATAGACAGACAGACAGACAGACAGACAGACAGACAGACAGACAGACAGACAGACAGACAGACAGACAGACAGACAGACAGACAGATAGATAGATAGATAGATAGATAGATAGATAGATAGATAGATAGATAGATAGATAGATAGATAGATAGATAGATAGATAGATAGATAGATAGATAGATAGATGCTGTGTGTAGCTCTGTCATATGATAAATAAATCTCACAATGGATGGGAAAACCTTGTACAGGGGTCAGTAAAGTTGGACCCCTTTTTCCAATCCTCTTCAAATATTTTTAGGGGAGAGGATGGACTTGGTTCCCTGCAAACTTAATGCCATTTCTTCTAAAAATACCTGATACAGATTGCCAGAAATATCCCCTATGGCTTCTGATGCTTGTGAATTTTCCCCTGTATTGCCAGAAAATTCCTTAAACCCATTTTTTGTTCTGCAAATACACAGAATGCCCCTTTGGAGGGGGTTTTGACTCGGGAAGTTCAATGTGCACATCCTTAACTCGGGGTTGACACAGATTTGTACAACACATCACCCTATTCTGTACCTGAACCCAGAGGGCAAATCAAAGTATCCAGACTTTGAGATCTCGGATGAGAATTAGATATAAGATGATGTTTCTGAACTATATCTTTATAAAATGTACTGATTGTAAAAAAGTCCTCCAGTAACATGGGATGGGAGGGAGGATGGCAGCTGATGTTGGAAAGTGTGCACAGAACTCCTGTAGGGGTGCTGTATATTTGTACTAGCAATAAAAGGGGAATCGTTGCCATGTGGATGCAAACTTGGACCTAAAATCATCTTTACAGCAAGAAGAAAAGATATACTATTGCACTTCCTTCTGAACTTTTTCTGCTTTATTTTTATTTGCCCCCACAGAAAGAAGACAAGCATACAAACATAGACAGCTTCAAGAGGGGACTGGATAAACATATGGAGAGCCACTACCTCCTGAGAAAGCCTGTTTCACAGAGGAACCGCTCTAATGCTCAGAAAGTTCTTGTTGAGCCGGAAACTCTTTTGATTTAATTTCAACCCATAGGTTCTGGTCCTACCTTCTGGGGCCACAGAAAACATTTGAACTGTCTGAGGCAGTGATGCTTGGTGCTTGGGGGGAGGGGAGGCAACAGTGGGAGGCCCTCTAGTGTCCTGGTACCATGGATGGACCTCCTGATGACATTTGGTTTTTTGGCCACTGTGTGACAAAGAGCGTTGGACTGGATGGACCATTGGCCTGATCCAACACGGCTTCTCCTATGTTCTTATGTTAAGAAAGAGATGGGCACAAAGGGTAGAGTAAACTAAGGGCCACTTTATTTTTACAAACATATTTAAATGGCAAGGGCAGCAATAAAACTAGTGGCCCAGACAGGGCTAGGGGTCAAACACAACCCCTCCTTTGCAAGATAATGGGTGAACCACCCTTGCCTCTGGGTAGAGCCATCCACAAATGGCTCACCCCTAGCTGGCACAGCAAAAAGGGTCTGCCCTGGAGTTCTAACTTTCTGCACACAAAGGAAATGAGTGCCCCAATGGAGGAGAGCCTCCACAACAGTTGGAAAGAAACACAAGAGGTGATCATGTCATAGGATCCAATCCTTGGTCTTGCCTCTGCTGCGTCTCCTTTATTTCTCATCCTTGGTGTTTCCCTCATATTTTCCAATCCATTTAGAATTTTTGGGATACTTTGCACACATCTGCCCAGATGGTTAGGTAGTCATAGCCACTTTAATTTTGTAACGCATCCAGGGTTTGGGCTGGCTTAAAGAGAGTGTGTTAATGGGGATCAAGATGATAGAGGGGGATTATTTCTTTGCTGCAAATAATTAATGCCAAAATATTCCAATTTCTGCTATGATTTCCCTCTGCATGGTTAAACCTTATAAATGCATCTTCTTCTTTCCCAAATATTGTATTTAACAACTTTTGTGTAAGACCAGAAGAGAAGCCATGTTGGATCAGGCCAATGGCCCATCCAGTCCAACACTCTGTGTCACACAGGGACCAAAAAAACTCAAACCCAAGTGCCATCAAGAGGTCTATCAGTGGGGCTGGAAGCCTTTCCACTGTGCCCCCACCCAAGCACCAGAATACAGAGCATCACTGCCCCAGAGAGTTCCAACAATAAGCTGTGGCTAATAGCCACTTATGGACCTCTGCTCCATATGCTTATCCATTCCCCTCTTGAAGCTATGCTTGTAGCTGCCACCACCTCCTGAGGCAGTGAATGCAGAGTGAATTCAGGGTGTATGCTCTGAAGAATAAGATTTCTGTTGAGATTGCAAACAAACGTATGCACATATCCCTTATTCGGTTGTAACAAAAGACTGGTTCCATTGTAAAATTTTATTTACAATGGCATTTGATTAGTTTAGCATTTTATTTTTTATTTGGGATGGCATTGGATTGATTTAATAAACTGTGGTTTTAAATTGTATTTTTATGTATATTGTGCATTTTTATGTTTTTGTTTGTATCATAAGACACCTTGTATCATGTATTGTATCGTAAGACACCTTGAGCTGCAGAAGGTAGAAATATTTTAAATAAATGAACAATAAAGAATAACGTTTATTAGAACGTCCAAATACTCTTTGTGAACTTAAGACAGAATGGGAGGGAGAGAGACAGTTTATTGTATCACAATTATAAAGCAGATATTATTGAGGCCACCAGGGCTGCTTTGGGAGTCATAATGTTTACCAAATCATTCCTTCCTTTCTTTAAGGTATTCTTGCAGTTTTGTTCAGATGAAATAGTAATTAATCTTTTGAGTTTGAAAATACTAATTTGAAGTAATTCCCTGGGAACTCTGTTGAAGACTTCTGAGTCATATTCCAGAAGGATTTCCAATAACACAGTGAAAAAGATGCCAGTTAAGATCTTATCTCACTTGATAGACTGGGCAGTTGGCCCCAATCTCTCATCTGTTAGATGCTAAGACTCTTTGGCCCTTGCTTGTCTTCTGTTTTATCTTGTACAGGACCTTCTCTCTCTTACTTGGACTTGGAGCTGTAGCAAGTTAACCTTTTTGAAGTTAATCTGTTCACAGTAATTGGAAACCCCAGAAGGACATTTTGTGAAGACCTCCTTGAACTATTGAGGCATTCATGGATGAGCACTGCATTTAATTGTCTTCTCCAATCTTCATTTGAAGCCTCAGCTGCTACAGCTTGGGGTTTTCTTACCACTTGATTTCCCTCTTTGAAAATACTTAAAAATGAAGAACACATATTGAAGAAGATAGTGTTTTGTTTAGACTTCAGAGGGACAACTAACACTAGGTAAGCAATGTCTATTACCAAAGGAAGTAATGTGTGGGCAAATTACTATAAAGTTCTGAACCCGTGTTGTTGTTTTGAAGCTACAGCAATAAAAGGAAATTGGCTTGACCCAGGTTGTGGAAAGGTCTGGATCTTTTTTGTTTGAGGACTCACTTCACTTGCAACAAACACCATACCCTAGCAGACTAAGCAAAGCAGAAATCTAGTGGCACCTTAAAGACCAACAGCATTTATCGCAGTATGAACTTTCATTAATTGGAGCTCATTGCCTCACATACAATGGAAAGAAACAAAAGCATTTCCCTCATATGAAGATAATGGCAGAAGGGTAGAGGGAAAGGGGAAGGAGCTGAGCCAAGAGAGGTCTGATATCATAGATCAGGTGTGACTTATAGAAGAAGAAGAAAAGAAGAGTTGGTTTTTATACCATGCTTTTCTCTACCTTGAAGAGTCTCAGAGTGGCTTACCATTGCCTTCTCTTCCTCTCCCCACAACAGGCACCTTGTGTCGTGGTAGGTTGGACGGAGAGAGTTCTGAGAGAACCATGAGTGGCCCCATGTCTCCTAGTAGGCATTATGTGGAGGAGTATCATAACCATTTCTCTAGATTAGTCTGCCACTCTTAACCACAACACCACACTGTCTTCTAATGGATGACAAGAAAGGCCAGGAATTCTAGTTACTTTTGCATGCCATAAAAATAAACAAAAATGTAATAAACTTGGATAAATAACAGACTACTTCAGGAAGAGGCAATTTGAAACATGAGAGAACTGACCAACATCAAGAAAGGGATATGGCATGTGTGACACAGCATTTTAAGAATAGACTGTTAAGGTTTCTAAAATGTGGGTCCTGTTGAGCTCTTAAGTATTACAATAAGTGAGGAAACCCAGGTTTCACTCTTAGCCATGAAGACATAAATTGTTTAATTCCTTGGTGAATTCTAATTCACCAGTTTCATGAGTTGCTCTAGAACAGTGACTTTCAATAGTGGATCCAAGAAGACTTCAATAGTAGATCCAGGAAGATTAAAATGTTTGCCTACTAGTTTCTGAATACTGCACTTTCCTAGTCCATTTTTTCTCTTATGTAGGGACTGACATGTTTGTCCAATGTAGACAGCAGAAAGGCATGGTTGGCATGTAACTGGATGATGTGAAAGAGGATGAGCCCAATGCCATAAAATTGAAGTTATTGAGCTGCATAATAATAATAGTATAACCTGAGGGAATGGGGAAGACAAGAGTTGCATTGAAGTCTATTGCAGGATTTGGTCCCTGACTTTTTATAAGGTACTTCTAAGGTTGTTTTAGATGGCTAAAATGTTCTGGTCAATGACTGTAATAATAAAATGGACTGAGCACTGTATGTAAATGAAGGAGACATGAGTCTGTTGAGAGATGCGTAAGAGAAATTCTAAAACTATTTCACACTTGGAAGTTGTGTGTAAGAAGTAAATAGAGATTGGACATATTTTTAGGCATCCAGTGATTCTTAATGCAGGCATTTTTCATTATGAAATTAACTGGGAAATAAATGTTTCCCAAGCATTTTAAGGCTTTGCTTACTTAATAGAACAGTGAGAATTGGACCCCTGAAGGCACTTGCAGTATCCTTTCCAAATCAGAGAGTTATTTCAGTACAGATTTGCACCAAAATCTGCATGTGGAAAAAAATTAACAATTGGAATCTAAATATAGAATTTATAGAAATGACATTGTGACTGACAACAGAAGGCCAGCTCAGGGTCGCATGAAAGAGTGGCATTAAAGAGATCCAGAGAGATCCAGCTGGAAATAGAGCACCTGGGAGCTTCCTCACAGTACTTGGAAGAGGGACAATCCGCAGGCATCTAGAATGATCACATGCCCCGTCCATGGCTCCCCAGGCACTCCCTGGGCACTTCCTGGCCTTCCAGACGGCAGGGGAGGCACCTTGGAGGTGCCCCAGCAAGCAGAAGGGGAGTGACTCAGGGTCAGGACAGGGATGGCAGGCAGATGTGCATGTGTGGATGCACTTTTTTTGGTCCACCTGCCTCCCATCCCTGGGGCATCTTAATACACCCATCAATTATCACTCTGTATGTACTAAATAACACTATCTTTGGTTATTCGCACCAGTACAGTTCCTGGTTTCGATATCATGGAACACTTTGGTTCTACAATAAACCACAATTACAGTTGTGCGTAAGTCTCACTAAAGTCATTATCCACCAAAATACACTAGATGGTGACAAGGCAGAGAATATAACCTTCTCCAAAGCACTCCAATATTTTATCATAAGCAAAAATCTGCCAGTTTACTTTTAAACAATTCATGTGTTCTTTCCTACAGACGAGACAAGCCAGAGAGTGTTATGGGACCTCCAAACGAGACAGTGGTGACTAAATTCATCCTGATCGGGTTATCTGAAGACCCCAGAGCACGGGCCATGTTCTTTGGGGTCCTCTTGGTCGTTTATCTCATAAGCTTTCTTGGAAATGGACTCATCATCATTTTGAGTATAGCTGATCCCCGGCTCCATACGCCCATGTATTTCTTTATTTGCATCCTCTCCTCAATCGACTTCATCCTTTCCAACAATATACTTCCCGAGGTCCTGGTCAACTGCTTCCTTTCCAGGCCTGCAGTCTCCTTCTACAAATGTCTGACCCAGATGTACATTGGTCTGTTTCTTGTCTCAACAGAATGTGTCCTGCTAGCCATCATGGCATATGACCGCTTTGCAGCTATATGCCAGCCCCTTCACTACACGCAGATCATGAGCTGGAAATTTTGCATCACTTTGGTAGCTGTGTCAGTGACTTTCTCCTTTGTAGTAACCCTTATCAATGTGCTACTGCAGCCAACTGACTTCTGTGGACGAAATATCATTAACCATTTTGCATGTGAACTACAGTCGTTCCTCAAACTGGCCTGTTCTGACACACGTGCTAGCGAGTTCTTCATGCACATTTCCAGCCTTTTCCTCTTAATCCCACCCTTTGGCTTCATTGTTGTAACATATGGTCGTATCGTCTGGGCTGTAATGCTCATCCGATCCAAAGAAGGTCGGAAGAAAGCCTTCTCCACCTGCAGCTCTCACATTGCGGTGGTCAGTGTCTTTTATGGAACAATCATGATCATGTATGCGAAACCCCAAAAAACTTCTTTGGATCAAGATAAGATGATATCTTTGACGTATGGAGTCTTAACGCCCATGCTGAACCCCGTGATCTACAGCTTGAGAAATAGGGATGTAAAAGGAGCTTTCAGGAGAGTGTTTGGAAGGAAAAGGTCAGAATAAAGGTTAGCGCCATATTGCTCCACATCCTCTTATGATAACCTTCTTCATACGCAGTGGCTGCGATCACATGTATTAAATATTGCACTTTCAATCCACTTCCAATATACTTTCCAACTAGATTTTACTGTGTGAACTGGCAAAAACCGGCTAGAAAATGCATTGAAAACAGATTGAAAGTGCAATATTTAATACATGTGATCGCAGCCAGTGTCTGCTGAATCTTGTGTAATTCATCAGCTGTAATGACCAGCATTTGATTAGTTTAGCATTTTATTTTTTATTTAGGATGGCATTGGATTGATTTAATAAACTGTGGTTTTAAATTGTGTTTTTTATGTATATTGAGCATTTTTATGTTTTTGTTTGTATCATAAGACACCTTGTATCATTTCATATTGTATTGTAAGACACCTTGAGCTGCAGAAGGTAGAAATATTTTAAATAAATGAACAATAAAGAATAACGTTTATTAAAATGCCCAAATACTCTTTGTGAACTTAAGACAGAATGGGAGGGAGAGAGACAGTTTATTATATCACAATTATAAAACAGATTTTATTGAGGCCACCAGGGTTGCTTTGGGAGTCATAATGTTTACCAAATCACTCCTTCCTTTCTTTAAGGTATTCTTGCAGTTTTGTTCAGATGAAATAGTAATTAATCTTTTGAGTTTGAAAATACTAATTTGAAGTAACTCCCTGGGAACTCTGTTGAAGACTTCTGAGTCATATTCCAGAAGGATCTCCAGTAACACAGTGAAGAAGATGCCAATTAAGATCTTATCTCACTTGATAGACTGGGCAGTTGGCCCCAATCTCTCATCTGTTAGATGCTGAGACTCTTTGGCCCTTGCTTGTCTTCTGTTTTATCTTGTACAGGACCTTCTCTCTCTTACTTGGACTTGGAGCTGTAGCAAGTTAACCTTTTTGAAGTTAATCTGTTCACAGTAATTTAAATGTATCTGCATGAATATGTCATGTAAGATGTGCTTTATTTTCGTGACTATAATTTGTTTCTCTTGTTACCACTGCAGTCAGAACATCTTTGTAATTTGCCCGAACAGCATTTTCCCTTTAAACGGGAAAAATGGAAGATCAAGGATACTGTGCAAAGTTTCCATGCTTCCATGGATACTGATTTTATTAAACTTAAATCAATACACTCACTCTTCCAAGGCAATGGCCATAGCCAGATATAGTGTGAGTGCTTGCCTGAGGAAAATCCAAAAGGACATTTTGTGAAAACCGCTATAAATTTAACAAGGTATTGAATAAAAAAGTGGATTGATTTTAATTGAATTCCTGATCATAAAAAGGAAGATTTGATGGCTAGTGCCACAATTTCTGAATTTCTTCTCTTCCAAAGTAGTTTGAGAGGAATACATGTTATTCAAGATCTCAGTGTTCAGTCTTGATATCACTGGGGAACTCACACTGGGTAAGCAAAACCTCCTGAACGGAGGATCATAGTTTTATTTCTTTTTTAGCTTGCTTGAATTTTCAGTCCTGGCTCCAGGGATCGCTTTGTAGAAAAATAGGTGGTGGAGCTCATCCAGAGATTGTTATGCAGCTGCACCTACTATTTGATGGACAAGGTGGGAAGGAGGAGGTGGAACTGTCAGAAAGGTTCAGGAGCTGCGCTCCTGTGAGCTCCCACTGAATCCGAGGCCTGCCTGGCCCCAAACTGGTAGAACTCTCTGCCTAACACCATCAGGACCCTGACAGATTTTATGCAATTATGCAGGGCCTGTAAGGCAGAGATGTTCTACCAGGCTTTTGGTCAAGGACAATGACTGTTACTATCTTGGCTGCCACCCTCTTCTGCTCTCTGTGCTTGCCTTAGACCCTCTTTCCACCCCCACCCACAAAGCAATCAGCAGCCTGAAATTGGAACCAATTAGAATTTGCCATCTGAGGCATTTAGATTTGTGGTACTAATGTCATCCAGATGTTTTATTTTATCTTTGATGTTTTTTAATATTACTATACATCATCCAGTAACACTGGGCTCTTATCTGGGAGAACCAGGTTTGGTTTCCCACTCCTCCACATGCAACTGCAGGAATGACCTTGAGTTTGTCATAACTCAAAGAGTTGTGCTCAAAGAGTAGTTTCTTGGAGAGTTCTCTCAGCCCCAACTACCTCACAGGGTGCCTGTTGTGAGGAGGGGAAGGGAAAGGAGATTGTAAGCCACTCTGAGACTCCTTTGGGTAGTAAATAAAGGTGAAGGTAGCCCCCTGTCCAATCTCCAGTCATTTCTGACTCTGGGGTGGTGTTGCTTTCACAATATTTTCACAGCAGACTTTTTACAGTGTGGTTTGCCATCACCTTCCCCAGTCATCTACACTTTCCCTCCAGAAAACTGGGTACTCATTTTACCAACCTCGGAAGGATGGTGGGGTATAAATCCAATCATTTCTCTTCTTCTAGCAGGGACTAGGTGATCAATAAGCCCAGTTCTTCTTCTTCATCATCATCATCTTTTTCTTGAGTGGATGGAACCAGTCCAGTGAAGCATAAAGCTGAGATCTGAGTTTGACTGAGAGAGAGCTGATTGCAATGTGAGATAAATCAATTAAATAATTCCTGTGATCTCAGATCAGCTTTCCATAGTGGAGGTTGCCTTCTGTGTCTATTCATGTTCCACTGCTCTGGCCTTTGATTTTCCAATTAACCTTTCTCTGGGGGAGAGCAATTCTGTCATCTCCACATCAGCTGTGATTAGTATCATTAGCGATGCAATCCTAAGCATTAGAAGGTATGCCCTTCTAAACCCATAGATGTCAATGGACTTAGAAGGATGTAGCTCTGGGGTTGTACTGCAGGTCATTCTTGATTCAGTCAAGTCAGCTAGATTCAAATCCAGTAGCATCTGAGAGACCAACAAGATTTTGGGGTATAAGCTTTCGTGAGTCAAAGCTCCCTTTGTCAGACATGAGTAAAAATGGGGATCCCTGAACCCTGACATCCCAGTAAGAAGACAGGTGTGATGTTGCAAGATGGGAGTTAGGATGCCGAGGCACAATGCAAAATGCACTCAGCTTGAGTATAACAGGAAAGAAATGTTTGGGGGCAGAAAATTAACATCTGTTTTGAGAGAAGAATCCATGGCCCCACTCAGTCCTGTTTGGGGGGAGTGTCATTATACATTTGTACATTTTGTATTGTGCATTTTGCAGTTATTCTTTGCCATTCTTTCAATAGTCTTTCTTCTATATGTATGGGTAACTTTTGGAACAAAATGTTGAGTTTTGACAGTATATTCATTTTGATTGCAGAGATTCTTCCCAGCCATGAGATTTTAAGGTTCCCCCCCCCATCTTAATACAGCTGATTGTATCTATTTTGTGAATCAGGAAAGAAAGCAGTGTTTCTATTCCTAGATGCAGAAAAAAGTGTTTGACAATTTAATAAAGCTTTTGAATGTTTCACAAAATATGGGCTGTGACCCTGCATTCTGGAGCTGGATGCATGGGATATACTCAAACCAACAAGCAAAGATTTGAAGTAACAGGAAACTCTCTCTCTCTCGGCTTGGCTTCGCGAACGAAGATTTAAGAAGGGTGCAATAGTCCACGTTTGCTGCAGGCTCGCTGGTGGCTGACAAGACCAATGTGGGACAGGCAGGTCCGGCCACAGCGGCTGCAGGGAAAAGTCTGATTTAGGGTTGGTCCTGTAGCAGTGCGATTCTTCCTCAATCTCCTTTTGTCCTCAAGACCAGCTATGCGTGTGTTCTCAAAGGAAGAGACAGCAGCAATTTAACAGGAAAATTAA
Organism: Heteronotia binoei; assembly: GCF_032191835.1. Classification (NCBI taxonomy): domain Eukaryota; kingdom Metazoa; phylum Chordata; class Lepidosauria; order Squamata; family Gekkonidae; genus Heteronotia; species Heteronotia binoei. The sequence continues at coordinate 18,007,043 of NC_083235.1, read as the reverse complement.
CAGGAAAAAATGATAATGATTTTTTTAACACAACAAAAAGAGATTATAAAAAGCACAAAGTGTTCAGCAGCCACCAACTCTATTAAATATTTGGGACTATATGTGACCAGGCAAAACTTGGAAAAAGAAGTGCCACAATTCTTAAATGTTGGGACATCAGTTACCTTCTTGATTCTAATGTGAAGAATCCAGAATCAACATGGTGTAAGAGTTAGTGTGAGATCTGGAGGTCTCAGGTTCAAATCCTCACTTTCAATGGAAGCTCACAAGATGTTTTTCAGCCAGTCACTTTCTCTCCTCCTTACCTATCTTCCAGGGTAGCTGTAGTGAAGATCAAGTGGAGGAGAGAATGTTGTAAGCCACTTGGTCACCAATGGTGCAAAAAGTAGGTTATAAATATATACATAAATCACTGTGGTAAGGATTTGGTGAATAATTTTAATACGCTATGCCTCAATCGCAGTGCTAACAAGATAACAATATGCTTTCAGATGCTACATCAAAAGCATCCAAAAAAAATTAAAATCACAGTCTTCTGAATCTGTGGGTTATTTCCACAAATATTTATTCCAAGATACACGTGTAAGAATAAATTCAAAATCTGAATCTCAACAAAGAACCAATATTGAAGACATTACATGTATTCAATGACAGTTTTATTGCCTTTGACCAAAATCCAGTCCATGATTTATATGGCATTTTGTCTGCGTTTTTTGATGTGCTTAATAAAGCACAAATTCAGTTGTGCCTATACCTTCCTAACTGCAGTGGGACTTAAGTGTGCAATACTGCCCACTGGATTGTGAAAAGATAAAAATGGTAATAACAGAATTCAAGAAAGCTCTTCAACATGTTATGAAACAAATGAATGCTCGGCCAGTGCCACTTTTAAACAACTTATTCTTTCTTTAGGGTTTGTAGAATCTTTCGGGCTCAAGTGCCGTGTTCTACTGGAGAAAGTTTTCCTTCCAAACGTTTCATTCTCAGCTGCGGAGAACATCCTCAATGGCGTTGCAGCCGGAGCAGGGGCTCTGACCCTCTTGGCTGCTGTGCATTGAGTGGGCCACTCAATGCACAGCAGCCAAGAAGTACATTGAGTAGCCATTGAGTACCCACTCAATGCACAGCAGCCAAGAAGGTCAGAGCGCCTGCTCCGGCTGCAACGCCACTGAGGATGTTCTCCGCAGCTGAGAACGAAACTTCTGGAAGAAAAACTTTCTCCAGTAGAACACGGCACTTGAGCCCGAAAGATTCTACAAACCCTAATGATGTTACCAGCCGTGAAAACCTGAAATCTTTGATATTCTTTCTTTCTAGCAGAAGAGATAATGATGCCATGGGAACTACTAATGAGACGATGGTGACAGACTTCGTCTTGATTGGGTTATCTGAACACCCCAGTGCACAGGCTGTGTTCTTTTGGTTCCTCTTGATGGCATACCTCATCAGCCTTCTTGGCAACAGCCTCATCATCATGTTGAGTATTGCTGACCCCCGGCTCCATAATCCCATGTATTTCTTTCTCTGCATCCTCTCTTGGATTGATCTCATCATCACCAACAACACCATTCCCGAGGTCTTGGCCAACAGCTTCCTGTACATGCCCACCATCTCCTTCCACAGATGCCTGGCCCAGATGTACATCGGTCTGTTGCTCGTCTCAACAGAATGTGTCCTGCTGGCCATCATGGCCTATGACCGCTATGCCGCTATATGCCAGCCCCTCCACTATATGCAGATCATGAGCTGGAAACTTTGTGTCAGTCTAGTGGTTGCGTCCGTGGCCCTCTCTGTCCTGATAACCCTTATCACAGTGTTGTTGCAGCCGACTGCCTTTTGTGGCAACTACATCATCAACCATTTTGTATGTGAGCTTCAGTCTTTTCTGAAGCTAGCCTGCTCTGACACCCACGTCAGCAAGCTCTTCATGCAAATCACGAGCCTCTTGATTTTGATACCACCCTTTGGCTTCATTGTTGTGACATATGTGCGCATAGGCTCGACTGTATTGCGCATCCGTTCAACACAGGGCCGTAAGAAAGCCTTCTCCACCTGTAGCTCTCACCTCACTGTGGTCAGTATCTTCTATGGAGCCATTATGATCATGTACTTGAAGCCTCAGCAGAAATCTCCTTCTGAAGAGGAAAAAATCATCTCTGTAATATATGGGGCTCTGACACCCATGCTCAACCCACTGATATATAGCTTGAGGAATAGGGACGTGAAAGGAGCATTCTGGAAAGCAGTTGGGAGAAAAATGTAAACGCCAGTTTGGTGTAGTGGTTAAGTGTGCAGACTCTTATCTGGGAGAATTTGATTTGATTCCCCACTCCTCCTTGGCCTTGGGTCAGTCATAGCTCTGGCAGAGGTTGTCCTTTGAAAGGGCAGCTGCTGTGAAAGTCCTCTCAGTCCCACCCACCTCACAGGGTGTCTGTTGTGGGGGAGGAAGATAAAGGAGATTGTGAGCCGCTCTGAGACTTTGAATGGAGGGCGGGATATAAATCCAATGTCATAGTCTTCTTCTTCTGCCTGTTAGGCAGAGTTTATAACCAGTTGATGGAACAGCTAAGGTTGAACATCACTGTTTCTGTGAAGCTGCCTTATACTGACCCCAACCATAGGTCCATCCAGGTCTGTATTAGCTACTCTGGCTGACACTAGATCTCCAGGGTCTAAAGTACACTTCACCTCCTATCTGATTTTTTTTTTAATTGATCAGAGATACCGGGGATTGAACTTGGGCCCTTCTGCACACCATGCAGGTGCTCTGCTACTAAGTTTAAGTCCCTTCCATAATGTGCCTTTTGTGGATGCTTCTTTGTTGCACAGAATGTGTGTGCTAAAAAGTGTTTTTCAGTATGATGACACATTAATTTCTCTATGGAAAAGACACTGCCAATATTGGCTGCTTAATGCATCTATGGCAAAAATCAAGGATACTCTCCATCTTCTCTGAACATTCAAAACTGGTTCAAAACTGTTTTGCTTTGCCAAATGGAAGAATCATTAGATAAGAGATAAGGACATGTTCTAAGAAAGCTGGTTGTAGCTGCAAAGTTGTCAGTCTCAAGCCCATGGAAATAAAAGATGTTACCATCTGTCAGAGTTTGACATAGGAGGTGTTGGTTAACCATAGTCAGTGGTGGAATTCTAGCAGGAGCTCTTTTGCATATTAGACCACACCCCCTGATGCAGCCAATCCTCCAAGAGTTTACAAAAAGCCTTGTAAGCTCTTGGAGGATTAGCTACACCAGGGGGTGTGGCCTAATATGCAAAGCAGCTCCTGCTAAAATGCCACCCCTGACCATGGTTATGGAGATTACGGCAGTTTGTAAGCCATTAAGGGAAGGAAATAGGTGAGTGTGATCAGGGCTTTTTTTGAGCAGGAACACACAGGAACGCAGTTCTGGCTGGCTTGGCGTCAGGGGGTGAGGCCTAATACGCAAATGAGTTCTTGCTGGGCTTTTTCTACAAAAAAAACCCTGAATGTGATCATTATTGGTACAAAGATGGCCTCCAGTCATAAACTACTAGAATAGAATGAAACCTGAGGAACAGTCTAAGCTTGTGATTGTTGTAGTGTATAAATTAATTGTTTAGAGAAGAAATTAAAATTATGGTATTTTGCTTATTAATTTATTAGAAGGCTAATAATGATTATAATAGTTATGGAGAAGTTAGTATTGATATAAGTATAAACTGATATTGGTAATTATGTTAAACAACTTTCTTTTTGGATTCTATGTTTGGATTCTTGTATATTTTGGATTATGATGGCTATATTAAGGTTTGAGGGTTTTCCATATTACTGTTATAATTTTTTAAAATGTGTTGTCAAACAGCTTTCTCCATCTCCATCCCTGAATCTTCATAATAATTGTTTACTTCTATCTTGGCCTGTATTTCTCTCTCTCTCTCTTTTTCCCCCTGGTTATGCCAATAAAGGTTGCCTTTAAAGTTAAAAAAAAATGCACATGCTGAAAAATAACTAAAAATAAGATTTTGAAGTGATGTTTCAAATCTAGGGATTGGGGAATTAAGAACATAAGAACATAAGAGAAGCCATGTTGGATCAGGCCAATGGCCCATCCAGTCCAACACTCTGTGTCACACAGCGGCCAAATACACACACACACACACACACACTGTGGCTAATAGCCACTGATGGACCTCTGCTCCATATTTTTATCTAACCCCCTCTTGAAGCTGGCTATGTTTGTAGCTGCCGCCACCTCTTGTGGCAGTAGGGCTTCTCCCTCTAGGCTAGTCTAACATTGCCCCCTTTGCCTTGCTAACTCAGTGTTTAGTAGCTCATAAATATCCTCTCCTCTATCTGATTATCCATATGGGGGAAAAGCCAATTAACAAAGGGATGCTTTCCTTGATTGCTTCTGTCCTGCTCAGATGGATAATGTCAAACACCACATGGATTTTTTTTTCTAGTGTCCTCATTGTGTTTTCCTGTCCAATTCCCTAAGCCAAGCATGTTCATGTTCAGGGTTTTTTTTTTTTTTTGAGCAGGAACGCACGGGAAAGCAGTTCCGGTTGGCTTGGCGGCAGGGGTGTGTGGCCTAATATGCAAATGAGTTTTTACTGGGCTTTTTCTTCAAAAAGCACTGCATAAGCCAATGATTTCATCAAGGGGTGTGGCTTAATATGCAAATGAGTTCCTGCTGGGATTTTCCTAACAAAAAAACCCTGTTCACGTTCAATTAAATTGTGAACAACTTGGTATTGATGAATGAGTCTGTCCTTAGGTGCTTCTGATGGGCAGTCACATTCTAATCTCCCAGGTCACTGGGCTGGCCAATCTGATGAGATGCTGCCACTCCTAGTTAGCATCTAATGGCTGTTCCATAGAGGGGAAACACTTGGACTCTGATCACAGTGACTTGGTCAGTCCCACAGGACAAAGGAACAGTAGTGCTTCTCAATAGTTGTAGATTGTCCAGTTGCCCAAAATTGTTGGGAACTGGTTTTGTTCAAAGTTCCTCAGGGCTATCAGAGATGGACAGGGTCAGTGTGAAAAGAAAGCACATCTTTGTGGATGTTTGCTGGAGATTGAGAAAGGTAGAATCGACTCAAAGTGCCGGTCTGTATGCAGCCTTCTAGATAGTTATGCAAACACTGGTGATGCCACAAAGTTTAGGGAAATCCTCCTTATCTCCACCTGGTCATAAGAACATAAAAGAAGCCATGTTGGATCAGGCCAATGGCCCATCCAGTCCAACACTCTGTGTCACACAGTGGCCACCACCTCCTTTGGCAGTGAATTCCACATGTTAATCACCCTTTGGGTGAAGAAGTACTTCCTTTTATCCGTTTTAACCTGACTGCTCAGCAATTTCATTGAATGCCCATGAGTTCTTGTATTGTGAGAAAGGGAGAAAAGTACTTCTTTCTCTACTTTCTCCATCCCATGCATTATCCTGTAAACCTCTATCATGTCACCCTGCAGTCGACGTTTCTCCAAGCTAAAGAGCCCCAAGCGTTTCAACCTTTCTTCATAGGGAAAGTGTTCCAACCCTTTAATCATTCTAGTTGCCCTTTTCTGGACTTTCTCCAATGCTATAATGTCCTTTTTGAGGTGCGGTGACCAGAATTGCACACAGTATTCCAAATGAGACCGCACCATCGATTTATACAGGGGCATTATGATACTGGCTGATTTGTTTTCAATTCCCTTCCTAATAATTCCCAGCATGGCGTTGGCCTTTTTTTATTGCAATCGCACACTGTCTTGACATTTTCAGTGAGTTATCTACCATGACCCCAAGATCTCTCTCTTGGTCAGTCTCTGCCAGTGAACACCCCATCAACTTGTATTTGTAGCTGGGATTCTTGGCCCCAATGTGCATTACTTTGCACTTGGCCACATTGAACCTCATTTGCCACATTGATGCCCACTCACCAGCCTCAACAGATCCCTTTGAAGTGCCTCACAATCCTCTCTGGTTCTCACCACCCTGAACAATTTAGTGTCATCTACAAACATGGCCACTTCACTGCCCACTCCCAACTCCAAATCATTTATGAACAAGTTAAAGAGCATGGGACCCAGTACTGAGCCCTGCGGCACCCCACTGCTTACTGTCCTCCACTGCGAAGACTGCGCATTTATACTCACTCTCTGCTTCCTATTAATTAGCCAGTTTTTGATCCACAAGAGGATCTGTCCTTTTACTCCATGATTCTCGAGCTTTCTAAGGAGCCTTTGATAAGGAACTTTATCAAAAGTTTTCTGGAAGTCAAGGTAAACAACATCTATTGTGTCTCCTTTGTCCACATGTTTGTTAACCCCGCAAAGAAATGCAACAGGTTAGTGAGGCAAGATCTTCCCTTACAGAACCCATGCTGAGTCTTCCTCAATAACCCGTTTTCATCAATGTGCCTACTCATTCTGTCCTTGATAATGGTTTCTACCAACTTTCCCGGTATTGAAGTCAGACTGACTGGCCTGTAATTTCCCGGATCTCCTCTGGAACCCTTTTAAAAGATGGGGATGACATTTGCTACCTTCCAGTCCTCAGGAATGGAGGCAGATTTCAATGAAAGATTACATTTTTTTTGAAGATCCACAAGTTCAACTTTGAGTTTTTTCAGAACTCTTGGATGTATGCCATCCGGACCTGGTGACTTATTAGTTATCAGTTGTAGGGCCTCCTCTCTTGTCACCTCAATCTGACTCAGGTCTTTCAACACCCATTCCAAAATTAGTGGTTCTGGAGCGGGCAAACACTTCTTGTCTTCCACATTGAAGATGAAGCCAAAAAATGCATTCAGCTTCTCAGTCATTTCCCTATCCTCCTTCAGTAATCCTTTTACCCCTTGGTCATCCAAGGGCCCCACTGCCTCCCTGGCTGGTTTCCTGCTTCTAATATATTTGAAGAAATTTTTATTGTTGGTCTTTATGTTTTTTGCAATATGCTCCTCATAGTCCCTGTTTGCCTGCCTGATCACAGTCTTGCATTTGATTTGCCGCAACCTGTGTTCCCTTTTATTAATCTCACTTGGACTAGCTTTCCACCGCTTAAATGAGTTCTTCTTATCTTTTACAGCTTTCATTACTTTGTTTGTTAACCATGCAGGCCTTTTCTTATACCTGTTTGTGCCTTTCCTAACTTGTGGTACATATTTTATCTGAGCTTCTAGGATTGTAGTTTTAAATAGCCTCCAAGCTTCCCCAAGGGTTTTGACTGTATTTACCTTTCCTTTCAGTTTCCTCTTCACATGCCTCCTCATCTCAGAGAATGTACCTTTTTTAAAGATAAACATGGTTGTGCCGGTCTTTTGGGGCAACTCTCTATTTATACAAATGGTGAAATCAATAACGTTATGGTCACTGCTTCCAAGCGGTGCAATCACTTTTACATCTCTCACCAAGTCTTGGGCATTACTTAGGACTAAATCCAGGATTGCCCCACTTAAATCCCAGCCCTGTCCATGGATTTAAGTATCCATAGATGGTCTCAGTTTGAGAATTAGGTATATTGATAATGACTGAGGCCACTAAAATGGATCACCGTTGTGATGCTTAACTGTAATGCTTACATAACTATTCCTTACTCCCTTATCTTCTACAGTGTTCATAAAGTTTAAGTCTGATGAAACAGTAATTAATCTCTGAGTCAAAACTATTCAGTTGAAGTGATTCCCTAGGAGTCGTATTTAAGATTTCTCTGTCATATCCCAGAAGGACCTTTAGTATTTCAGTTTGTAGAACAGTAAAGACCAGGTAGCCACAAAATCATTGTCTTCTATTCGCAGGAACAGGCAGAGCTGTTCTCTTCATAGGAGTGAAGAACAGATCTGGTAATACATTCTGCATAAGCAATTTTTCCTAGAGCATCTTTCTTCCTGATTCATTCCTTGGACTCGTATAGGAAGAAGCTGAATCTTGAGGTTATTATCAAATCATCAAAAATGATTCTGGAAATAATTCTTCTAAGCCATCAATCCTAGGTAGAAAGAGTTTGAAAGTTTACTTGAACAAAACCCCAGAAGGACATTTTGTGAAGACCTCCTTGAACTATTGAGGTATTCATAAATGAGCACTTCATTTAATTGGCTTCCCCAATCTTCATTTGAAGCCTCAGCTGCTACAGTTTGGGATTTTCTTACCACTTGATTTCTCTCTTTGAAATACTTAGGAATTAAGAACACATATTGAAGAAGATAGTGTTTTGCTTAGACTTCAGGGAGACAACTAACACAAGGTAAGCAAGCTCTATTACCAACAGAAGTAATGTCTGGGCATACATTACTTTGTAATTACTATAAAGTTCTGAACCTGTGTAGTTTTTGGAAGCTATAGCAATAAAAGGAAATTGGCTTGACCCAGGTTGTGGAAAGGTCTGGATCTTTTTTGTTTGAGGGCTCACTTCACTTGCAACAAACACTGTACCCCAGCAGACTAAGCAATGCAGAAATCTAGTGGCACCTTAAAGACCAACAGCATTTATCGCAGTATGAGCTTTCATAAATTGGAGCTCATTGCCTCACATACAATGGAAAGAAACAAAAGCATTTCCCTCATATGAAGATAATGGCAGAAGGGTAGAGGGAAAGGGGGAGGAGCTGAGCCAAGAGAGGTCTGATATCATAGATTAAGTGTGACTCATAGAAGAAGAAGAAAAGAAGAGTTGGTTTTTATACCATGCTTTTCTTTACCTTGAAGAGTCTCAGAGTGGCTTACCATTGCCTTCTCTTCCTCTCCCCACAACAGGCACCTTGTGTTGTGGTAGGTTGGATGGAGAGAGTTCTGAGAAAACCATGAGTGGCCCCATGTCTCCTAGTAGGCATCATGTGGAGGAGTATCATAACCATTTCTCTAGATTTGAGTCTGCCACTCTTAACCACAACACCACACTGTCTTCTAATGGATGACAAGAAAGGCCAGGAGTTCTAGTTACTTTTGCATGCTATAAAAATAAACAAAAATGTAATAAACTTGGATAAATAACAGACTACTTCAGGAAGAGGCAATTTGAAACATGAGAGAACTGACCAACATCAAGAAAGGGATATGGCATGTGTGACACAGCATGTTAAGAATACATTGTTAAGGTTTCTAAAATGTGGATCCAAGTTTCACTCTTAGCCATAAAGACATAAATTGTTTAATTCCTTGGTGAATTCTAATTCACCAGTTTCATGAGTTGCTCTAGAACAGTGACTTTCAATAGTGGATCCAAGAAGACTTCAATAGTAGATCCAGGAAGATTAAAATGTTTGCCTACTAGTTTCTGAATACTGCACTTTCCTAGTCCATTTCTTCTCTTATGTAGGGACTGACATGTTTGTCAAATGTAGACAGCAGAAAGGCATGGTTGGCATGTGGAAGCATATATTTAACTGGATGATGTGAAAGAGGATGAGCCCAATGCCATATAATTGAAGTTATTGGGTTGCATAATAGTAATAGTAGTAGTAATAGTATAACTTGAAGGAATGGGGAAGACAAGGGTTGTATTGAGGTCTATTGTTGGATTTGGTCCCTGACTTTTTATAAGGTACTTCTAAGGTTGTTTTAGATGGCTAAAATGTTCTGGTCAATGACTGTAATAATAAGATGGACTGAGCACTGTATATAAATGAAGGAGGCATGAGTCTGTTGAGAGATGTGTAAGAGAAATTCTAAAACTATTTCACACTTGGAAGTTGTGTGTAAGAAGTAAATAGAGATTGGACATATTTTTAGGCATCCAGTGATTCTTAATGCAGGCATTTTTCATTATGAAATTAACTGAGAAATAAAGGTTTCCCAAGTATTTTAAGGCTTTGCTTACTTAATATAACAGTGAGAAGTGGACCCCTGAAGGCACTTCCAGTATCCTTTCCAAATCAGAGAGTTATTTCAATACAGATTTACACCAAAATCTGCATGTCGAAATCAAATTAAAAATCGGAATCTAAATATAGAATTGATAGAAATGACATTGTGACTGACAACAGAAGGCCAACTCAGGGTGGCATGAAGCTGCCCCAAAGAGATCCAGCTGGAAATAGAGCACCTGGGAGCTTCCCCACGGTACTTGGAAGAAGGACAATCCGCAGGAATCTAGAATGATCACATGCCCTGTCCATGGCTCCCCAGGCACTCCCTGGACACTCGCTGGGTTTCCAGATGGCTGGGGAGGCACCTTGGAGGTGCCCCAGCAAGCAGAATGGGAGTGACTCAGGGTCAGGACAGGGATGGCAGGCAGATGTGCATGTGTGGATGCACTTTTTTGGTCCACCTGCCTCCCATCCCTGGGGCAGCTTAAAACACCCATCTATTATCACTCTGTATGTACTAAATAACAGTATCTTTGGTTATTGGCACCAGTACAGTTCCTGGTTTAGATGTCATGGAACACTTTGGTTCTACAATAAACCACAATTACAGTTGTGCGTAAGTCTCACTAAAGTCATTATCCACTAAAATACACTAGATGGTGACAAGGCAGAGAATATTACCTTCTCCAAAGCACTGCAGTATTTTATCATAAGCAAAACTCTGCCAGTGTAACTTTTAAACAACTCATTTGTTCTTTCCTACAGAAGAGACAAGCCAGAGAGTGTTATGGGACCTCCAAACGAGAGAGTGGTGACTAAATTCATCCTGATCGGGTTATCTGAAGACCCCAGAGCACGGGCCATGTTCTTTGGGGTCCTCTTGGTCGCTTATCTCATAAGCTTTCTTGGAAATGGACTCATCATCATTTTGAGTATAGCTGATCCCCGGCTCCATACGCCCATGTATTTCTTTATTTGCATCCTCTCCTCAATCGACTTCATCCTTTCCAACAATATACTTCCCGAGGTCCTGGTCAACTGCTTCCTTTCCAGGCCTGCAGTCTCCTTCTACAAATGTCTGACCCAGATGTACTTTGGTCTGTTTCTTGTCTCAACAGAATGTGTCCTGCTAGCCATCATGGCATATGACCGCTTTGCAGCTATATGCCAGCCCCTTCACTACACGCAGATCATGAGCTGGAAATTTTGCATCACTTTGGTAGCTATGTCCATGTCTTTCTCCTTTATAGTAACCCTTATCAGCATGCTACTGCAGCCAACTGACTTCTGTGGACGAAATATCATTAACCATTTTGCATGTGAACTACAGTCGTTCCTCAAACTGGCCTGTTCTGACACACGTGCTAGCGAGTTCTTCATGCACATTTCCAGCCTTTTCCTCTTAATCCCACCCTTTGGCTTCATTGTTGTAACATATGGTCGTATAGGCAGGGCTATAATGCTCATCCGATCCAAAGAAGGTCGGAAGAAAGCCTTCTCCACCTGCAGCTCTCACATTGCGGTGGTCAGTGTCTTTTATGGAACAATCATGATCATGTATGTGAAGCCCCAAAAAACTTCTTTGGATCAAGATAAGATGATATCTCTGACGTATGGAGTCTTAACGCCCATGCTGAACCCCGTGATCTACAGCTTGAAAAACAGGGATGTAAAAGGAGCTTTCAGGAGAGTGTTTGGAAGGAAAAGGTCAGAATAAAGGTTAGCGCCATATTGCTCCACATCATCTTATGATAACCTTCTTCATACGCAGTGGCTGCAATCACGTGTATTAAATATTGCACTTTCAATTAAATATTGCACTTCCAATATACTTTCCAACTAGATTTTACTGTGTGAACTGGCAAAAACCAGTTAGAAAGTGCATTGAAAACAGATTGAAAGTGCATTTTTAATGCATGTGATTGCAGCCAGTGTCTGCTGAATTTTGTGTAATTCACCAGCTGTAATGACCATCATGTCCCTGTTTTGCAATTTATTTAGGTTATTATATTTGCATCCCATCCTCCCCTGGAGGGCTCAGGGCGGCTCACAACAATTAAAACAACATAACATTAAATTGTTACAATAAATAGCCCCCACCACTGCTGATAGCTTGCTGCATACAAAGATAGAAACATGTATAAATATATTCCTTATAGAGATTTCAGCTATTTTCTACATATATTTGGCTTTCATAATGGAAATTAATCTAAAGTTGTCCATACAGTGATGGCATTAGCAGGAAATGATATCCAAAAATTATACTCAAACCCTTGGGATAAAAATATTAGTGTAAACACAAGTCAACCTTAATCAATATTAACCTAGAATGGAAATAGTGTAGAGATTGGATTCTTGATATCTCTACATTCTAACCAAAATTCTCAGATTATAAGAAATGTCATCTGAAGACCAGATCCTAGAACACCAGGTTGCATAAAGAGTTTGGTCTGGATCTCTCTCTCTCGGCTTGACTTCGCGAACGAAGATTTAAGGAGGGTGCAGTAGTCCACGTCTGCTGCAGGCTCGCTGGTGGCTGACAAGACCAATGCGGGACAGGCAGATCCGGCCACAGTGGCTGCAGGGAAAAGTCTGATTTGGGGTTGGTGCTGTAGCAGTGCGATTCTTCCTCAATCTCCTTTTGTCCTCAAGACCAGCTATGCGTACGTTCTCAAAGGAAGAGACAGCCTGGTGGATGGTGTGCCTCCATGCTTTGTGATCTGAGGCTAGGTCAGACCACTGGTGATGGTTGATGCGAAAGGTGCCAAGGGATTTCTTCAAGGAGTCCTTGTACCTCTTCTTTGGTGCCCCTCTATTTTGATGGCCGGTGGAAAGTTCGCCATACAGAGCAATCTTGGGAAGGCGGTGGTTTTCCATCCTAGAAATATGCCCTGCCCAGTGCAGCTGCGTCTTCAACAGCAGTGCCTCGATGCTTGTAACCTCCGCCCGCTTGAGGACTTCAGTGTTGGTCACAAAGTCACTCCAGTGGATGTTGAGGATGGTGCGAAGGCAGCGCTGATGAAAGCGCTCAAGGAGTCGCAGGTGATGACGGTATAAAACCCACGATTTGGAGCCGTAGATGAGGGTTGTCATCACAACCGCTTTGTAAACATTGATCTTTGTGCCTTTTTTCAGATGCTTGTAGCTCCACACTCTTTTGTGCAGTCGGCCAAATGCACGGTTTGCCTTTGCCAGCCTGTTGTCAATCTCCTTGTCGATCTTGGCATCTGAGGAGATGATGCACCCCAGGTAGCTGAACTGCTGGACTGTCTTCAGAACTGATTCACCCACAGTGATGCAGGGAGGGTGATAATCTTCCTGGGGTGCAGGCTGGTGGAGAACTTCTGTCTTCTTCAGACTAACTTCTAGGCTGAATAGCTTGGCAGCCTCTGCAAAGCAGGACATCATATGCTGCAGAGCTGATACCAAGTGGGAGACGAGTGCAGCATCATCAGCAAATAGTAGCTCTCGGATAAGTTTTTCCATTGTCTTGGAGTGAGCCTTTAGTCACCTCAGGTTGAACAGGCTGCCATCGGTGCGATAGCGGATGTAGACACCATTGTCATCATCTAGATCTACTGAGGCTCTTTGAAGCATCATGCTAAAGAAGATCGTAAAGAGAGTTGGCGCGAGAACGCAGCCTTGCTTTACACCTGTGCCTATTGGGAAGGGCTCCGAGAGGTCGTTGCAGGTCTGGATACACACACACACACACACACACACACACACACACACACATATATATATATATATATATATAGAGAGAGAGAGAGAGAGAGAGAGCGAGCTTTGGGTACTTTTTAAAATATTTTTTTATTTATTTCTCATTAGAAAAAACAATTGTGATAGTGGATGATAATTACACAATGCAAGTATGAGAGAAAACCAGCAGTATAGCAACATGAAAACTGAAAAATAATAATGAACGTGTTCATGAAACAGTTATCTGTACATAATATTTTAAGAACAACTTTCTTGTTTAGGTGCTGTATACAACAGAAGTAAGTTGACATTCTGTTTCAGTTTGGTGTAGTGGTTAAGTGCGTGGACACTTATCTGGGAGATCCTAGTTTTGCAGATGCTACACTGTATGAGAGCATGGAGGCAGACTGCTCTATCCCCACTGTAGTCCTTTCTAATCGAGAGTAAGGGGTTCGTAATGCAAGCAAGCTCGTATCAGAATTGTGATTTGGCCCTGCAGGACATTTCTCAGATTGGAGTGAATGACAATTGTACATTGACTACTGAGCCCAGCTCAGCTCTGATTTCACTGGTTCCTCGTATGGAAGCACAAGTTAAATTCCCATGTTGTGTCTTTGGAACCCATCCATCCTCTCACGATACTGATCATACTCCACCATCTTCAGCAGAGCCCCAAATCATTTCCGACTCTGATGATTTATTACATCCACCCTCAGAGGTTCGTCTCCCATTAACGACATCCAAAAACTCCATCAAAAATGGCAGTGTATTTCTTGACTACAGGAGAGTTCTGGATAAGATTTCGAAGTCCAATTGACTATCCAAAGGTGACCAAGAACCAGTCCTAAAGATCTTATCCTGGAATATTGCAGGTTGGAATAAAAAGGTGACCAGTACAGACTTTCGGACTTTCCTCAAACAATGTGATATTATATTACACTATGAAACTTGGGCTCAGAGTGAAATACAGTTTGACGGTTATAAATCCTATTCCATGCTGGCAGTTAAGCTTAAGCAAATGGGTGCTGTAGAGCAGGCCTATCCTGCTTAATCTCTTACCAGATTAAAGCAGAAACTATTTCTCTGACCCCCCTGTTCTTCACTAGCCCAGTTGCTTAAACTGTCAGCCTAACATTAATAATGGTTAATGCATATCTACCCCCTTGTCTAAATAGAGGGACCTTTTAGCACAATGGAACAGTTTCAGCATGTACATTGAGAACCTTGAGCAGGAATACCCCTCTGCTGAATTTATAATTATGGGCAATTTTAATGGTAGAATAGGTAAAGATAATTACACATTATGTAAATCCCTGAGTCTTGACCTGCATGATTCCCTCTCTGAATTCTTGATTTTTCCACAGAGCCAGTTTGGTGTAGTGGTTAAGTGTGCAGACTCTTATCTGGGAGAACCAGGTTTGATTCCCCACTCCTCCACTTGCAGCTGCTGGAATGGCCTTGGGTCAGCCATAGCTCTGGCAGAGGTTGTCCTTGAAAGGGCAGCTGCTGTGAGAGTCCTCTCAGCCCCACCCACCTCACAGGGTGTTTGTTGTGGGGGAGGAAGGTAAAGGAGATTGTGAGCCGCTCTGAGACTCTTCGGAGTGGAGGGCGGGATATAAATCCAATATCTTCTTCTTCTTCTTCACAGAACTCCAAAGACCCCCATGTTAATGCAGCGGGAGTATTCGTGGCAAACTTTTGTATCCCCTCTAATAGATCTATATTAAATGGGTCTATACCACATGACTTGCTGGGGGAGTACACATTTAGTTCCAGAGTAGGCAGTAGTGTGTTGACTATGTTTTTGTTTGTCTGAGAAAACTTATTGTGGATTTTTTAGTGGGTGAGAGCTTGGACAGTGACCATTTCCCATTGATTACATTACTAAAATTGGAGGCTGTTAACCATTCATCTCTGGCTCCTGTTGATATGCCTGCCTCTCCAAGAGTTAGATGGTCAGAGAAAGTTCAAGAGAGCATTAACCAGTTGCTTCAAACAAGTAAATTAACATAACTAAACCAACAACTGGTTGAAGCTGAAAACCCTTCTGAGTCCCTTCAAATTTATAGCAATATAACCTCTGCCATAATTAACTTTTATAAACAACAACTGACTGCTAAACTCAGTTCCCCTGTTTGGAAGTCAGACCCATGGTATGATAAGGAATGCCAAAAACTGAAACACCAGCTGCACACAGTATATCACAGTTATCGTAACAGCCTTCCTGCCAATATCCCTTTGAGCTACTTTGAACTGAAAAATAAGCTCAGAGATACAGTGGCTCATAAGAAAAGACAATTCTGCATTGAGAACTAGGATTTACTTGTTAGTGCCTCTACTGCCTCTAACAGTAAGCTTTTCTGGTCATAGGTTACTGGTGCTTCTGACATGAAGAGCCATTGTTTTAGACATCCCATCCCCGTTGAGGTCTGGATAGGTCTGGATAGACCACTTCCAGCACTTAATTTTTGACCCTCTGTCCATTGTATCGGATCAGCAAGAACAGATCCCTCCCAATCTACCTGAATGGCCTCCTGTTAGTCCTAATGAGATTAATCATCTAATCAATCAGTTGAAGGCAGGGCAGACTCCAGGCCCAGATGGTCTCCCACCAGAGCTATTTACAAACAATCCCGACTGGGGGGCTTCTCCTCTGGCAACTCTCTTCACAGTGATTGATAAAACAGGGACCATGCCTGAATCATAGACAAATTCCATAGAGCAAAATCTCCCAAGTAGAGAACAGATTGGATTTTGCTCCGGCAGATCTACACTGGACCACTGCATAAAACGTAACCATCTGATAATGGTATGGGGCGGGGGAGAGAAGGCTGTTTGTGGTCTTCCTTGATTTAGCAGGGGCATTTGACTCTATTCCCAGGGACCTTCTCTGGAATAAACAGGTCACCATGGGTCTGGATAAAGGCCTACTTTTTCTTATCTGTAAAATGTATTCCTTTAATAGTTGTCAAGTGAGATATAACAGTCTAGGTGCGTTAACCCCAAAGATCATTTCTAATCGGGGAGTCAAACAGGGCTGTATTCTAGCTCCTTATCTGTTCAATTTATTCCTGAATGATCTGGCTCCCTCCCTAAATGCTATTAAGTCAAGTCAAATTACAGTAGCCTTTATTGGCATAAAATATATAGATGTATATATCAGAGCAAATTGGTTTGAAAAAAAAAAGATAAAATGGAACGATTGCATACATATACATCAGGAAAAGCATAAACATAAGCTATTTCTATGAGATCCTCTGATGTGCCTTTAAAACAGAATAAAGAAACTTGGCCACTTTTTCAGTGACACTAGATGAAGTATCGTTCAAAAGATTATAGACCTTAAGTGCATCAGAACAATTAACCTTGCTAACTAAAAGAAGATGTAAATACTTGTGACGAAGATCTGTATACAAATTACAATAAAGAAGAATATGAGTAACTGACTCCACACATTTTTGCTTACAGAGACAGTATCTGATTAAGTAGGCTGTCTTGTTAAATCTGCCATAAAGAATGGCAGAGGGCATGGCATTGCATCTGGCAAGGGGAAAAGCTCTACGCTGCTGTGGCACCTGCAAGACGGATAGATATGAGGCCATTTTCCCATTACTAAGAGAGATCTCAAAACTCAGTGGGGAACAAGTTTTCTTAGCCAGACTGTATAGGACTTGGTGCTCAATATCTAGCAACCTGTTTTTAATTTGTTGGACTGCAGTGGTACCAGAGATGGATCCCAGCGGAAGCTGTTTTAGGTAGCCAGCTCCAGGTTGACTCAGCCTTCCATTCTTCCAAAGTCAGTAAAATGAGTACCCAGCTTGCTGGGGGGGGGGGGGGGCGGAGTGTAGATGACTGGGGAAGGCAATGGCAAACCACCCCATAAAAAGTCTGCTGTGAAAACGTTCTGAAAGCAACATCACCCCAGAGTCGAAAACGACTGGTGCTTGCACAGGGAACTACCTTTACCTTTTTACCTGAGATCCATGCCCCTTCCCCAAGGATATGTGGTTAAACTAGTGCTCAACATCTGGGGAAAGCCAACAGTAAAGAAAGGCATCAAGACCGATAGGAATGAATCTCCTGTCACTCTTCTTGTAGATACTAGAGCTTTTCTTAATATCTTGCACCCTAACTTAGCCACATGTGGAAAGCCAACTGTGAAAACTATAGCCTTTGCTGGGTTTGGAGGTAAGCCACATCAAGCTAAAGTCTAGGAAAACATTTTCCTTTCCATAAGAACCCTTAACACCCTCCCCCAACACCACCTATGAAAATCAAAAGGAAGATCAGGGGATTTTAGGAATGCCTTTCTTTTGTGAGCACTGGCTCACCATAGACCTTGTAGATGGACACCTCTGGATTACTGATAGTGGACCTGAAGCGATATCTGCCAATCACAGGTGTCCTGATCTTAAAACTCCCATGTCATTAGCCACGCTTGCTAGCGATCCATGGATCAGAGAATTTCCTGAGGTTTAGGTAAAAAACAAAGCAGATTGTGGTTCTTGAGGATTCCGGCGCCTCTTTTTCCAGGAAAAAAACCCCTTGAGTAAAAGGATATGTTTTATTTCCAATATTATAAAAATGCATAATAAAATTTACCCAGCATTCTCTGTTTATCAGAAATTGTTTATTTGCATCTCTTTGTAATACCTTAATTTAGCTAATAAGGTTAAACCAATCTTTTATTTAAACCGATCTTTCCAGTATGCCACAATAACCATCTTTGCAGCTATAAACAGAGTGGTGGAGATGTTTGAAGAAACTATCAGTACTTTTAATGATCTTATATGATCTGGTGGTATATTACCACACATAAAGTTAAACCATATCTTGCCAAAATAGGTCAAGTTTGGACATGTCCACACCACATGGTTCCAATCTGCATGTCCCGATCAAATTTCCACCATACATCTGTTGTATTTCTGTATATAATAACTAGTTCATGAGGTGTAAGATACCATTACAAAAGTAGTTTACCAAAAAATCCTTCAAACACATGCAGATTACTTTCAGGTGCATATTTTCCCAAACCCAATTCCATTTCTCAAAATATAAACCATTTGTTCCCATTAAACCAATATGCTCCCATTTGTTCAATGAAGTAGTATCTAAACTTCATCACAATTAGTGAGCTTGAGCAATCAGACCACAAGAGATATAATTATTTAGATCTGAGTACAGTAGCACCGAGCAGTCCAATCCAGAAATACGTGGCAGCCGACCACTCGGGCATGGGCAGATCTATGGCGCCGCTTGTTGGTTTCCAAAGGGGAGATGTTATGCCATGCCCGGAGGGGGAAGAGCGACCCGACGAGTGAGAGAGAACCCATCACCATGGTGATTCCGCCCAGGTGCATGCCATTGGGCCGCTGCCGAGGTGGGGGTGGGGAAGGCACAGGCTTGCACGGGACCATAGGATTGGCCAGCCCATTGCACGTGACCGGGCGAGGGGGCAGAAAGCCTGTACCTGTGAGGCCGTCAATCCCCCCACTCCCTCTCACTCTCAGAGACTCTGCCAATGGCAGGCAGGCAAGTAGAGGCATGCACAGACAAACAGGAAGTGCCAAGTGCAGGAGTTTGCTGTCCTAGACAGCAGCTGAAATGTGTGTCTGGGAGCGGCCAGACCAAGTCCAAAAGACACCCCCTGGAGCACCCCCCCTCGGTGTTGCCCTGCTGCCACCCCCTACTATGTGCAAGGAACACCTCCCCTAGGGGCCGTAGAACTCAGAGTGCAAGCCGCTGGGCATGCATCCACTTCTACAGCCCCCCCCCCAAGTGCCCAGTGCACAACAGTCCTGTGAAGCTGGGTAGGTCGTCAGCCTGGGCAGGCTGAGGGGCAGCACTCCCCCTCCCCTGTCCAGGCATGCAGGGGGCAGTGTGGCAGCTCATAGCCCATCCCCCCCCAAGAACCAAGTCTGCCCACCCTGATGGCAGGGAACATGCAGCAGATGCCAAGCTGGAGAGACAACAGAGGGCACAGCTCAGACTATTTTTCCGGACAGAGTGCAACAGTCTCCCTGGAGCACGCTGGGCAGTCTCGCTGTGGGCAGGGCTCCATTCCGAGTGGCATGCAGAAGCAGCTGAGGGAGTGGGGGGGCAGTGGAGCAACACACGCAGAAGCCTCTGTGTTGGAGTCCCACCTGCAAAATGAAGACAGAGATCAAGAGCACCTGCAGGGCGGCAGCTGGAAGAGCAGGCTGCATTTCAGCTGGGAGCTATCTTAAAGGGACAGTCTCTGACCCACCTCCCTGCATCAAGGCAGCTGCCACACACATACACACACCCCTTGCCCTTCCAGGGGTTGGGAATGCGGCAGAGGGCAGACCAAGGGAAGAGAGCAGGCAGCAGCACAGGGGAGCAGGCTCAGCAAATACACCCTGCTTGAGCCCACTGCTGGGTTCAAGTGCCAGAGACGCTTGCACACGGAGCGGTTGAGAGTGAGGGGAGGGGGAGGACGGGGGGGGGGGGATAGTGGAACTTACCCAGCCATGGACAACAGTCCTGGCATGCAGAGCCTCCAGGAGCCTGGAACCTGTGGAGACCTGGAAACAAGAGCAGTTAGCCTCGCAAGTCAAAGATACTGTCAAAGCAACCACATGGTGCAAAACCTGTCACCAATGTGCCTGCCTGTCCCTCATTCTAAGTCTGTATGGCGGGGAGCTCGCTGGCAGAACTTCCCACCATGCAAACCTGTCCCTAACAACTGAGTTGTGCGAGGCAGAGTGGAAGTATTTCTAGGAGGGGGGGCTGCAATTGGGTGCCGGGGAGGAGGCTTGCCAGGCTGAGGCGTGAGGGGATTGGTGAGGCAATCACGGCACTCCCTCAGGGGTTTGCGAGCGTCCACAGTGGCGGAGGCGACTTTTGTTTTTGGTTTCAACGAGTGCCTGCAGGACACGCCGCTATTTTTGCAGGTGAATGTTGTGCCTCTCGGGGGGGCATGTCATGGGCCAAACTGCTCAGGAAGCCGCCTAAACCTGGTTGTGCCCCCAACTCCACCCCCTCCTCTGCCTGAATGCTGCGGTCCGCCTCCCTTTAGCCCACACTCAGCCGCAGCCCGCAGGCGCCACTGCCTTTGGGCAGAGCAGTGCTCGGGCGACCCCCCCATCCACGTAACTCCCCTCCACTGTGGCAGAGTCAGTCATATGTCAGCGCAAACCCTTCCTGTGCCCACGTAGCAGCTCGTCTGCTCCCAAAAGACTTTCCGCCTTCCCCTCAGATTGTGCTGTTAGAGACCCAAAAATTTATTTATTTATTTATCAATCAATCAATCAGGATTTTTTAAAGTCACCATTCACCCAAAAAATCTCGTGGTAACTTACAACATTAAAACCAATAAGGAAAAAAAGCCCAAAAAACCAAATCTCCAATATAAAACGTTAGCATTAAACTATTTAACTATAAAATATGTGCCTATCACCATACCATTAAGATAAAAAGGGAAAACATATGGTTACCCTCCAAAGACCAACCTAGACAATTCTGCCTTACATGCCCTGAAAAAGATTTCCAGGGTATCATATTTTGATAGTCAAAGCTCATTCAATTTATTATTCTATCAGTAGTCAAAACTGTCTTCATTAGATAAGTAACAGACACAGTAAGATGATCTCAAAAAATTATACCTTTGAAAATCTTATTGGTTTCTAAGAAGCTACTGGACTTCTATAGAAGAAGAAGAAGACCAGATTTATACCCCACCCTACTCTCTGAATCAGAGACCCAGAGCCGTTTACAATCTCCTATATCTTCTCCCACCACAACAGACACCCTGTGAGGTGGGTGGGGCTGAGAGGGCTCTCACAGAAGCTGCCCTTTCAAGGACAACCTCTGCCAGAGCTACGGCTGACCTAAGGTCATTCCAGCAGCTGCAAGTGGAGGAGTGGGGAATCAAACCCGGTTCACCCAGATAAGAGTCCGCATACTTAACCACTACACCAAACTGGCTACTGTAGAATAACATGACTATACTCTGAAACTAGAGGTATGATTGTCACTGATCAGTAAAACCATTATGTTTGGTTTTACAAGCATAATGGTAAGGTAAAATTAGGGTCTGGTGGCACCTTACAGATCAACAACATTTTCCATTTGCTAGAAATAATATTCTACTTTCTGGCAACTGCCTTCCACAGAGCTCCTTTTACATCTCTGTTCCTCAAGCTGTAGATTAGGGGGTTCAGCATAGGGATGACAACCCCATAGAACACCGATGCTACCTTCTCTTCATTAGTGAAAGTCTTCTTCTGAGGCCGCAAGTACAAGGCCATGGTTGTGCCATAGAAGATTCCTACCACAACCAGGTGGGATCCACAGGTTGACAAGGCCTTACTCCATCCATGGTCTGACTGAACGTGCATCACAGCCAGACCAATGCGCCCATAGGTCACCAAGATGAAAGCGAGCGGCACAAGCAGGGTGAAGATGCTAGTCATAATCATAACCAATCCATTAGCACGAGTATCTGAGCAAACCAGTTTCAACATTGCCTGGACTTCGCACTTGAAATGGTTCACCACATTGCGTCCGCACAAGCGGCCTTCCATGCCAAAGACAGGGACGATGGTCAAGAGGAAGGAGGAGACCCACAAACCAGATGCCAGCAGGATGCACACCTTCCTGCTCATGATTAGACTGTAGCGCAGGGGGCTGCATATTGCTATATAGCGATCATATGCCATAATGGCGAGCAGGAGACATTCTGCTACTGCCAAGAAGAGAGCAATACTCATCTGGGCTAAACATCGGCCTAGCAAGATAGTGGGCCTGTCTGTGAAGCAGTGTGCCAACATCTGTGGGACGGAAGTGGTGACATAGCAGACGTCAATGAAGGAAAGGTTGCTAAGGAAGAAATACATGGGCGTGTGAAGATGAGAATCGGTCACAATCAGTGTAACAATGAGTCCATTCCCACCTACAGCAACCAAGTACATGGCCAGGAAGATAAAGAACAGTGCAACTCGTACTTGGGGATGGCTAGAGAGACCCAGAAGCACAACTTCAGTCACTTCAGTTCCATTTCCCATGACTTCCATGTTGCCTTGAAAAATACAGAAAACACATAAGTTATGTTACAGTCTCTTGGTTCAGAACCTATGGCACTCATAATGCCATGATGTGGACAGACGTAAAAACAATTTTTGCAGAGAACCTCTGTTGGTTAAATTGGAATGACTTGCGTTGTGTAGGTTGCATTCGCCTGCACTGCAGCTGTCATGGGTGCTGGGGATCCTGCAGAGGAAGTTGAGCCTGCAGGAGAAACTGTGCCCCTGCCACCTGCACCAGTGCCCCTGCCTCCTGCTGGAGAAGATCCCAGCCCCCCTGCCTCGCCCTCTCGGGTGGCGCGTGTGCGTGACCGCCTCCGTCAGGACCTCAGGGATCAGAGGAGGGCGGCACGCTCACAAGCAAGACGCTCCCTGAGCCCTGAGTTTTGAGAGGATTCTGGCCCTTCTAGGAGTGAGGATGCTTGAGTTGCAACAGGATCCTGGCTGCCTCTCTGAGCCAGCAGTTAGCCCAAATGGGCAACAGCCAGCAGAGGGCTATATAGCTGTAGGCTTTGGGAGGAGGCTTTGTGGAAGTAACTAGTCATTGCCCTGACGTTCTAGCAGCCACTCTGGCTTGACTTTGGTTTCTGGACTCCCTGACTTTGGCTTGTGACTTCTGGATTCCCTGACCTTGGCTTCTGGACCTCGGACCTGTGATACTTGTACAGTGATTCAGATTTGGCGCCTTGGACCCTCCTGCTTACTGGCTACAGACCTCCGACTGCCCCTGGACTTTGCCTGACCCAGCCCCAGCCGTGACAGCAGCAAAGTTTGTAAAATCCAAATAATCTTTGACAGATGTTTGCCTATGTGCTTCAGATAGCTAATAAATTTGGTGGAACTCATTGCCCTTGAAGAACTCATTGCCCTCTTTATCCCTTGCTTTGTGCCCTCTGTCCCTTCCCTCATATCCGCCCCCCTTGCATTATTTCAGAGAGGGGTTGATCTCTCTCCTTTCTACATTGGGATGCATTTAAAAACTAACACTTGCCAAAAGCTACCAGTCACCTAGGCAAGAGTATACACCTTCATTCACACCTTCATTCACTCCATTCACTCTTCTTTCAAAGGGACTACAATCCTAGAAGCTCAGATGAAATATATACCACAAGTTAGGAATATGTAGACAGAATATGCAGAAACAGAATGGTTTCCAATTGGCCAAGGTGTCAGAGAAGGATATATTTTCTCTCTTCATCACTTAGTCTATATGCAGAACATCTAAAGAAGGTTGGATTAGATTTAGATGATGGTGTGCAAATTGGTGGAAGGAACATTAACAATTTGAAATATGTAGATGACACCACATAACTGACAGAAAACAGTGAAGACTTGAAATGACTCCCAATGAAGGTTAAAGCAGAAATTACTAAAGCAGGATTACAGCTGAATATCAAGAAGACAAAAATCATGACAACTGGGATATTATACAACTGTAAGGCTGATGATGAAGAAATTGAATTTTTAAAAAAGATTTTCTATTCCTTGGCTCCATCATCAACCAAAAGGGAGACTGAGACAAGCACATCAGAAGGAGATTGGGACTGGGAGGTATAGCTAGAAAATATTCTTAAGTGGAAGGATGCATGACCAAGATCAAGGCAATTCATGCTATAGTGTCCCTCATTACTATGAATGAACGTGGAAGTTGGATAGTGAAGAAAGCTGACAGGAAGAAATTTGATTCCTTTGAAAGGTGGTATTGCAGGACAGTTGTATGAATACCATGGACTACCCAAAAGACAATGTGGATTCTAGATCAATTCAAGCCTGAACTCTCCCTAGAAGCTAAAATGACTAAACTGAGCCGCCCTGAGCCACTTGTGGGAAGGGCGGGATACAAATAATAAATAAATAAATAAATAAATAAATAAATAAAATTGTACTTAGGGAACATTATGAAAAAGACAATAATAACTGAAAAAGAAAATAATGCTTGGAAAAGTTGAAAGTAATAAGAAAAGAGGAAGATCCAACATGAGATGGATTGACTCAATCAAAGAAGCCCCAGTCCTCATTTTGCAAGACCAGAGCAAGGCAAACAGTAAAACTTTTTAGAAGTCAATAATTTATAGGATCACCTTAAGTCAGAAGCAAGTTGAGGGCACTTGACACAGACAGGCAGTAAGATAGATAGAAGAAAGACCCAGACCCAAATCAAATCGTTGTGAAATCTGAAAGTTACTGACTTCATGTTATGACAGAGAGTCAGCAAAGAATAATCTCCTGTTCTCTACAAGAAGAACATTTTTAAAAGTCCCTCATGCCTGTTGTCACTGTAAAACAGTTCCAACCTTAATTTAAAATATCTATATCTATATATATATAGATATAGATATATATCTCCAAGCACTATTTTCTAGCATACATTCTCTATCGAGCAACTTCATTAAGTTGTAACACATAAAAATCAACACATGACTTAGGTCAATATTGCGAAGTATAACCAAAAACATTTAAAAGGTTATTATAGATAACACAGTAAAAAAACCTATCTGAAATTTGAAAGTAACAGATATAAATGTCTTGGCAGTTCTTACAGAATCTGTGAAAGAAGAAATGACCATTTCACTTGTCAACAGTCAAGGATTCCAGCAAAACCAGTCATGATTGTACTCTAGCACTTATATTGTATCTGTATGTCAAAGTTCCTGATCTCATCCTTGAGGATCACATGGTCTTTGGGAAGTCCCATGGAGACCAATTAATGAAGAAGAGTAAGGTGGGAAAGTGCATTTCTGCTTCAGCAATACATAAATAATCACAGTGTTCTCCAGAAGGCTGGATCAGAATCAACAAATTGAAATTACATTTCAGAAGTTTTTGGCCAAACATTAGGAAGAACCTGATATGGTTTCTCAGTGGAATAAGCTTCCTTGGGAGGTGGTGGGCTTTCCATCTTTGGAGGTTTTCAAGCAGAGGCTGGATGGCCATCTGAAAGCAATGCTTATTCTATGAGTATGAATTTAGACAGATAATAAGAGGAGGATAAGAAGGGAAAAGCAAATTCTTGGCTCTCGTGGCCCTTTCTTAGATGCCCAGGGTAATGCCAATCATCACTTTGTAGTCAGGAAAGGGACTATTTGAATTGGCTCAGGAATCCTGGAGGGTTTTGGGGGTTTTTTGCCTTCCTCTGGACATAGAGCAAGGGTCACTGGAGAATTAGAAAGGGAAGTAGTAGTGAATTCCCTGCATTGTGCAAGGGGTTGGACTATATGACCCTTGGGACCCCTCCCAGTTGTATGTTTCTTTGTTCCTATTTTGGTGAGCATTTGGGTAAGGACAGGTTAATAATTGAAGACATCTAATTCTGTTATCTACCACTGACCTTGGGGGCTTCTTTTGTTATTTTAAGAAGCTCCATGTTTGATATTTTATGCTCTGGTTGTGATTTGAATGCTGAGTAGTAACAAGTTAATTACTTGTTTTAACTGTAGTTTATTTTTGTTTGCCACCTCAGGCAGGATCCCAGGCATAGCAATTTCCAAACAAACAAGCAAACACACACACACACACACACACACAAAGAGGAAATTTCTTTCTTTGGAGCCTTGGCCAGAAGCTCTAAAGATTGTGGATATCCCAAGAAAATAATATGCAAGATCCAGGTTTACTTTCAAGGAGATTTTAATAAAGCATCAAACTTACAGAAATAGTAGACTTCAATCCTCTGGTCTATGAGCATACACAGAGAAGCCAGCTGGAATCATAAGAACATAAGGGAAGCCATGTTGGATCAGGCCAACGGCGCATCCAGTCCAACACTCTGTGTCACACAGTGGCAAAAAATTTTATATATACACACACACCGTGGCTAATAGCCACTGATGGACCTGTGCTCCATATTTTTATCTAAACCCCTCTTGAAGGTGGCTATACTTGTGGCCGCCACCACCTCCTGTGGCAGTGAATTCCACATGTTAATCACCCTTTGGGTGAAGAAGTACTTCCTTTTATCCGTTTTAACTGTCTGCTCAGCAATTTCATCGAATGCCCACGAGTTCTTGTATTGTGCAAAAGAGAAAAGTACCTCTTTCTCTACTTTCTCCATCCCATGCATTATCTTGTAAACCTCTATCATGTCACCCCGCAGTCGACGTTTCTCCAAGCTAAAGAGTCCCAAGCGTTTCAACCTTTCTTCATAGGGTAAGTGCTCAAGCCCTTTAATCATTCTAGTTGCCCTTTTCTGGACTTTCTCCAATGCTATAATATCCTTTTTGAGGTGCGGCGACCAGAACTGCACACAGTACTCCAAATGAGACTGCACCATCGATTTATACAGGGGCATTATGATACTGGCTGATTTGTTTTCAAGTCCCTTCCTAATAATTCCCAGCATGGCGTTGGCCTTTCTTATTGCAAACGCACACTGTCTTGACATTTTCAGTGAGTTATCTACCATGACCCCAAGATCTCTCTCTTGGTCAGTCTCTGCCAGTTCACACCCCATCAACTTGTATTTGTAGCTGGGATTCTTGGCCCCAATGTGCATTACTTTGCACTTGGCCACATTGAACCGCATCTGCCACGTTGACGCCCATTCACCCAGCCTCAACAGATCCCTTTGGAGTTCCTCACAATCCTCTCTGGTTCTCACCACCCTGAACAATTTAGTGTCATCCGCAAACTTGGCCACTTCACTGCTCACTCCCAACTCTAAATCATTTATGAACAAGTTAAAGAGCATGGGACCCAGTACCGAGCCCTGCGGCACCCCACTGCTTACCGTCCTCCACTGCGAAGACTGCCCATTTATACTCACTCTCTGCTTCCTATTACTCAGCCAGTTTTTGATCCACAAGGAGGACCTGTCCTTTTACTCCATGACTCTCAAACTTTCTAAGGAGCCTTTGATGAGGAACTTTATCAAAAGCTTTCTGAAAGTCAAGGTAAACAACATCTATCGGGTCTCCTTTGTCCACATGTTTGTTCACCCCCTCAAAGAAATGTAACAGGTTAGTGAGGCAAGATCTTCCCTTGCAGAACCCATGCTGAGTCTTCCTCAATAACCCGTGTTCATCAATGTGCCTACTTATTCTGTCCTTGATAATGGTTTCTACCAACTTTCCCGGTATTGAAGTCAGACTGACTGGCCTGTAATTTCCCGGATCTCCTCTGGAACCTTTTTTAAAGATGGGGGTGACATTTGCTACCTTCCAGTCCTCAGGAACGGAGGCAGATTTCAATGAAAGATTACAGATTTTTGTTAGAAGATCCACAAGTTCAACTTTGAGTTCTTTCAGAACTCTAGGATGTATGCCATCCGGACCCGGTGACTTATTAGTTTTTAATTTGTCTATCAGTTGTAGGACCTCCTCTTTTGTCACCTCAATCTGACTCAGGTCTTTCAACACCCCTTCCAAAATTAGTGGTTCTGGGGCGGGCAAAAAGTTCTCATCTTCCACAGTGAAGACGGAGGCAAAAAATTCATTTAGCTTCTCAGCCATTTCCCTATCCTCCTTCAGTAATCCTTTTACCCCATGGTCATCCAAGGGCCCCACTGCCTCCCTGGCTGGTTTCCTACTTCTAATATTTTTGAAGAAATTTTTATTGTTGGTCTTTGTTTTTTGCAATATGCTCCTTATAGTCCCTTTTTGCCTGCCTGATCACAGTCTTGCATTTGATTTGCCACAGCCTGTGTTCCCTTTTACTAATCTCACTTGGACTGGTTTTCCACCGCTTAAAGGAGTCCTTCTTACCTTTTACAGCTTCCATTACTTTGTTTGTTAACCATGCAAGCCTTTTCTTATGCCTGTTTGTGCCTTTCCTAACTTGTGGTATGTATTTTATCTGAGCTTCTAGGATTATAGTTTTAAATAGTGTCCAAGCTTCCCCAAGGGTTTTGACCGTATGTACCTTTCCTTTCAGTTTCCTCCTCACATGCCTCCTCATCTCAGTGTATTTACCCCTTTTAAAGTTAAACGTGGTTGTGGCGGTCTTTTGGGGCAACTCCCTATTTATACAAACGGTGAAATCAATAACATTATGGTCACTGCTCCCAAGTGGCGCAATCACTTTTACATCTCTCACCAAGTCTTGGGCATTACTTAGCACCAAATTCAGGATCGCCCCACCCCTGGTAGGTTCTGAGACCATCAGCTCCATAGCACAGTCATTGAGAGCATCAAGAAACTCAATCTCTTTCTTTCGACCAGAACACATATTGACCCAATCAATCTGTGGGTAGTTAAAATCACCTATTACGACACAGTTTTTACATTTAGCAGCTATCTTTAAGCCTTCCATCATATTATAATCGACCTCTCTCTTTTGATTTGGTGGGCGATAACAAACTCCCATAGTTAAATTTCCTTTTGGGCCCTCTATTTCAACCCAAAGCATTTCTAAAAGTGAATCTAATTCTCTGACCTCAGTCTTACTGGACCATATATCCTCTCTGACATACAGAGCCACCCCACCTCCAACCCTTCCCTCCCTATCCTTCCGATATAGCTTATATCCAGGAATCACCGTGTCCCACTGATTCTCCTCATTCCACCAAGTTTCTGAAATTCTCACAATGTCTATGTTTTCTCTCAACACTAAACATTCCAATTCACCAGTTTTACTTCTAACACTTCTAGCATTTGCATACAAACATCTATAATTTCCCAGGCAAGCTAGGCCCGCCACCTTCCTCCTGCCGCCACGAGACTCTGGCAGACAGTCCATACTGTTTGTCTCCTTCACAGTGGACAACTCTGGTCCGTTACCTGGTAGAAAAATAGCAGCCAACCCTTCATCTCTTTGAGACGAGTCCTCCCGAACCAGAGACATTTCATCTCCTGTCAGCTTTCCCCCAAGATTTAGTTTAAAAACTGCTCTGCCACCTTTTTAATTTTAAGCGCCAGCAGCCTGGTTCCATCCGGGGACAAGTGGAGACCGTCTCTTTTGTACAGCTCCCGCTTGTTCCAGAAAGCATCCCAGTGTCATGGGTGCTGGGGACCCTTCAGAGGAAGTTGAGTCTGATGAGGAAACTGTGCCCCTGCCACCTGCACCAGTGCCCCTGCCTCCTGCTGGAGAAGATCCCAGCCCCCCTGCCTCGCCCTCTCGGGTGGCTCGTGTGCGTGACCGCCTCCGGCAGGACCTCAGGGATCGGAGGAGGGCGGCACGCTCACAAGCAAGACGCTCCCTGAGCCCTGAGTTCTGAGAGGATTCTGGCCCTTCTAAGAGCAAGGATGCTTGAGTGGTAACAGGATCCTGGCTGCCTCCCTGAGCCAGCAATTAGCCCAAACGGGCAACAGCCAGCAGAGGGCTATATAGCTGTGGGCTTTGGGAGGAAGCTTTGTGGAAGCAACTAGTCATCTCCCTGACATTCTAGCATCCACTCCGGCTTGACTTTGGTTCCTGACTCCCTGACTTTGGCTTTGGACTTCTGGACTCCCTGACCTCGGCTTCTGGACCTCAGACCTGCGATACTTCTACAGTGATTCGGATTTGGCGCCTCGGACCCTCCTGCTTACTGGCTACAGACCTCGGACTGCCTCTGGACTTTGCCTGACCCGGCCCCAGCCGTGACACCCAGTGCCTAACAAACTTAAACCCTTCCTCCTTACACCATCATCTCATCCACACATTGAGACTTCTAATTTGTGCCTGTCTCTCCTGCCCTGCACATGGAACAGGTAGCACTTCTGAGAAGGCTACCTTGGAGGCCTTGGCCTTAAGTCTCCCGCCTAGCAGCCTAAATTTTTTCCTCCAGGACCTCACAACTGCATTTCCCTACATCGTTGGTGCCAACATGCACCACAACCACAGGCTCCTCCCCAGCACTGTCTATCAGCCTATCTACTACACGCGTAATGTCCGCTACCTTCGCACCAGGCAGGCAAGTCACCATACGGTCAGTACGCGGTTTCGCCACCCAGCTGTCTACTTGCCTAAGGATCGAATCACCAACTACCAAAATCCCCCCTCTCCCCCTGCTCAGGGATGGTTCCTTGGCGCGAAAGGATTCCCGCTCACCAACCGAAGAAGAGGTCCCTTCAGAGGGCCATTCCCCTTATCCTCAGCACGGTGCCCTGTTCCCTCTCGACCCTCACGCTCTCTGGCAGCAACGGGGCTACTACGTTCAGAGCGGGGCTCATCTAATACGCCCCCGAGAGTCTTCCCCAAGTGCCTAACTGACCGTCTCTGCTTCTCCAGGGCAGTCACCTCGGCCTCAAGGGTACGAACTCGTTCCCTGAGGACCAGGAGCTCCTTGAATCGAGCACACACCCAAGACTTCTGTCCTTTGGGCAGATAGTCATACATGTGACACTCAGTGCAAAACACTGGAAAGCCCCCAACCCCCTGCTGGCATTCTATCATAAATATATGCTGTTTGTTTAAGTGGCTCCCCTTCTGTAGGGTCAACTTACCTTACCTTAACTTACCTTATTGGGAACTTACCTTATTGAGAGAACAAGGAAATCAGGGATCTGGGTTCCTGGTCCTTAGAGAGCCCCTAGGCGAAGAGCCACAGGCCAAGAGCCCTTTGGCAAGGCGCAGCTTAAAATGCAAAGAGGGTGGAGCAGAGGCCCTCCTCAGCAATTAGCAGCAATCACTCTCAGGGCGTTTTCGCACTCACCTTCAGCCGGCGCGACCCCCCTCTTCACCGCGCAGGATCTGTGCGGATTTCGCACTAAACGCCGCAGAGCAGCCTTTTGCGCCGGAAACTCCCGGCGCAAAAGCCACTCAAACAGAAACTGCCAAAAAGCAGTTTCCGTTTGAGCGGCTTTTGCGCCGGGAGTTTCCGGCACAAAAGGCTGCTCCGCGGCGTTTAGTGCGAAATCCGCGCGGATCCTGCGCGGTGAAGAGGGGGGTCACGCCGGCTGAAGGTGAGTGCGAAAACGCCCTCAATCTCTTTCACCCTTAGCCCAGTCAAGCAAACAAAGAGCAGTTCCCCAGCTATCACAACTCAGAATTTTAGGCAGCCCCACAAACCTCAGAATAAAGTCCTTCAAAACTCAAAAATTCTCAGCAATTTCTCCAGCTGTCTCAGCTATCAGAGCTGCTCTGCTCCTCTCAGACCTCCTCTCAGACCTCATAACTAAAACTAAACATCTTTTGCTTAATGGTTGGCTACAAGTCATAACTTGTTTTAGTTATGGAATCATAACTAAAACTAAACATCTTTTGCTTAATTGTTGGCTACAAGTTAAAGCTACATTCTTGCACCTGATACTCCGTTTCAAAGGAAAACAAATCAGCTTTCTAAATAAGAACTTGAGAAATGAGTGATAACATTCTCTTGGGAGGAACCTGACAGTTATGTCCATGACAGTCTTTGTATTGAGTCTCTTGCTCGCCAAAACTTGCTGGTGAATGATGCAGTGGTAAGAAAGGAAATCTGGAAAATCATCATGCTGGCTAGAGAGGCCTATGAAACCATTAACCTCACCTGTCATTGCTCTTGCTCCATCCATAGTGATGGAAACAAGTTTATGCAATGGAAGATTACATTATGTCACAAAAGAATGGAAAGAGCTGAATACTTCCAGACCGGTAGTTCTTCTTTAACACTGGAGTCTATGCAGAGCCTTATAATGACACTCCAGATTGCCCTTTTTGGGCAAGGATACAGTGGCGTTACAAAGTAGACAACAACACTTGTCTTTCACCATGATGAAGAAGAAGTCCATTTCCCATTCATCATGAAAGTTTTGCTCTTCTTTGGAATACTCTTTGGAATCTTCGTTATACTGGGGTGGCTAGGGTGCTAAGTTAACACTGGCTGAATCTGGTCCAAAACTGCCCCTAGGTTCTGACCAAAATTCTCAACTTATAAACCATTTCATGTGAACAGTAGATCCGGGTTTTCTTCGGGAAACTGCAGTGGGGGGATTCCCAAGAAAATCCTGGATATATTCAGGAATTATTGGTAGATCCAAAAACAGCAGCAGGCGCAGATCAGTATCACTTTGTGCTGGCTCCTTCTGCAGCTTGGTTTAAACTGAACCGCAAGAGAAGTCAACCCAGGATCTGTGGGATCTGAGAGAAAAATCTGCTTCAGGTCAAGATAAGGTCATACCTTTACTGTATGGGGTTTTTGAAGAACAAGGTGTCAGGTACAAGTCTCTGCCAGGGACCTGTCTTAAAGTTGTGGATTAAACTAACCCAGCAATCTCCCACAGTGGTATTATCATTGCTTATGAGACCCCAATTATCCATTACATCCTTTTATATATTCAACTGCACTAACACGTGTAATCACAATGTTATCAATGGAGAGCCAGTTTGGTGAAGTGGTTAAGTGTGCGGACTCTTATCTGGGAGAACCGGGTTTGATTCCCCACTCCTCCACATGCACCTGCTGGAATGGCCTTGGGTCAGCCATAGCCCTGGCAGAGGTTGTCCTTGAAAGGGCAGCTGCTGTGAGAGCCCTCTCCAGCCCCACCCACCTCACAGGGTGTTTGTTGTGGGGGAGGAGGGTAAAGGAGATTGTGAGCCGCTCTGAGACTCTTCGGAGTGGAGGGCGGGATATAAATCCAATATCTTCTTCTTCTTCTATCATGTTCTAACCTACATATATATTCCATGTATTTCTTCATTGACAATTTCTTTAGAATGTATAAGACATGTTTACCTAATATTAGTGGGAAAGAAAATCATGGCAAAGTGAAAGGCACTGTGAGAATCTTGAGCCTAATCTCAACTCTCTGGCAACGGCGATAGGTACCAACGGAAGATGTCTACCAACTGGAATGCGTCTCTGATAGAGACTAGCATTGAGTCCTGAAAAATGTTTCAAAGACTTCTGGGCGGGAGATTTAGGTGGGAGAGATGATGGACTGTTAACCTATAATCCATATCTACTTGTAAATTTTGTTTTAAGTTGGTCTGGCAAGGCAATAGCCTTCCACACACATGCTACAAGTGTTTGCGATAAGTTTCTTAATTAAAACTTCTTTTACATCTACTTGAGAAGCCTTGTCATAGATTCTGGTCACATCCTTGTGAAAGGAGCTTTCTGGAGAGTGTTTAGAAGTAAAATGTTGGAATAAAGATGAGCACCATACACTTAACTTCTTTTAGTAACTGTTGTTATACACAGAATCCCATTTTAATGCTCAAACTTGTGCAATTTGTCCACTGTGATGACCGACACGTCATGTGCTGTGGGAAACTCCTGCCAGTGCTGATTTCTTGCTGCACAGAAACATGGAAAAATATTTATCACTTGCTGAGATTCCAGCTGTTTCCTACACGTGATTGACTTTCATAATGGAAATTAATGTGGTTTAAAGTACCTGCTGTAATGTATTATACATAATGCATAGGGTATGGTGCCAATGACAATGTTAGCAAAGTCAAGCTAACCTAAAAATTAGATATTGTCATATGGTGTACAGAATGTGAAAGATTAAAAACAAGTCTCTGTAGATCAGGCATAGATCAGGCATAGAGCATCAACATGAACTTTACATAAGCTGTAATCATTTAACAAAGAGCCCTGTGGCACATAGTGGTAAAGCTGCAGTACTCTGTTCATGACCTGAGTTTGATCCTGGTGGAAGCTGGGTTCAGGGAGCCAGCTAGAGGTTGACTCACCCTTCCATCCTTCCGAGGTTGGTCAAATAAGTACCCAGCTTGCAGGGGGGAAAGTGTAGATGACTGGGGAAGGCAATGGCAAACCACCCCGTAAAAAAGTCTGCCGTGAAAATGTTGTGAAACCAACGTCACCCCAGAGTTGGAAATGACTCTGCACAGGGGACTACCTTTACCTTTAAGAGCCCCATGGTAAAGCTGCAGTACTGCAGTCTGAGCTCCCTGCTCATGACCTGAGTTTGATCCCAGAGGGTTTGTGAAAGCAATGTCACCCCAGAGTCGAAAATGGCTGGTGCTTGCACAAGGGACTACCTTTTTTACCTTTTGTTTAGATTAAGTTCTAACTGCTACAGTTCCTCTAGAGTTAAGATATGCTACTGTGTCTAAGAATAGAATGGCTCCTATTTGAGACTGACAGACATATAAATCCATATAAAATTAATTTTATCCTTATTGGAATAAATCATAAAAATGTTGTCTGTGAATCCCCTATATATTGTCATATTCTAAAGAATAGATCAACAGTGTTGTTAAGAATGCTGATGCTTAACCAAATTTGAAATGCTGGGAGCACGCATGGAAGAGGAAGACATATATAGTGGTGGGGTGGTGGGGGGTGGGCTCCCTCTGGGAATCCTACCCCCCCAGGGAAAGTGCATGCGCAATACATAGCCTCTCCTCTCCCGGTGTAGTGAACGCCGCGTGGTCACTGTCTGGCTATGCCTGGCAGATGGTCACTGCAATGGCCTCTCCTGCATTACTGCATCCGTAGCAACACCTTCTCGCTGGTCCCCCCCGTTTTCACAGAGTTTGCTACGTCATGGTGCGACCGAATTGTCCGGCTGTATAACCGGATGGGCAGGCTGGGCCCACCAACTTCGTCAGCCTAAGAGAAGGAAAACTCTAACATCAAACCCGGGCAGATAGAGCTCGTTAATGTAACACCTACCACCTGGAGGACTCGCTGCCGGCGTCCCGGCTTACTGGGCCATGGCAGATGACCCCCAGGTGAAAGGGTGGAGCCAGTACCGCGCACACTGCGCTTCACCTAAAAAATTCCTCTGCGCAGGCCTGAAGGGCATATCCACACACACAACCCACAACGCATCAAGTCCTGCAGCGATGGGCAAGGGGCGAAACGGCAGGTGGAAGGTGCCACTGGAAGCCGCAGTCCCGATCCTGCATGTAGGCGGTTCAGGATATTGGTCGCCTGATGCTAACCCGGAGACGAAAGCATCTTTCGGCAGCACCCTGAACGACCAAGCAGCCTTATCTAGGGACAGCACTGCTTGCTCCACACGGAGAGGGTCCTAGAAAAGGTGGCCTAAACAAAACTCGTCTCCCCCACCCCAGTTGGCTAGCCGCGGTCAACGGGCATCCTTACTTGCGGTCGAAAAATAACAACAAAGAAAAGGCATGCACCTGCCTCACAAAGTGTGCAAAGACTAAAGCTTGCGTGTTGGAACATCAGAACCATGCTTGACACAGTAGGCAGTGGTCGCCCTGAACGACGCTCTGCTCTAGTTGCCCACGAACTTCTCAGGTTGAATATCGACATAGCAGCTCTCAGTGAGGTCCGTTTCCCTGAGGAAGGTAGTCTTCAAGAACACGGTGCTGGCTATACCCTCTACTGGTCGGGTAAGTCAAAGGCCGAGAGCCGCCTTTCTGGCGTTGGCTTCATGGTCAGGAACTCCATTGCCTCCAAACTCGAAAACCTGCCAACAGGTCACTCAGATCGCATCATGTCCATGCGCCTCCCACTTCAAAACAAGCAGCATGCAACACTCTTCAGTGTGTATGCCCCAACCCTTCAAGCAGATCCTGCAGAAAAGAACAAGTTCTATGCTGATCTACGCAACCTCATACGGAAGACCCCTACAGAGGACAAGGTGATCATCCTTGGCGACTTCAATGCCAGAGTAGGTAAAGACTCGGAAGCCTGGAAAGGAGTACTTGGCAAACACGGCATTGGCAACTGCAATGACAACGGGCGCCTCCTGCTAGAATTCTGCATGGAGCACCAGCTCACCATCACCAACACTATCTTCCAGCAGAAGAACAGTCTGAAGACAACCTGGATGCACCCACGGTCCAAGCATTGGCACCTTATCGACTACATTCTGGTGCGCCAGAGAGACCTTCGAGATGTCTTACACACCCGAGTAATGCCCAGCGCAGAATGTCATACGGATCATCGTCTTGTACGCTGCAATCTCCGTCTTCACTTTAAACCCACACCCAGGAGAGGAGGTATCCCTCGGAGGAAGTTTCAGGTTGGCAGCCTCCAGTCAGCCGAAGTTAAAGCTGCCTTCCAGGCAAAACTCCAGTCAAGAATTGAGGACCTCAGTTGCCCCACAGACCCTTCTCCAGAAGCACTCTGGGAACACCTAAAAACTACCGTCCTGCAGATCTCTGAAGAAGTCCTCGGGTTCTCCACAAGGAAGAACAAGGACTGGTTTGATGAGAACAATCAAGAGATCCAAGAATTACTGGCAAAAAAGAGATCTGCCTACCAAGCACATCTTGCTCAGCCCTCCTGTCCTGGGAAAAAAGCAACCTTTCGCGCTGCATGTAGCAACCTCCAGCACAAGCTTCGAGACATTCAGAACGAGTGGTGGACCAAGCTTGCCGAGAGAACCCAGCTGTGTGCAGACACTGGTGATTTAAGAGGGTTCTACGAAGCCCTGAAGGCAGTATATGGTCCATCATATCAGGCTCAGAGCCCCTTGCATAGTGCAGACGGCCAAGTGCTCCTCACAGACAAGGCATCCATACTGAACCGGTGGTCGGAGTATTTTCAGGTTCTCTTCAGTGCCAACCGCGTAGTTCAAGATTCAGCAATCCACCTCACCCCACTTCAACCGGTGAAAACAGAGTTGGATGAGATCCCCACCCTAGAAGAGACTGTTAAAGCCATCAAGCAACTGAAAAGTGGCAAGGCAGCAGGAGTTGATGGAATTCCACCAGAGATCTGGAAGCATGGGGGCACAGTACTACATAGCTCACTTCACAAAGTACTTGTCACCTGCTGGGAACAAGGCAAATTACCACAGGACTTTCGCGATGCAATCATCATCACCCTATACAAGAACAAAGGGGAAAAGTCAGACTGCTCCAACTACCGGGGGATAACCCTGCTCTCCATCGCAGGCAAAATCCTTGCCAGAATACTCCTGAACAGACTGGTGCCCACCATTGCAGAAGAACTCCTCCCAGAGAGCCAGTGCGGCTTCAGAGCTAACAGGAGCACCACCGACATGGTATTTGTTCTCAGGCAGCTCCAAGAGAAATGCAGGGAACAGAACAAGGGTCTGTATGTGACTTTTGTCGACCTTACCAAAGCTTTCGATACCGTTAGCA
Organism: Heteronotia binoei; assembly: GCF_032191835.1. Classification (NCBI taxonomy): domain Eukaryota; kingdom Metazoa; phylum Chordata; class Lepidosauria; order Squamata; family Gekkonidae; genus Heteronotia; species Heteronotia binoei. The sequence goes on along the minus strand of NC_083235.1, from coordinate 17,969,631 downwards.
GGAAAGGCCTGTGGCAAATCTTGGAACGTTTAGGATGTCCCCCAAGGTTCCTCAGCATGATCATCCAGCTACACGAAGACCAGCGAGGCCAAGTCAGACACTGCAACGACCTCTCGGAGCCCTTCCCAATAGGCACAGGTGTAAAGCAAGGCTGCGTTCTCGCGCCAACTCTCTTTACGATCTTCTTTAGCATGATGCTTCAAAGAGCCGCAGTAGATCTAGATGAGGACGATGGTGTCTACATCCGCTATCGCACCGATGGCAGCCTGTTCAACCTGAGGCGACTAAAGGCACACTCCAAGACAATGGAAAAACTCATCCGAGAGCTACTGTTTGCTGATGATGCTGCACTCGTCTCCCACTTGGTATCAGCTCTGCAGCATATGACTTCCTGCTTTGCAGAGGCTGCCAAGCTATTCGGCCTAGAAGTTAGTCTGAAGAAGACAGAAGTTCTCCACCAGCCTGCACCCCAGGAAGATTATCACCCTCCCTGCATCACTGTGGGTGAATCAGTTCTGAAGACAGTCCAGCAGTTCAGCTACCTGGGGTGCATCATCTCCTCAGATGCCAAGATCGACAAGGAGATTGACAACAGGCTGGCAAAGGCAAACCGTGCATTTGGCCGACTGCACAAAAGAGTGTGGAGCAACAAGCATCTGAAAAAAGGCACAAAGATCAATGTTTACAAAGCGGTTGTGATGACAACCCTCATCTATGGCTCCGAATCGTGGGTTTTATACCGTCATCACCTGCGACTCCTTGAGCGCTTTCATCAGCGCTGCCTTCGCACCATCCTCAACATCCACTGGAGTGACTTTGTGACCAACACTGAAGTCCTCAAGCGGGCAGAGGTTACCAGCATCGAGGCACTGCTGTTGAAGACGCAGCTGCGCTGGGCGGGGCATATTTCTAGGATGGAAAACCACCGCCTTCCCAAGATTGCCCTGTATGGCGAACTCTCCACCGGCCATCGAAATAGAGGGGCACCAAAGAAGAGGTACAAGGACTCCTTGAAGAAATCCCTTAGCACCTGTCACATCAACCATCACCAGTGGTCTGACCTAGCCTCAGATCGCAAAGCATGGAGGCACACCATCCACCAGGCTGTCTCTTCCTTTGAGAACACACGCATAGCTGGTCTTGAGGACAAAAGGAGATTGAGGAAGAATCGCACTGCTACAGGACCAACCCTAAATCAGACTTTTCCCTGCAGCCGCTGTGGCCGGACCTGCCTGTCCCACATTGGTCTTGTCAGCCACCAGCGAGCCTGCAGCAAACGTGGACTATTGCACCCTTCTTAAATCTTCGTTCGCGAAGCCAAGCCGAGAGATATAGTGGAAGTTCTGTGGAAGTTCATGGCAGCTCTTCAGATCATGAACATGGCTTCATGAACTACAGATCGGCCAAAATTCATAATGAATGCTAGTTCAGAAGCTAATTTGTGCCCATACCTATATATTGATAATGACCCAGGACACTGAAATGGAACACAGTGAAAACTGTGATGTTTACCCAACTATTCCTTACATCTACGTTCCCCATAGCATTCTTAAAGTTTAAATAAGATGAAAGAGTAATTAGTCTTTGAGCCGAAAGTATTCATTTGAAGTGATTTCCTAGGAGTTCTACTTAAGTCTTCTGCGTACTATTCCAAGAGGACCTCTAATACCACAGAAACCAGCAGAGCTGTTCTTTTCACAAGAATGAAGAGCAGATCTCTTCATATGCCCCAGCTAAGCCATTGTTCCCAGAACTTCTTTGAAAAGGAACATCAGCTTTTTGCCATCTTCTTCACTCTACTCCTTGGAAGCTACAAGCATTCTTGGAGAGTTGATCAGTTTCACTTGCCATCCCACCAAACACAAAACTTCTGGACCTCTCTCTTCTAAGTCATCTGTCCAAGGCTGAAACTGTTAGTGAAAAAATGACCTCAGCAAACAACTTTGAACTGGGCTGTGTACTCATAGAAAAGGACTAAATTTAGTTAAATTATCTGGCCTTGAAGAGGAAGGCTAGGCTGCTAGTGTCAAAGGTTTTCTTACAGTTTTTTTGCTGTAGCATAGAATGAAGGATACGTATTGAAGACTTCCCGCCTATGGTCTGGACCTCACAAGTAAGTAAAACCCCATTACTGACCGAAGTAATATGTGGGTAAATGCTGTTCATCCTCAGAGCCAAACAACTGGGTATTTCCTTTGGTGCTCTTGAGTTCGGACGCAAACTTCCAGTGGAGAACTAGAGGACATTTGTTTGGCCAAATATGTGCCAGACTCTGCATTTTTGGTTTTTGAGACTTCACTTGCAGCAAGCAATCCCATCCAGCTGTCTTCTTCGTCTTTCACAGCACTACTTTAAACCTGGCTTGGAACAGGGGCTTTCTTCTTCTGCTTCCCATCAAAGGCTAGATGTATAACTGGGACTGATCAGTTGGATGACTGGTGAGGCTGTAGCTAGCTATGGAGTCCAGATTTGCTGCTCAAAGCCTAAGGATATGTGGCCAAACACCACAGATAGCAAATAACAAATAGAAGTTATTGTGCTTGGCTGAATTTAGGGTGATGGTGAATAGTATATGCAGGTTAATGAAGCTTGTCACCTCTTGGTGACGATTTCTTGTGAGCCGCTACTCTCCTGAGCTGCTGAGCTTTGAGCAAGTGTGAGTTTGCCAAGGCTTGATGATTTTATGGCGCAGATCCGTAAATAAATAAAACCACCATTGAGTTAATGAATAAAGCCACAAAGTTTTGACTTTGAATCTTTATTCCTGGGTTCTGGGCTGCTGAACCTAGTTCTGTACAAAACCACATTTAACCAATTTGTCAACAAGAATATTATGTGGAACCTTACCAGTAAAGCTTTTGATAAGGTTCCATGTAATATTCTAGTTGAAAAATTTGTAAAATGTGTTTTGAATCCTGTTACTGTTAGGTGGATCTGTAACTGGCTGACAGATCGCACCAAAAGAGTGCTTGTGAATGGAGAGGAGTGACAAGCGGAGTGCCTCAAGGATCTGTTCCGAGGCCTGTTTTGTTCAACATCTTTATAACTGATTTGGATGAAGGAATAGAGGGAACGATTATTAAATTTGCAGATGGTACTAAATTGGGAGGTAGTGAATTTTATGACTTAAATGTATTTCAGATTGATTTTGTATCTTTTTATATGCTTATGATTTATTTATTTATATTTTATTTTATATATTTCTATTTGTATCCTGCCCTCCTTGCAAACAAGCTCAATTATGATCAATTGGTTTGTGAGCATCAATAATTGATGATGATCAATTACCTTTAAAAAACCATGAAATTAGATGGACTGAAGTCTCATTAACTTAATTTTGTTTACACTGCACTGGGTTCAGAAAGACAAATATCCCGGGTCCAGAATTCAAAAAAACATTTCAACGTTTTCCAGTTCCAGTTTCCAATTTATTACTGTCAATTCACCAGCAATAACAATATGCAAAATCTTATAGTCACAGACCATAATTTCTGACTACATAAAAGCATTCTCATATTCCACCAATGTTAATCCTTAAAAATGGCATTATTAACCATCTGTTAAAAACTTCCACTTATTTATGGCTAAGAAACAATATTTTGCTACTGCCTGAGTTACAGACTTCTTAGTATCTTCCAATAAGTATTTCAGTAGCACGACATCTGCAAATTTCAGATAATTATTTAGAGGTTTACATTTCAAGAGTAATGGCAATATTAACTGATGTCTCTCTCTGGAATAGAGCTCGCAATGTAAAAAAATGTGAGTGGCAGCTTCAACTTCCTTTTCTGAGCATATGCAGCATCTTTGGTGGATAGGTCAGCAAAGAAATCTTCCTTGCAATATCTTAGAAGGGAGGGCATCAAAATGTGCCCTGGAAAAGGCCCATCTACACTTTTCATATGTGATGTTAGATAAATATGGGGCTGCAGCAAATCCAGACCAAGATTTTTAACCTCCTATACATGCTGGGTAAGAGTGATTCATCACTTTGAACCTCAATGTCAGTCAAGCGTTGGTGAACCAAAGATTTGGCTTCACATAAAACCTTGCCTGGGCTACTTCTAAACAAGTCATTTATTCTTTCCTACAGAAGTGACAAGGCAGAGGATGCGACATGGGAGCTCCAAATGACACAGTGGTGACTGAATTCATATTGATTGGATTTTCTGAACACCCCCAAGCACAGGCTGTGTTCTTTTGCTTCCTCTTGCTGGTATACATCATAAGCTTTCTTGGGAATAGCTCCATCGTCATATTGATTATTGTAGACTCTCATCTTCATTCTCCCATGTATTTCTTTCTTTGCATCCTCTCCTCAGTGGATCTCATCCTCTCCAACAATGCAATTCCTGAAATCCTGGTCAACTGCTTCTTTTACAGGCCCACAGTCTCCTTCCGTAGGTGCTTGGTTCAGATGTATGTCGGTCTATTACTCGTTGTAATAGAATGTCTTCTTCTGGCTGTCATGGCATATGACCGCTTTGCAGCAATATGTCGGCCACTCCACTATATGCAAATCATGAGCTGGAGATTTTGTACTGGTTTAGTGTCTTTATGTGTGGTCCTTGCATCACTAAATACCTTGATCAATATACTGTTGCAGCCAACCAAGTTCTGTGGACAAAACATCATTAAACATTTTGCATGTGAACTACAAACATTCCTTAAACTGGCCTGCTCTGACATATTCATAACTGAACTCTATATGCAACTTAGCAGCTTCTTTATCCTAATACCCCCCTTTGGCTTCATTGTTCTGACATACGGGCGCATAGGCTTAGCAGTCCTGCGCATTCGCTCAACACATGGACGGAAGAAAGCCTTCTCCACCTGTAGTTCGCACATTACGGTGGTCAGTATCTTTTACGGTACAATCATGATCATGTACTTGAAACCTCAAGAAAAATCTGCTTCGGATCAAGATAAGATCATATCTTTAATGTACGGGGTTTTGACTCCCTTGCTCAACCCCCTGATCTACAGCTTGAGGAACAAGGAGGTGAAGGGAGCTTTCTGGAGGTTGTTTGGAAGGGAAAAGTCTGACTAAAGGCAAGCACCACACACTCTACTTCTTCTTATGGTAACCTTTATTATACACAGGACCCCATTTTAATGCTGAAATCTGTGTAAGTCATCAACTGTGATGGCCAACAAGTCTCTGTTTTGCCATGTTCAGAGGGAAACAACTGCTAGTGATGATTTCTTGCTTCCAAGAAACATGGTCATAAATTTGTCCCTTGAGATTACAAGCAACTTCTGTAATGGAAATTAATCTGGTTTGATTTAGCGGATATATTATATTGGACAAAATGAGTGGGGAATGACAATTATGACATCAGGTGTTAGGACAAAATTGGTGTAAACATGTCAACTAATATTGCCTTAGCAAGAAAGGAGGACAAGAAGCTTTGGCTATGTAAGGACACTGCACCTAGTAAATCACCTGGTGGCCACAAATGAAAAAGGACATTTCTGTATTTGTGGGATCATGCCCTATTTGTATCATGGCTAAGTGGAGGGGGGGAAAACCACCGGGATTACTTCAACCCACCCCCACAGCTGCCAGACCATGGTCAGTAGTCTCTATGGGCTTCATAGTGGAGCTCCCGGCTTCACAGAGGAAAACAGTGATCTTGGTGGTGGTGGACACTTTTTCAAAGCAAGCCCACTTCATCCCTTGCAAACAGCTCCCCACTGCTAAAAAGCTAGCTTACTTGTATTTCCAGCATGTGGTTAAACTACACTCATTCTCTGACAACGTAATTAGTGACCGCGGGCCGCAGTTCGTTGCCAACTTCTGGTGGGAGTTTTGCAAAATGGCGGGCATAGAGCAGGGACTAAGTTCCGCCTACCACCCCCAGACGGACGGACAGACGGAAAGTGTAAACGGCCTTCTCGAACAGTATTTAAGGTGCTATGTAAACTACAAACAGTCTAATTGGGTGGAGCTACTCCCGTTTGCAGAATATGGGTACAATAACAGCGTGCACAGCTCCACCAAAGCCTCACCATTTCAAATCGTGAATGGCTACGAAGGAAAGCCGTTCCCCTTGCTACTGGGTTCCGAGGGAACAGCGCCACCTACCTCCTGCCAGCAATGGTGGGAAAGTGTAAAAAAGGGCTGGAAAGCCATCCAGGAAAATTTAGAGATGCCTAAGAAGGATTACAAAGCTTACTTTGACAAGAAGCACTCCCCAGAGTGGGACTTTAAAGTGGGGGAGAGTGTGTTCCTGACGACAAAGAACTTACCATTACCACAGACTTGTAAAAAATTGGCATACAAATTCCTGGGACCATTCAAAATAAAACGAGTAATCAACAAAGTGACAGTAGAATTGGAGCTTCCTAAAATGTTTAGTAAAATTCACCGTTTTCCACTGCAGTCTTCTTCAAAAGGACCCTGGAGTTATGTCTTGGCACCCCCGCCCTCCAGAGCCCACTCCTATTCAAGTGAAGGGTCAGAGTCACCATGAGGTGCAGGAGGTGCTGCACTCAAAAGTGCAAAGGGGGGTATTGTACTACCTGGTCCGCTGGAAATACTTCCCTCCAAGCTGCAACGAGTGGGTGAAGTCATTAGACCTGCGGGCCCCCTCTTTACTAAAGAAATTTTACCTACTGCACCCAGACAAATTCCGAGCAAGAGCTTAGGGGGGGCAGTATGTCAGACACTGGAAAGCTTTACTGTTATGATATGATGCTGTACTGTTATGATATGATGCTATGCTCAAACTGCTGTGAGCTGCTTGACCTAACTGACTCCATTTTCTAACATTTGCTACTAACCTCAAAATAGAAACCTTCCATATCAAAGTAGAAATGAAGCTGTTACTAACCCCGCTGTGAGTTCCTGTCCTTAATACCAACAAAGGCAACAATCCTTTGAAGATAAAATGCCTCAGGGGCAGCTAGGAGCTGTTCCTGTGAGAAAGGGAACCACAATGAGATAAGAAAGACCTAACGTGTTAAATGTATCACCATATTGTGGGAATGTAGTCTTGTTTAGAAAAGCCTTTGATGTACTCCTAGTTAAAGTATCTATGCTCTAAGGGACGGGCATCAGTTCCAATGTATCCATGCTCAGAACCTTTGGTCTATCAAATAAAGTCTTAACATTGTAACTAACGGAAGCCTGCTTACTTTGAAGTTCCACTGTCTGACAATACCTATATATTCATAATGACCCAGGACACTGAAATGGAACACAGTGAATACTGTGATGTTTACCCAACTATTCTATTCAGGGGTGCCTGCATCTCCTGGAGTGGGATTACCGCTAAATTGGGTGTGGCCAGGTGGGCAGGGTATACCTTGGGTGTGTCCAGCTACAGGGCAGATGAATTTGGCATGTCCTGTTATGGGGGCACCTTCTCCGTATGGGATGTTGCCTTTTGCAGCCTTGCCCTTTGGGGAAGTTGCTTTGCAGCTGGGGGATCATCTGCTACCAGCCACCAGGGAGAAGATTTTAAAAGGGTAATATAATTGGCTTCCTGGGTTCTGTATTTATGCCGGGGTGATCGCCAGGGCACAGCCGTGGCGGACGGCGTCCTTGTTCCAGTACCTGGATATTATCTATAAAGGCTATACTGCCTTTAGTGGACCAGCCTGGCTGCAATATGACCAGGAATTTCGGATGAGGACTGCCCTGTATCCGTCTCTTCAATGGGATCGGATCCATCAGCAGCTTTGGCTGCAGGTGATGTCCCCGGCTAGGCCTAATCTGGGGGAGCGCTCAGTTAGCGGTCACTTAGTAAATAGGTTGTCCACCTCTGCTTCTGCTTCATCAAATTCTCCCCGCGGTACAGTGGGGCATGTGGTTCAACCCCGCTTGCTCTGTTGGGAATTCGGAGCCCTTGGCGTATGTAATAGGAAAGCGTGCCATGTGTACGGGAGCCCACTCCTTCAATGACTGTCCTAAAGCCCGGGGGCGTAGGAATGCTAAGAAGCCTGGAGAGAGCGAAGCTAGCTTTCCGGCCAAGAAAGGGGCCCAGCCCGATAACGGTGGGACCTCTTGAGCGGTGGCTGGCAAGGTATCCTTGGAGGGCTGACAGTTTGTACTTGTTAGAGGGTTTTAAATTTGGTTTTAGGATCCCTTTTCAGGGGTCTCAAGTTCAGTTTATGTCTGGAAACCTTAAGTCAGTTCAAGGTTTGGAACAGGTCGTTAGGGACAAAATTGCTAAGGAGCTGGCTGAGCGGAGGATTTTGGGCCCCTTTTTACATCCTCCAATGAGTACTCTTAGAGTATCTCCTTTGGGTGTGGTGCCTAAAAAGACGCCTGGTGAATTTCGTTTGATTCACCATTTGTCTTTTTCCAGGGGCGGGTCTGTGAATGATGGAATTCCAGAGCACTTATGCTCTGTCAGGTACACCAGTTTTGACCAGGCTATTGCCGTGGTTAGGCGTTGTGGGCTGGGGGCAGAATTGGCAAAATGCGATATTAAGTCGGTGTTTCGCCTTCTGCCTGTTCACCCCGATGATTTTGAGCTTTTAGGCTTTTCTTTTGAGGGCCAATTTAACATGGATAGAGCATTGCCAATGGGCTGCTCTGTGTCATGTTCCGCTTTTGAACGTTTCAGCACATTTTTGGAATGGGCTGTGCGGGAGAAAGTGGGTTTGCAGGAGGTTGTTCATTATTTGGATGACTACTGTTTGTGGGTCCCCAGGGAACGGGGTGTTGTGGGCAGCTGCTGGCTGGTTTCACCAAGCTGGCAGCTGAGTTTGGGGTTCCCTTAGCTCCTGAGAAGACTGAAGGTCCGGCCCAGAGGCTGAGCTTTTTGGGGATAGAGATCGATATTTTAGCACAATTGTCTAGGGTGCCGCCTCAGAAGATAGAGGAGTTGAGGGCTAGGATTTGTACCTTCCTTCTTAAGAAGAAGGTTACTCTGCTGGAATTGCAGCAGTTAGTAGGGCACCTCAACTTTGCCTGCAAAGTTGTCGCTCCTGGAAGGGCTTTTCTTAGAAGACTGTGTGATGCTATGGCAGGGCTGCGCCTGCCTCAGCATAGAACTAGGGTTACCTGCAGCATGAGGGATGATTTGAGGGTTTGGCAGGAATTTTTGGAGTCTTTTAATGGAGTCTCCTTTTGGAGAGAGGATATGAGGCTCGAGGCTGAGCTCCAAGTCATGTCTGATGCTGCTGGTTCCTTGGGTTTTGGTGTTTATTTCCGTGGACATTGGTGCGTGGATAGCTGGCCCGATTCCTGGGCAAGGGTAGGGGTGAACCGGGATCTCACGTTTCTCAAGTTCTTTCCCATCTTAGTTGCGGTTTGGCTGTGGGGGAAGGATATGGCCAATCACATCGTTCATTTTTGGTGTGATAATATGGCAGTGGTCGACATCATTAATTCCCTCTCATCCAAATCTGGGCAGGTTATGAGACTGGTGAGGGCCTTCACTCTGCGTTGTTTGCGGCTTAATATTCTGTTTTTAGCGAAACATGTTCCTGGGGTAAGTAATGGGGTGGCTGATGCTCTATCTCATAAACAGATGGAGAGATTTCATCAGCTGGCCCAAGAGGCAGACGGAGTGCCGGTGCCAATGCCCCAGGAGCTATGGCTGATTGGAGAGCCGAGGCCTGCAGAGGTCTAGCCATTGCGCCAAGCACGCAGAAGTCTTATGAACGGGCTGTGCGGCAGTTTGAAGACTTTAGGGCTGAGGTAGGGTACCGCAGGGTGTGGCCCCTTCCGGTGGAGGAATTGCTCCATTACTGTGTTTCGCTAAGAGGTAAGGGGTTGGCAGTGCGATCCATTAGGGGGCGCCTGTCGGCGTTGGCTTTTGCCAGCAAGGCACTGGGTTATAGGGAAGACACAGCGGACTTTTGTCTGCGAAAGATGTTGGAGGGGTGGTCTAGAGAGGCCGGTCCCAGGGTTGATATGCGGAGTCCTGTGTCTCCTTCGATTTGACGTACGTGGTGTGTCCTTCGCCTTTTGAAGCATGTTTGTTCCACGCCGTGTCCTTGTTAGCCTTTTTTGGGGCTCTTAGGGTGAGTGAGCTGGTGGCTCAGTCTAGAAACGATGTTTCTGGCAGGGCGCTGCGTGTTGGGGATTTGCAGCTGTTTGGGGGTAAGGCAGTTGTTACTGTCTGTCGTTCTAAGATGGATCAGTTACAGCGGGGTACTGTGCTCGAACTCGGTAGTTGTTCTGAGCTTGAGCTGTGTCCAGTTGCTGCGCTGGCTGCTTACTTGGCTGTCAGGGGGCCCAGGGATGGGTTTCTATTTATGCACCTGGATGGTAACCCGTTGACGAGACACCAGTTTTGGGCGGTGATGGCCCGGGCTTTGGGTGAGCTGGGGTTGTCAGGGGTGCAGTTTGGGACCCACTCCTTTAGGATTGGGGCGGCCTCTACAGCGGCAGCCATGGGGTATACGGCTACTTCTATTCAGAGGCTGGGTTGGTGCCGTTCATCGGCCTACAAGGCCTATGTGCGTCTTTTTATTGGGCCGTGAGTAACTTTGGTGGTGGGAACGTTATTGATTCTGTTTGTGTTTAACTGTTTTTTCTCTTTAGATGCGGCTGTTCCTGGCCAGAGGAGCCGGAGCCGAGTTCTCATCTGCGGCCATAGTCATGTGTTTTGGGCCGCTCTTCAGGCACAGAGAACTGTGGTCGGCTCTCAGCTGGGACTCAGCCAGCATGCCGTTATCGAATGGCAGGGGTGCAGGGGCCTTCAGTGGCTGGGCTTGCTGCCATTATTGCTTGAGAATAGAGCGGGTCCTCCTCCTCAGATCTTAATTGTTCACCTGGGAGGTAATGATCTGGGGCTGTTGAAGGGCAAGGCCTTAGTGTGGCAAGCCCGTGATGACTTCCAGCACAGTCGGGAGCGATGCCCGGGGACCATCTTAGTGTGGTCAGCCATGCTGCCCAGCCTGGTGTGGTGTTGTGCTTTGGACCCTGCAGCTATAGAAAGGGATAGGTATAAGGCCAACAAGGAAATTAAAAAGCTGCTTGAAAGGGGTTTGGGACACTATTTGCCCCATTCGGATATTTTGGTAAAATGTCCTGGCCTCTACAGAGAGGATGGGGTCCATCTCTTGGAAAAGGGTAATAAGCTTTTCCTGAGAGATTTGCAGCAAGGGTTGCGGGTGGCTTTGGGCCTCCTGGTGGGTGCTAAGCCCTAAGTAGAGACTTGGCCTTAGTAGTGGCAGGTTTGGGGGGTTTAGGACACTGCGGCTAGGGGAGGACTGCGAAGCATCCCCCTTTTGGGGAATTTGGGGTCTGGCATGATCAACCTTGGGTTTGGAGACCCGGGTTTGGAGAATACAGACTGTCCAGGAGGCTCGGCTAGAGGGTGCCTTTCCAGCGAGACATGAATCTGGGTTTGGGCCCTCTGGTGGGGGTTTCCCTGCTGGGCCTTCCTGGAGGGAGCTGAGTTGCTCAGCTCCGGCCGGGGGCCTGTGTCTCTCGCCCTTTAATGTCAGGGGAGCGGTCAGGGTGACCCCTAGCCCTGGTCAGGCCGCTGGTGGGGTGTCCTTGCTGTTTATTCTGTTAAGTTAATAAAGTGGTCCAATTTTATTGCAATGTACTGTGTCAGACTCTTTATTCTGACCTTAGGGGGCAAAAACACATTGAAAACTGTGATGTTTACCCAACTATTCCTTACATCTACATTCCCCATAGCATTCGTAAAGTTTAAATAAGATGAAAGAGTAATTAGTCTTTGAGTCGAAAGTATTCATTTGAAGTGATTTCCTAGGAGTTCTACTTAAGACTTCTGCGTACTATTCCAAGAGGACCTCTAATACCACAGAAACCAGCAGAGCTGTTCTTTTCACAAGAATGAAGAACTGATCTCTTCATATGCCCCAGCTAAGCCATTGTTCCCAGAACTTCTTTGAAAAGGAACATCAGCTTTTTGCCATCTTCTTCACTCTACTCCTTGGAAGCTACAAGCATTCTTGGAGAGTTGATCAGTTTCACTTGCCATCCCACCAAACACAAAATTTCTGGACCTCTCTCTTCTAAGTCATCTGTCCTAGGCTGAAACTGTTAGTGAAGAAATGACCTTAGCAAACAACTTTGAACTGGGGAGTGTACTCATAGAAAAGGATTAAATTTAGTTAAATTATCTGGCCTTGAAGAGGAAGGCTAGGCTGCTAGTGTCAAAGGTTTTTTTACAGTCTTTTTGCTGTAGCATAGAATGGATACATATTGAAGACTTCCCGCCTATGGTCTGGACCTCACAAGTAAGTAAAACCCCATTACTGACAGAAGTAATATGTGGGTAAATTCTGTTCATCCTCAGAGCCAAACAACTGGGTATTTGCTTTGGTGCTCTTGAGTTCGGACGCAGACTTCCAATGGAGAACTAGAGGACATTTGTTTGGCCAAATATGTGCCAGACTCTGAATTTTTTTTTTTTATTTTTTTTTGAGACTTCACTTGCAGCAAGCAATCCCATCCAGCTGTCTTCTTCGTCTTTCACAGCACTACTTTAAACCTGGCTTGGAACAGCAGCTTTCTTCTTCTGCTAGATGTATAACTGGGACTGATCAGTTGGATGACTGGTGAGGCTGCAGCTAGCTATGGAGTCCAGATTTGCTGCTCAAAGCCTAAGGATATGTGGCCAAACACCACAGGTAGCAAATAACAAATAGAAGTTATTGTGCTTGGCTGAATTTAGGGTGATGGTGAATAGTATATGCAGGTTAATGAAGCTTGTCACCTCTTGGTGACGATTTCTTGTGAGCCGCTACTCTCCTGAGCTGCTGAGCTTTGAGCAAGTGTGAGTTTGCCAAGGCTTGATGATTTTATGGCACAGATCCGTAAATAAATAAAACCACCATTGAGTTAATGAATAAAGCCACAAAGTTTTGACTTTGAATCTTTATTCCTGGGTTCTGGGCCGCTGAACCTAGTTCTGTACAAAACCACATTTAACCAATTTGTCAAAAAGAATATTATGTGGAACCTTACCAGTAAAGCTTTTGATAAGGTTCCATGTAATATTCTTGTTGACAAATTTGTAACATTTGTTACTGTTAGGTGGATCTGTAACTGGCTGACAGATCGCACCCAAAGAGTGCGTGTGAATGGAGAGGAGTGACAAGCGGAGTGCCTCAAGGGTCTGTTCTGAGGCCTGTTTTGTTCAACATCTTTATAACTGATTTGGATGAAGGAATAGAGGGAACGATTATTAAATTTGCAGATGGTACTAAATTGGGAGGTAGTGAATTTTATGACTTAAATGTATTTCAGATTGATTTTGTATCTTTTTATATGCTTATGATTGATTGATTTATATTTTATTTTATATATTTCTATTTGTATCCTGCCCTCCTTGCAAACAAGCTCAATTATGATCAATTGGTCTGTGAGCATCAATAATTGATGATGATCAATTACCTTTAAAAAACCATGAAATTAGATGGACTGAAGTCTCATTAACTTAATTTTGTTTACACTGCACTGGGTTCAGAAAGACAAATATCCCGGGGATCAGAATTCAAAAAAACATTTCAACATTTTCCAGTTCCAGTTTCCAATTATTACTGTCAATTGACCAGCAATAACAATATGCAAAATCTCATAGTCACAGACCATAATTTCTGACTACATTCTCATATTCCACAAATGTTAAACCTTAAAAATGAGATTATTAACCATCTGTTAAAAACTTCCATTTATATATGGCTAAGAAACAACATTTTGCTACTGCCTGAGTTACAGACTTCTCAGTATCCTCCAATAAGTATTTCAGTAGCACGACATCTGCAAATTTCGGAGGGCATCAAAATGTGCCCTGGAAAAGGCCCATCTACACTTTTCATATGTGATATTAGATAAATATGGGGCTGCAGCAAATCCAGACCAAGATTTTTAACCTCCTATACATGCTAGGTAAGAGTGATTCATCACTTTGAACCTCAATGTCAGTCAAGCGTTGGTGAACCAAAGATTTGGCTTCACATAAAACCTTGCCTGGGCTACTTCTAAACAAGTCATTTATTCTTTCCTACAGAAGTGACAAGGCAGAGGATGCGACATGGGAGCTCCAAATGACACAGTGGTGACTGAATTCATCTTGATTGGGTTGTCTGAACACCCCCAAGCACAGGCTGTGCTCTTTTGCTTCCTCTTGCTGGTATACCTCATAAGCTTTCTTGGGAATAGCTTCATCATCATATTGATTATTGTAGACTCTCATCTTCATTCTCCCATGTATTTCTTTCTTTGCATCCTCTCCTCAGTGGATCTCATCCTCTCCAACAATGTAATTCCTGAAATCCTGGTCAACTGCTTCTTTTACAGGCCCACAATCTCCTTCTATAGGTGCTTGGTTCAGATGTATGTCGGTCTATTACTCGTTGTAATAGAATGTCTTCTTCTGGCTGTCATGGCATATGACCGCTTTGCAGCAATATGTCGGCCACTCCACTATATGCAAATCATGAGCTGGAGATTTTGTACTGGTTTAGTGTCTTTATGTGTGGTCCTTGCATCACTAAATACCTTGATGAACATTTTGTTGCAACCAACTGACTTCTGTGGGCAAAATGTTATTAACCATTTTGGATGTGAGCTACAATCGTTCCTCAAACTGGCCTGCTCTGGCACACACGCTCCAGAGCTCTATATGCAAGTTAGCAGCATCTTTGACCTAATACCCCCCTTTGGCTTCATTGTTCTGACATACGGGCGCATAGTCTTAGCGGTCCTGCGCATTCGCTCAACACATGGACGGAAGAAAGCCTTCTCCACCTGTAGTTCGCACATTACGGTGGTCAGTATCTTTTACGGTACAATCATGATCATGTACTTGAAACCTCAAGAAAAATCTGCTTCGGATCAAGATAAGATCATATCTTTAATGTACGTGGTTTTTACTCCCTTGCTCAACCCCCTGATCTACAGCTTGAGGAACAAGGAGGTGAAGGGAGCTTTCTGGAGGTTGTTTGGAAGGAAAACGTCTGAATAAAGGCAAGCACCACACACTCTACTTCTTCTTATGGTAACCTTTATCATACACAGGACCCCATTTTAATGCTGAAATCTGTGTAAGTCATCAACTGTGATGGCCAACAAGTCTCTGTTTTGCCATGTTCAGTGGGAAACAACTGCGAGTGATGATTTCTTGCTTCCTAGAAACATGGTCATAAATTTGTCCCTTGAGATTACAAGCGACTTCTGTAATGGAAATTAATCTGGTTTGATTTAGCCTATATATTATATTGGACAAAATGAGTGGGGAATGATACTTATGAAATCAGGTGTTAGGACAAAATTGGTGTAAACATGTCAACTAATATTGCCTTAGCAAGAAAGTAGGACAAGAATTGGATTCTTTCTGCCTCTAGGTTCTAAACCAGATTCTCAGATGATAAACAATTCCATGTGAACAGCAGATCTGAATTTTCTTGGGAAAACTGGGGGTGGGGGGGAATCCCAAAAAAACCTTGGATATATTCAGGAATTACTGTTAGATCCAAAAACAGCAAAAGGCAGGAACAGATTAGCATCACCCGGTGCTGGCTTTTTTTTTTTTGCAGCTGGGTTTAAACTGAACTTCAAGAGATGAGCAGCTGGTGTGGCAAGAGCTGAGGGCCCTGTGCTGCCTCAGCTTGGGTTGGCATCTCTCAAAGCTTATTTTAAAAGAAGCTGCAAAAGAATTCAGCCCAGGATCAGACAGAGTAACTGTAGCGGAGAGCTCCACACTGCCTGGGCTGGGGCTGGCTACTCTTGCAGCTCGGTTTAAACTGAACTGCAAGAGAAGTCAGCCCAGGATCAGCGGGATCGAGGAGAAAAATCTGCTTCAGGTCAAGATAAGGTCATATCTTTAATGTACGGGGTTTTGACTCCCATGCTCAACCCCCTGATCTACAGCTTGAGGAACAAGGTGGCAGGTACAAGTTTCTGACAGGGATCTGTCTTAAGGTTGTGGATTAAGACTAACCCAGCAATTTCCCCCAGATAAGGGCTTTCTTTGTAGCTGAATTCCTGAAGTCCTGGTTAGGCTACACACCCCTGAGGTAGCCAATCCTCCTGGAGCTTACAGTAGGTCCTGTACAAAGAGCCCTGTAAGCTCTTGGAGGATTGGCTACATCACGGGGTGTGTGGTCTATTATGCAAAGGAATTCCTGCTACAAAAAAAGCCCTGGTATTATCGTTGCTTATGAGACCCCAATTATCCATAACATCCTCTGATAGATCCAACTACACTAACACATGTAATTACAATGCTATCACATACTAATGTACATATATATTCCATGTATTTCTTCATTAACACTTTCTTTAGAATGGATAAGACATGTTAACCTATGAAGCAATATTTCATAGAATCATAGAGTTGGAAGGGACATCTAAGGTCATCTAGTTCAACCCCTTTGCACAATGCAGGAAACTCACAAGCACCTCTCCCTAAATTCACAGGATCTTCATTGCTGTCAGATGGCCATCTAGCCTCTGTTTAAAAACCTCAATGGAAGGAGAGCCCACCACCTCCCGAGGAAGCCTGTTCCACTGAGGACTCTCTAACGGTCAGGAAGTTCTTCCTAATGTTGAGCCAGAAACTCTTTTGATTTAATTTCAACCCATTGGTTCTGGTCCTACCCTCTGGGGCCACAGAAAACAATTCCACACCATCTTCTATATGGCAGCCCTTCAAGTACTTGAAGATGGTGATCATATCACCTCTCAGCCACCTCTTCTCCAGGCTAAACATCCCCAGCTCCTTTAACCTTTCCTCATAGGACTTGGTCTCCAGACCCCTCACCATCTTTGTCGCCCTCCTCCTTGTGTGAAAGGAAACCATAGTGAAGGGAAAGGTTCTGTGGGAAGCTTCAGCTTTATTTCAACTCCCTGACAATGGAGATAGGAACCAGTGGAAGATGTCTACCAACCGGAATGTGACTGTGACAGATAGTAGCATTGAGTCCTGAGAAATGTTTCAAAGACTTTCAGGTGGGAGATATAGGTGGGAGAGGTGATGGACTGTTAACCTGTAATCTATATCAGGGGTGGCCAACGGTAGCTCTCCAGATGTTTTTTGCCTACAACTCCCATCAGCCCCAGCCAGCATGGCCAATGTCTAGGGATGATGGGAGTTGTAAGCAAAAAACATCTGGAGAGCTATCGTTGGCCACCCCTGATCTATATCTACTTATAAATTTTGTTTTAAGTTAGTCTGGCAAGGCAGTAGCCTTGTAGACACATGCTACAAGTGTTTGCTATAAGTTTCTTCATTAAAGCTTCTTTTAAATCTACTTGAGAAGTCTTGTCATAGATTCTGGCCAAAACCTTACATAAGAAAGTGAAGGGAGCTTTCTGAAGAGTGTTTGGAAGTAAAATATCCGAATAAAGATAAGCACTATACACTTCACTTCTTTTTTTAGTAACTGTTGTAGTACACAGAGTCCCATTCTAATGCTAAAACTTGTGTAATTTGTCCACTGTCATGCGCTATGGGAAACTCCTGCCAGTGCTGATTTGTTGCTGCACAGAAACATGGACAAATATTTATCACTTTTTGAGATTCCAGCTATTTCCTACGAATAATTGATTTTCATAATGGAAATTAATGTGGTTTAAAGTAGCTGCTGTATATAAGGGATTTATGGACAATCATCTTGGCAATTATAGAGGTGAGGATAAAATATAAAAATCACACAAATCTGAGATTAAGTGGGGTGTTTGAGGTCTATTGAGAAAACGCTGGACCAAAAGAGCTTCCACTATTTTGTTAATAATTCTTGATCTGTATTCCAATATTCTGGTCCTAAGGTCTTGAGTAGTCATATCTATATTTAAATAACTGCAAGATCATTTTATAAGATATATATTATTTTTGTTTTACAGTTTGATTGAATTGATTGAATTTTATACACTTATCCTCTGTGGGGTGTTGAAATTCCTTAAATTCTAAATCAAATTTACATATTTTAAATATGAACATGCCCCACACCTGAAGTGTCTAAGTGTAATAGTCTGATTTCTGTTAATATTCAAGCTATCAGACTGATCTACAATGTTTCTGATGTTCCTTGCTTTTTTAAAATCCACTGTAGGGGTGTTTTGAAAGCCTGGTATATCCAGAATAATATGCCAGTGTTTAAAGATTATGCATTCAATACAATCACCCAAGGGAGAGTATTTTAATGTCTGTACAACAGAGTTCTTCCTTACATGCTCCTTGTCCTGTAATTAATTGCTTCTATCTGCTTGATTGGTTCCCTCTATAATGTCTTAAGGATACCCATGTAAGCTAAACTGTTTCTCCATTTTGACACACTCCATAAAAAAGAAAAACAAACTTTACTGTCCTAAGAATTTATCTTTATTCTGAGGAACTAACAGGCAGGCCCATAGCCACAGGGGGGCCTGTGGGGGCACTGATCCTCTGACTTCTATAATAATATATAATAATAATTTTTTATTTCTATCCCGCCCTCCCCGCCGGAGCAGGCTCAGGGCGGCTCACAACAGAAAACACACATTACATCAGTTATAATTATAAAACACGGTTAAAACAATTACAAAGTATTAAAATTCACATAACAGTATGGCGTTATAACAGGTTTCAATAATTTCAGAGTAAAAACATTTCAAGAATAAAAGCATTTCTAGCAGCATATCTAGTTTTGTCACAGTTTTTCCGCTAATTTTTCGCTAGCTGAAGGCCATCTTGAAAAGGTGGGTCTTACAGGCCCTACGGAATCCCTCTAAACATCGTATGGCCCTCACCTCCTCAGGGAGTTGGTTCCACAGTAGTGGAGCAGTAATAGAGAAGGCCCAGTCCCTGGTGGCTTTCAGTCTGGCCTCCCTTGGCCCAGGGATATTCAGCTGGTTTTTCCCAGATGACCTCAGTGCCCTCTGGGGCTCATATGGGGAGAGACGGTCCCTTAGGTAGGTAGGTCCTCGGCCATATAGGGTGCAGGTGCACTGCAGTAGCAAGTGCACTGCAGTAGCAGTAGCAGGTGCACTGCAGTAGCAAGAGCAGCAGGCAGAGAGGAGGGAAGCAGAGGAAGCTGTATGGAATGGGGCAGGAAGGAGAGGAAGGATGAATCTGCTGGCTGCAAAGCAACGAGGGGTGGGGAGGAAGGTGAAAGGAACCCTCCCTTGCTTGCACACAAGGTGCAGTCCCTTCTTGACTCCAAAGTTTTAGGGTTGGCTGCCTCAACTTGGCCACATTCAGAGCCTCCAGCATTTGTCCCTACCCCAGAGAGATTTTGAGAAGCAGCAAGAAATGCAGTGGATGGGAAAGGGTGCCCACTGACTTTTAAAAAAGCATTTGCTTTGGTGTTCTTGAGTTCTGACCTAGACTTCCAGTGTAAAACTAGAGAACATTTCTTTGGCCAAATATGTGCCAGACTCTGAATTATTTTTTTTGTTTTTGAGACTTCTCTTGCAGCAAGCAATCTCACTCAGCTGTCATCTTCATCTTTCACAGCATTACTTTAAAACTGGCTTGGAACAGGAGCCTTTTTCTTCTGCTTCCCACTAAGGGCTAAATGTATAACTGGGACTGATCAGTTGGATGACTGGTGAGGCTGTAGCTAGCTATGGAAGGAACAGTCCAGATTTGCTGTTCAAAGTCTAAGGCTGTATGGCCAAACACCATGGACACCAAATAATGAAGAGAAGTTATTGTGCTTGACTGAATTCAGGGCGGTGGTGAGGGAATGGTATATGCAGGTTAATGAAGCTTGTCATCTCTTGGTGAAGATTTCCTGTGAGCCACTACTCTTCTGCTGAGCTTTGAGCAAGTGTGAGTTTGCCGATATGCTGTAAACCCAATGGATTGCACATAGGTTACCTGCAGCGAAAAGGGAAAGGGCTTGTTGATTTTATGGTGCAGTTCAGTAAATAAATAAAACCATCATTTTGTTAATGAATAAAGCCACAAAGTCTTGACTTTGAGTCTTTGTTCCTGGGTTCTGGGCTGCTGAACCTAGTTCTGTACCAAACCACATTTAACCATCTTGTTGACAAGAATATTATGTGGAACATTATCGGTAAGGCTTTGCCCACCCACTCCTTGCATGAAACACGACACAAATTATGGGTTAAACTCGGAATTTTATTTAAACATAAGCTGATCTGCAACACATTAAAGCACGGGTTGTATTGTGCTTGCAGAGGGCAAACCCACCCCAGCTCAGAGCCAGGTCCGGGATACTTTTAGACCTTACTCATCATAGTCGGCACAATAGTGCATAGAGGGGAGGAAGTACACATTGCAGTCCATGTCTACTAAGCCATAAGGCTGATAATATGCTCCCCCAACCCCAAAGAGGCCCCAAATTGAGACACCCTGACTGAAAAGTTCATAGGTACCCAGTTTGAGGACCCCTCCTATTGCTGATATCTTGGGATGCTTGCCAACTCAAAATCCCTTCAACCTGTGCTTTTTCCACCTTCCCAGTTAGGGCGTAACCAGCTTTGCCAGGCCTATTTATCCCTCACCCCTTCTGACCTATGCGGAGCAGGTGAAAAAAGGCCTCTCTCCCTGTCAATCTTAGTGAGGCCTCAAAAATTCCTGCCCCCAAAACTGGCGACTAGCTGATCCCACATGGTCTAAAAAGAGGGTGGGTGGGGAGCTCGCGCTGGGCCAAACTGATATATCCATATCCCAGTAGAGTAAAAAAAAAAAAAAGTCCATTGGTCAACCAATAACTTCTTTTTTTCTTTAATTTTAAAATTTATCAACAATGCAAAACATCAGATTAAAATAACAAAAGCTCAATATACAACTTATTATCTTGAATTACATCATCCAAAGTTAGATATTCTGCCACTGGATGCCACAATGCAACAAATTTTTCCTGTTGTTTTATATAGTGGGCATCGAAAGTATGTCAACCAATAACTTCCATATTCAATGGAATCAAAGTGCTTTGTGCCGTAGAAAAACTTGTCCTTGTCGCGTAATGCTTCAAACGTTTTTACATCCATTGAAGAATTGCAGATTTATACCCCGCCCTTCTCTCTGAATCAGAGCAGCTTACAATCTCCTATATCTTCTCCCCCCACAACCGACACCCTGTGAGGTGGGAGGGGCTGAGAGGGCTCTCACAGCAGCTGCCCATTCAAGGACAACTCCTACAAGAGCTATGGCTGACCCAAGGCCATTCCAGCAGCTGCAAATGGAGGAGTGGAGAATCAAACCCGGTTCTCCCAGATAAGAGTCCACGCGCTTAACCACTACACCAAATCATCTCTTGAGACATAACCGTACAAATTGAGACATAACCGTACAAATTATCCATTGATCTTTGTGCTTGTAAGAATTTTGAATGGCTGTTTAGAAGATATGCAGAAAAATGGACATACAGGACAAGACACTATTCCAGTTTCGAGGGAGTTTGTAAGGGAGGTGGAGTCACACGCTGATGGACTCCATTGGATGGAATGGGAGTGTCCTTGGATTTGTCTACTGTCCACCCTATGAGAATTTGCATGGTCATGTCTCAATGGATGTAAAAACGTTTGAAGCATTATACTACAAGGAGTTTTTCTATGGCACAAAGTACTTTGATTTCATTGAACATTGAAGTTATTGGTTGACCCACAGACTTATTTTTTCATCCTACTGGAATATGAACTTCCCTATTATGGAATGGATATGTATTGTAAAAATGTGAATGAAATTAGATGTTTGATTGTATTTATATGGCAAGATAGTAACAAGTATTTTATAGTTATCTGCTCATGGTTCTTTGTTTTCTTTGACAGTCCTCTCCATGATTCTCTCTCTCTCTCTCTCTCTTTTTTTACTCCAAGCAGGGCTTGCCCATCCTGCCCATGTGGTGATAGTGTGAGTCAATGAACCTGGGAGAGTGGGGGACAAAGTCACATATTTGAGTCTAAGATGATGCCTCCCACCGCCCGAAGTGGTGCTGCTGTCATGACCATCCCCGCTGCTACTTTTAATGCTAGTCAAATCCGCTAACTTCCCCTCCAGCCTTCCTGTCCCTTGGAAGTGTTACCTATTGCTTGGATGGAATAGGAGTGTCCTTGTATCTGTCTACTGTCCACCTTATGAGAATTTGTATGGTCATGTCGCAACGGATGTAAAAATGTTTGAAGCATTATACTACAAGGAGTTTTTCTATGGCACAAAGTACTTTGATTTCATTGAACATTGAAGTTATTGGTTGACTCATGGACTTATTTTTTCACCCTACTGGAATATGGACCTTCCTATTATGGAATGGATATGTATTGTAAAAATGTGACTGAAATTAGACGTTTGATTGTATTTATATGGCCAAGATAGTTACAAGTATTTTATAGTTATCTGCTCATGGTTCTTTGTTTTCTTTAACTGTCCTCTCCATGATTCTCTCTCTCTTTTTTTTACTCCAAGCAGGGCATGTGCATCCTGCTCATGTGATCACAGCTTGAGTCAATGAACCTGGGAGAGTGGGGGACAAAGCCACGTGCTTGAGTCTAAGATGATGCCTCCCACCGCCCAAAGTGGTTTTGCTGCCAGACTCTTCGCAGCAGTATGGCAGACCAAATTAGGCGGACTCTGGGCCACCTCTTCACGATGGCACGAAGATCCGCCACTGCCTGCAAGGAAAGGGCCTTCCCCTTCATCAGCCCCAAGTCATTCCCACCAAGATGGATGACAAGTATGTGAGGCGGAGGAATAGCCTTTCCCAAAAACGACGGTGGCAGGAGCCCTGGCCACCTTAGCCCCCAGCGCCCCTGCCATTCAACAACAGCCCACTCACTCAGCACCAACTGGGAACCGACTGGAGATCTCCTGGCATAATGGGCAGCCCAGAACACCATACCCACAGATGAGGATCTGCAGTCTCTCCTGACGAGACACAGCACCTGGAAGGAGAAAATAGTCAAACACAACTGAACTTCAACTGGACACAACACTAACAAACATGCCCCTAGCCCCATCAGGGAAACACCAGTGGACACACATAGGTTCGGTAAGCTGCCGAATGCCAATGGCCCACCCTTTGGATGGCCGGTACCAGGATAGCCCATTGCTGCAGCTGTTGACGCAGCACCAATTCAAAAAAAGTGGGTACCAAATTTAAACCTCCCCAACCCCAACTTGTCTAGTGCTCGCGTTGTAACAGCCCAAAACTGATACTTAGTAAGCGGGGACCCATCCTTATGGCAGAATAGCAGCCCTTGGGCATTCCCCCTGACTGCCACATACTGCTGCAAAGCTTGCACAGGACATAAACCGACCTCCTCACAGCGTCCAAGTGTAACCGTGGTGTCCTTGCACCCTTGGTCAGTTTTGGACTGCCTCAGTTGCAGCACCCACATGTTCATCCTCAAATTTGACATTGCTACTTTGCAATGCCCAATCCGATTGGTCATTTTGTGACAGCCACACCAGCTCACAGACCCTTAAGGTCCCCAAAAATGCCATCAGTGCTGCTCCGTGGAACAGTGCAATTTCGTAATCCGAACTACACACCTCGGGCCAAATGCGGCCCAGCCCCCTAAGCATGGAAGGGGATATGGGTTGCTGGGCATCCGCCTGCAGCCAGCGTTCCCGAGACCAACCTTCAAGCATCTTTTTCAATCTGAAATCCCCAACAGCTGCAGGAAACCCCTGCACCTTACTAATAAAAGCTAAGGCTGCCAACTGTCCCCGAATAAATTTAATACTTAACCCCCTACCCCTCTGGTGCATGCAAAATTGCATCAGGTGGGGGACTGGGATGGTCCAGTTATCCCCCAATTCCACTGTATTTCTAAATACCCTAAACTGTAGAGCTGCTCGCTCATACACTTTCCATGTATTCGTGGCCAATGCTAACAGAATTGCCCTACTGGCTTCAGCCTGCCAAGCTGCCTCAGGTCCTAGGGCATCCGCACCGGCCATGGATTGGCCTCCGGGGCCAACTGGCGAAAGTGCTCCATCTGTCGGCAAGACAGAGTGTCTGCCACCCCGTTACAAACTCTAGGAACATGCTTTGCTAAAAACAACATGTTTAATTGAAGGCAGCGAAACGTAAAAGCCCTAACCAGGTTCATTTACTGGTATCGACCTGGAGGACAAGGAGTTGATGACATGAACCACTGCCAAGTTGTCATACCAAAAGTGCACCACTTGGTTGGCCAGCTGGTCCCCCCAGATCCATACTGCCATGACAATGGGGAAAAACTCCAGAAAAGTTAAGTTTCTGCAAAGGCCACTAGCCTGCCAATCCATAAGCCACTGCTCAGTGCACCAGTGCCCCCGAAACAAGACCCCAAAACCTAAAGAACCCGCGGCATCCAAGGATATCTGGTCGGCTTCGACTCTCATATCCTCCCTCCAAAAAGAACACCCCATTAAACGATTCCAAGAATTTTTCCCAAACCTCCAAATCCCCGCGCATGCTAGCCATTATTCGCACCCTATGATGGGGTAAGCGCAGGGACCCCATGGCATCACAAAGGTGCCTAAGGAATGCCCTGCCTGGTGCGACCACTCTGCAGGTTAAATTGAGATGCCCCACAAGCTGCTGCAGCTCCAGCAGCAACACCTTATGTTTCCACTTAAGAGCTGCCAGCCGCTCTCTGAGCTGCCGGACCTTTTCCTTCGGCAGCCGAGAAGCTTGCTGGAAAGTATCCAACTTGATCCCCAAAAATGTCAGCCGTGTAACCGGGCCCTCAGTCTTTTCATGTGCCAGCGGCACCCCGAGCTCGTCTGCCAGCTCCATAAAAAGCTCCAATAGCTTGGCACAACGTCCAGTCCCTGCCGTGCCCATGAATAGAAAATCACCCAGGTAATGAACCATCTCCATAAACCCAGATCTAGCCCTCAGCAGCCATTCCAGAAAGGAACTGAACCGCTCAAAGGCTGGATACAGAGCACCCCATAGGTAGGGCTCTATCCATATAATATTTCCCCTCAAATTTAAACCCCAACTCAAAATCCTCAGGGTGTACTGGTAACAGGCAAAAAGCCAACTTAATGTTGCATTTGGCCATTTCTGCTCCCAGTCCACACCCCCGCACCATTTTGACCGCTTGGTCAAAGGAAGTGTATCTAACTGAGCAGAGGTGGTCGGGAATTGCATCATTCATCAACCCACCTCTGGGATATGAGAGGTGATGAATAAGCCGATATTCACCCGCTGCCTTTTTAGGCACCACTCCCAATGGGGAGACCCGTAAGCATGGAACTGAGGGAGCATCAAAAGGACCAATGACTTGCCCTTCCAAACATTCCTTCACTATCTTAGCCCTGACCACATGTTCAAGCCCTACAACGGAATGAAGGTTGGATGTCCTACAGGGCGCCCTAGGCCCCTGAAATGGGATCCTGAACACCAATGTGAACCCTTCCCACAAGTAGGCTCTATCAGAGGCCGGTCTCGAACCTACCATTTTTAGGTACGGTTATAGAGAGGGCAGTGGCGTTACAGTCGCAGAGTTTTTTGGATGACACTTCTGCCTTAGACCCACACCAGTCCGGCTTCCGTCCAGGTTATGGGACGGAGACAGTGCTGGTCGCCTTGGTGGATGACCTCCAGCGGCATCTGGATCGAGGCGGCGTGGCGGTGCTGATACTGTTGGACCTGTCGGCCGCATTCGACACGGTCGATCATCAGCTACTGGCCTGCCGGCTCGCCGACATGGGGATTGGGGGATTGGCCTTACAGTGGCTTTCCTCCTTCCTCGCAGGACGGGGACAAAGGGTGGCCATCGGGGGGGAGCGGTCCCAGAGGCACCCACTAGTATGTGGGGTGCCACAAGGGGCAGTTCTCTCCCCGATGTTGTTCAACATCTACATGCGCCCCCTTGCCCAGATAGCCCGGAGGTTTGGGCTTGGGTGCCATCAATACGCTGATGACACCCAGCTCTATCTACTAATGGATGGCCGGCCTGACTCCATCCCAGAAAGCCTGGACCTAGCATTGCAAGCCGTGGCAGGTTGGCTCAGACTAAGTGGGCTGAAGTTGAATCCAACGAAGACAGAGGTCCTTTGCTTGGGTCGCGGTGCCCTGGGAAGGGAAATCCCCTTGCCGGTCCTTGACGGTGTGCAGCTTAAAGCGGCACACAAGGTCAGGAGCCTGGGGGTTCTTCTGGAGCCTTCATTATCAATGGAGGCACAGATAGCGGCCGCTGCCAAGTCCGCGTTTTTTCATCTTCGACGGGCGAAGCAGTTGGCCCGCTTCCTGGAGCGCCGTGACCTAGCAATGGTGATCCATGCTACGGTCACCTCGAGACTGGACTACTGCAACGCCCTCTACATGGGGCTGCCATTGTGCCGAACTCGGCGGCTGCAGCTGGTGCAGAACGCGGCGGCCAGGCTGTTGCTGGGGCTCCTAAGATGGGAGCACATACAGCCGGGGCTGCGCGGGCTGCACTGGCTGCCGGTGGCGTACCGAGTTCGCTACAAAGTGCTGGTTATCACCTTTAAAGCCCTATATGGCCGAGGACCTACCTACCTGAGGGACCGTCTCTCCCCATATGAGCCCCAGAGGGCACTGAGGTCATCTGGGAAAAACCAGTTGAATATCCCTGGGCCAAGGGAGGCCAGACTGAAGGCCACCCGAGATCGGGCCTTCTCTGTCACCGCTCCAATACTGTGGAACCAACTCCCTGAGGAGGTGAGGGCCCTAAGATGTTTAGATCGATTTCGTAGGGCCTGTAAGACCCACCTTTTCAAGATGGCCTACAACTAATGACAGAATTAGTGATAAAGCTAGGTATGCTGCTGGAAATGTTTTAATTCCTTGACGTTTACTAAAAATCTAATGTTTATAACGCCATATTGTTATGTTAAATTTAATAATTTATAACTGTTTTAACCACGTTTTTATAATGTAAAACTGATGTAATGTGTATTTTATGTTGTGAGCCGCCCTGAGCCTGATTATTATTATTATTATTATTATTATTATTATTATTATTATTATTATTATTATTATTATTATTATTATTATCAGTGACCTTGGGATAACCCTCCAAGAAATGCCTAAGAACCTTGGAAAAGGGGCCAAGTTCCATGTCGAATGGAACTTGGCCCCTTTTCCAAGCGTCTGAGAATTGCCTCCTCCTCAGGGGTGCTTTGCCCCCCCTTTTTGCTTGGCTTTGCTACATGCAGAAAATGTGTGGGACCCACTGCATAATGGGCACTCATGCTTGAATTTACATGCTTTTTGTGAGCATACTCTCTGGGAAGTGAACTCCCAACATAGCAGCCAGGGTTGAACTGGTTGTCCCGCTGAGGAGCGGGCTACTGAGGCACCTGTCTGTCTATGAACTAAATGACCACTGTCGGCCCTATCACCTGAATTGGGTTTTGCTGGGGCCATCAGCTGCAGTCACAACTGCTGATTGATTTGATCCCACAGCAGCGCAGGATTACCCGTATTTTTCGGTCCATTAGACGCTCTGGACCATTAGACGCAAATGCCTGGCTGGGAGACAAGCGGCGAGATCACTCCCTCTGCCCCCACCGCAAACCCAGCACTTCGCAGGGAGCCATCTCGACGCTTGTCTCCCAGCCAGGCACGCAGGCACGGGGTAAGCACGCCAGCGCCTGCGTGCCTGGCTGGGAGACAAGCGATGAGATCGCTCCCTGCGAAGTGCTGGGTTTGCGATGGGGGCGGAGGGAGCGATCTCACCGCTTGTCTCCCAGCCAGGCACGCAGGCGCGGGGGAAGCACGCCGCCCTCTCCACAGCCGGTGCTCGCGAAGCGCTGGGTTTGTGAAGGGGCGGGTGCTTTCTCCGTGCCTGTCTGCCTGGCTTCAGCTCTGACGCTTACAGCAAGCGCAAGGATTGCTCCGTCCGCCCTCCGATCCCAGCGCTTGCTTTAAGCATCAGCTGAAGCCAGGCAGACAGGCATGGAGGAAGCACCCGCCCCCTCCGCAAACCCAGTGCTTGGTGAGCGCCGGCTGTGGACGGGGCGGCATGCTTTCTCCGTGCCTGTCTGCCTGGCTTCAGCTCTGATGCTTAAAGCAAGCACTGGGATTGGAGGGCGGAGGGAGCGATCCTGGCACTTGCTGTAAGCGTCAGAACTGGAGCCAGGCAGGCAGGCACGGGGGAAGCACCGGGATCAGAGGCAGAAGCAGCAGATTGCCCCCCCCCCCTGAGAAAGGTACATACCTTCGCTCCATAAGACGCACACACTTCCCCCCCCACTTTTTGGGGGGGGAAAGTGCGTCTTATGGTGTGAAAAATACAGTGATTGCTGTCCTCATCCTGAAAGTCTCATCGTATTGTGACCAGGCAGCACCCACAAAATCAGTATATGCCCAGTATATAATGTCACAATACTGAAACAAAGGCGTGGATTTGCATGGCTGTGCCCTAGCAATGACTCCCGCATATATAAGGAAACCTGGCAGCCAGTTGGCCCAGGTTTGATCCACCTTCCTATGCCTAAGCTTCTCCTTTTCATCCATTTCCTCCTTATTCTTCTTTTCCAATTCTCTGTAAAGAAGACTGAATACATCAACGTATTCCCCCCTCAGAATTTTTTCCTGCGTCGCTGGGGTCAAATGGTCCCCTAAGGGCATGGCAGTATCCCCAAAGGGGAGGGCCTGGAAAGGAACTGACCCATAAGGATTCGGGGGATAACTCCAAGCATTCCATTGGGCACCAGGCCGCCCCACAGGCTGGGACATCAACATGTGCTTTCCCCATGGGAGAACCCCTGTTGATGCTAAAGGTGCGGAAGACCCCTGAGTGGCCTCAGTCTCCACTGAGGCAACGGGCAGCTGGCCCCAACCCCCCATTGTACCCTGGACCCGCCCCATAGTGGAACTCCCTGCAGCCCACACCGGTCCGGGCTGGGCTGGGAATACCCAGTGCCCACCTTGATTCATTGGTGTAGCAACCTGCCCCGTATCAGCGGGCCCCGGTGAAGCACCATAGTCCCATGGCCCCCATGGCCAAGCCTGAGAGTGTTGTGCCAATGCCCTTTTACCTTCAACACCTGATGGCGTCACTGCCACTACCACTGGTTGAACCGGTTGTAGCCCTTCATCCGCCACCTCCTGCTCCTCACTTTCGTCGCCTGGCATCACGTCTTTGCTCGTCCTGGCCTCCTGGCTTCAGTCCAGCACCACCATTGAGCCCCTGCCTTCCTGTAATGCAGAAAGTCTTGCCAGCACCTCCCTTTCAAATGTGAAGGTACCCGTCCTCCCCGTGGCACTGCGGCATCCAGACCAAACTGTAAGTGCCCCAGCCGCATCACTTTCCCTCTCCAAGGTACCCAAACGATCCATTATGGCCTGCCTCATATCACACCCATCCTGCAGCTCCTCCCCAGAAGCAACCGAGCAGGCCCACTTCCTAGGGGCTTTAGCAGGCTGTTTGCCCTTAGAAGGGCCTTGCCCCTTCTTTGGCCCCATTACTAGCCCTCAGTAGGGCTTCCCTTCGCACCAAAGAGAAATGTGGGGGGGGGGGGCAATTGAATTCACTCACCCCTCCCTGAAGAGCCAACTGCTTCCCACCTGAGATACCAATTGAGAATAGAGGGGGGGGGCGTGGGTGGCCCTTAAAACACCTGCAGCCTGAGCCTCACCACCACTCTCTACCCAAACTCCGCCCCCGCTTCGGTGCACACACACCCCAACCCCATGGTCTTACACCACAACCACAGTGGGCCCTGCTACTCCCACGCAGCTACAACCTGCCCCCTTCACTGCCTCCCCCTCCTGGGGCTCGCCGATGCTGTCCCCAGGCACCAGCGGCCTGAGCGGCCCTTGCCTATGCCACTCCACAAGGCCAGCCTCCCGTGCTGCTCCACGCCGTTCACCTGCCCAGGGCTGCAAAAACCCGCCTATAGAAGGCTGCCACCTCCCATGCTCCCGGCCATGGATACCCTACGTGCCTCTGACCAGGCCGAGAGCTGAAAATCAACTGCATGGTCTTGGCAGGGTCAGGACTATATATAGCCCCAACGCTCCGCCCACCACCATCACCTGGATGCCCAGGAAGCTCTCCAGCCTCCCAATCCTTCTGGGGGGCAAAGGACGGCCCCATGGCACATAGCCGCTTTTGCGACCCGGTCAGGGCGGGGCCGAATTACATTTACTCCCTTCCTGTTCCTGGGAAGGTTCTTTTGCCATGGTGTTTCTAATTACATTAGGACTTCTCACCACTTGTCAGTCTTTTTCACCTCCTCAGAATTATTGGCAGACATGGCTGGCGCATGGATGTAGACGAACTAGGTGACTGCCTAGGGTGCCAACTCCCAGCAGGGCCTGGGGGCGAGTGCCCCCTCCCTGCTCACGCCATCCCTGAGCCTCCAGCTCATTTTTTCCTTGGCTCTGAGGAAAAAATCCTTCAGTGCTGAGAAAGAGTGATGCATCCCTTCCCCAGCACCCTCGGAGGGCCCTGGGGAAGTGAAGCGCCGAGTGTTCTTTCTCTGCTCTGAGGGATCAGAGGCCCTCCCCCAATACCGAGAAAGAGTGGTGCTGGGAAGTGAAGTGCTGAGTGTTCTTTCTCGGCTCTGAGGGATCAGAGGAGCTCCCCTGATCCTTCAGAACCAAGAAACAGCAGCACTTCCCTTCCCCAGCATTCTCGGAGCGTGCTGGGGAAGGGAAGTGCTGAAAGCTTGGTGGGATGACATCACTTCTGGGTGAAAAGCCAAAGGTCCCATTCAAAGAAGGGTGATGTCATCATGCCACGCACACACAAACTTTTTCTCCTGGGGTGCATGTGCATTGGGGTTCTGGGGCTGTTAGCAGAGCCATGCCTCCTTGTTCTACAGCAGTGCATTTGACTGATGCTGCTTTTTTCCTTCCCTTCTGTAGTGCTTCTTCTGCCTTTTCTGTTCCTGGCTCAGTTCTCTGAATTTCAGGGTCCACAGAGGGACCAGATTGAGAATCAGGTATACTGAGGATGACTGAGGGCACCAGAGTAAATCACAGTGGGAATTACAGTGTTTACCCAACTACTCTTGACGTGAGCATTCCCCATCCTGTTCTTAAAGTTTAAATCAGATGAGTGAGTAACTAATCATGGAGTCTAAAGGACTTATTTGAAGTGTTTCCCTAGACATTCTGTTTAAAACTGCTGTGTCAAATTCCAGGAGGACTTCTAGTACTGCACTTGTAGAAAGGTAAGCAACAAGTACCTGCAAAAGCATTGTCTTCTTGTCACCAGGAAGAGGCAGGGATCTTATTTTCTTAGAGTGATCTGCTAATATGTTTCATATAAGCAAATTTACCAAGAACTTCTTTGAATGGGACCTTTGGCTTTTCACTATTTTATTCAGTCTATTCCTTGGACTGGGTAACGATGCTGTGAGGAATGTAGTGCACTCACCTTCATTTGCTATCAAATCAAACAAAAAAAAAATTCTGGACCTCTTTCTTGCAAGTCATCAATCCTTGCAGGAACCATCAGCGTAAGCATTGACCTTAACAAAAAAGCCTTAAAGCATATTTTGTGAAGAGCACCTTGAACTAGTGAGGTTCTGTTAGAAGAGGAATTAATGAAATTGAATTTCCTGGCCGTGACGAGGACACCTAGGCTGCCGGAACCGATGGTTTTCTTACAGGCTCTACTTAGGAAAGAGAATACATATTGAAGAAGATTTCAGTCTTCGGTTTAGACATCACCGGATAAGTAAAAACACATTACCTACAGAAGTAATATGTAGATAAGTGCTGTCTATCCTGAGAATCTTGGTGTTTATTTTGGAGCTCTGCATTATGACCCTCATTTCCAGTGGACAGCTAGAGGACATTTGTTTGGCCAAATATGTACCAGCCTCTGGATCATATTTTGTTTGTGGTACTTCTCTTGCAGCAAGCCACCCAACCAGGTAGCATCTTCTTTTTAGACACTCTTCCTTCCATTTCAAATGGGCCTACAAGAGAGGTCTTTTTCTTGTGCTTCCTATTGCTAGAAGAGGTAGATGCTTAATTTCAGGACTGATCCATTGTAGAATCAGTGAAGCTGTAGCTAGCAATGGCAGGAACAGTTGAGGATCTATGGTGCAGCCTCATTTGGAATACAGTTTTGGTCACTATCTCAAAAAGGACATTACAGAGCTGGAAAAAGTAGAATGGAGGGCAACCAAGATCATTTGGGGGTTGAAGCACGTTCCTTATAAGGAAAGGCTGAGAAATCTGGGACTTTTCAGTCTAGAAAAGAGATGACCAAGGGGAGGTTATTATATATGTATGGGATGGTGACAGTTGACAAAGAGAACTTTTACTCCCTCTCCCAAAATACTAGAACTTGAAGGCATTCAATGAAGCTAATGGGCAGGATGTTCAGGATAGAGAAAAGAAAATGCTACTTTACACCGAGTGATTAAAATGTGAAATTTGCTACCAGAGAATATAGTGATAGCCATAGGAACAAACAGTTTTAAAGAGGAATTAGATAGATTCACAGAGAATAAGTCTTTCCATGGTGACTTGCCATGGTGACTAATGGGAACCTCCATAGTCAGAGGCACTAATCCTCTGAATCCCAGAGGCAGGAATCAACATTAGGAGAAGGCCTCTCTGCCCTGTCTCTGGCCCTCCAGAGAAAGTGGTTGGCCACTTTGTGAGACTAGATGTTGGATTAGATATACCATTGGTCTGATCCCAAAGGGCCTTTGTTCTTGTGTAATATAAACGCTGCAGACATGAAATATCAAATAGACGTTATTGTGGTTGACCAAATTCAGAGTGTTGGTGAATGAACAGTATATGCCTACACAGGTGGTAGAATGATGAGGCTTGGCACTTTGGGCTGAAGGTTTTCTGTGAGCCACAGGACTGCTATGCTGCTCAGCTTTGAGCAAAGGATGACTTTTTTACTATGCTGGTGGCACAGAAGCTACTACAGTGAAATGAGAAAGGATGTAATATTTTGATTATGTACATCAGTTAATAAATAAACCCATAATTGAATAAAGCCACAAATTCTTGACATTGAGCTTTCCTACTTGGTTTTCAGGTCAATGCACCTAGTCCTTTTCCATCCTTTCTCTCCCCCAGGTCCTCCTACAATAATATTATAGCACAACTAAGTAGCAGAAGAATCACACAACTTTTCCATTATAGTATTTTTTTTTAATCAGTATGGAATCCCATTTTTGGTGAATGTGTGTTCAAACTCAGACTCAAATCTTAAGGGGATCTCAGTATTTGCAGTTGTTTTCCATTAGCTGAGCACTGTCTTTCTTTTAAGGACGAATGGGTCTCTTGAGAGAAATGTAAGACAGATTTTGAAATTATTTCACATCCTTCAAAAGATGTGAGTGAGAAGGAAATAGAGCTATTGATGTTTTTAGAAGTCAATTCTTTAAAAACAGCACTTTTCAATGAACTGTAAGAATATGATGAAAATAAAGTTTAAGGCTTTGGAACATTACTAGGTTTTACTACTATAATGTTTAAAGGCAATATCTATCCATGAACGTAGTACCAAACTTGTAATTTAAAAGCATAGAGATTTACTGTGAGGCAGGGCTTATTTTGAGCAGGAGCACTCAGGAACGCAGTTCTGGCTGGCTTGGTGTCAGGGGGTGTGGGCTAATATGCAAATGAGTTCCTGATGGGCTTTTTCCTACAATAATGCCCTATGTGAAACAATTGTGATGTCAGGGGTGTGGCCTAATAAGCAAATGAGTTCTTGCTGGGCTTTTTCTACCAAAAAAAGCCCTGCTGTGAGGAATGCATAAAATCTGAATCCAAATACAGAACCAATGTAAAAGGCATAATATATATTTTAAATGCTAATACTGTCATGGCCACAATCGAGTGCCTGGTTTATTTGTCATTGAATCCACCAGTTTCAATGACCTTAATAAACCATAGAATCCGATGAACTGAAGCCTCATTAACTACATTAACTTTACAGTCCATTGGATTTTAGGACACATCTCAGAGGCCAGAATTCCTCAGAGGCCGCCCTGAGCCACTTGTGGGAAGGGCGGGGTATAAATCTTAAATAAATAAAAAATAAATAAAATAAATTCAAGAGAATACTTGAACATTTTATGGATAAGCAGGGCTTTTATTGTAGAAAATCCCAGCAGGAACTCATTTGCATATTAGGCACCCCCCCCTGACATCACCATTGTTTTGCTTGGGACTTTTTTGCAGAAAAAAACCCAGAATGAACTCATTTGCATACTAGGACACACACCCCCTGACACCAAGCCAGCTGGAACTGCGTTCCTGCTCAAAAAAAGCCCTATGGAGAAGCAAAACTCTGCCAGTGCCATTTCTAAACAACCCACTTGTTCTTTCCTACAGAAGCGACAAGGCAGGAAATGTCATGGGAACTCCAAATGACACAGTGGTGACTGAATTCATCTTGATTGGGTTATCTGAACACCCCCGAGCACAGGTTGTGTTCTTTTGGATCTTCTTGGTGGTTTACCTCATAAGCACTCTTGGGAATGGCCTCATGATTGTATTGATTATTTCAGACTCCCACCTTCATTCCCCTATGTATTTCTTTCTTTGTGTCCTCTCCTCAGTGGATTTCATCCTCTCCAACAATGCTATTCCTGAAATCCTGGTCAACTGCTTTTTTTACAGGCCCACAGTCTCCTCCTATAGGTGCTTGGTGCAGATGTATGTTGGTCTATGCGTTGTTGGAACAGAATGTCTTCTTCTGGCTATCATGGCATATGACCGCTTTGCAGCAGTATGCCAGCCACTCCACTACATGCAAATCATGAGCTGGAGATTTTGTACCAGTTTAGTGATTACTTCTATGAGCGTCTCCTTACTAAATACTTTGCTTGAAGTGCTGTTGAAGCCAACTGACTTCTGTGGACAAAATATCCTTAACCATTTTGCATGTGAGCTACAATCGTTCCTCAGACTGGCCTGTTCTGACATACACACAACTGAGCTCTACATGAAAGTTGCCAGCTTTTTATTCCTAATACCTCCCTTTGGCTTCATTGTTTTGACATATGTGCGCATTGGCTTAGCTGTCCTGCGCATTCGCTCAACACAGGGACGGAAGAAAGCCTTCTCCACCTGTAGTTCACACATTGCAGTGGTCAGTGTCTTTTATGGTACAATCATGATCATGTACTTGAAACCCCAAGAAAAATCTGCTTCAGATCAAGATAAGATCATATCGTTAATATATGGGGTTTTAACACCCACGCTCAACCCCCTGATCTACAGTTTGAGGAACAGGGATGTGAAGGAAGCTTTCTGGAGGTTGTTTGGAAGGAAAAAGTCAGAATAAAGATGAGCCCCATACAAGACCCAGCTTGTTGTGGTGCTTAAGAGTAATGACTCTTATCTGTAGAACATGATTTGATACCTCCACTCCTCCACATGAAACTAGGTGGTTGACCTCAGAACTCTCTCAGACCCACTTACCTCACAAGATGTCTGTTGGGGGAGTGGAAGGAAAGGCAATTGGAAGCTGCTCCAAGACTCCTTTTGCGCAATGAAGAGTGAGGTGTAAAACCAACTCTTCTTCTCATACAAAGAACCCCATTCTAATGCTGAAACTTGTGTACCTCACAAACTGCGATAACTTGTCTCTGTTTTGCTATGTGCAGTGGGAAACCCCTGTAAGTGCTGATTTCTTGCTGCACAGAAACATGGAGCAAATATTTATCTTTTGTTGAGATTCCAGCTATTTCCCACACATAATTGGGTTCCGTAATGGAAATTGGTGTGGTTTAAAATAGCCGCTATAGTATATTGCATGGTTGATTGTTCTGATGCACTTAAGGTCTATAGACTTTTGAACGATACTTCATCTAGTGTCACTGAGAAAGTGGCTAAGTTTCTTTATTCTGTTTTAAAGGCACGTCAGAGGATCTCATAGAAATAGTTTATGTTTATGCTTTTTCTGATGTATATGTATGCAATCGTTCCATTTTATCTTTTTTAACCAATTTGCTCTGATATATATATCTATATATTTTATGCTTATAAAAGCTAACTTGACTTGACTTGACTTGCACATAATGTGTGGGGTATGATACCCCATTACTCCAGCTTCTGAAACAAAATGCTAGGGTAAACTCAAGTCAACTTTAACTAATATTGGTCTTGAAAGGATGAAGGGCTGGAATTGAATTTTTGATTGTCTACTCAGACTGGCAGCGGCTCTCCAGGGTCTCAAGCTGAGGTTTTTCACGCCTATTGGCCTGGACCCTTTTTAGTTGGAGATGCCAGGGATTGAACCTGGGACCTTCTGCTTACCAAGCAGATGCTCTACCATTGAACCACAGTCCCTGGTGCTATACAGTCACATCTATGTCTCATTGGGGAGGGGAGAAGGCAGTGTGGTAGGCATGCCCAGGGCTTTTTTTGTAGCAGGAACTCCTTTGTATATTAGGCCACACATTCCTGATGTAGCCTTGTAAGAAGAGCCCTGTAAGCTCTTGGAGGATTGGCTACATCTCTGGTTTGGTCCCACATTTTGAATTTGGGCTTGGGATATCTCTTCACACCTAAATACTCAAGTTTTATATGCTTCCTTCCAGCATTCAGCTTTATTTTGGATCGCTTGATTTATACCCCACCAAATCACTTTACATCATTCTCCTTCGTTTTATCCTCACAACAGTTCTGTAAAACACAGGCTGGGAGAGGGACTGGCCCAGGGTCATTCCCCACCTCTACCTTCCCTGGCAGGGTGGGTATTCAAAACTTGGTCTCCCAGCTCCTAGACTGACTGGGTTAGAATCATAGAGCTGGATGGGACCTCCAGGGTCATCTAGTCCAATCCCCTGCACAATGCAGGAAATTCACAAATACCTCCCCCTAAATTCACAGGATCTTCTTTGCTGTCAGATGGCCATCTAGCCTCTCTTTAAAAACCTACAAGGAAAGAGAGCTCACCTCCTTCTGAGGAAGCCTGTCCCGCTGAGGAACTGCTTTAATGGTCAGGAAGTTCTTCCTAAAGTTGAGCCAGAAACTCTTTTGATTTAATTTCAACCCATTGGTTCTGGTCCTCCCTTCTGGGGCCACAGAAAACAATTCCACACCATCCTCTATATGACAGCCCTTCAAGTACTTGAAGATGGTGATCATATCAACTCTCAGCCGCCTCCTCTCCAGGCTAAACATCCCCAGCTCCTTCAACCTTTCTTCGTGGGATTTGGTCTCCAGATCTCACACCAGCATCCAGTGGGTTGCCAGCATCCAGGTGGCCAAACCAAAAGAAAATGGACACCTGGCATATAGTTCAGAAACAGGTATTGTGCCAGGGAACTAGCTGTCAGTAGATTGTACCAAATAAAATTCTCAAGTTTATGTGTTGCTCTTTTGAGTATGAGAATATTTAAGCACTTAAAAAACCTAAGCCAGAGACTATGGCTCATACACTGAGATGCGCAAACAGGCACAATTCTGTAACAGCTTGAAATAACAACAAAGAGAGGCAAAAGCTCATTCACTGAGATGTCCATGCAGGCACACAGCTGGAACAGCTATCAAATATGACAATGAATAGTCCCCACATCAAGTTCTTACCAAGGTTCATCAGACGTTCCTCATGTGGAACCCAGTCAATCTTCCTTGATGAGGACAAGAGTAAAGTAAGTCCCATTTTAAGCCAGCCCAGCTAACGCTTGTCCAGTGTATTTCATTTCAGTACTTTGCCAAAACTGTAGGCTTTGTAATGGAACCCTGTCTCACACAGATAAGAACAGGGCTTTTTTAAAAAGCAGGAATGCACAGGAACACAGTTCCAGCTAGCTTGGTCTATGCAAATGAGTCCCTGGTAGGCTTTTTCTACAAAAAAGCCTTGGATAAGGGCAAGCTGCTCACTCTTACACCAATGGAAGACTCCAAAGCATTATACCCTACCGAGGTCTCACCCTTCCCATAACTCCACCTACAAAATCTTTTAGAAGTCCCTATCTAAATGTCTAATTGCCACATCCTATCTAGAAACCACTTCTGAAAGTCTAGTCGCTACAACTGTACTCTTGCTCTCAGCAAGAGGCTTCAGGCTTTTTCAATAATATGTCTGATCTTGTTGCAAAAGTTTTGACATGGCAAGTTGCTCACTTGAGATACGTTGTGCCTACTGGTGGGCTGGACCAAGTCGCACAAATTCTGTGAACACTGTCTCTGGGCCATATAGGGGGCATCCTGCACCCACGAAACTGAACTATGCACTTTGGGGCTAGGGGATGCATTGGAAGGCCCGGGCGTTCATAATCATCCCCTCTGCAAGCTTTAAGATAGTGTTGGGGATATGATGGTTGGCGGCCCACGACCCTATCATCATTCGGTGGAGTGGGCAGTCTATCTTCTTTAAAGACAAGTGCCACTCTCACACCTGGAGTGCAGATTGGGGTCCGGATCCACCACCCAAGTATGAGAGACTATGCCTGACCAAGGAGGAAGTAGCATCCATCCCAGTGGAATACGGGGACTTGAAAAGGGTGTTTGAGGCCACTGAGGCAGATGAGGCCCCCCACAAGCCCACAGACTGTGCCACCAAGCTGATTTTTTTTTTTAGACTGCAGATTTATACCCCACCCTTCTCTCTGAATCAGAGAGTGGCTTCTTATTATTTTTATTGTTATTATTTGTTTATTTTTATTCCGCCCATTCTCCCGTTTGGGGGCTCGGAGCGGAGTACGTCAGAAATAAAATCACAATAAAATCATAAGAAAACCAATTACAACATTCAATAAAGTGCAACGAGATGATTCAGCAAGATGATACGATAGCAAGGTGGTATAGCACAAAAAAATGATACCATTATACAGCACCACATACACTAGGGCAGAGGCCAACCGGTCTAAAATAGATGCCCGCTGCCTCATCCAAACAATCTCCTATATCTTCTCCCCCCACAACAGACACCCTGTGAGGTGGTTGGGGCTTAGAGGGCTCTCACAGCAGCTGCCCTTTCAAGGACAACTCCTACGAGAGTTATGGCTGACCCAAGGTCACTCCAGCAGGTGTATGTGGAGGAGTGGGGAATCAAACCCGGTTCTCCCAGATACGAGTCTGCACACTTAACCTCTACACCAAACTGCCTCTCATTTGCCACACCCTATCTTATTGAGGGGGAGCGCTTGCCCAAGGCAAAGCTCTACTCGATGAGCTGGCAGGAGAAGGCCAAGCTACAGAAATTTGTAGAGACTAATTTGAAACAGGCGTTCATTCGGCCAGCTGATTCCCCCCATGCTGCACCAGTCCTCTTTCACAAGAAAAAGGACAGGCGCCTCAGGCTCTCAATGTCGAATGCATACCCAATCCCCCTAAAACTCTTGACAGTACCCACCACCACACCTGAGTTAGTTGCAAAAATTACTAACTGGTGGTAGCTGTCGGGGTTGGCCATGATGAGCCCTTACTTTAGAGCAGGAAGGAGGAGAGCAGAAGTTTACTGGAAGGCTTAAAAGCCTGGGAAAGGGCTCTTCCCCTGATTTTTACAGATGGAAACCAAGGACTGAAGGCTGGCTTATTGTTGCCATGACTTATCAAGCCAATAAATGTCACTGATAATTTAGAGGTCATCCCTTTCTTAGAGGTACAGGCATTGTTTTTATGATTATAGTGTTTTTATTTTAAAAATCTTTAGGGTGTTTTTTTTTTTTTGCTGGAGAACAGATTTTTTTTTTATTATTATTATTTTTTTTTTGCAAACTGGAGGCTTTTCTTGAGTTTGCAGAAAGTTCTGTCTTATCTGTTCATGGTGCCAGTCTCTGGATTTCAATAGCCGCTGATGAGACCGTGTTGAGAATTAGATATATTACTGATGAGCGAGGACACTGAAATGGATCACAGTGGGAACTGATATGTTTACCCCACTGCTCCTTACTCCCATGTTTCCCATGCGAAAGAGTAATTAATCTTTGAGTTTAAAGTAGCTATTTGAAATGTTTCCCTGAGCGTTCTGCTTAAGATGTCTGCGTCATATTCCCGCAGGATTTCTGCTGCGGCAGCCAGTAGAACAGTAAAGATCTAATACCTGTGAAGTGATTTGTCTTCTGCCCTCAGGGACAGGCAGAGCTGTTCTGTTCACAAGAGCAGATCTGCTAAGATGTTCCACAGACGTCACTTCTGGACCTCTTTCTTCCAACTCATCAGTTCTTGGCAGAAACTGTGCGTGGGCATTTACCTTGACAAAACTCCTTAAAGGCTATTTTGTGAAGACTACCTTGAACCAGTGAGTTATTCATAGAAGAGGACTAAATTCCCTGGTTTTGAAGGTAGGCTGCTAGTCCAAAGAGGTATCTTACATCCCGATTGTCATATGATGGAGAGAAGACTATTTTTTGAAGAAGAAAGCCTACTGTTTAGACATCACTAGGTAAGTTAACCCGAATAACGGCAGAAGGAATGGATGGATCAATCCTGTCTGTTCTTGGAGGCACAAATTTTGGGATTTACTGTGGTGCTCTGAGTTCTGACCCTGATTTCCAGTGGACAACTAGAGGACATTGGCTTGGCCAAATTTGTGCCAGCCTCTGGATCATTTTTGTTTGTGGGGCTTCAGGCACTGCATGTCTAGAGTGCCCAGAAGAACCAGTGCGTGTAAAGAGCATCCAACAGAACATATACTGCTGTGGCAATGCCAGCTCAACAAATCCAATCAAGCGGGGTTTCCAAGCCCAACATAGCCAGTGCATGTACAAAGTGCCTAGCAGTACCAATGCAATGTACCAGTGCCCAGCAAAACCCAGTGCCTTCCCTTAAATGCTTTCCCCCCTTCATTGAAAACAATGGATGATGGGGGCACCTTCTTTGGGCACTATGTACATTCACTTATTCTGCTGTGCACTCTGCGCAGGCATTGTCTGTGCTGTGCTTGTACCAGCCCCAGCTTGGATCTGTGG
This sequence comes from Heteronotia binoei, assembly GCF_032191835.1. Lineage (NCBI taxonomy): Eukaryota > Metazoa > Chordata > Lepidosauria > Squamata > Gekkonidae > Heteronotia > Heteronotia binoei. The sequence goes on along the minus strand of NC_083235.1, from coordinate 17,928,976 downwards.
AACTGACATTGCCACAGTGGCACAATGGTTCTGTAAGGCACTCTTACAGAGAGCCACTTTGGTGTAGAGTTAAGTGTACAGACTCTTATCCGGGAGAGCCAGGTTTGATTCCACACTCCTCCACTTGCAGCTGCTGGAATGGCCTTGGGTCTGCCATAGCTCTCGCAGGAGTTGTTCTTGAAAAGACAGCTTTTCTGGGAGAACTCTCTCAGCCCCACCTGCCTTACAGGGTGTTTGTTGTAGGGGAAGGGGATAAAGGATTTTTAAAGCAGCTTTGAGACTCTGATTCGGAGTGAAGGGCGGGGTATAAATCTGCAGTCTTCTTCTATATATACACTGGTTCTGCTGGGCTTTGAAACACCCCCCCCCTTCAGTTTCTAATGCAGAGACTCTGACTTAACATCAATTCTTGGGGTTTCCCCACACACACCATTGGAAAAAATGGAGGATAGGGGCACCATCTTTGGGCACCTGTAGAATTGGACCCCCTGGTCCAATCTCTTTGAATGGGGGGTATCTTTTGAGGAGAGGCACCAGAAGCTATACTGAAATTTTAGTGACTCTGCTTCAAAAAACAGACTCCTGGATACCCTTAGATTTCCCATTGACTATAAGAGTCCCATAGGGTATAATGGAGCTGTAAAAAAAAATTTGGATTTTCAAAAATACCTGAATTACAATACCATACCAGTATTCAGGTTTTTCTGGAATCCTGAATTTTCCAATATATCAGAATCTGGAAAATCCTGATGATTTTTTCTTTTTGTGCACACCGCTGGTCAGATTTCCTTGTCCATGAACATCTGAACGTTTGATGTTTTCCCTTGTCTTCAGTCTCTTGTGAAGCAAAGTGAGAAAGTGGGGTCTTCAGGGTGTTGGGTAGGGGCTAGAGAGTCTTCTGACATCTTTTTGCTACGCAAAATTCTGCACATGATCTGAGCAGCATACTACTGCCTGGATAAACCATAACTAGCTGAGTTAGACTGACTGTATTGCATTTATTTATGTGTGTGCACATGTGAGTTTGAGTTCCAGTTTGGTGTAGTGGTTTAGTGCAAGGACTCTTATCTGGGAGAACTGGGTTTGATTCCGCACTCCTCCACTTGCAGCTGCTGGAATGGCCTCAGGTCAACCATAGCTCTTGCAAGAGCTGTCCTTGAAAGAGCAGATCTGTGAGAACTCTCTCAGCCCCACCCTCCTCATAGGGTGTCTGTTGTGGGGGAGGAAGGTAAAGGAGATTGTGACCACTCTCTGAAATTCTTCTTCTTCTTCTTCTTCTTCTTCTTCTTCTTCTTCTTCTTCTTCTTCTTCTTCTTCTTCTTCTTCTTCTTCCTCTGTATTTTATTTTGCCCTTTTCCCACATCTTTTAGGAATTCAATCATCGTTTTCCACTTTTTTTTCCCTTTTATAATTCATTTTCCTTTTTTAAAATACTTTTTTTGTTTCATTTCAGCACAGCTATATTCCTTTGGGAGATTTCTCTTAAATTCAGCACTAGACCTTTAATCCTGCTACAGCCCAGTCCTCAAACTGACATTTCTGCACCAGAATCATAGATTCATAGAAACCAACTCTATGAGTCTATGTCTATGATTCTAGTGTAGAAAACCAGTTTGGGGACAGGGCTGAAGAAAGTTAAAGGTCTAGTGCAGAACCATCTCTTCCCAATGTACTCACCTGCACACACACACTGCATACTTTTCTAAAATGTACTCTCTGAGGTTTACACCCTGTTATGTCTTTGCTGGTCTGGTACTGAACTAGAAGGAATCCTTCTTCCAAGGCCAGTCTAGGGAGTTCTCCTGAGTTGTGGACGCATCAACAGTTCTTTCCCAAGAAGCCCTAGTCTAATGGAATTTCCCAGCAATAAAAGGCACTCCCCCGTCTTTCCAGCACAGACTGATTTCAAATATATTTCACATCCTTGAGAAGAAACATGGTTGGGGGGGGGGGGGGTAAAGAGAGCTAGAGATACTTTTAGATCCAGAGGAGTTAGCCTTTTGCTGCAAAATAGTAAACAGTCCAGTAGTATCTTTAAGACTAACAATTTTTATTATAACATAAGCTTTTGAGAAACACAGTTCTCTCAGATGCGTCTGAGGAAGAGAGTTGTGTTTCTCAAAAGCTTATGCTGCAACAAAATTTGTTACTCTTAAAGATGCAAATTCAGAAAACCTTTGATCTGGGTTGAATTAGCGCGGAAAAGTTTGTTAAGTTATTTAAGTTTGTTAAGTTATTTAAAGATCACAGTTTTCAGTGAACTGGAGGAGTATAATGAAGAAAAAAATCAAGGCCTCCAAATATTACCAGGTTTAGGAATGCCAGCCTCCAGATAGGACCTGGGGATCCCCCAGAATTACAGGTCATCTCCAGACTACACAGGTCAGTTCCTCTGGAGAAAATGGAAGCCTTGGAGGGTAGATTTTATGGCTTTGTACCCCACTGAGGTCCCTGGTTTCCCCAGGCTCCATCCCCAAATCTCCAGGAACTTCCCAAGCCAGATCTGGCAACTCCATTCCCTGCCAGTGACCAGGGGGAATTGGCAACCCCATGTCTTACTCAGAAAGTGGATCATCATCAGGGCCCTTTCCAATTCCGTGAGTTATTTTTAATAAATATTTATACCAAAATATGACTCTGGGGAATGAATTAAAACTTGACTTTCAGTACAGAACTGATACAACAGGCATTATATGTACTAATTTCTAAGCTCTGTCCCTATGGCCACAACTGAGTCTCCACTTTATACTTGGTTTATACTTGTCCCTGGCTTGTACTTGTCACTGAGTTCACTCACGTTGATGGACTTTAAAAAGCAGCACTTAAGATGCACTTAAATCTCATTAACTTCAGTTGGGATTACAGTAATATTTATTTATTTGTACATTTATAGTCTGCCCTTTCCCATAAAGGGCTCAGGGCAGATTCCATCAAGTTAAAACATTAACTTGAGTCCGCCCTGAGTCCGCTCGCGGAGAGGGCGGGATATAAATGCGAAGTAATAAATAAATAAATAAATAAAACATCAGAATAGTTAAAACAGTTAAGCCAATAAATTAAAATTATTTTATTTAAGACGGCATGGATGGTAGGATCAGGTAGATCTCAAAGACTAGTGGCGCTTTCACACATACGAAATAATGCAGTTTCAAACTGCTTCAGTGACCCCTCGTAAGTGGATTCACACAGTAGAATTCAGTTGAAAGTGGATTGAAAGTGCATTATTTGTTGTGTGTGAAGGAACCCTAGGAGTCAAGAAAATGCTTTGACATTGCATGGAAAAGCAAAATCCTGCCAGTGTCATCTCTAAACTTTCTCATTTTTTTTTCCGTACAGAAAAGACAAAGCAGAGAATGTCATGGGAATGCCAAATGAGACCACGGTGACTGAATTCATCTTGATTGGGTTATCCGAACACCCCCAAGCAAGGGCTGTGTTCTTCTCTTTCCTTTTGATAGCCTATCTCATCAGCTTCCTTGGGAACAGCCTCATCCTCATATTGATTATTGCCGACTCCCGCCTTCATTCTCCCATGTATTTCTTTCTCTGCATCCTCTCTTCATTAGACCTCATCCTCTCCAACAATGCACTGCCTGAGATTCTGGTCAACTGCTTCTTTTACAGGCCCACCGTCAACTTCTACAGGTGTTTGGTTCAGATGTATGTCGGTCTGTTTCTTGTTTCGACAGAATGCGTCCTTCTGGCCATCATGGCTTACGACCGCTTTGCCGCTATCTGCCAGCCCCTTCACTACACGCAGATCATAAGCTGGAGACTTTGCATCAGTCTGGCGACTGCATCCATGGCTTTCTCCTTTGTCGTAACCCTTATCACCATGCTGCTCCAGCCAACTGACTTCTGTGGACGAAATATCATTAACCATTTTGCGTGCGAGCTGCAGTCGTTCCTCAAGCTGGCCTGCTCTGACACACTTGCTAGTGAGCTCTTCATGCACATTTCCAGCCTCTTTCTTCTAATCCCACCCTTTGGTTTCATTGTTGTGACCTACGGGCGCATCGGCTTAGCGGTCCTGCGCATTCGGTCGACGCAGGGTCGCAAGAAAGCCTTCTCCACCTGCAGTTCTCACCTCACGGTGGTCAGTGTCTTTTATGGGACAATCATGATCATGTACTTGAAACCCGAAGCAAAATCTGCTTCTGATCAAGATAAGGTCATTTCTTTAATGTACGGGGTCTTAACTCCCATGCTCAACCCGGTGATTTACAGCTTGAGGAACAGGGACGTGAAGGGAGCGTTCTGGAAAGTGTTTGGAAAGAAAACATCTGAATAAAGATCAGCACAATACAATAACGCACTCTACTTCTTATGCTCAGGGCTTTTTTAGCAGCAGGAACTCCTTTGCATATTAGGCCACACACCCCTGATGCAGCCAATCCTCCAAGAGCTTACAGGGCTCTTCGTACAGGGTCTACTGTAAGCTCCAGGAGGATTGGCTACATCAGAGGTGCATGGCCTAATATGCAAAGGAGATCCTGCTACAAAGAAAAGCCCTGCTTATGGTAAACTTTTTTCATACAGAAACACCATTTCTACAGTGAATATTGTGTAAATCATTGAATATGACTATCAGCAGCTGGGTCTAGACTGGCAGTTTGAGGTGACACAGGGACGGTCCCAAGACACTAAAAAATCAAGTCCAGATGCAAACATTTGGGAGACTGTCCCGCTCCTGTACTCACCGCATCCTCCAGCGTTGTAGAAGCTCCCAAAAAATCTACTACTTCCTAAGTGGTAGCAAATCACCTTTCCTGGCCATCTAAATGGCTGGAGAGCACCTGGGAAGTGCCACTCAAATGCTTGAGTGGTCTGATCGCTCCTTTGGGGCACTCGTGGCCTGTTCTTGCTTTGGCAGTGGGCTGACCAACCCCAGGGCGCGTCTCTTTCTGCCAGCTTACTTTGGGATGGGAGGTTGCTGCCCCAAGCTGCTGGTCTGGACCCAACCAACATGTCCCTATTTTGTGATGTGTAGTAGAAAGCCATTTCCAGCATTGGTTTCTTGCTGCATAGAAACATAGAATCATTGAGTTTCTGCTAATGTTCAAGGCATGCATGTGGTGAGTCTACATGCTGTCATGTTAACAAGAGGAGCTTTGCAGAACCCACTCTGGAGCAAACTGCAAAGTGTCTTATGTCAACTTGAAGACTAAAAACTGCAGCGGAACTGATGCTGCCTCTGCTCCCCAGAATGAAGACGCGAGACATTAATGCAACCATGAAGTTGGAAGGGAACTCAAGAGCCATTGAGTCCAACCCCCTTCACAATGCAGGAGATTCACAAATACCTGCCCCCCACATACTCCAGTGACCTCTGTTCCATGCCTAGAAAATGGCAAAAAACCCTCCAGGATTCCTGGCCTAACTGGCGTTTCCCTGGGTTTGTAAGAAAGAGCCACAAGAACTAAGCACTGATGCAACCCTTCCTGCCCTCCTTCTCATGGTCTGATGAAGTTCACTGAATCAGCTTTGCTGTCAGATGGCCGTCTAGCCTCTGTTTAAAAACCTCCACCATCTCCCAAGGAAGCCTGTTTCACTGGGGAACTGCTCTAACTGTCAGAAAGTTCTTGGACAAGTATTTATCAGTTGTTTCCAGGGCTTTTTTTGTAGCAGGAACTCCTTTGCATTTTAGGCTAACCCCCCCCCACCCACCGCCCCCCTGATGCAGCCAATGCTCCAAGAACTGACAGGGCTCTTCTTACAGGGCCTACTGTAAGCTCCAGGAGGATTGGCTACATCAGGGGTGTGTGGTCTAATATGCAGACAGAGGAGTTCCTGCTACAAAAAAATCCCTGGTTGTTTCTATTCCAACTGTTTCCTACACATAATTGGTTTCTGTGTTGGAAATGAATCTGATGTGAAGTTGCCCTTACATTGGAAAAATGGGATCTGTAAACTATAGTCAAAGTCCTGTTAAAAAAAAAATTAGTTTAACTACACGTCAACTTTCCTAATATTGGTCTAGAAAGGAAGGAGGACACAGACAGGATTTTGATGCCTCTAGCTTATAACCCAAATTTTCACATTACAAGGAATGCCATCCAAACAGTAGATCCCAGAACACTGAGCTGTATTTTATCAAAGATTTCAGGTTTTCACGGCTGGCAACATCACTAGGGTTTGTAGAATCTTCAGTTCTTTCAAAGTGGATGACGTGGTCTCCTTCTTCAAGAAGGAGACCACGTCATCCACTTTGAAAGAACTGAAGTCCTTTCTACGGTCTCACATTATCATACCTGCCTGAACAGAGAAGCTATTGAGATTTACAAACACCAACACAACTTTAACAGAAAGGAAGAAGGCATTTCCATCCACCAATCTTGGTTTCCAGCTCTGCAAAACGCCCTACAGACTATAAATTGCAGAAGGTCACAGAACAACCAGCACATTCCACAGAACAATCAGCACAGTCAAGAACCATCTTCCTTATCTTCACACCCCTTCCAACCCTCCCATCAATTAACACAGAACAATGGTCACATTCAACAGCCAGTTTCCTTATCACTTCCCTTCCAGGAAGCCCCACCAAACAATGGGCACATCCACAAACCAATTGCCCTCTCAACCCACCCCCTCCGGCCTAGAAATAGCAGCTCTCCAGCAGCCCTGGCCTCACTCAATGCACAGCAGCCAAGTAGGTCAGAGTGCCTGCTCCGGCTGCATCGCCACTGAGGATGTTCTCCTCAGCTGAGAACGAAACGTCTGGAAGAAAAACTTTCTCCAGTAGAACACGGCACTTGAGCCCGAAAGATTCTACAAACCCTAAAGAGCTGTATTTTATTTATTTATTTATTTACATTATATTTATATCCTGTCCATTCTATGCAGACTCAAGGTGGCAAACAACATAAAATACACAATAAACAATAAGCAATATTAAAACAAATAAAATTGCAATGGTGCTACTTCATCTATTTAGGTGGCTCATGTAATATTTTCCTTTCTCAACGTGTACAGATTCTAGGCAGTTAGTACTGAAGCGCGATAGATCCAGATGCGGTGGCAGCCCTCTCCTGTTAGATGTTATATGCCATCCGAAACAATTCAGTTTTGCAAGCCCTGCGGAACTGTGATAAGTTCCACAGGGCCCTGTTGGCTTCTGGGAGGATGTTCCAGAATATTGGGGCTGCAACTGAGAAGACTCTTGCTCTGGTGAAATTAAGCCTAGCCTTTTTTAGCCCAGGGACAGCCAAAAGATTTTGAAAGCTTGATCGCAGTGCTCTCTGGGGAACATGTGGGGCAAGGCAGTCCCGCAGATAGGTAGGTCCTAGGCATATAGGGCTTTGAAGGTTAATACCAGAACCTTGAAACGGATTCGGTACGCAACAGGCAGCCAGTGCAGCACTCTCAGCACAGGCTGAATGTGCTCCTGACGAGGAGCCTGGCTGCAGCATTCTGCGCCTTCCGAATCTGAGTCAAGGACAGCCCCATGTAGAAAACATTATAGTAATCAATTCTCAAGGTAACCGAGGTGTGGATCACCATTGCTAAGTCACCACACTCAAGGTAGGGGACCAACTGTCGAGTTTGCCGAAGATAGTAGAAAGTGGCTCTAGCAGTGGCTGCTACTTTTGGTATTGGGATCCTCGCTAGTTGCCTCTTCACTAGTTACATATGGAGTTTGGTCTTTCCTGAAAGAGAAGAGAAGGAAACGAGTCTTCCTGGGAATAGGTTTTAGGATTGGACGATGGAGCACTTTTTAAAATTTTTGCTGGAAAATATTGTGCTTCCTTGTATCAATTATGAGATCACTTAAAAGAGCATAAGGAGATCGTATGGTGTTTTATTTTTCTCATGTGCTGATGGGCTAAGATTGCTATGCTTTCGTGATGATTTTCAAATAAAGTGTATTAGGAAGTGCAAATATTGCTCTTACTTATCTCCAATCGACTACTCTTGCCTGTACAAGCGATAAGCTGTCTGTAATGTCTTGCTTAGCTACAAATGGGTACGGGTTAGGAATACCTGGAGAAACCTAAGCAAGTGCTTGCTCTTTGGTTTCCATATTTCATGAGACAAATACTTCAGCATAGGTGTTCCTTCATTTAAAAAAAATGTTATAATGCAAAACCCAACAGGACATAGGGAGGATGGGGAGGAGGGATGTGCATTTGGATATTGCCGGTACATATAAATATCCATTTAAAAATAAAAAGATTTCTTTATTTTTGGATATATTCAAGCAGGGCTTTTTTGGGTAGCAGGAACTCCTTCGCATACCTCACACTCCCAATGTAGCCAATCCTCCAACAGTTTACAGTAGGCCCCGTAAGAAGAGCCCTGTAAGCTCTTGGAGGATTGGCTACATATGAGGGGTGTGGCCTAATATGCAAAGGAGTTCCTGCTACCAAAAAAAAGCCCTGTATTCAAGTGTCCAGAGTAATACTGAGGATCCTGGAATACCAGTAAATGGGTTCTGAAAAAATTACAGAAACATAGAGCATTCTGGATCTGTTTTTCTCAATTTTCATGGGATTCCTGGGCAATGTGAAATGGCCGGGAGGCATTTAAACCTCTACTTTCTGCTCCCTGCATTTTTTTGCTGGGAGCAGAGAGCAGTGGTTTAAATGACTCTGCACCAGTTGAGTGATGGAGAGCTCCCACTTCTCAGCTGTTTTTCCTGAAGAGCAGAAAGCAGGAGGTTAAATGGTCCAGAGCCATTTAAACCCTTGCTTTCTGCTCTTCATGGACTGCCACAAGCTGCATCAAAATTAGTGGAAGTTCATGGCAGCTTTTTAGTTCATGAACACGACTTCACGAACCACAAATTGGTCAGAATTCATGATGAATTTTAGTTCAGGAGTTGGATGACGACTGAGGACACTGAAATGGATCACACTGAGAATTGTAATGTTTATCCAGCTATTCCTTACATCCACATTCCCCGTAGTGTTCTTAAAGTTTAAATCAGAAGAAAGAGCAATTAATCTTTGAATCTAAAAAGTATTCCTTTAAAGTGATTCCCTAGGAGTGCTACTTAACACCCCTGTGTACGATTCCAGGAGGACCTCTGATATTACAATTTTGAGAACAGTAAGTACCAGAGACCTGCAAAATCATTGTCTTCTATAGCCAGGAACGTGCTGAGCTGTTCTCTTCACAAGAATGAGGAGTGGTCCTCCATAAGCCATTGTTCCTAGAGCTTCATTGAAAAGGAACTTCAGCTTTTCACCATTTTCTTCACTCTGCTCTTTGGAAGCTATATGCAGTCTTGGAGAGTTGATCAGCTTCACTTGCCTTCCATTCAGACACAAAACTTCTGCATCTCTGCCTTCTCAATAATCAGTCCTAGACTGAAGCAGTTAATGTAAGCTTTGGCCTTTGCACAGAAAAACCCCAGTTTTGAACTTGGGGCTTACTCATGGAAGAGGACTCAATTTATTTAAATTCTCGGGGCTGGTCATGGAAAAGGTTTTCTCAGAGTCTGTTTGCTGTAGTATGGAATGAAGAATACATAATGAAGAACTGTCATCTATGGTCTGGGCCTCGCTAGGTAAGTGAAACACTGTTACCAACAGAAGTAATATGGGGATAAACGTTTTGTATCCTTAGAGCCATATATCTTGGTATTTGTTTCGGTGCTGACCCAGATTTCCAGCTAGAGGACATTTGTTTGGCCAAATTTGTGCCTGCCTCTAGATTGTTTTCGTTTCTGAGACTTCACATGCTGCATGGAACCCATCTAGCTAGCATCCTGCCAGCTAGAGAGCCAGTTCGGTGTAGTGGTTAAAGTGCACGGAATCTTATCTGGGAGAACAGGGTTTGATTCCCCACTTCTCCACATACACCTGCCGATGAGACTTTGAGTCAGTCACAAGTTCCTGCAGAGCTGTTCCTCTCCAGAACAGTTTCTGTTAGAGCTCTCTCAGCTCCACCTACTTTGCAGGGTGTCTGTTGTGGGGAGGGGAAGGGGAAGGAGGTTGTAAGTCTCTCTGAGACTCCTTCGGGTAGTGAAGGGAAGGGTATCAATCCAATTTCTTCTTCTCTCTTCTTCTTCTATCTCAACACCATTTTCAAACTGGCCTGGAACAGGGGCTTTTTTCTCCTGCTTTCCATTAAGGGCTCAATACACTGGACTGATCCACTGAATGACTGGTGAGGCTGTAGCTAGCGATGGCAGGATCACTCCAGGTTTGCTGCTCAGAGTCTAAGGATGTATGGCAAACACCACAGACAGGAAATAATGAAGAGAAATTATTGCGGTTAACCATGCTCAGGGGTGTGTGGTGAGGGGTCCCCAACCCCCGGTCCATGGACCAGTACTGGTCCATGGCCTGTTAGCAACTGGGCCATGAGTTGTATAATTATTTCATTATATATTACTATGTAGTAATAATAATAATAAGACAACATTGGAGGTATATCCTGCCCTCCAAATCCTACTCCAAATCTCAGATTCTCAGAGCGGCTCACCATCTCCTTTATCTTCCTCCCCCATAACAGGCACCCTGTGAGGTGGGTGAGGCTGAGAGAGCTCTCCCCAGAAGCTGCCCTTTCAAGGACAACCCTGCCAGAGCTATGGCTAACCCAAGGCCATTCCAGCAGCTGCAAGTGGAGGAGTGGGGAATCAAACCAGGTTCTCCCAGATAAGAGTCCGCACACCCACCACACCAAACTAATAGAAATAAAGTGCACAATTGTATCATCCAGAAACCATCCCTCCCCCTGCAGTTTGTGGAAAAATTATCATCCACAAAACCGGTCCTTAGTGCCAAAAAAAGTTGGGGACCGCTAATCTATAATGTAGTGGGTTCAATGCATAGAGGAGACACAATTGCAGTGATCATAGCTCTTATATTGAGTTATATCATTGTAACTAGTAGCTGACTGGGCCAACGGGGCCAACTATATACAGTCCTGAGTTCCTGCATTAGAACGCCATTGGATCGTTTGAACCCAGCAGGGGGCCAGTAATTGGAGCAGGGCAGCAAGGATTTGGATCCTACTGCCCATTGTTCCTGAGTCCCCAAGCTCAGTCCTACAGGTTCCAATGAGCCAGGCGGGAACGCTAGTGAGGAACAAACATAGGAGTCTACATACTCAACATTAACTCTTGGTGAAGATTTCCTGTGAGTCACAGCACTTCTGTGCTGCTGAGCTTTGAGCAAGTGTGAGTATGTTGTATGTTTGCCAGTATGTTGTAAGCCCTGTGGATTGTAGGTAGGTTACCTCCAGTGTAAAGGGAAAGGACTTGAGGTTTTTATGGCTTTAAATAAAGCCACCATTGAGTTAATGAATAAAGTCATAAAGTCTTGACATTAAGTCTTTCGGTGAGATCACACAAGAGTTTTGACCCAACCTGACTATCTGCACATGCTTTCTATCAGCCAAGGGCTGTATTTCATTCAAGGAGGATTGAGTCTCTTGAGAAAAGTGCAAGCCAGATTATAACATGATTTCACATCTCTGAGAAGGTATATGTGAGAAGTCGAATTCTTTTCAGTGACCTGGAAGAGTAGGATGAAATTCTCTCTCTCTCGGCTTGACTTCGCGAACGAAGATTTAAGAAAGGTGCAGTAGTCCACGTCTGCTGCAGGCTCGCTGGTGGCTGACAAGACCAATGTGGGACAGGAAGATCCGGCCACAGTGGCTGCAGGGAAAAGTCTGATTTGGGGTTGGTGCTGTAGCAGTGCGATTTTTCCTCAATCTCCTTTTGTCCTCAAGACCAGCTATGCGTGCGTTCTCAAAGGAAGAGACAGCCTGGTGGATGGTGTTCCTCCATGCTTTGCGATCTGAGGCTAGGTCAGACCACTGGTGATGGTTGATGCGACAGGTGCCAAGGGATTTCTTCAAGGAGTCCTTGTACCTCTTCTTTGGTGCCCCTCTATTTCGATGGCCGGTGGAAAGTTCGCCATACAGAGCAATCTTGGGAAGGCGGTGGTTTTCCATCCTAGAAATATGCCCTGCCCAGCGCAGCTGCGTCTTCAACAGCAATGCCTCGATGCTTGTAACCTCCGCCCGCTTGAGGACTTCAGTGTTGGTCACAAAGTCACTCCAGTGGATGTTGAGGATGGTGCGAAGGCAGCGCTGATGAAAGCGCTCAAGGAGTCGCAGGTGATGACGGTATAAAACCCACGATTCGGAGCCATAGATGAGGGTTGTCATAACAACCGCTTTGTAAACATTGATCTTTGTGCCTTTTTTCAGATGCTTGTTGCTCCATACTCTTTTGTGCAGTCGGCCAAATGCACGGTTTGCCTTTGCCAGCCTGTTGTCAATCTCCTTGTCGATCTTGGCATCTGAGGAGATGATGCACCCCAGGTAGCTGAACTGCTGGACTGTCTTCAGAACTGATTCACCCACAGTGATGCAGGGAGGGTGATAATCTTCCTGGGGTGCAGGCTGGTGGAGAACTTCTGTCTTCTTCAGACTAACTTCTAGGCCGAATAGCTTGGCAGCCTCTGCAAAGCAGGACGTCATATGCTGCAGAGGGTCTATACCGAGTGGGAGATGAGTGCAGCATCATCAGCAAACAGTAGCTCTCGGATAAGTTTTTCCATTGTCTTGGAGTGAGCCTTTAGTCGCCTCAGGTTGAACAGGCTGCCATCGGTGCGATAGCGGATGTAGACACCATCGTCATCATCTAGATCTACTGCGGCTCTTTGAAGCATCATGCTAAAGAAGATCGTAAAGAGAGTTGGCGCGAGAACACAGCCTTGCTTTACACCTGTGCCTATTGGGAAGGGCTCCAAGAGGTCATTTCAGTGTCTGACTTGGCCTCGCTGGTCTTCATGTAGCTTGATGATCATGCTGAGGAACCTTGGGGGACATCCTAAACGTTCCAAGATTTGCCACAGGCCTTTCCTGCTAACGGTATCGAAAGCTTTGGTAAGGTCGACAAAAGTCACATATAGACCCTTGTTCTGTTCCCTGCATTTCTCTTGGAGCTGCCTGAGAACAAATACCATGTCGGTGGTGCTCCTGTTAGCTCTGAAGCCGCACTGGCTCTCTGGGAGGAGTTCTTCTGCAATGGTGGGCACCAGTCTGTTCAGGAGTATTCTGGCAAGGATTTTGCCTGCGATGGAGAGCAAGGTTATCCCCTGGTAGTTGGAGCAGTCTGACTTTTCCCCTTTGTTCTTGTGTAGAGTGATGATAATTGCATCGCGAAAGTCCTGTGGTGGTTTGCCTTGTTCCCAGCAGGTGACAAGTACTTTGTGAAGTGTGCTATGTAGTACTGTGCCCCCATGCTTCCAGATCTCTGGTGGGATTCCATCAACTCCCGCTGCCTTGCCACTTTTCAGTTGCTTGAGGGCTTTAACAGTCTCTTCTAGGGTGGGGATCTCATCCAACTCTGTTTTCACTGGTTGAAGTGGGGTGAGGTAGATTGCTGAATCTTGAACTACGCGGTTGGCACTGAAGAGAACCTGAAAATACTCCGACCACCGGTTCAGAATGGATGCCTTATCTGTGAGGAGCACTTGGCCATCTGCACTACGCAAGGGACTCTGAGCCTGATATGATGGGCCATATACTGCCTTCAGGGCTTCATAGAACCCTCTTAAATCACCAGTGTCTGCACACAGCTGGGTTCTCTCTGCAAGCTTGGTCCACCACTCGTTCCGAATGTCTCAAAGCTTGCGCTGGAAGTTGCTACATGCAGCGTGAAAGATTGCTTTTTTCCCGGGACAGGAGGGCTGAGCAAGATGTGCTTGGTAGGCAGATCTCTTTTTCGCTAGTAATTCTTGGATCTCTTGATTGTTCTCGTCAAACCAGTCCTTGTTCTTCCTTGTGGAGAACCCGAGGACTTCTTCAGAGATCAACAGGATGGTAGTTTTTAGGTGTTCCCAGAGTGCTTCTGGAGAAGGTTCTGTGGGGCAACTGGGGTCCTCAATTCTTGACTGGAGTTTTTCCTGGAAGGCAGCTTTAACTTCGGCTGACTGAAGGCTGCCAACCTGAAGCTTCTTCCGAGGGATACCTCCTCTCCTGGGTGTGGGTTTAAAGTGAAGACGGAGATTGCAGCCTACAAGACTATGATCCGTATGACATTCCGCACTGGGCATTACTCGGATGTGTAAGACATCTCGAAGGTCTCTCTGGCGCACCAGAATGTAGTCGATAAGGTGCCAGTGCTTGGACCGTGGGTGCATCCAGGTTGTCTTCAGGCTGTTCTTCTGCTGAAAGATAGTGTTGGTGATGGTGAGCTGGTGTTCCATGCAGAATTCTAGCAGGAGGCGCCCGTTATCATTACAATTTCCAATGCCGTGTTTGCCAAGTACTCCTTTCCAGGCTTCCGAGTCTTTACCTACTCTGGCATTGAAGTCGCCAAGGATGATCACCTTGTCCTCTGTAGGGGTCTTCCATACGAGGTTGCGTAGATCAGCATAGAACTTGTTCTTTTCTGCAGGATCTGCTTGAAGTGTTGGGGCATAGACACTGAAGAGTGTTGCATGCTGCTTGTTTTGAAGTGGGAGGCACATGGACATGATGCGATCTGAGTGACCTGTTGGCAGGTTTTCGAGTTTGGAGGCAATGGAGTTCCTGACCATGAAGCCAAATTAGATAAAAATTAAAATCACCAAAAATGATTTGGAATTGCTATTGTGCTGTAGGGAAATACCAGTCCATGAAGGCATTTGAAAATCCACAAGGCACTTAAATACCAGCGTACAATGGGGAATGAATACAACCTGAATCTAAATACAGAACCAACTTAAAATGCATTCTATGTATTAAATATTAATATCTTCTCTTTTCTGTTTATGGCTGTTATACTTCATGAATTTAATAAAGGAAATTAAAAGCAAAAAAATTATTAATATCTGTTGTCATAGCCACCATTGAGTCTGTGGTTCACAAGTCCAGGGCTTTTTTTGTAGCAGGAACTCCTTTGCATATTAGGCCACACACCCCTCATGTAGCCAATCCTCCAAGAGCTTACAAGGCTCTTCTTGCAGGGCCTACTGTAAGCTCTTGTAGGATTGGCTACATCAGGGGGGTGTGGCCTAAGAGGCAAAGGAATTCCTGCTACAAAAAAAGCCCTGCACAAGTCAATGTGTTCATGGGATCAGCAACCCTAATGAACTATATTAGTTACACTATATTAGTGTAACCCTAATTAGTTACACTTCAGTCTCATTAAGTTCAGTGTTCTTTATGGCTTACCAGATTTTAAAAAATACATAGATACAACAGAACTTGAGAAAGTACATAATTTTGACGCTCATGAAAACTCTCCCACTTATAAACCATCCTATTCTCTCTTTTCTTCCCTGTAGTAGGAACAAGGCAGAGAACGTCATGGGAACTCCAAATGAGACGATGGTGACAGAATTCATCTTGATTGGATTATCAGGTCACCCACAAGCACAGGCTGTATTCTTTTCATTCTTCTTGATGGCGTACCTCGCAAGCACTCTTGGGAACGGCCTCATGATCGTATTAATCATTGGTGACTCCCACCTTCATTCTCCCATGTATTTCTTTCTTTGCACCCTCTCCTCGGTAGATCTCGTCATCTCCAATAATGCCCTTCCTGAAACCCTGG
The DNA here is from genome assembly GCF_032191835.1 of Heteronotia binoei. Classification (NCBI taxonomy): domain Eukaryota; kingdom Metazoa; phylum Chordata; class Lepidosauria; order Squamata; family Gekkonidae; genus Heteronotia; species Heteronotia binoei. The sequence goes on along the minus strand of NC_083235.1, from coordinate 17,913,477 downwards.
TCAACTGCTTCTTTTACATGCCCACCGTCTCCTTCTACAGATGCTTGGTTCAGATGTATGTTGGTCTATTATTTGTTGTGATTGAATGTGCTCTTCTGGCTGTTATGGCATATGATCGCTTTGCAGCGATATGCCGGCCACTCCACTATATGCAGATCATGAGCTGGGGATTTTGTACCTGTTTAGTGTCTTTATGTGTGGTCCTTGCCTTGCTGAATACAGTGATCAACATACTGTTGCAGCCTACTGATTTCTGTGGACAAAATATCATTAACCATTTTGCATGTGAGTTACAATCGTTCCTCAAACTGGCCTGCTCGGATACACGCATTAGTGAGCTGTATGTGCAACTTTCCACCTTCGCTCTTGTAGCAGCACCCTTTGGCTTCATTGTCGTAACCTACGGGCGCATAGGCTTAGCAGTCCTGCGCATTCGCTCAACACAGGGTCGCAAGAAAGCCTTCTCCACCTGCAGTTCTCACCTCACAGTGGTCAGTGTCTTTTACGGTACGATCATCATCATGTACTTGATGCCCCAACCAAAATCTTCCTCAGATAAGGATAAGATCATTTCTTTACTGTACGGGGTCTTAACTTCCTTGCTCAACCCCCTGATTTACAGTCTGAGAAACAGGGATGTGAAGGGAGCTTTCTGGAGAGTGTTTGGTAGGAAAATGTCAGAATAGAAATTAGCACAATACAACAATATACTCCACTTCTTCTTATGTTAAACTTTTCATACAAAAAACATCATCAAATGTGATGACCAACACTGAAAACCCTGCCTGCACTAATTCCTTGCTGCACTAGAAGAAGAAGATGATGATGAAGAAGATATTGGATTTATATCCTGCCCTCCACTCTGAATCTCAGGGTCTCAGAGCGGCTCACAATCTCCTTTATCTTCTTCCCCCACAACAGACACCCTGTGAGGTGGGTGGGGCTGAGTGGACTCTCACAGCAGCTGCCCTTTCAAGGACAATCTCTGCCAGAGCTATGGCTGACCCAAGGCCATTCCAGAAGGTGCAAGTGGAGGAGTGGGGAATCAAACCCAGTTCTCCCAGATAACAGTCAGCACACTTAACCACTACACCAAGCATAGATGAGTAGTTATCAGTTGTTGAGATTTCAGCTATTTCCTAAACATAATTAGCTTCCATAATGGAAATTAATCTGATGAGAAATAGCATTATATTATAATTAACAAAATAGGTATGCAATGATACCAATGATAGCAGCTCCTGATCCAACTGTAATGCGAATCATAACCCAACTTTAACTAATATTGGCTTAGAAAGGAAGCAGGGTAAGAATTGAATATCTGATACCTCTTATTTCTAATCAAGTTCCCAGGTGATAGATAGCATCATGTGAACAGTGGATTCTAGAACACTGGACTGGATTTTGATGTTGGACTCCTACTTGCATCTTCACTAGTGAACCATGGACACTGACCTTCCACAGGAAGTTGCCACAATCTCTGTGTGAGAAGCAAACAAGTCTTTGGAGCAGAAGTATGTTCTAGGATCAGAAAACGGAGCAATGATTTTTATTCTGAAGGATGCTGTGCTTCCTTGTATCAATGACAATATCACAACTGAAAAGAGTGTATGGAGTGGAAATGATGTTTTATTCTTTCATCTTCAAATCGCTAATTGAGCTTTCCTGCTGGCTATCAAATAAAAAGCATTGGGTGTTTTTGTTGTCAGTTTAGTGTCGGTATGTGTGGACCTTGTCTTACTGAATATCTTGATCAACGGATTGTGGTGACCAACCAACTTCTGTAGCCGAAATATCATTAACTATTTTGGACATGAACAACAATTGTTCCTCATCCGTGCTCTGAGACACATTTTAGTGAGCATGCATCTTTCCATCCTCTTTCAAGCTGCTGCAGGGCCGCAACTTGACCCGGCAAGCAAGATCCTGTGAAAACCCGTTTCTGCTTGCTGCGGGAAAGAGGCAGGCCAAGTCGCAGCCCTGCGGCAGTTTGTGTGAAATTGGACAGAAGCGCCGGAGGGGAAAGGGCTCTGAGACCAGAACAAGCCCAGTGAGAAAGTGGTCATAGTATCAGGCTTTAGCTTCATTATTGTAACACATGGGCACATAGATTTAGCTGTCCTGCACATCTGCTCAACACAGGGATGGAAGAAATCCTTCTTCATTTGCAGCTCTCACGTCGCTGTGGCCAGTGTCTTTTATGGTACAATCACCAGCATATACTTGAAACCATAAGATGCTTTACTTTCTGACCAGGAAAAAAAAACATGTCCACATTTCATGGGACTGTGATTCCCATGCTCGATTCTGCAGGGCTTCTTTTGAAGCAGGAATTCATTTGCATATTAGGTCATGCCTCCCTTATGTAGCCAATCCTCTTGGAGCTTACAGTAGACCCTGTCCAAAGAGCCCTGCTGGCTCCAGGAGGATTGGCTATATTGGAGGGGTGTGGCCTAATAGGCAAAGGAGTTTCTGCTACAAAAAAAATCCCTGGATATGGCCACTTGGATACACAGCAGACACTCCTGAATGCATGGCTGGCTAGATATCAGTATGGACCCTTGGCTGGAAATAAGGAAACCTCCTATATTTCCCTGTATGCCATTGTCACGCCCCACACCCAGGTTCCAGCTTGCAATGAGAGGGAGACCTTCATCGAAGAACACAGCAACACCATGGAAGGATTGCCCTTCCCTGGCAGACAGCAGTCACCATGCCAGAGGGACAAGCAAGAGGGAGTGGCCCTGGATTGGAGCCCATGACCAGCCCTAATGACAAGATGTGTCCCGATCCTTGGTGACCCCAAGTGTGCAAACACCCAGGAACCTCATCCATCCCTTGCAGTCACCATGCCAGTCGGCAGAAGGAGAGGAGATTGCTCCTGACTTGGGACCTCATGAACACCAGCTTCTTCCACAACTAAAGACACAGCCAAGGGTCTGCACTTAGGAGACTCTCTGCTGTTCATTAACCACCAGAAGCTGTATCAAAATTTGTAGAAGTTCTTGGAAATGGCAACTGTTCAGTTCATGAACATGGCTTTGTGAGCCATGAATCAGACAAAATTAATGATGAACTTCCATTCAGGAGCTGGTTCGTGCCCACTGCAAGAGGACGAGGAGGAAGAGGAAATAGCTGGGGCTGAGAGAGCTCTGACTGAGAACTGCTCTTAACCACTACACCATACTGGCTCCCAGTTTGGTGTAGTGGTTAAGTGTGTGGACTCTTATCTGGGAAAACCAGGCTTGATTCCCCACTCCTCCACTTGCACCTGCTGGAATGGTCTTGGATCAGCCATAGCTCTGGCAGAGGTTGTCCTTGAAAGGGCAGATTCCGGGAGAGTTCTCTCAGCCCCATCCACCTCACAGGGTGTCTGTTGTGGGGGAAGAAGATAAAGAAGATTGTAAGACTCTTTGAGATTCAGAGAGAAGGGTGGGCTATAAATCTGCAGTCTTCTTCTCTTGAGAGAACAGCTCTGAGAGAACTGTGATTGACCCAAGGTCACCCAGTTTGGCTGCAGGTGGAGATGTGGGAAATCAAACTCAGTTCTCCAGATTAGAGTCTGCCACTCTTACCCACTATAGCAAGGTGTATGACTGAGGGCACTGAAATAAACCACAGTGAGAATTGTAATGTTTACCCAACTATTCCTTACATCATTCCCCATGGTGTTTTAAAACTTAATTCAGATGAAAGAGTAATTAGTCTTTGAGTCTAAAGTATTCATTTGAAGTGATTCCCCAGGAATTCTACTTAAGACTTACAGTGTACTATTCCAGGAGGAGCTCTGATACTACAGAAATAGGCAGAGCTATTCTTTTCACAAGAATGAAGAGCAGATCTTTTAATATGCCCCACACAATCCATCGTTCTGAGAACTTCACTGAAAAGGAACTTTTCACCACTTTCCACCATTTTCTTCACTCTGCTCCTTGGAAGCTATATGCAGTCTTGGAGAATTGATCAGCTTCAATTGCTATCCAGTCAAACACAAAACTTCTACATCTCTGCCTTCTCAATAATCAGTCCTAGACTGAAGCAATTAATGTAAGCTTTGGCCTTTGCACAGAAAAAACCCAATTTTGAACTTGGGGCTTACTCATGGAAGAGGACTCGATTTATTTAAATTCTCGGGGCTGGTCATGGAAAAGGTTTTCTCAGAGTCTGTTTGCTGTAGCATGGAATGAAGAATACATAATGAAGAACTGCCATCTCTGGTCTGGGCCTCGCTAGGTAAGTGAAACACTATTACCAACAGAAGTAATATGGGAATAAGCGCTTTGTATCCTTAGAGCCATATATCTTGGTATTTGTTTCGGTGCTCTGAGTTCTGACCCAGATTTCCAGTGAATACCTAGAAGACATTTGTTTGGCCAAATTTGTGGCAGCCTCTAGATTGTTTTTGTTTGTGAGACTTCACATGCTGCATGGAATCAATCTAGCTAGCATCCCGCCAGCTAGAGAGCCAGTTCAGTGTAGTGGTTAAAGTGCACGGATTCTTATCTGGGAGAACCGGGTTTGAGTCCTCACTCCTCCACTTACACCTGCCGATGAGACTTTGAGTCAGTCACAAGTTCCTGCAGAGCTGTTCCTCTCAAGAACAGTTTCTGTTAGAGCGCTCTCAGCTCCACCTACCTCACAGTTGTGGGGAGGGGAAGGGGAAGGAGGTTGTAAGCCTCTCTGAGACTCCTTCGGGTAGTGAAGGGAAGGGTATCAATCCAATTTCTTCTTCTCTCTTCTTCTTCTATCTCAACACCATTTTCAAAGTTGCCTGGAACAGGAGCTTTTTTCTCCTGCTTTCCATTAAGGGCTCAATACACTGGACTGATCCACTGAATGACTGGTGAGGCTGTAGCTAGCGATGGCAGGATCTCTGCAGGTTTGCGGCTCGGAGTCTAAGGATGTATGGCAAACACCACAGACAGGAAATAATGAAGAGAAATTATTGCGGTTAACCATGTTCAGGGGTGTGTGGTGAGGGGTCCCCAACCCTATAACAGGGGTCCCCAACCCCCAGTCCATGGACCAGTACTAGTCCACGGCCTGTGAGCTGTATAATTATTTCATTATATTTTACAATGTAGTAGTAATAATAATAATAATAATAATACAACATTGGATGCATATCATGCCCTCCACTCCAAATCTCAGAGTCTCAGAGCGGCTCACAATCTCCTTTATCTTCCTTCCCCACAATAGACACCCTGTGAGGTGGGTGGGGCTGAGAGAACTCTCCCCAGAAGCTGCCCTTTCAAGAACAACCCTGCCAGAGCTATGGTTAACCCAAGGCCATTCCAGCAGCTGCAAGTGGAGGAGTGGGGAATCAAACCCGGTTCTCCCAGATAAGAGTCCACACACCCACTACACCAAACTAATAGAAATAAAGTGCACAATTGTATCATCCAGAAACCATCCCTCCCCCTGCAGTCTGTGGAAAAATTGTCTTCCACAAAACCGGTCCCTAGTGCCAAAAAGGTTGGGGACCGCTAATCTATAATATAGTGGGTTCAATGCATAGAGGACACACGGATGCAGTGATCAGAGCTCTTTACTGAATTACAGCATTGTAACTAGTAGCTGACTGGGCCAACGTGGCCAACTATATACAGTCCTGAGTTCCTGCGTTGGAACGCCATTGGATCGTTTGAACCCAGCAGGTCGCCAGTAATTGGAGCAGGGCAACAGGAATTTTGGATTCTACTGCGCATTGTTCCCGAGTCCCCAAGCTCAGTCCTACAGGCTTCAATGTGCAAGGTGAGAACGCTACTAAGGAACATACACAGGAGTCCACATACACAACATTAACTCTTGGTGAAGATTTCCTGTGAGTCACAGGACTTCTGCGCTGCTGAGCTTTGAGCAAGTGTGAGTATGTTGCATGTTTGCTAGTATGTTGTAAGCCCTGTGGATTGTACATAGGTTACCTCCTCCAAGAGCTTACAAGGCTCTTCTTGCAGGGCCTACTGTAAGCTTTTGTAGGATTGGCTACATCAGGGGTGTGTGGCCTAAGATTCAAAGGAATTCCTGCTACAAAAAAAAGCCCTGCACAAGTCAATGTGTTCATTGTGTCAGCAACCCTAATGAACTATAAAATTAGTTACACTTCAGTCTCATTAAGTTCAGTGTGGTTTATGGCTTACCAGATTTTAGAAAATACATAGATACAACAGAACTCGAGAAAGTACATAATTTTGACGCTCATGAAAACTCTCCCACTTATAAACCATCCTATTCTCTCTTTATTTCTCTGTAGTAGGAACAAGGCAGAGAATGTTATGGGAACTCCAAATGAGACGATGGTGACAGAATTCATCTTGATTGGATTATCAGGTCACCCACAAGCACAGGCTGTATTCTTTTCATTCTTCTTGATGGCGTACCTCGTAAGCACTCTTGGGAACAGCCTCATGATCGTATTAATCATTGGTGACTCCCACCTTCATTCTCCCATGTATTTCTTTCTTTGCACCCTCTCCTCGGTAGATCTCGTCATCTCCAATAATGCCCTTCCTGAAATCCTGGTCAACTGCTTCTTTTACATGCCCACCGTCTCCTTCTATAGATGCTTGGTTCAGATGTATGTTGGTCTATTATTCGTTGTGATTGAATGTGCTCTTCTGGCTGTTATGGCATATGATCGCTTTGCAGCGATATGCCGGCCACTCCACTATACGCAGATCATGAGCTGGGGATTTTGTACCTGTTTAGTGTCTTTATGTGTGGTCCTTGCCTTACTAAATACAGTGATCAACATACTGTTGCAGCCTACTGATTTCTGTGGACAAAATATCATTAACCATTTTGGATGTGAGCTACAATCGTTCCTCAAACTGGCCTGCTCAGATACACGCATTAGTGAGCTCTATGTTCAACTTTCCACCTTTGCTCTTGTAGTATCACCTTTTGGCTTTATTGTTGTAACCTATGGGCGCATAGGCTTAGCAGTCCTGCGCATTCGCTCAACACAGGGTCGCAAGAAAGCTTTCTCCACATGCAGTTCTCACCTCACAGTGGTCAGTGTCTTTTACGGTACAATCATCATCATGTACTTGATGCCCCAACCAAAATCTTCCTCAGATAAGGATAAGGTCATTGCTTTACTGTATGGGGTCTTAACTTCCATGCTCAACCCCCTGATTTACAGTCTGAGAAACAGGGATGTGAAGGGAGCTTTCTGGAGAGTGTTTGGTAGGAAAATGTCAGAATAGAAATTAGCACAATACAACAATATACTCCACTTCTTCTTATGTTGAACTTTTCATACAAAAACATCATCAAATGTGATGACCAACACTGAAAACCCTGCCAGCACCAATTCCTTGCTGCACTAGAAGAAGAAGATGATGATGAAGAAGAAGATATTGGATTTATATCCTGCCCTCCACTCTGAATCTCAGAGTCTCAGAGCGGCTCACAATCTCCTTTATCTTCTTCCCCCACAACAGACACCCTGTGAGGTGGGTGGGGCTGAGAGGACTCTCACAGCAGCTGCCCTTTCAAGGACAACTCCTGCGATAGCTATGGCTGACCCAAGGCCATTCCAGCAGGTGCATGTGGAGGTGTGGGGAATCAAACCCGGTTCTCCCAGATAACCACTAGTAAGTAAGTAAGTAAAATTTTATTTGTATCCCGCCCTCCCCCGCCGAAGCAGGCTCAGGGCGGCTAACAACATAATGACCAATGGTACATTAATAAATGAAACAATAATAAACAACACAATGACCAATGGTACATTAATAAAACAATTACAGTAAGAAACATTAAAATTGGGCATTAATTTAACCTTAAAAACCAGTTAGAGCATTAATTAAAACAAACCATAACATTATCATTGACGCTATTCTAGTTAGTGCTGATGGCGGATATTTCTTCATTATAGAATTGTAATTCAGCTGTTCATAAAAGCTAATTTAAAAAGGGTGGTCTTGCAGGCCCTGCGGAACTGATCAAGGCTCCGCAGGGCCCGCACCTCCTCTGGGAGTTGGTTCCAAAGATATGGGGCCGCAGCCGAAAAGGCCCGTGTGTGAGTGTTCTGTAGTTTAATTTCTCTTGGCCCAGGGGTAGTCAGTCTGTTTTTTCCTACTGACCTCAGTGCTCTCTGGGGCTCATACGGGGAGAGACGGTCCTTCAGGTAGGCCGGTCCTCGGCCATATAGGGCTTTAAAGGTAATAACCAGCACTTTGTACTGGACCCGGTATACAATCGGTAACCAGTGCAGCTCGCGTAGCCCCGGCTGTATATGTTCCCATCTTGGGAGACCGAGCAACAGCCTGGCCGCCGCGTTCTGCACTAGTTGTAACTTCCGGGTCCGGCACAGAGGCAGCCCCATGTAGAGGGCGTTACAGTAGTCCAAACGTAAGGTGACCGTCGCATGGATCACCGTTGCTAGGTCCCGACGCTCCAGGAAAGGGGCCAACTGCTTCGCCCGCCTCAGATGGAAGAATGCTGACTTGGCAGTGGCTGTTATCTGGGCCTCCATTGATAGTGAAGGCTCCAGCAAAACACCCAGACTCTTCACCCGCTGTGCCGCCTTTAGCTGCACACCGTCGAAGGTCGGGAGAGGTATTTCCCCTCCTGGAGCGCCGCGACCCACACAGAGAACCTCTGTCTTTGCCGGATTTAACTTCAGCCCACTCAGTCTAAGCCACGTTGCGTTAGCCCGTAACGCCCGATCCAGGTCTCCCGGGGCGGAGGCGGGCCGGCCGTCCATTAGCAGATAGAGCTGGGTGTCATCTGCATATTGATGGCAACCCAGCCCAAACCTCCTGGCAATCTGGGCAAGGGGGTGCATATAGATGTTAAATAACATCGGGGAAAGAACTGCTCCCTGAGGCACCCCGCAATCTAGTGTGCGCCTCTGGGATCGTTCACCCCCAATCGCCACCCTTTGTCCCCGACCCATGAGGAAGGAGGAGAGCCATTGTAAAGCAGACCCCCTAACCCCAATGTCGGCGAGGCGGTGGATCAGTAGCCGATGGTCGACCGTATCAAATGCAGCCGACAGATCTAATAACATCAGCACCGCTACACCGCCTCGATCCAGTTGCCGTTGGAGGTCATCTGCCAAGGCGACCAGGACCGTCTCCGTCCCGTGACCCGGTCGGAAGCCAGACTGGCACGGGTCTAGGACAGAAGCGTCATCTAGAAATCTCTGTAGCTGCAATGCCACTGCCCTCTCGATAATTTTACCTAAAAATGGTACACCAAGCATAGATGAGAAGTTATCAGTTGTTGAGATTCCAGCTATTTCCTGAACATAATTAGCTTCCATAATGGAAATTAATCTGATGAGACATAGCATTATATTATAATTAACAAAATAGGTATGCAATGATACCAATGATAGCAGCTCCAGATACAACTGTAATGCTAATCATAACCCAACTTTAACTAATATTGGCTTAGAAAGGAAGCAGGGTAGGAATTGAATATCTGATACCTCTTATTTCTAATCAAGTTCCCAGATGATAGATAGCATCATGTGAACAGTGGATTCTAGAACACTGGACTGGATTTTGATGTTGAAAAGGGCAACTAGATTGATTAAAGGGTTGGAACACTTTCCCTATGAAGAAAGGATAAAACGCTTGGAGCTCTTAAGCTTGGAGAAACGTCGACTGCGGGATGACGTGATAGAGATTTAGAAAATAATGCGTGCAATGGAGAAAGTAGAGAAAGAAGTACTTTTCTCCCTTTCTCACAATACAAGAACTTGTGGGCATTCAATGAAATTGCTGAGCAGTCAGGTTAAAACGTATAGAAGGAAGTACTTCTTTACCCAATGGGTGATTAACATGTGGAATTCACTGCCACAGGAGGTAGTGGCGGCTACAAGCATAGCCAGCTTCAAGAGGGGGTTAGATAAAAATATGGAGCAAAGGTCCATCCGTGGGTATTAGCCACAGTGTGTGTGTGTGTGTGTGTGTATATATATATATATATATATATATATATATATATATATATATATATATATATATATATATATATATATATATATATATATATATTTGGCCACTGTGTGACACAGAGTGTTGGACTGGATGGGCCACTGGCCTGATCCAACATGGCTTCTCTTATGTTGTTATGTTCTTAACTCCTATTTGCATCTTCACTAGTGAACCATGGACACTGACCTTCCACAGGAAGTTGCCACTATCTCTGTGTGAGAAGCAAACAAGTCTTTGGAGCAGGAATATTTTCTAGGATCAGAAAATGGAGCAATGATTTTTATTCTGAAGGATGCTGTGCTTCCTTGTATCAATGACAGTATCGCAACTGAAAAGAGTGTATGGAGCTGAAATGATGTTTTATTCTTTCATCTTCAATTGCTAATTGAGCTTTCCTGCTCACTATCAAATAAAAAGCACTGGGTGTTTTTGTTGTCAGTTTAGTGTCTGTATGTGTGGACCTTGTCTTGCTGAGTATCTTGATCAACATATTGTGGTGACCAACCAACTTCTGTAGACGAAATATCATTAACTATTTTGGACATGAACTACAATTGTTCCTCATCCATGCTCTGAGACACACTTTAGTGAGCATGCATCTTTCCATCCTCTTTCAAAGTGCTGCAGGGCTGCAACTTGCCCCGGCAAGCAAGATCCTGTGAAAACCCGTTTCTGCTTGCTGCAGGAAAGAGGCAGGCCAAGTCGCAGCCTTGCAGCAGTTTTTGTGAAATTGGACTAGGCTTCTCAACCCCCCCGCCCTGGTGGGGGACCCCCATTTAGCAACCTCCTCCCCCGCTCTCCAAAAATCCAGAAGCAGGGGGGAATGCAGTGTATGGTTTCCAGAAGGTCAGGCTCTCAACTGCAAAATTAAAGAGCATCGTATTTACAGTAGGAATGTGCAAAAAAAAAAAAAATTCGGATTGACACGGATTTGGAAGTATACGGGGGGGGGGGAATTTGGAATCCCCATATACTCCTGAATACCGCATTCGGAATAGCCGCATATACGGTAGATGCACGGCTATTACCGAATATATGGCCCTATTATACCCTATGGGCCATTGAAATCAATGGCAAATAGGGTATATTTGAAGCCACATGGAGGGGAGGGGGTTTGAGATAGAGCCCCCAAATTTGCAGGGGACCTGCAGGAGGCTCTCCCCTCCAACCCCCCCAAGTCCCAAAAAGATTGGGCCATGGGATCCCATACCAGGGGCACCCAAAGAGGGTGCCCCTATTCCATCATTATACCCTATGGGCCATTGACATCAATGGCAACATAGGGCATAATTAGAGGCTACTGGGGGGCAGGGGGTTTGAGGGAGAGCCCCCAAATTTGCAGGGGACCTGCAGGGGACTCTCCCCTCCAACCCCCCCAAGTCCCAAAAAGATTGGGCCAGGGGGTCCCTGTCTTTGGGCTCCCCAAAAGGCCCATTGCTAACAATGATGGGGAAAGCCCAATTAGCCACTTCCTCACTGTAATTGTCGTGGGAAAAGTGGCTCTGGGGAGCAGGGGGTTTTGAGGAGAGCCCCCCAAACTGCTGTGCAGCTTCAGGGCACTGTCCCACACAAAACCCACAAGGCCAAAAAATATTGGACCAGGGGGTCCAATTCCTGGGGCACCCAAAGCCAAACCTAACCACATCAGAGAATCTCTATAGGACCCAAATAGTGCATCATCCCTCTATCTACTCTATGAACCCTGCAGGGCAGGCCTGGAAGCAATATAAAACCCAGTTGCCAACGTCACTGCCACACAAAACACAATCTGCTCAAGGTCTGCTCTGCAGACCTGGCTGCAGCAAACCCCAAAATATGGTGCCCCTATCCTTCATTATATCCTATGGAAGAAAGGCATTTGAAAAGGTGTGCTGCCCCTTTAAATGTGATGGCCAGAACTCCCTTGGAGTTCAATTATGCTTGTCACACCCTTGTTCCTGGCTCCACCCCCAATGTCTCCTGGCTCCTCCTCCAAAGTCTCCACATATTTCTTGAATTGGACTTGGCAACCCTAAATTGGACAGAAGTGCCGGGGGGAGGGGGAGAATCTGAGACCAGAATAAGCCCAGTGAGAAATTGGTCATAGTATCAGTCTTTAGCTTCATTATTGTAACACATGGGCACATAGATTTAGCTGTCCTGCACATCTGCTCAACACAGGGATGGAAGAAATCCTTCTTCATTTGCAGCTCTGACGTCGCTGTGGTCAGTGTCTTTTATGGTACAATCACCATATATACTTGAAACCATAAGATGCTTTACTTTCTGACCAGGAAAAAAAAAATATGTCTGCATTGCTTGGGACTGTGATTCGCATGCTCAATTCTGCAGGGCTTTTTTTGAAGCAGGAACTCATTTGTATATTAGGCCATGCCTCTCTGAGGTAGCCATTCCTCCTGGAGCTTACAGTAGACCCTGTCCTAAGAGCCCTGCAGGCTCCAGGAGGATTGGCTACATCAGGGGTGTGTGGCCTAATAGGCAAAGGAGTTTCTGCTACCAAAAAAGTCCTGGATACGGCCACTTGGATACACAACAGACACTCCTGAATGCATGGCTGGCTGGATATCAACATGGACCCTTGGCTGGAAATAAGGAAACCTCCTATATTTCCCTGTATGCCATTGTCATGCCCCACACCCAGGTTCCAGCTTTCAGGTGCAATGAGAGGGAGACCTTCATCGAAGAACACAGCAACACCATGAAAGGATTGCCCTTCCCTGGCAGACAGCAGTCACCATGCCAGTGGGGCAAGCAAGAGGGAGCGGCCCTGGGCTGGAGCCCATCACCAGCCCTAATGACAAGATGTGTCCCAATCCTTGGCGACCCCAAGTGAGAGAACACCCAGGAACCACATCCATCCCTTGCAGTCACCATGCCAGTCGGCAGAAGGAGAGGGGATTGCTCCTGACTTGGGACCTCATGAACACCAGCTTCTTCCACAACTAAAGACACAGCCAAGGGTCTGTACTTAGGAGACTCTCTGCTGTTCACTAACCACCAGAAGCTGCATCAAAATTTGTAGAAGTTCTTGGAAATGGCAACTGTTCAGTTCATGAACTTGGCTTTGTGAGCCATGAATCAGCCAAAATTAACGATGAACTTCCATTCAGGAGCTGGTTCATGCCCACTGCAAGAGGAGGAGGAGGAAGAGGATATAGCTGGGGCTGAGAGAACTCTGACAGAGAATTGCTCTTAACCACTACACCTTCTTCCAGGGTGGGTGGCGGCCTCCCCTCCGGGCGGGCGGGCTGGCCAGGAGGCGCAGCGGCAGCTGGTGCTGCTGGCAGGGCTGGTGGCGGCTGAGGAGGAGGCGGCCGAGCCCACCAACCCGGGGACTCCCGCCACGCAGCCGCTGCCGCCGCAGGCGCCACCGGCCCGCCTCCCGCTCCGGCCGCCGCCACCTCCCCCCGCGGGCCTCCAGCGACCAGCGCTGGCCTCTCCGCCACCTCCCCGGCCTCCGCCACTGCCGCCGGGCCGCGTGCGCAGGCCTCCAGCGACCAACACCGGCCTCTCCGCCGCCTCCCCGGCCTCCGCCACCGCCACCGGGCCGTGCGCGCGGGCGGGGAAGGCGGCGAGTGAGGGAGGGAGCGTCCCCGCGCATGTGCAGAGCCCGCCACACCGCTGCCAATCACCATGCGCACGCACAGGGATGCTCCCTCCCTCACTCGCCGCCTTCCCCGCCCGCGCGCGCGGCCCGCCAGCTCTCTGGCTGACTAAACCGGGATCTCTAATGGTCCCGGTATAGCCAGCCTGGGAGGCGGGAATTTGCAGCCAGAATCGGGACTTTCCCGGGCAACCGGGACGATCTGGCCACCCTACACCTCACAGGGTGTCTGTTGTGGGGGAAGAAGATAAAGAAGATTGTAAGCGGCTCTGAGACTCTGATTCAGAGAGAAGGGCGGGGTATAAATCTGCAGCCTTCTTCTCTTGAGAGAACAGCTCTGAGAGAACTGTGACTGACCAAGGTCACCCAGCTTGGCTGCAGGTAGAGATGTGGGAAATCAAACTCAGTTCTCCAGATTAGAGTCTGCCACTCTTACCCACTATACCAAGGTGTATGACTGAGGGCACTGAAATAAACCACAGTGAGAATTGTAATGTTTACCCAACTATTCCTTACATCATTCCCCATGGTGTTTTAAAACTTAATTCAGATGAAAGAGTAATTAGTCTTTGTGTCTAAAGTATTCATTTGAAGTGATTCCCTAGGAATTCTGCTTAAGACTTACAGTGTACTATTCCAGGAGGAGCTCTGATACTACAGAAATAGGCAGAGCTGTTCTTTTCACAAGAATGAAGAGCAAATCTCTTAATATGCCCCATATAATCCTTTGTTCCTAGAGCTTCATTGAAAAGGAACTTCAGCTTTTCACCATTTTCTTCGCTCCACTTCTTGGAAGCTACAAACAGCCTTGGAGAGTTGATCAGTTTCATTTGCCATCCCACCAAACACAAAACTTCTGGACCTTTCTCTTCTAAGTCATCTGTCCTAGGCTGAAACAATTAGTGTAAGCTTTGGCCTTAGCAAGAAAAAAAAAATTCGAAACCCTTTGAACTTGGGGTATACTCATGGCGGAGGACTAGATTTGGTTAAATTCTCTAGGCTGCTTGTGTGAAAGGTTTTCTTACAGTCTGTTTGTTGAGTATGCAATGAAGAATTCCCGCCAATGGTCTGGAGTGGACCTCACTAGGTAAGTAAAATCTCATTGGAAGTAATACATGGATAAATGCTATTCATCCTTAGACCCAGATGTCTTGGTATTTGCTTTGGCTCTCTGAGTTCTCTCACCCAGATTTCCATTGGGCAACTAGAGGACTTTTGTTTGGCCAAATCTGTGGCAGCCTCTGAATCATTTTTGTTTGTGAGACTTCACTTGCAACACACAATCCCACCCAACTAGCACCTTCTTCTTTCTTGGCACCTTTGTAAAACTGGCCTGGACCGGGGGTCCTTTTCTCCTGCTTTCCCTTAAAGCCTTAATAACTTTGGGACTCGTGGGCATTTGATGAAATTGCTGAGCAGACAAGTTAAAATGGATAAAAGGAAGTACTTCTTCACCCAAAGGGTGATTAACATGTGGAATTCACTGCCACAGGAGATGGTGGCGGCCACAAGCATAGCCACCTTCAAGAGGGGGTTGGATAAAAATATGGAGCAGAGGTCCATCAGTGGCTATTAGCCACAGTGTGTGTGTGTGTGTGTGTGTGTGTGTGTGTATAATTTTTTGGGGCCACTGTGTGACACAGAGTGTTGGACTGGATGGGCCATTGGCCTGATCTAACATGGCTTCTCTTATGTTCTTATGGGACTGATCCATTGAAAGACTGATGAGGCTGTAGCTAGCAATGGAAGGAACAGTCAAGGTTTCCTGCTCAAAGATTAAGGACGCATAGTCAAACACCACACACAATATACAATGAAGAGAAGTTATTGCGGTTGACCCAAGGCAGGGAGGATGGTGAGGGAACAGCACTTGTCATGTCTGGGTGAAGATTTTCTATGAGCAAATGTGAGTTTGGCAATATGCTGAAAGCCCAGTGGATTGTACATAGGTTATCTGCAGTGTAAGGGGAAAGGACTTGATGTTTTTATGGTGCAGAACAATAAATAGATAAAGCCACCATTGAGTTAATGAATAAAGCCACAAGGTCATTCTCTCAGAATTGTTCTCTCAAGAGCAGTTCTTGAAAAGCTTTCTTATCCCCCCCCCCCCCCCGTCTACGTCAAAGGGTGTCTGTTGTGGGGAAACAAAGGGAAGGAGATTGCAAGCCTCTCTGAGATGAGGTAAAGGACGAGGTATAGACCCGATCACCTCCTCCTCCTCCACCTCTTCCCCTTCTTCTTCCCTCCTGTTTCTCTCCCCACATCCTTCCTACAGTAATATTAATGTTATACTGTCAAGTCAAAACCATCCTATGGCAACCTTGCCCAGTTCCGCAGAGCCTGTGAGACAACCCTCTTCCGGCTGGCTTATAGCTAACCTGCATAGGAAACTAAGTGTAGCTTTATTAGACTTCTGCTTTGTTTTAATGATTTTTATATTTTAAATGTTTTTAATTGTGTAAATGCCTAAACTTAATATTGTTATGTTGAATTTCATGTGTTGTGAGCCGCCCTGAGCCACCTGGTGGGAAGGGCGGGATACAAATCATAAATAAACTAAACTAAAACAACCTTAGCAAGGAGTTTTCAAGGCAAGTGAGAAGCAGAGCTAGTTGGCCATGGCCTTCCTCTTCAATGCCTTCTTTGGTGACCTCCTTTCCAAGTACTGACCTGCTTAGCTTCTGAGATCTGATGTGATCAGGCAATTCCATGCTGCCTTCCATTCCCAATAATATTACAATACAATACATATTATCAGCAGTCATTTTGTAGGGAAATAGGTGGTGGAGCTCACCTGCTCACCTACATATACTATTCAGTGGACAAGGAGGTGGAACTCTCAGAAGGAGGAGGTGGAACTCTGAGAAAGGTTCAGGAGCTGTGCTCCTGTGAGCGCCCACTGAATCTGAGGCCTGCATATTATAGCAAATGAGTGTCACACAACTCTTGGCTGCAGCAGAGTAGAATAGTGATCAGTGTGGAATCCACATTTTCCACATCATCTGTTCGAAGGCCCTCTCATATGTACTAAGGACATTTCAATATATGGCCATGCTTTCTATCAATCAAGCGCTGTATTTCTTTCAAGGAGAGTCTCCTGAGAGAGTTGCAAGTCAGATGATAACATTATTTCACATCCCTGGCAAGATGTGTCTTGAGAAGTTTAGTTCTTTAAAGGTAGTGCTTTTCAGTGACCTGGAAGATTATGATGAAATTAAAAAATGAAGCCCCCCAAAGATGATTAGGCTTTGCTACTGTTATGTCATAGGGAAATAACAGTCCATGACGGTGTTTCAAAATCTGTGAGTCATTTTGATACAGATTTACCATGGGGAATGAATGCAACCTGAATCTAAATATAGAATCAATGTAAAAGGAAACATATATATTTACTGCCATGAGCACAACTGAGTCCTTGCTTTAGACATCACCAAAGCTTTTCTTTGTAGCAGGAGCTTCTTTGCATCTTAGGCCACACACTCCTGATGTAGCCAGACCTCCTGGAGCTTACAGTAGGCCCCATACTAAGAGCCCTGTAAGCTCTTGGAGGATTGGCTACCTCAGGGGTGTGTGGCCTAAGATGCAAAGGAGTTCCTGCTACAAAAAAAGCCCTGGACATCACTGAGTTAAGTGGTGGCAATTACTTTAATAAAAGACAAAATTACTTACACTTAAGTCTCATTAAATCCAATAGGGCTTACAGTATGCTGGATTTTAGGAAATACATAGAGACAAGACAACAGAAGTCGAGAAAGTACTTTAAAATTTTAAAGCTCAGGAAAACTCTGCAATTGGCACTTATAAACCATCCTATTCTCTCTCTTTTTTTCCTGCAGAAGGAACAAGGCAGAGAGTGTCATGGGAAGTCCAAATGAGACGATAGTGACAGAATTCATCTTGATTGGGTTTTCAGAACACCCCCGAGCCCAGACTGTGTTCTTTTGGTTCATCTTGATGGTATACCTCATAAGCTTTTTTGGGAATGGGCTCATGATCATATTGATCATTGGTGACTCCCATCTTCATTCTCCCATGTATTTCTTTCTCTGCATCCTCTCCTTCATAGATATTGTCATCTCCAGCAATGTGCTTCCTGAGTCCCTGGTCAATTGCTTCTTTTTCAGGCCCACCATCTCCTTCTTTGGATGCTTGATTCAGATGTATGTTGGTCTACTACTCGTCGTAATGGAATGTGTCCTTCTGGCAGTTATGGCATATGATCGCTTTGCAGCGATATGCCGGCCACTCCACTATATGCAGATCATGAGCTGGAGATTTTGTACCGGCTTGGTGTCTTTATGCATAGTCCTTGCCTTACTGAATACTGTGATCAACATACTGTTGCGGCCCACTGACTTCTGTGGGGAAAATATCATTAACCATTTTGCATGTGAGTTGCAATCGTTCCTAAAACTGGCCTGCTCAGACACACGCCTTAGTGAGCTCTACGTGCAACTTTCCACCCTTGTTCTGGTAGTATCACCCTTTGGCTTCATTGTCGTAACCTATGGGCGCATAGGCTTAGCAGTCCTGCGCATTCGCTCAACACAGGGTCGCAAGAAAGCCTTCTCCACCTGTAGTTCTCACCTCACCGTGGTTAGTGTCTTTTATGGTACAATCATCATCATGTACTTAATGCCCCAACCAAAATCTTCTTCAGATAAAGATAAGGTCGTATCTTTACTGTACGGGGTCTTAACTTCCATGCTCAACCCCCTGATTTACAGCTTGAGAAACAAGGATGTGAAGGGAGCTTTCTGGAGAGTGTTTAGTAAGAAAATGTCAGAATAAAGATTGGTACAATACAACAGCATACTCCACTTCTTCTTATGGTAAGCTTTTCATACAAAAACTTCATCAGATCTGATAAGTAACACATGCAGGTTTTGCCATATGCACTGGAGAACCCTGCTAGCACTGATTCCTTGCTTCACAGAAACATTGATGAGTATTTCTTACACATTGAGATTCCAGCTATCTCCTGTGTATAACTAGCTTCCACAATGAAAATCAATCTGATGAGAAGTAGCCATTATATTATATTTGACAAAATGGGCATGAAATGATATCAGTGACACCAGCTCCTGGGACAATAATAATTCTAATTGTAACTCAACTTTAATTAATATTGCCTTAGGAAGGACATAGGATAGGAATAGGATTCTTGATACCTCTAGGTTCTAATCGACGTTCCCAGATGGTAAATAACATGTGAACAGTGAATCCCAAAACACTGGTCTGAATTTTGGTGTTAGAATCCCATTTGCATCTTTAACAGTGAACCATGGACATTTGACCTTCCACAGGAAGCTGCCACAGTCCCTAAGTGAACAGCAAGCAAGTCTTTGGAACAAAAATATGTTCTAGGATTCAAGGATGGAGCAATAACATATTTTTTTCTGAAGGACACTGTGCTTCCTTTAGAACAGGGGCCTTTTTCTCCTGCTTCCTATTAAGGGCTAGATGGATAACTTTGAGACTGATCCACTGAAAAGCTGATGAGGCTGTAGCTAACGATGGCAGGAGCAGTCCAGGTTTACTGCACAGAGATTAAGGATGGATGGCCAACCACAGACAGAAGACAATGAAGATAAGTTATTGCAGTTGAGCAAGTGCACGGCGCATGGGGAGGGAACAGTACCTGTCACCTCTATGTAAATATTTTTTGTGAGCTTTGAGCGACTGTGAATTTGCCAATATGCTGTCAGCCCAGTAGATTGTACATAGTTTATCTGCAGTGAAAGGGGAAAGGGCTTGATGTTTTTATGGTGCAGATCAGTAAATAAATAAAGCCACAAAGTCTTGACAGTGAATATTTGTTCTGGGATTCTGGGCCAATGTACCTAGTTCTTTCCTCCTGTTCCTCTCATCCTGACCTTCCTACAATAATATCAATTTTATAACATCATGTCACAGCCCAATTATGGCAACCTTGAAAGCAAGGGGCTTTCAAGGCAGGTGAGAAGCAAAGGTAGTTGGCCATGGCCTTCCTCTGCAAAGTCTTTCTTGGTAGTCTCCCTTCTAAGTATTTACCCTGTTTAGCTTCTAAGATCAGAGGAGATCAGATGATTCCATGCTTCCTTTCATTCCCAATAATATTATAGTACAATAAATATTATAACAATAGAGCATCATGTAGAGCATCAGATGCTCTACCACTCAGCCACCATCCCTCCCCTGATGAGAAGTTGCCATTATATTATATTTAACAAAATGGGCATGAAATTATACCAATGATACTAGCTCTCGGGACAATCGTATATATAATTGTAAGTCAACTTTAATTAATATTGACTTAGAAAGAACAAAGGTAGGAATAGGATGCCTGATACTTCTCACTTCTAATCAAAATTCTCAGATGGTAAATAGCAACATGTGAACAGTGGATCCCAGAACACTTGTCTGTATGTTGGTGTTAGAATCACATTTGCATCTTTGCTAGTGAGCCATGGATGTTAACCTTCTGCCACAGTCTGCATGTGAGAAGCAAGTCTTTGGAACAGGGTATGGCATTTTTTAAAATTTCAAATATTTAATTGTAATATTTGTAATTACACAGAACAATAGCTTATATATATACATACACACACACACACACATATGTGCCACACTAAGAGTGAAATTAATTTTCCAGAAGAAAAGAGAGGGGAAAAATTCTATCTATCTATCTATCTATCTATCTATCTATCTATCTATCTATCTATCTATCTATCTATCTATCTATCCACACAAAATACAATCTATTTTCGTGTGTACATTATACACAATGATAACAAAAATACCAGTGTCTTAGTAACCTTATAAAATCAATTACAACTAGCGCACATTCATGGCTACCTATCGGTGTTTGCATAAATCATATCGTGGGGAAGGAAGGAAGGAAGGAAGGAAGGAAGGAAGGAAGGAAGGAAGGAAGGAAGGAAGGAAGGAAGGAAGGAAGGAAGGAAGGAAGGAAGGAAGGAAGGAAGGGTTGGAACAGGGATATGTTCTAGGATCAGAGGATGGTGCAATAATTTTTTTCTTGAAGAGCGCTGTGCTTCCTTGCTTCAGTGATAAGATCACAACTAAAAAGAGTGGAAGGAACTAAAATGACGTTTTCTTCTTTCATCCGTTAATGGCTAAGATAATTACGCTTTCCTGCTGATCACCAAATAAAAGGTATTTGGTGTTTAATATCTGTACATGTGGGCCTAGTGGAGTCCTAGCCTGCGATCCCCCAGGGTCTTCACAGCTACACCCTGTCAGTGGCCTTTGCTGGCCTTGGTTGAGAAAGGAGGGCTCCTGTCCAGAGCCACCATGGTCTTTCAGTCCGCCTGCTTGCAAGGTGATTACAGGGCACTGCCAAATCCTTCTGGGGTGGGGGAGGGGTTAGGCTGCATTCCAGAACCATCCTGGACTTTGTTTTGCTTGGGCGGCATTGGGACATATTGCTTGGCCTTTGGGCTTTTTTTGTAGCAGAAATTCCTTTGCATATTAGGCCACACCCCTGATGTAGCCAATACTCCAAGAACTTACGGGGCTCTTAGCACAGGGCCTACTTTAAGCTCTTGGGAGATCGGCTACATCAGAGGTGTGTGGCCTAATATGCAAAAGAGTTCCTGCAATAAAAAAAGCCCTGCTTGGCAGACTTAGGTCATCCCTCTGGCAAGGTGTTTATGGGTCATGGGTTCCAAAATCCAGTGTAGGGTTGCCAAGTCCAACTGAAGATGTTGGAGCCACCATCAGTCACCACGAAGCCCGTGGTGATGTCTCCGCTGCCTACCCAGCCCTCTAACTGCCGTGAGAGGATGGCTCTGAGAGTGTCCGCTGTGTGCGGTGCATCGACTGCTTCGGCATGCAGCAAGGCCCAGCAATAGCTGGCATGGCGGCCCTGAACCTGCCTGTCGCTGCTGCCACCCCCACCCTGCAGCTCTCTGGGTTGCCACCAATGCGCAGTCAGGGAGAGATACCCTCGAATGCATGTTGGGAGCTCCAGATATCTGAGGTGAAATGAACAGTCCCCCCGGCAGCACAGGACAAATGCTCCTTCACCACAGATCTGGTCACCCTGAAAACAGCTGGCACAATGGTCCTGCTAAGGGTGGTTCTAGCAGGAACTTTGTTCCGGGGCGCCAGGTACTCGAGCAACCCTAACACCCCAGGATTCTCGACCACTGAAAATGGAAGCCCATGGGCGATCGACCTGGCAAGGTTCCAGGCAATCACCCTCCTGCCGTGCCTGATTCCCCCTCTTGGCACAGAGGTGCCAACCATTCCAAACATCTCAGGCAGAGATGCCTGGAGTCCCTGTTTTCCCACAGAACGCTCCTGGAGAGCGGAGGTAGTCGCGATGGGACGGACCTCCTGTCTGGGTGGTGTTGTTGGCCGCTTGGGCAACACAGCACCAGCCTGCTTCTCCCCCTTAAGAAGCACCCCCAGGTGGTGCTTCCGCAGGTGATTCTGCATCCCCCCCCCCCCGGAGTCAGGTGGGCAGGGTCCCATCCACGATGGATCCGGGCCCTGCACAGCTTGCACTGTGCATAGTGTGGATCCTCCATAAGTTGGAAATGCTTCCATACTTCGGAGGTGAACGGATGCCCAAACTGACTGGCAGGTTGGGTGTCCGGAGCCACCTCCTTTGAGGTGCTCGGGGCAGACACATCGTGTCTCGGGGCGGCAGGAAAGGCTGGCCGCCAGGGGGAAGTGGGCGGAGATGGAGGCACCTCGTGTGTCTCCATCTCTTCCCCCTCCACCCCATGCGGCCTCCCCTCTTGGCCATCCCCTGAAGGACTGCTGGTGCCCCAAGGAACTGAAGAAGGGGGCTGGTCCTCCTCAACCAGCTTCTCCTCCAGCTCCTGCACAACACTCTGCACCCTTCTTGGGGTGATCGTTTTGGACAGAAAACTGTCCCCAAAGCTCATCTCCAAGGAGGGCTGCTCTTGCTACCCCTCCTCCGGTTGCTGAGGCCGAGCGACATCAGCTGGAGGAGAGACTGCCCGAGCAGCAGACCCTTGTGCAGTGCCAGCACCTAATGGCACTTCTGCTGGGGGCGCCCCAGCAGCAGCCTCGATGAAGGGCCCAAGGCGGGCCTTCTTCTTCATCACACTCCTCCGGCCAGAGGTCGGAGTGCTGGTAGAAGGCTGTGGAGTGGCCCCATGCACAGGTGGGGGGGGGGAGACCTGGGTCCTCCCCCTCCCCTCCACCCCTCTAGTCTTCTCCTTGGCCTTGCCCCCAGGGCCCCTCTTCTTCTGCCTGTCACTCATGTCACCCTTGGCCAGTCTCACAGAACCTGAACTGAGAGTGGGGTTTTTTACAAACCTAACTCACTGCACTGTACCCTGAACCAACAGGCCCTGACTTCTTTTTAAGAATCCTCACACCAAAACTTGTTTGTTTGTTTTTTTGGTCCCTACCCTAACCTGTCCCTCTTTGGGTTGGGGTAGTAGTAGTCTGGTAAAGTTTAGGAGACTAGATGACCCTGCCTCTACCTGGCTACAGTTTTTAAAAGGCTACCTTGAGATGAAGGCAATCCTTGTTATATCCTCCTAGTTAAACTTCTCCTAACTAGATCCTGGGACAACCTGATTTCCTTGCAAACTAGAAATCAGGTGTCCCCTATAACTTGAGAGAAGCTGTGGTTTAACCTATGGAAATCTAAGGATGCACCGGCTTTCAGTGGCGGAAAGCCAGATGCACTGCTGCAACCCTAGTCTCTTTAAAAGGGAGCCTGATGTGGCCTAGTAGTCACGCTGCCTTTTATGAGAAACCTAAAATCTTTTTAAATCACCCCTATCTGGCCTACTTGAATTTTGAAAGGAGATAAAGCCCTAAACTGGATTAATTTTTTTTTAATTTTAAAAAAAAAATCCCTAAAAACACCCTTATTAGTGGGGCAGCCTATTTAGTGGCCCTAGCCAAACCGAGAGCACACTCAGATTCCAAAAATCACTCTATAAAAACAAGAAAGTGGCCCAGCCCACACAGCCCACACACACCCTCGCCAACCCCCACACCAACCAGAGGTAATTTAAAAAATCCAAAACAAAACCAGCAGAATCAGAAAAGGCCAAGCAACCCAAGTGTTAAAAAGTGGCCTTTTCACCAATAAGAAAGCTCAGGCCAAATCAGTCAAAAACACCCCCACCCCCCGCAAACCAGGAAAAGGGACAACCAGGAAAAGGAGAAAAGGCCATGCAACTCAACTGTTAAAAAAGTGGCCTTTTCACCAATAAGAAACCTCAGGCCAAATCAGTCAACAACAACACCCCCCCTTAAAACCAGAACCAGAAAAGGGGGACAAAAGTGGCCATTTAAACAATGAAAATTAGGCCAAACAGCACCCCCCCAAGAACCAGAAGAGAAAAGTAACAACAGCAGCACAACACAGCAGCAACAAATCAAACACTGAATACTTTTAAAACAGAAAAAAACTTAACTTTTAACAATGCAGGAACTTTGCCAACCCCTCCCCCTCAAAAAAAACCTTCACCCTAACCCCAAGAAATCCAAGCCACCCAAATCAGGAGAAGTAAAAGGACACTGCACTTTTAAAAGTCCTCTCACTAAATTAAGATATGGGCAAATTGGCAACCCACACCCCACCCCAGGCCCCCTCCCCAAGCAGAAACCCCTAACCCCAAATAAGCTACCCCACCACCACCACCCAAATCTGGATAAGTAAAGGGACTCTGAGTCTTAAAAAGTCCTTTTACCAACTAAAATAAAAACAAGAATCCCAAGACTGTCTTACCTTGTCTTCTCTACTCCAGGGAAGTCTGGTAAGGCTGAGTGAGAGAGCAGCAGGCAGCAGCTGAAGCCAAGGGCCAGCCAGCAGCAGCACAATCTCTCACACCAACCAACACACAGCAACACAGCAGCTTCCAGCCAGGAAGACTCCTTAAAAAGGTTCTCTGGCCCTACAGAGAGCAGTTTCAAAAAATAGCACTGCTCTCTGATTGGCCAGACAACAGTGCTTACTTGGATACCCAAGTAGCAAAACATCAAAAGAACAACAATGTTGCTGATGGCTGGGCCATCAGCTACACAACAGCCCTGCAAAGCATGCATTTGCAATTCATTTTGCAAATGCATGCTTTGGATTGGCTGCTGGGGCTCCTCTTCCCCTCCCCCCCCCCGATCCCAGGGAGGCTATGGAAGAGGCAGGAAAAGGCTACTAAAGGCGGGAAAGTAGGCAAGCAGCTCCCCTGAGGCTGCAGAAGCCACTTTCCCGCCTTTTGCATTGAATTCCATATACTTCCAAATATATATACGGAAGTATATGGGGAGCTGTACTCGGCTGCCGCATAATGGGCCCCAATTGGCTGCAGCCGATTCCATATACAGCCGAATCAGTGGTGATTCGGCGGCTAATTCGGTTTGGCCGAACCAAATGCACACCCCTATTAGCTACATCAGGATTTGTGGCCTAATATGCAAAGGAGTTCCTGCTACAAAAAAAACCCTGAAATCAGCTATAATTCCAGAAGACCTCTAGGCCCCATTAGGAGGTTGGTAACCCTAGAGGAAGGCTGGGTGTGTTTTGGAGTACACATTTGGGTGCTGCAAGATTAACCGTAAGGAAGAAGATGGCCAGAGTTTCATTGTGAATTGTGTGTTTGTTTCCCTACAACTTGCCCCAGAATCTAATGCAATACTCAGGGGCTCCATAGGAGAAGGTCTCCTAATAGGCAAAGCAATGTAGAAAGGATTTACTAAAGTAAAACATTCTGGAAATTACAGATGTATTGAGACATTGCAATTAATTAGTAAATCACAAGGTGACTTTTTTTTTCAATCCAAAAGGGGAAAGCAACCCTTTGAACTATTCAGTTTAGTATTACTTTGCAAACCAGACTCCTTCACTTCAGAAAACAGCAACATAATTTTGATAATAAGGTTAGCTTACTAGTTCTAATATTATCCAATTACCCAGTTGGATATGATTTAATTGCATATTTGGGACACGTTCCCAAGGGCTTTCATGTTCTTCTCTGGACTGTTCTGATCTTAAAAGGCTCAACATTATAATGAATGTTGGCAAATACTTTTGAAGCCTAATTAGCCTCTAATTATTTTCTAACCACAATTAGGTTACACAGTATTACTCAGGTCTGATCTTATCTCTAAATCCTAATAGCATTTAGCCCTCCTAAGCATGCTTATTCCCCCAGCTGGTGGCCTAGATAATAGAACTTTCTACATAGAACTTATCTGCAGTGCTCCAAATGAGAATAATGTATTAATTCCAATTAGATTAAAGGTGCGAGTTATTTAAACTAATTTATCATTGAAGATTGCCATTTGAATTGAAAAAGCTATTAAACTAATGTTATTCAAGGCTGCAATCACACAAACTGAATAGTGCACTTTCAATCCACTTCAATGCACTTTCCAACTGGATTTTACCTGTGTGAGCTGGCAAAATCCAGTTGGAGAGTGCATTGAAAGTGCATTATTTAGTGTGTGTGTGATCAGCAGAAGCTGGGTTTTCAGGTAGCCGGCTCAAGGTTGACTCAGCCTTCCCTCCTTCCAAGGTCGGTAAAATGAGTACCCAGCTTGCTGGGGGGAAAGTGTAGATGACTGGGGAAGGCAATGGCAAACTGCCCTGTATAAAAAGTCTGCCGTGAAAATGTAAAGCAACGTCACCCCTGAGTCGGAAACGACTGGTGCTTGCCCAGGGGATCTTTCCTTTCCTTTCCACATTGCATGTTATGCTTTCTATGAGTTCTGGATTACTTTTCTTTTTTAATGCTTGATATATTTCTTAGTGAGAGGGAAGGTGGCATGGTATAGCCCAGTCTCATCAGATCTTGGAAGCTAAGCAGGATCAGTACTTGGAAGGGAGGCCACCAAGGATGACTCTGCAGAGGAGGGAAACGGCAAACCACTTTCTGCTTTTCACTTGCCTTGAAAGCCCCTTGCTTGGGCTTCCATAAGTCGGCTGCAACTTGACAGCACTTTACACACACACATATGCTTCTCAGTCTGGTGTTATCCTCACATAAGCCCTTTGGCAGAATATGGAAATATTCATGTCTCTGAAGAAAAATTTATAAGATGTTTTCACATCCTATTAGAAATCCTGTTAGAAATCACATCCTCAAAAAAGACCATTAGATCCAGCTCCATGAAGTGACAATAACACATTTCTCTAAAAACAAATATGAATGGTCGGAGGACTGAGGACTGTATTCCTCTTCTGCATCATCAGTAACCATGACAAATTTGCTAACTGCTATATCACACTGGCTGTCATAGGGGGGTGCTGCTCCCTAAATGGACAAAATAGGCCTGGAAAGGGCCTCCTTCCCCTTTTACTGATAGAACCAAGCTTGGAATACACAAATTGCTGCAAAATGGAAACATTAAAATGTGTCCCAAATTCAAACCTGGTATTCTAAAATCTGGGATTATTTTATTCAAAGTAAAGTATCTTTTTCCCTTGCTTATTCTTCACCCAATATGTAAAAAAAAAAAAAAAAAGATCAACCTTGGTTTCCAGTCATTTCTTTTCTGATAGATAATTAAATTTTGTCCTCTAATGCTATGTATGCTTCTATGATTTCTTTTTGATTTTGTATATAGTGAATCTACAATAGTCCAAAAATATAGAAATCCTCTTGTACTTACTTTGTCAGAGAAAGGCATTTAAGTGCATTAGAGCAGCTTTATGTTTTAAATTCACAACATGACTGTAATGTTATTCTGTATTATGTTTAATTATGTTGATGATTTTCAATAAAAATTTAAATATGGAAAAAATTGAATATGGGCTAATTTGTGGTTCACGAAAACCAACTGTGCGGGGGGGGGGAGCTCAGCAAACAGCTCGGAGCCATTTAAATCACTGCTTTCTGCTCACCACAAGCAGCTGTAGGGATTTAAATGGCTCTGAGCCATTTCACCCCAGCTTTCTGCTGGCTGCAAAAAGCCACAGTGAGCAGAAAGCTGGAGGTGAAATGACTCAGAGTCTTCTTTCTGCTTCCCACAGTAACCAATACGAACCTATTGGTTCATGGTTGGGTCCGTGAGTCAGCGACAAACCACAAACTGAACTGAACCTTTAAAATGTAATTTGTGTCCTTCCGTAATTAGGATAACTCTTCCCTGCCCACTTCAATTCCAGTTTTTTTGTTATGGGCTGGTTTCACACTGTGAAAGAGACATGATTTTATTCTGTTCAGAAAAAAATCCCACTAAAGTTTGAATCATTTCTGGGCAGACAGCTGCTGCTGAAGCGGCAGGATCCTGGCAGCAGTCACTGGTTGCCCATTCACACTGCTAGCCCGGCTCAACCATGGACCCACTGGGGAAAGGGTGGTCTCTTTAAAAAAGGCCCCCATGTGTGCACTCAATTGGAGAAGTGGAGAAGCGCACCTTGGAGAGGGGTGAGGGCAATGTTCCCTCTAAGCTTCAGAGCCTTGTGAGCAAAAATTCTACTTGGCGAGCTGATGGTATTAAAGTTGTGAGCTACTGGCATTAAAGTTGTGAGCGACTGCATAAATTATTGTACTCTGGGACCATTTTTCCTGAGCTAAGACAAAAATGTGTGAGCTGGAGGCTAAAAATCTGTGAGCTAGCTCACGCTAATTCAGCTTAGAGGGAACACTGGGTGAGGGGGGGGGAATGACCTAGCCAGAAATGGCTTGATGCGATCCCGCAGCTCTTCCTCTTATGAGTCGCCCCAGGGCATTCAGGCAGCAGCTGATTATGTGACCTACATACAATTCAGGAGGATGCTACCAGGAAAATCCAGGTAGCTTTTTAATGCAGATAGGAGGTGTCTGGAGACGGGGTGAGAAAGAGTGCAGCTCGGAGGGCAAATGTGCTCATGTGATTGTGCACTTTTAATCCGAATGCAAGGCAGGGCTAGGTCGGGGCAAATCTCCTGTGTGAAACCACCCATGATTTCACACACTTAATCTTAGCCAAAAGGTCAAGAAGTCTTTTGGCAGTGCACATACTAAAATGGAAATGATACAAAGAAGATTAACATGGCCCTTGATGATTTCAATCTGATGTAAAGTTTCATTTGTGTTCAGGAAATAATTCTATACCGATATGTTTATTGACAGTGAATTTAGGCAATGGTGGATACAGCAGTCACATAAAAGCTGACAACATGGGATCTATAAAACTGGAAGGAGTGGCCAGGATCAAGCATGATCACTGTTTCAGTTTATATGGATTCTCTAGCAGCTTTGGTTGGACAATGGCACTGGGCAAGCTCTCAAACTCAAGAGAACTCCCAAGTTTGCAAGAAAATCTGGTATCAAACAATTCATTCGTTTTAAAAAAGCAAACAAACCACGCCATAATAATAGAAATTCCACATTGTGTCATGAGCCCTGACGAGGAGGAGCTGGAAGGGTTAACAGACCTGGAAGAGTTGCCAGCCAGTTCCTCAGCTGAACAAACAGCAGCTGGCCCATCAATCACTCTCCAGGCACCAGTGTCAGCTGTTGACGATCAGTCTCCTCCAAGCTCCTCCCCTCCCATCTCAAGAGTTCGAAGCAGGCTCCAGAAAGAACTTTCAGAGCAAAGACATGAGGCATGCCGATGCTTCAGATCTCTCAGCCCTGAGTTCTAGCAGAGTCACTGCCACCCAGGGAGCAGGCTGATTGAGGCCCTCATATAGCTCCCACCCAGGACCTGGTAACCTTGTGGAAACAACGTCTATTCTCTGGCTTGCATCCATGCTCCTTCCTGATTCCTGATCTGCTTGATTTCCTTGGCACCCTAACCTTTTGGCTTTTGGACATTGACTTCTGATTCTGGTTTGTGATTCTGCATTGGTGACCTGGTTCCTGCTTGACTTCCTGGACTTTGACCATGGACTGGCTTTGGACTTCTGCCTGCCTGCACCCTGAGAATGTGACACATTGCTTTACAGTGCAATCCTGGGGGGGGGGGTTAGAATTGACACAAGGGCTATGATGCCTGCACAAGGCACCAGCGCTACTGTGCTGCTCAGTTCCACTGGTGCAGCTGCACCACAATCACATACCAGCAGAGCAACACTGCAATCCCCTGTGCAGGCATCAATGTGGGCGTTTCTTGGGATGTGATGCTAACTATGCTAACTATGCATTTTCAAATGGGGGAATGCCCCCATGGACAGATGCAAAGTTGCAGTGGCATAGCGTATTGGCAGCCATGATAACTCCAAATTCAACCCCCCCACACACACATAGAGCTGTGGCCACGCCCATGGGAAGAAGAAGAAGATACTGGATTTATATCCTGCCCTATACTCTGAGTCTCAGAGCGGTCACAATCTCCTTTACCTCCCCCACCCCACAGACACCCTGTGAGGTAGGTGGGGCTGAGAGAGCTCTCACAGAAGCTGCCCTTTCAAGGACAACTCCTACAAGAACTATGGCTGACCCCAGCAGCTGCAAGTGGAGGAGTGGGGAATCAAACCTGGTTCTCCCAGATAAGAGTCCATGCACTTAACCACTACACCAATCTGAAACCCCAGCAGCTCAGGATAATAGGTGCACACCCAATTGGCACCCTCCCTCATGTAGACTATGCCCCTCCCTAGCACCCAGTCACGGTCTTCTCACCATACAAATGGTTCCAAGAGGTTGCCCCCCACCACTCCAGTAGGTGGGTAGGTGTGCATCTGAGGCAGCTGCCAAGGGAGGGTGCAGAGGTGAGATCTATGCATTGGCCTGTTTGCATCACCAGTTGGCACAAAATGCAATGACAAGTAGGAAAAGGGTTGCCAGGTCCAACTCAGGAAATATCAGAGGACTTTGAAGGTGGAGCCAGGAGCAAGGGTGTGACAAGCATGATTAAACTCCGAAGGGAGTTCTGGCCATCACATTTAAAGGGACCACACACCTTTTTAATGTCTCCCCTTCTTTGGATATAATAGATGGGGGCACCTTCTTCTGGGGCTCATAGAATTGGACCCCCTGGTCCATTCCTTTTAAAACTTGAGGTTTCTTTTGAGGAGAGGTGCCAGATGCTATGCTGAAGATTTGCTGCTTCTGCCTAAAAAAAACCATCCCCCCCAGAGCCCCACATACCCACAGATTTATTCTCCGTTATACCCTATAGGAACCAATCTCCATAGGGTATAATGGAGTGCTCAGCAGACATTCAACCCCCCCCCCCCCACACACACACACACACACTTTCTGATAACCCTGCAGTGGGAGGACAGCCTCCAAACCAGGGGATCCCCTGCGCCCACCTGGGGACTGGCAACCCTAAGTGGGAAGCCCCATCAAACCCGTGTGCTGAGTGATCCCACATAATTGACAAACCCTTTCCCTTTGCAGGAGTGAAATGCCCAGACACTGTGGACAAAGTGTGTCTCCAGGTACATGGAGGTTCTGACATGACAGTCACCCAGGTGTGGAAGGTCCGGACACTGCCACTCAGGAGGGCCACCTTGCAGCATCAGAACACCAGATTGCCACACAGCAGGTCCCGTGGGACTGCCAAATGCCCTTCAAGCTGCCAACAAGAAACATCACCAGCTACCAGATTTTTTAGACTCAGTGGGGTTAACTTGAGCTCACTTTGTAAGTTGTTTTCTAGTGCTGGTCAGCTTCAAAGCAGTGCCTCCTTCTCTGAAATTATGTGGGGCTGGCATCCTGGGCTGCCAGTCTGGCTGCCAATCCAAAGGAATGCCCCGAACAGGCAATAATTTTCATTGCATATTGGGAACCTATTCTCAGGGGCTGACGTAATCTTCCTTCTGAGGATGACATTTTGAAACCTCGCCACTAGCAAGGCTGTGGGGTAAACGCTTTTGAAGTTATAATTAGGAGTGGGGGCTTTTTTAAATCATTTTCTAGCCACACAAATAGATTGACTTGCAATTAAGCTAGGTGCACGCAAGCCTTTGTTTGTTTGCCCAGTTATGTCTTGTGTTCACTAGGGCTTACCCAGAGGTGAATGAATGTCAATAGGAGTGCAGCTTTAATACCGGCCAGTTCTGACTTTGCATTTGACACATAAAGGTAAAAAAATTACTACTTATAACTATGACATCCCCAGAAATTGTGGATTGTTTTTGTAGGCATCGTGATAGGAATCATCATGTTAAATGAAATATTTATATTATACATCAGCTGAAATACTTGACTGATGTGACAAAACTTCTGTTGTAAATTTGTCTTGAATAAATTGGGATATTAATCTATGGTAAAATCATAAATCAGACAGGTTATTATTTTTCATGTATTTTAGGTTTGCTTTGTTTCTTAGACCGGTGCAATCGAATAGTTTTGTTGTTGTTATTTTAATACAGACAGTTCCAAACCTCTGCATGGTTTCTTGAGATGGTCTTACATTTCATTAGGAAAATCCCTAAAATGCTATTAGATCCAGCTCCGTCTGGTGCCTGAGAACAATAAGTTTCTCTGAAGACAAACACTTGCTGAAAGGTCAGGTGAGTCCTTCATGGTTCTTTCCCATGTTCTTTTCCATGATGGTTCACAGCAAATGTTTTTAAGAAATACACAAAGCTTAGAACTGAGATGCAAGTCCAGTTCCTTCAAAACTGCTGATCTACTAATTATGCTGAACTACTAATGATGTATGTCTGTGGCAGTGATGCTCTGTATTCTTGATGCTTGGGAAGGGCTTCTTGTGTCCTGGTCCCACTAATGGACCTCCTGATGGCACTTGGGGTTTTTTGGCCACTGTGTGACACAGAGTATTGGACTGAATGGGCTATTGGCCTGATCCAACATGGCTTCTCTTATGTTCTCTTATGTCTGAGGATGTCCCTTCTCTATAATCTTCATTCTATTCAGCTCCGATTTATTTCAGTTTAAAAACCAGGAAAATACAGAAAACAAAACGGAGGTGGGGGGGGAGAGAAAATGACATAAAATGACAAATATTTTTGTCCAGATATGTTGAAAGGAATGGCTGCCACTCAGCATAAGCATAGTTAAGCACACAAGAATACCTGGCATTCAGCATTAGAAAATATTAAAATGTTGCAGGCAATGATAACCTATAAATGCTCTATCAGTGCAAATGTAGTCAATTATGGTATCATGATTGTCCTCATTTGAAGCCACCTAGACCCACTGATCATCCTCATATATATGTAATGTAGTTCCCAATCAAGAAACTATTTGAGATGGATGTGTGAGTATTGATTGGGATTTACATTACACACATATGGGAATGGCCAGTGGTTTCAGTGGCTTCAAAAGATGAGTAAGCAAACAGAGAATAGGTCAATTGAAAGTTATAAATATCCAGTGTAGTGTGGTATCTAGAGTGTCTGAATGCCAGCCAATCTGAAATTATAGCTATTCCTGCCTATAGTTTAGCCTTTTTTCTAGCCAGGATTAATGTGCTTCTTCAACCATTCTGAGGGGCCACTATATGAAGACCACATTCCAGGACAGATATTGTGGATGTAGACCGAGGGAGTTTGAGACATAGATATGGACTGGTTTTGTCCTTGGAATGTTCTGTACAGAGTAAAGTCAAAGTAACCTTTAATGGCATATAACAATTTAACAAACAATAGCCAGCAAGAGAACAATAATCAAGAGCGATTGTTGGCACAGTCTCTCCTCTTAGAGGCAAAACCATACAGAGTAAAATTGCTGGATCCGATCCTGAGAAATTTAGTGTATGTTGATAGAACTGAGATTGTAGCATTTTTATTAAAGGCTGAGGATCTGAGGATGACTTTAACCATAACAAAAAATATTTTCAGTAGTAATTACATGGAAAGAAAAGATAAACATTTAACAATGGGATTAAGAAAATGTATAGGGTTAATCTCAAATTTACCACTTAAAATATATAGAAATATACATTACTACTGCTTCAACAACTAATAATGATGATGAATAAAAATAATTGAGTGTGGCCTGATTTGAGACCTTAAGTCAAATGAGTGAACCATGAAAGGAAAAGTATCTGAATAAGATTGTGAAATCTCCTCCTACACTTGACCAGTGGCATAACAAAATTTGGGAACATTTTATTATGTACAAATTGTTTTATAATCTCACACACTCACTAGCTGATCAATATGAAAATAAAGTTACAGCAGTAGAGTATCTACTGTTGAAATATATGGCTGAACAGGATATTGTTCCAAAGAATCCATATTATAAAAGTTTGATTTATTTTTAGATATGATTGGGCCTAAATTGCTATATAAAAGCACCAGAATTTACATTAACAGACAGAGAGAGACAGACAGACACAAAGACAGGCAGACACACCCACACACACACACACTCAGGGCGTATAATCTTATATTTTTTCGATGGTATCTGTATGTTACATTTTCATTGTATTGCGTTGTTTGTTTGTTTGTTTATTATTGGTTGTTATATTAATAAAATAATTATAATAATGGGGGGAGAGATTGTAAAACTTAGGTTCCAATAAGAGCTCCATGGCGCAGAGTGGTAAAGCTTCAGTACTGCAGTCCAAAGCTCTGCTCACAACCTGAGTTCGATCCCAGAGGAAGCTGGGTTCAGGTAGCCGACTCCAAGTTGACTCAGCCTTCCATCCTTCCGAGGCCGGTAAAATGAGTACCCAGCTTGCTGGGGGGGAAGTGTGGATGACAGGGGAAGGCAATGGCAAACCACCCTGTAAAAAGTCTGCCGTGAAAACTTTGTGAAAGCAACGTCACCCCAGAGTTGGAAACGACTGGTGCTTGCACAGGGGACTACCTTTACCTTTTTACCCGCTGGGCTACGGAAGCTTGCTGGTGACCTTGAACATAGTCCTCATTTTCAGTCTAATTTGCCTCAAAGAGTTGTGTTGGGTGAATAAAAAGGGGAAAGGAGAATCATGTAGGTTGCCCAGAGCTCACAGGAGGGAGAGAAGGATAAAAACACATTAGACAGAGAATAACGAGGAAATCTGAATGGCACATGCGAGTTCAGAAACAGATTGCCTCTGAATAGCACTGCCTGGTGGGCAAAACCTGGGGGAAGATTGTTGCCATCACTTCCTGCTTTGTGAGCATCTAGTGTGCCGTTAGTAGAAGCACCGTGTTGCACTGGAATAGAGCATTGCTTCTGAAATCAAAATCCTACCAAACAGATGAATAATATGAGACATACCAAATTTCAAAGCGTACATTTAAACCTCGTTGGAAACACAGAAAGAGGTGAAGATGGACCTGTACAGTTGGGCAAGATCAGGGATAGAGCTGGGCATGAGATAATTTGGGAACTGGGTGGAATATTAATAATGAGAAAAGTTGGACTTACAACCTGGCCTTTACTCTGTCATATCCCACACTTAACGTCGGTCATTTCTTTAGTGCTGATCATGAATTTATATTTCTTTCCCGTTTTCATTTTCTTAAAGTTCAATATTTATCTAAAATGTTTCAACAGTGCTTAGTTCTCCTGGACCTTTTTGTTGCATGCCTAGGGATATGCTGATTACTACTTTGGGGTTAGACAGCAATTTTTTTCCAGGCCAATTTGGCCAGGGATCCTGGAGGGTTTTTTGCTATCTTCTGAGCATGGAACAGGGGTTACTGGAGGTGTGGGGGAGGGAGGTGTTTGTGAATGTCCTGCATTGTGCAGGCGGTTGGACTAGATGATCCTGGAGGTACCTTCCAACTCAATGATTCTATGATTGCAATTCTATCCCCAATAGGGACCCAAAGCAGCTTGCATTTTATCCTCGTAACAACCCTGTGAGTTAGACTGAGACAATCTGACTGGCTCAAGGTCACCCAACAAGCTTCCTGGGCACAGCCCTTTGAGGATTTGAACCTGAGCAGGGGTAGAATTCTAGCAAGAGCTCCTTTGCATATTAGGCCACACACCCCTGATGCAGCCAATCCTCCAAGAGCTTACAAGGCTCTTTTTTTGTAAGCTCTTGGAGGATTGGCTACATCAGGGGTGTGTGGCCTAATATGCAAAGGAGCTCCTGCTAGAATTCAACCCCTGAACCTGGGTCTCCTGGATTGTGATCTGACTCTCTAATCACTGCACCATACTGGATTTGAATTTAGCAAGCAAAACGAGTAGGAGTGGAGCAAAAGGTAGGTTACCAACCTACCATAAATAATTAGGAGAACATTATTTTTAAAATGTTATCTAATAAAACTTTTGTTGGTGTGCCTTTCTTGTAGATAATTGCACACCATGGGAAGAAGTAACTCCACAGGACCTGCAAGCAATAATGAGACTGAGCCAGAGATCTTTTTGCTGACAGGTCTCTCCAGCCAGCCGCATACACGTGTGGTGCTCTTTGTCGTGTTTTTTATCCTCTACTTGATCACCATCTTGGGGAATGGACTCATTGTCCTATTGATCATAGCCGATTCTCACCTCCAGACTCCCATGTATTTCTTCCTAGGAAACCTCTCCCTTCTTGACATTTGCTATACTTCCAGCACAATCCCACAGATGTTGGTCCACAGCCTCACCAAAAGACCCACTATCACCAATGCCAGGTGTTTCATCCAGATGTGCATCTCCCTCTTCCTTGGTGTGGCTGAATGCATTTTGTTGGCCGTCATGGCGTACGACCGTTATGTGGCTATATGCAGCCCACTCCACTACACGCTTATCATGAACAGAAAGAAGTGTGGCTGGCTGGCTACTTCCTCCTGGGCCTTGGCTTTCCTTCTGACTATTGTACCGTCCTTCACAATGAAGATCCAGCTGTGTGGCCACAACGTCATTGATCATTTTGCATGTGAGGTGCAGGCTGTTGTGAAACTGGCATGCTCAGATATCTCAGCAAACATGGGCCTCATGTCAGGCAGCAGTGTTTTCACCCTCCTGGTACCATTTGCCTTCATCCTGGTGACCTACGTACGCATTTCTCTGGCAGTCTTTAGGATCCGTTCAGCACATGGTTGGAGCAAGGCTTTCTCTACTTGTGGTTCCCACCTTACGGTGGTTGGGATCTTCTATGGCACAGCTATGGCTATGTATTTGAGACCACGGAACAGATCCTCAGAGCAGGACAAATTTGTTGCCATTGTCTATGCAGTGGTCACCCCTATGCTCAATCCTATCATCTACAGCTTGAGAAACAAGGATGTGAAGGAAGCTTTGGGGAGAATAATGGGAAGAAACATGGGTCCTAAAGGCTAGCAGATGTATGCCTACTGATTTGAGTGCTCTTCTCGGGTACCTGAATGCTGTTCTTCAATGCAATCACAGTTTAGTACAGTTTAATATTGTTACTTAATAATAATGGAGCCCTTTAACTACTGAAGCAACCTGAATACCCCAGGCTAGCCCAAGTTCACCAGAGCTTGGAAGCTAAGCATGGTTGGACATGGTCAGTACTTGGAGGGGAGACCACCAAGAAAAACCAGGGGTTGCTATGCAGCCCTACTCATTTCTTGCCTTACAAACTCCATGAGGGATCACCATAAGTCAGCTGCAACTTGGCAGCACATCATCATCATCGGGGTGGAATTCTGGTAGGAGCTCCTTTGCATGTTAGGCCACACATCTCCTGATGTAGCCAATCCTCCAAGAGCTTACAAAAATGAGCCTTGTAAGCTCTTGAAGGATTGGCTACATTAGGGGGTGTGTGGCCTGATATGCAAAGGAGCTCCTGCTAGAATTCCACCCATCATCATCAACAATATTATTATTATTATTATTATTATTATTATTATTATTATTATTATTATTATTATTATTATTATTATTATTATTATTATTATTATTATTATTATCATTATCATATACTGAAAAACTAATTTTTTTGTATGAGCTTTCACTGAAGCTGATATAGCAAACATTTCCGCTCTGCAGAACTTTAGTGTGCTTTCAGAGAACCAATAGCATTTAAGCTTGTACAGGAGTGATACTTATTTTGCTTATTATTTATTAAAATCATGTATATAGCATGTATCCTACCATTCCACTGAGCAAAGCTTGAAGTTTTCCTCCAGTTTAAAGAGACTCCATCCAAATGGAAAAGCAACTCATGATGGAAGAAATTCTGCTCAGGCTTGAAGAACTTTCTCTGGTCTAAGGTAGGGTACATGTCACCATGTTTTCCGGATACTCAAGGCACTGGTCGCACAAATAAACCAAACCTTTTATTTGATAAGAATCCCAAAATCACTTACCGAGTTGCTTAGATTTTGTGTACTGATACTTTGGTTACAGAAACTGAATTTTAGCTAGGTTCCAAATTTTAACTTTCTATCTTGTGTATCTTGTATTTTGTATACGATTTTTTAAAATTATAACTATATGTTTATGACTGGTCTAGTGACTGTAATCATTTATTCATTCATTCATTCATTCACTCAAGGCACTTAACTACATTAATTACATAAACACCAGATAAAAACCAAACAACCACAGAACAGCCCAAAACAGACCAAAAAGTTGTACTTTGAGGAAACCTATGATCCTCGTCAGAGATCAAACAACTTGCAGTGAATGTAATATATAAACGTGCTTTATTTATTTATTTATTTAAAAATCATTTGATAACATGATAATGTTTCATTTAATTATTTTTCAAGCTTTCCACTTGGCTTGCAATATGTCACTTCAAACAAATATGTTTTATGGTTATACCCCCCAGGATCAGATCTGTCAATGATTCTAGCTGAGTAGCCTCCTATTCTATCTGCCTCTAGGCATATTTTTCTTTAGTTGATGCTAAGATCAAGTGACCTGATTGGGTGGTGGAGTCATGTGTTTTTCAGCACCTTAAGGCCTAGTCCTGGTCACAAACCCTAGCCTTTACAGGCTGCCATTTTTAACCAGGTCATGTTGACTCAGCACCATTTTACTTTGAGTTAAATTTGCTTCCACTTCACTTGGGTTACAAACTGGCACCTGATTTATCCCTGCATTCAAGGCTGGCTCCAGGTTTTTGTAGGCTCTGCCTTACCAGGGCCCCTTTCCGACTTTGAGACCCTGTTGGGAACAAAGACAGGGTACAAATGAAGTAAATAAATATCTCAAAAGAACCCTGAGAAGTAGATTAGAAAAAGCTAGTGACTTGGTCAAGATCACACAGTGAGCTAGATTAAGGCGGAATGATAAGGACCATCATACGGGATATCATAAACAGATCCCTGACAGAAGGGCTCTTTCCAGCGCCGCTCAAAGAGGCTGTGGTCCGTCCCCTCTTAAAAAAACCATCTTTAGACCCGGCCCAATTGGCACACTATAGGCCGGTCTCAAATTTGCCCTTCCTGGGCAAACTTATCGAGAGGGCAGTGGCGAGGCAGCTACAGACTTTCCTGGAGGACGCTTCCGTCCTTGACCCACTCCAGTCCGGCTTTCGCCCAGGTCACGGGACGGAGACGGTGTTGGTTGCCCTGGTAGATGACCTTCAACAGCATCTGGATCGGGGTGGCTCAGCAGTGCTGATGCTGTTGGACCTATCGGCGGCGTTCGATACGGTCGACCATCGGTTACTGACTTGCCGCCTCGCCGACGTGGGGATTCAGGGCTTGGCCTTGCAGTGGCTTTCCACTTTCCTTGAAGGTCGGGGACAAAGGGTCGCAATTGGGGGGGAGCTATCCCGGAGGCACACACTTAATTGTGGAGTGCCTCAGGGAGCGGTTCTCTCCCCGATGTTATTTAACATCTATATGCGACCTCTTGCCCAGATTGCCCGAAGGTATGGGCTGGGGTGTCACCAGTATGCGGATGACACCCAGCTCTATCTACTTATGGACGGCCGACCGGTCTGCGCCCCAGAAAACCTGGACCGGGCACTACAGGCCGTGGCTGAGTGGCTCAGACTGAGTGGACTAAGACTGAATCCTGCGAAGACAGAGGTCCTTTGTTTCGGCCGTCATGGTCCAGGGGGGGAAATCCCCCTACCAGCTTTTGACGGTGCGCCGCTGATGGCGGCGGACAGGGTCAAAAGCCTGGGGGTGCTACTGGAGCCGTCCCTAAAGATGGAGGCTCAGATAGCAGCCACTGCCAAGTCCGCGTTTTTTCATCTTAGGCGGGCAAGGCAGTTGGCCCCCTTCCTGGACCGCGACGACCTAGCAACAGTGATCCATGCTACGGTCACCTCGAGGTTGGATTACTACAATGCCCTCTACATGGGGCTGCCCCTGTGCCGGACACGGAAATTGCAGCTGGTGCAGAATGCCGCAGCCCGGCTGTTATTGGGCCTCCCAAAGTGGGGGCACATTCGGCCGGGTCTTCGGGCTCTGCACTGGCTTCCAATAATATACCGGGTCCGATACAAGGTGCTGGTCATTACCTTTAAAGCCCTATATGGCCTGGGACCTGCCTACCTGAAGGACCGTCTCTCCCCACACGTTCCCCAGAGAGTACTGAGGTCTGGGACGCAAAACCTTCTCACCATCCCCGGGCCCAAAGAAGTCCGTCTCAAGACAACCAGAGACAGGGCCTTCTCTACAATGGCCCCCACATGGTGGAACCAGCTGCCGGAAGAGGTGAGGGCCCTGCGGGATCTTACTCAGTTCCACAGGGCCTGTAAGACAAGCCTCTTCTGGCTAGCCTACGCCTGACTAGATTAATGTAGCTTATCAGACTTTAGTGAAATATACGGTATAGTTTAATGTTAAGATTTTAAGGTTTTTAAATGTTTTGACTTTTTAATTGTAACAATTTTGCACTTTGTTTATTGTTTTATCGTTTGTTGTGAGCCGCCCTGAGCCATTTTATGGGAAGGGTGGGATATAAGTCATAGAATAAATAAATAAATAAATCAGCAGCTCTCATTGGTCAGCAATTGTCCACCTAAGCCTATCCATGACACCAGCTCTGCCTGTATTTAATGAGTTAAGTGTCTGGATGACAGGGGCCATCCAGAGACAAAGTTGGGGACTCTACCTAGTGGAATTTCTTTGAGTTTGTAAAGGGGAACTTTTAAAAACTGCCTGATGACAAGAAGATATACTTCTAAAGGGTAAGAATTATCACTTCAACTGAGTGTCAGGTGAAAGAAAAAAGGGGATATTTCACACCCAATGCCATATAGTAATTAATGATGTCTCATAGTTTGTGTGTGTGCATAAAATATTTTTGTAGGGTTCATCTTACATCCAGGGGCATCTTCCTTTTGAGTGATTATGACTGAAGGCCTCCTGTTCCAGATTGGTAGTTAGAACTGTGTTTCCTCATTTTAAAATGGAAAATATGGATCATGTTGAATGGAAATTGCAACATGTAAGAAAATATCCCTTTATGAAAACAAGATATAATTTTTAAAAATGGCCTACAATTGGTCTGTACACTTTATTTCTGTTTGCTTGGTTTTTTTTCCTAATACTTGGTTTTCCTTGATTGCTTCTACAAGGTCTATAACATGTAATATATATTTATAATAAAGGGTTTTTTTAAAAAAAGAAAAGAAAAATAAGTGTCTTATAGTGTCCTTGCAATGCCCTTGATGAAGTTCCTGTTTATCTGATCAAACTTTAGGAAATTGTTTAAAGAAATTAAATTACACAATTTGTACAAAGATTTCAACAGAACGTACCATGGGCTACCTCTCTTCTGTAATTCTACACAGATGTAACCCACTCTAAAATTTGTGGAGTTCAGCTGACCTTTGGAACTCCATGCTAACAGGATCTTCTGTTAGCAGGCTCCACCCCTTTTGTTTCAGGATCTACCCCTTCACTTCAGTAATCAGTATCTGCCCCGCTAACAGGATCTTCCTCTTTCACTTCAGGACCATGGATAGTTCTCTGCACACAGCCATGTTGCCTTTTAGCTATTGAAAGTCCTAATAAACTGCTAGTTCTGAAATTTCTTGGGCAGTAAAGATGACCTATTGCCTTTTAATTGCTGGTTGTTTACCGTGCAATTTTTACCTTTCTGCTTCCCCAGAAGTAATTAGATTTAGAAAGGTGTAACTCTGGTAAGGTTTGCACTGTTGGAATCCTAATAAAAAAATAAATAAACATTTTGGTAGCACCTCAATGACTGGTAATATTTTTGAGGTATAAGCTATTGAGACTCAAAGCTCCCTTTAACAGATATGATATCTAACTATGGGAGCTTTAACTGGAAAGCTCATACTCTGAAAATATTGTTGGTCTCAAAGATGTTACGGATCTTGAATCTAGCTTTTCTATTGAAGACCAACACGCCTACCCTCCTGAAATTGATTTTTCAACAAATCTCTTGTGCAATAAAGAAAATCTAAATGCCGGTGCTGACTTGAATCATTTGGGACAGGAAGACATTGCTTTATAGCGATGCTGTTCCCACCTGGTTCTCTAGTACTAATGTAGTGAGCGATTCCCTCCTGCACCCAGTTTTAGAGAACATGAACACTTTTAAAGGCTGTGCCTTTTGCAAAAACCATCTAGCTTCAGGGTTCTTTTGGATTCATTTATCAAAGGAAAGAGAACAACTCTTAATCCTGAAATTACAAAAGAAAAAAGGGAGGGTGAGTACAGCTTTCTGAATGTAACCAGCAAACCAGACAGATACCTGTACAAACTTTTATTGAGATAAGAAGTTTTCTTTAATGAACAAGACAGAAAAGAGTACAGGTGTGAAAATGTTTACCCTTCAATTTCTGTGATGATAAACGCTAAAATTATCAGAGTA
Organism: Heteronotia binoei; assembly: GCF_032191835.1. NCBI lineage: Eukaryota > Metazoa > Chordata > Lepidosauria > Squamata > Gekkonidae > Heteronotia > Heteronotia binoei. The sequence continues at coordinate 17,871,436 of NC_083235.1, read as the reverse complement.
TCTAGCATTTCTTAATTGTAGTACAGCAAGTAATAGTTTTAAAAGTGAAATGGGTTTCAGCTGTTTGTGTCATTGCTTACAAAGATTATCAAAAGCCCAGGTTACCCACCAAGTAATTATGTGATATGATCTAGACAATTGGTTCATAACTAATGATGAGATGAGCAACAAGTAAGTCATCTGAGACATATCTGATAAAGCAAGATAAGAAGGGCAGTCTCAACTTTCAGTCTCTATTAAAAAGCAATTAATCTACCTTTTTCTGTAACTGTTTCAACTAACTGTCCAAGATGAACACAAGTTGGACCAAATTGAATTCATAGACAGTTGAAATGTGCTTGAACTTTTGGCTAGTATGCAAACTCAGCAAGAAAGGCAGTCACTAACAGTCACCAGACCCCAAATTGCGATTTTTTTAATCTTCTTTTTAAAAATCTCCATGATTTTGCACACTAGTTCACTGCCCACTTTCTCTATATTTAGGACTGTTTGCCATTCCATCCTATTGTCCGATGAAGTGTGCTTTTAGCACATGAAAGCTTGCATTCTGAATAAAATTTTGTGGGTCTTAAAGTTGCACCTTGACTCCTGCTTTGTTCTGCTGCTTTAGACCAACACAGCTGCCCACCTGGATCTATCAGCAAGAAAAGCTTAGTGAAGTCAGAGCTACTGCTACACTGGAAGGCAATAGCACAGGGGTGGCCAGTGGTAGCTCTCCAGATTTTTTTTTTGCCTACAACCCCCATCAACCCCAGCCATTGGCCATGCTGGCTGGGGCTGATGGGAGTTGTAGGCAAAAAACATCTGGAGAGCTACCGTTGGCCACCCCTGCAAGTGAATTGCAAGTGAATATAGGTCTAGCCTACTGACTTCATTCTTTGTGAAGCTGCAGGAGGGTTTGTTTTCCCTCTTGCTCCTAAATATTTTAATACTGGTTGGAGGGGTAGATTGATATGGTTTCCTGCTTTGTTGTATGCAGCCTGGATGGCCATTTTTGACTGAGAATCCAAAAAATGCCAGAAATAATCAAGACTTCCACGCGGGCAGTGATTTTTATTGCATATTTAGGACCTACTCTCAGGAGTTTGTATAATCCTGCCCATACTGGTGACATTTGAACTAGCTCAGGGATATAAAGATAAATGCTTTTGAAGTTATAATTACATGTTTTTGTTATATTCTATGATGGACAAAATGTTGGCTTTCAGTTAAGTTGCATGAAGCCTGATTCTATGAATGTTTACTCAGCGATAAGTTCAGGGCTTTTTTAAAATGGTATTTACTGGTATTGAGTACCAGGGCTCTTTTTTTGGGGGGGAGGGGACTCTTCCAAGCCCTTATCCTTGTGAACTGGCCTGCCCCAGTAAGTCCAGAGAAAGAAAGAGTGAACCTTCAAGAAGAGGTCATCAATGATCCATAGATGGAGAGTGGGTTGATGGAAATCACCTTATATACAAATGAATACAGGGACTTTTTTGGATATTTTTTTTTAACAAAAGAAAGCAATGTTTACGTTTCACAGTGTTCAGCAGGGCTTCCTCTTAAGTGAATGTACTCAGGACTGCAACTTTAGTATTCCCAGTATTCCCATATCTCTGATATTTAAGGATAAATATATAGCATTTGTGGCCAGGAGACTTTCTGAAGATATTGGGCTTGAAGCAATATCCTTTTATAGGCATTCAAACAGAAATCATCATGCTGGTTAAGGTATTTATGCATCTGGCAAAAGACTTGTTTCATTTGATTTAGCCTTCCATTGTCTATTGCCATTTGAATTTCCATTGTCTATTGCCATTTGACCCAGAGAGAACTCCAGTTTTCTGGGTCACACCTGAGGATGCCAGTCACAGCTGCTGACTAAATGTCAGGTCTCACAGTGCCAAGACCACGGCCATAAAGCCTGGAAAATCAATAACAGCCATTTGAATTGTTTGCGTCTCATGGAGAATATTAATACAATTGCCAGAGTCGTTAGTTCCTATGATATTCTGATATTGTTAAAGTAGCCAAAATAAGTCAGATATGCTGTTTGTGTATTTCGTTTTAAATGTTTGCTTTGATTCTTAGTCCAGTGCCATCATTAAAAGTTGTGGGGGGTTTTTTTAAAAAAAATCCAGATGATTTCAGATCCCTGCATGATTATTTATGAGACAGTATTCCTTTATTTTCCCTAGAAAGAACCCTAAAATGTTATTAGAACCATCTCGATCAAGCATCAGATGTTTCTCTGAAGAGAACTATTTGCTGGAAGGTCAGAAGATAAGGCGCGTCCTTGATTGTCCTTTTCTCTATTTACTGCAAATACCTTTTTTAAAAAGATGTGTAGTCAAAACAGTGCCCTGGCATGGATGGCCCAAGCTTGTGTGATTTCATCAGATTTTGGAAGCTAAGCGGGGTCAGTCCTGATTAGTACTTGGATGGGGAGACCACTGAGGAAATCCAGGGTCACCATGAAGAGGAAGGCAATGGCAAATCATCTCTTGCTTGAAAGTTCTACAGGGTCACCATAAATCAGCTGTGACTTGTTGGCACTTTGGAGCAAAACAGAGAACTGAGACTCAAAATATTACATTCCTTACCAGCTAAAGAACCAATTATATCTGCCTGAAGAATATCCTCAAGAATAGTATTTTGTGTCCCTGCTTCTATCCAGATTCAATTAATCTCAATTTCAGGAAAGGACAACTACAAAAAATTTATTTGGGAATATAGAAGGGAACAGCTGCCACTCAGTACACAACTCAGTTAAGCATACAAGACTTGGATCGGATCCCCTTCATTTCAGCAGGAAGATTCTCTGAAAGCAAAGATTTCAGGTTTTCACGGCTGGTAACATCATTAGGGTTTGTAGAATCTTTCGGGATCAAGTGCCGTGTTCTACTGGAGAAAGTTTTCCTTCCAGACGTTTCATCCACCAATCTTGGTACCCAGCTCTGAAAAACACCCTACAGACTATAAATTGCAGAAAGTCTCAGAACACCCAGCAAATTCCACAGAACAATCAGCACAGTCAACAACCATCTTCCTTATCTTCAAACCCCTTCCAACCTTCCCAGCAATTAACACAGAACAATGGTCACATTCAACAGCCAGTTTCCTTATCACTACCCTTCCAGGAAGCCCCACCAAACAATGGGCACATCCACAAACCAATTGCCCTTTCATCACACCCCCCTCCAGCCTACAAATAGCAGCTCTCCAGCAGCCCTGGCCCCACTCAATGCACAGCAGCCAAGAAGGTCTGAGCGCCTGCTCCGGCTGCAACACCACTGAGGATGTTCTCCGCAGCTGAGAATGAAACGTCTGGAAGGAAAACTTTCTCCAGTAGAACACGGCACTTGATCCCAAAAGATTCTACAAACCCTAATTCTCTGTAAGGATGGTACAAGTATGGTTGGGGTTTGCCAACTCTAATGCCAGTCAGCCATATCACAAAATACATTCATTAAAATGGTGCAGGGGATAATGACCATATGATCCTATAACAGTGCAAATGTGGATAATCATAGTACCTGATATTCAAACACTCCATCTCAGATTATAGATTGCGGTCCTTGATACTTCAAATTTGCCATTGCAAAATGACCAGCAGTTTCGGTGGCTTGAAAAGAGGATTCAACAAATGGATCTCTCAATTGCTATCAACAGCCAGTGTGATATCAGACTAGGACTCAGAAGATTGTGCTTCAAATCCCCACTCTGCCATTAAGTGCGTTGGGTGACTTTAGGTCAATCACACCCTCTCTACATAACTTACCTCTAGTGTGGGTAAAATAGATAAAATGTAGACTGCTGTGTGGGCAAAATGTGGAATGAAGAACCAGGTACACCACTCTTGAGCTCACAGGAAGAAGGACTAATAGCTAAAAAAGAAGGCTCATGTTCAGAGGCAGTATGCCCCAGGATTTGTTGGTCAAAAAGTTCCATCATGTCTTGCTTGTGGGCTTCCTGAAAAATCTGGCTCACCACAAATGGAAACAGGATGATGGACTATGCAGACCATTATTCTGATCAAGCAAGTCCAGAAGTATTGACAAAAATTTGAAAATACATAAGTAGCTGACAAGCAGTTCTATAAGATAAATCTATTCCTAATAATAAATAGAGAGATCCCAAAAGCCAAGCAGTGGAAGTCAAAAAAGGAATGATTTCTCAGCTTGATTTCTCAGCTTTCTCAACATTTACCCATTGGGAATGCACCTGCAAGGTGTGCAATTGGATTAATGGTTCTTGGAAAAGAAAAATACAGTGTTTTCATTCAATATTGCATACCATTGGAAAGACTATTTTCTGAGAGTGGACACTGCTATTTAAAAATGCCCAGTTATGTACAATGTTGTCATCTGGTATAAAATTGCCTGGGGAATTTGTGCTCTGTTACAAATATTGCTGACAAATGTTGACTCTACACAGGAAATGCTACAAACATCTTTCCAAGCTGATAGACAAAGAATTCAAATAGATGCAAGATTCATATGAATCACTTGTAATGTTTTAAATGTGTGGCTTCACTTTGATCCTGTGAATTTAGGGGGCGGTATTTGTGAATTTCCTGCATTGTGCAGGGAATTGATGACCCTTCCAATGCTATAATTCTATGGTTTCTTTTGGGTGTCTTCAGCTATCTGTGACATTAGCTCACCAATTTACCAGTTACACCTTACAAGGCAAGAGTCTGTGAAATCCTGTTTTGCTATATAATATAATAGTCATTTCTTTTAGGGGCCAGAAATGTATACACCATGCATTGCCCAATATCATATATTGAATCTTGCTCAGAAAAGGCCAATGAAACCATCTAATTTGAGCCAGTACAATCTCTTCTAGTAAACATCTGGTTTCGAGGACACTATGAGGTGCAATAGCTCACACCTACCTTGATCATTTCTTGGGTGCTGGTTACAATGTTATCATATTTCTTCCCAATTATCAATTAGGATAATTAATTTGTGTCCCAAGTCTGCAAATTTCCTTTTCTTAAAATGCAACATTGAATTTAGCAGGTAAAGAAGTAGGAGTGAAGCAAAAGATGGATTTTCAGTCTACCATTAATAATCAGGAAAAGATCTCATATTCATGATTTGTCTGTTTTTACCCTTGTTGCAGATAGTTGCACACTATGGGAAGACTTAACGTCACCAACCCTGTGAACGATAATGAGACAGAGCCAGAGATCTTCCTGCTGACAGGTCTCTCCAGCCAGCCCCATATGCGTGTGGTGCTCTTTTTTGTGTTTCTTATCCTCTACTTGATCACCATCTTGGGGAATGGACTCATTGTCCTATTAACCATAGCCGATTCTCACCTCCAGACTCCCATGTATTTCTTCCTAGGAAACCTCTCCCTTGTGGATATCTGCTATACCTCCAGCACAATCCCACAGATGTTGGCCCACAGCTTCACCAAAAGACCAACTATCACTAATGCCAGGTGTTTCATCCAGATGTGCATCTCCCTCTTCCTTGGTGTGGCCGAATGCATTTTGCTGGCTGTTATGGCATACGACCGTTATGTGGCTATATGCAGCCCACTACACTACACGCTTATCATGAACAGAAAGATGTGTGGCTGGTTGGCTGCCATCTCATGGGTCTTGGCTTTCCTTCTAACCATTGTACCATCCTTCGCAATGAAGATCCAGTTGTGTGGTCACAACATCATTGATCATTTTATGTGTGAGGTGCAGGCTGTTGTGAAACTGGCATGCTCAGATATCTCGGCAAATGTGGGCCTCATGTCAGGCAGCAGTGTTTTCACCCTCCTAGTACCATTTGTCTTCATCCTGGTGACTTACGTACGTATTGCTCTAGCAGTGTTGAGGATACGCTCAGAACAGAGCTGGAAAAAGGCCCTCTCTACCTGTGGTTCTCACCTTACAGTGGTTGGGATTTTCTACAGTACAGCAATGGTGATGTACTTGAGACCCCAAAACAGAACCTCAGAGCAGGACAAATATCTTGCCATCATGTACGTGGTGGTCACCCCCATGCTTAATCCTTTGATTTACAGCTTGCGGAATAAAGATGTGAAGCAAGCCTTGGGGAGAATAATGGGAAGGAAAAAGGACACCTAAAGACACTTAAATTGCAGGGCTTTTTTTGTAGCAGGAACTCTTTTGCATATTAGGCCACAGACCCCTGATGTAGCCAATCCTCCAAGAGCTTACAGGGCTCTTAATACACAGCTTACTGTAAGCTCCAGGAGGATTGGCTACATCAGGGGATGTGGCCTAATATGCAAAAGAGTTCTTGCTACAAAAAAGCCCTTATTAAATGTATGCCTGCCAATTTCAGTACTCCTCTTCAGTACCAGAGTTCCATTCTGACCTTCCTTCAGTGAGATTATGAACTGGTAGAGAACTACTTCTGTACTTCCTTTGTTACTGTTCATTTTAGAACTTTGTTACTGTTCATTTATAGTCATAAGTAGTTATTCCTCCTCCTCAATGTAGACTGAAATGTACTGAGTGGGTTTACCAATGGCCATTCTGCAAATCTAAGTTTCTGGCTGAGGATTACAATGTTTATGATTTCTGTGGGAAAAGCCCTAGTCTTAAACAGTTTGGTGTAGTGGTTAAGTGTGCAGACTCTTATCTGGGAGAACCAGGTTTGATTCCCCACTCCTCCACTTGCACCTGCTGGAATGACCTTGGGTCAGCCATAGCTCTGGCAGAGGTTGTCCTTGAAAGGGCAGCTGCTGTGAGAGCCCTCTCAGCCCCACCCACCTCACAGGGTGCCTGTTGTGGGATAGGAAGATGAAGGAGATTGTGAGCTGCTCTGAGACTCTGAGTGGAGGGCGGAATATAAATCCAATGTCTTCTTCTTATATTGAAATACTCAGCCTTTAGCAACCAAGTGTGGTAATGTTTCTGAATGAGAAGAAGAAGAGGAGGAGGAGGAGGAGGAGATGACTGGATTTATACCCCCCTACACTTGTAGTCTCAAAGCTGTTTACAATCTCCTTCCCTTCCTCTCCCACAACAGAACCCTCTTTCGAGAACTGCTCTTGAGAGAACAACTCTGCCAGAACCATGGCTTGCCCAAGGTTACCCAGCAGGTGCATGTGCATGTGAAGGAGTGAGGAATCAAACCCGGTTCTCCCAGATTATAGTCCGTGCATTTAACCACTTCACCAAACTGATGCACTTAACCATTACACCCAAAGCCATTTAGCCAGCAGCCCCATACATTCTATGTATGTCTGGAGCCAACTGCTTGAAGGTGATTAGTATGGAATGTGTCACCCCTTAGAGAAAAGAGGAAGAAGCTCCCAACATGACTGAACATCCTGTTAGCATATAACTAAAATCAGGAAGGAATTCTAAGTTGCTGCTGCAAAGTTTCACCCGCAAAGGAAATTCTGTTTTCCAGTGAATTACAAATGACTAAAAATGGAGTTGAGTCAATGTGATCAATTTGAAATAGCAGCCAATAAAGGCTAGTGTTCATGACAATGGAGGCACAACTTTTTTTTTTAATAGAGTAAGATGTAGATATTAGTGTGGGAAATTATTACCTGGGAGTTCTGGGTTCAAATCCCTAGTTTGGGACATAAACCAGCAGTATAAGACATCCATACATTTACAGAAAGCAATGACACAAAATTACATTTCCGTCTCAAGGTCATTGTTGAAAATGCCTTGCTGCAGGTGACATTTGTACATTCCATAGGGTTGTAATGAGATGTGAAATCCTCAACAAGGCTAAAACATAAAGAGAAGCCATGCTGGATCAGGCCAGTAGTCCATCTAGTTCAACATTCTGTGTCACACAGTGGCTAACCTTCAGGTACCAGCGAGATGTCCTCCAGTGGGGCCAGAACCCTAGACACCCTCCCACTATCACCCCCCAAGCACCAAGAATACAGAATATCACTGCCCCAGACAGAGAGTTCCATCTATACCTTATGGCTAATAAGCCCTGCTCCATATATTATCCAATCCCCTCTTGAAACTGTCCATGGTTATAGCCGACACCACTTCCTGTGGCAGTGAATGCTATATGTTAATGCTCTTTGGGTGAAGAAGTACTTCCTTTTATCTGTTCTAAACCTACTGCTCATTTGTTTCACTGAGCACCCCTGAGTTCTTGTACTGTGAGAAAGGGAGAAAAGTACTTCTTTCTCTGCCTTCTCTATCCCATGCATAATTCTGTAAACCTCTCTCATGTCACTCCTGAATCATTGTTTCTCCAAGCTGAAGAGCTCTCACCTCTTTAAGCTTTCTTCTTAGGGAAAGTGTTCCATCCCTTTAATCATTCGTTTTCCTTTTCTGCACCTCATCCAATGCTATCTCTTTTTTGAAGTGCAGTGACGGTAACTGTACACAATATTCCAAATGAGCTGCACCATAGATTTATACAGGGGCATTCTGGCTGATTTGTTTTCAGTCCCCTTCCTAATAATTTCCAGCACAGCATTTGCCTTTTTATTGCAGTTGCATATTTAGTTGATATTTCCAGGGAGTTATCTGCCATGACTCCAAGATCTCGCTCCTGCTCGGTTACCACCAGTTTGGACCCCATCAACACATATTTATAGTTAAGACTTTTTGGCCTTATGTGCATTACTTTGCACTTGCCCATGTTGAACCTTATTTGCCATGTTGATGCCCATGCCCAGCCTCAACAGATCTCTCTGAAGTGCCTCACAGTCCTCTCTGGTTCTCATCACCTTGAAAGGCTGAGTGTCACCTACAGACTTAGCCACTTCACTACTTAAATCATTAATGAACAAGTTTAAAAGCACCGGACCTTGAACCAAGCCCTACAATAACCCACTGCTTACACCTTCCACTGTGATAATGATCCATTTATACTCACTCTGTGTTTTCTGTTAATTAATCACAGGGCTTTTTTTGTAGCAGGAACTCCTTTGCATATTAGGCCACACCTCTCTTATGTAGCCAATCCTCCAAGAGCTTACAGGGCTCTTTGTACAGGGCTTACTGTAAGCTCTTGGAGGATGGGCTATATCAGGGGTGTGTGGCCTAATATGCAAAGGAGTTCCTGCTACAATAAAAAGCGCAGCTTAACCAGTTTTTAATTCACAAGAGGACTTGTTTTCCAATCCCATGACTGCTGAGTTTCCTTAGGAGCCTTTGAAGAGGAACTTTATCAAAATCTTTTTCAAAAGCTTTCTGGAAGGCTTGTGGAGATGGATCTCAGTTAGCAAGTGAGTTTATACAGATGGTGGTGAATACTGTGATTTTCCAGAAGCGTTAGTTGCAGTTCACATCAGTCACCTGATTAATTGCTATTTAATAGTAAAGTGATTTAAAAAGAGATAAAATACACAAAATCAGAGCCTCCCAATGACAAGGTATTTTACCTACTGGGGAACTTATCAGGTATACAAAGAAAAGCATTGCAAATTAACCAAAAGAACCCTCCCAAAAAAACATCCAAAATTTTAAATATGTTGGGAGCAGCTGATCAGTCTCTGAAGTTGGGGAAAGAGCTAGAAGAAATTGATCTGCTCAAGTTCCTGAGAACTAACAGAATCATGAAAGGTGAGTAGGTTCTCCAAATTGTCCCCTCAATGATTCCCCATCATCACTTAGGGTTGCTGTAGTGTATTGAGAGGCCTTTGTTGAAAAGGCTCATTATAGCTACACTCAGATTGGCTGCTTTTGCAGAGCCAGCCAATCAGTCCATAGAGGTTACCTGATCTGGTCCAGTGAATGGGATTGCCACAGCACCTGATGTTTCTATTGGTTGATTCACTTTTTTTTTTGGGGGGGGGGGTTGTTTTGGTGGCAGGTTATGTGTATATAGTTGTGGCTTGCCGCATGGGTTCTCAGTGCTGTTTTTGCTTATAAAGAGCTATGCTGAAATCACTCTAGCATCCAAACCCACTACTTTACTGTAGGATTGTCACATGACTCAGGGTTGATGTTCTCGCACCAGTCTGTGCTGCTCTTCTGACTGTCAGTGGCTGTGCTGCTTTATTTATATACATTATTCTTTACACAATCATTTACTAACCACGTGCAGAATGAGACGACCGATGTTTACCTAAGCTTGTTACCCCAAATGTGTATTCCAGGAAGGAGGTGAAAAGTCAGCACATTCCAAGAGCCTCAGCAGTATTCTTGCATAGGGCAAAGTACAGGAAGGCTTAAGCCTCCCTTCTAAGTCTCTAGATGAAATCAGGTTGGTTTTCCAGACCATTGCCCTTTCCTTCACTCTACAGTTGCCAATTCTGGATTGGAAAATTTTTGGAGAGATTTGGGGAGTGGAATCTAGGGAGGGTGATGTTTGGGGGTGATGGAGCTCAGCAGGGATGCCATAGAGTCCACCCTTCAAATTCTTCCAGTTGAACTAATCATTGTAATCTGGAGACTAATGTTCAGGGGTCATTTTGTAGAAAAATAAGTGGTGCAGCTCATACAGGGATTGTTATGCAGTTGTACATTCTATTCAATGGACAAAGTAGGTAGGTGGGGAGGAAGAGGGGGAACCCTCAGAAAGGTTCAGGAGCTGTGCTCCTGTGAGCTCCTGATGAATTCAAGGCCTGCTAATATTATTTGTAAATTTGAGGAGAACTTCAGGCCTGACCTGAATCTTAGTAATCCTATTATCAGTAATATTTAACAGTAAAATGTCTGTCCCTTACTGAGATACCATAAAGAGCAAAATCAGGCCACCCCAGAAACATACTAGTTATAATAGAGGTTATTTATTATGATCATAGAACAGCAGTATAAGACATACACTGGGGGGGGGGAGACATTTACAGAGGACCATTGCATCAAAAGATAAAAATAACACACACACACACACACAAAATCTCCCTTTTTTATTTAGGTCATCACAGAAATTTATTTTATTACAGGTGTCCTGATTCCTCAGTCCCCTAAATTTTTCCTTCTCAATCTCTGGGAGGACTTTAAGATATCAGAGCGGAAGAAGTTGATATCCTTGCTATTAACTGCAGCAAAGTTTGCAATAGAAACAAAATGGAGGTTAAATTCGCCTCCCTTGTTGATTGTCTGGCTGAGTAAGTGCTGGGAATATTTTATTTTGGATAAAATTGCTCACAATCTGGGTGGTAGGATGAGACCAGGTTGCCGGTCTACCCTTCTTTATTGGTCCCCTTCTCTAGATAATTTTGCTTGTGGTATTTTTGGTCAGGGTGTGTCTAATTCCAGTTTATTGGTTTGCTATTAAAAAGTTCCAATTATTTTTATATTTTATATTACCATGTAACAATCTATTGGTAAAAATGTAGATTTTGGCTTTGTATAATTGTTACCTTGTATACAATTTCGGAAATAAAATTATTCTGAACTTGGGGAAAAAATAACACACATGATTCACTGAATCAGCACCAATGGCAGACTCCAGCAGCTGTACAGACCCAACTGACTCCATGGTTTCAGGGTCAATGTATATTGCTTTTCAAATCATCCAGGGTTGTTGTTTTTTTTTTTTTTTGAGAATGGGAAAGATAAAAAATGTATCTGAGGTCATCCTAGAACCACCCTCGGTTAAGAATACTGCTCAGGTATTTGTTTCTGCTTGCTTTAGAGAAAGACCTGGTTCCTCTCTCAGACTAGTTGTCTTGGTACCACAATGAGAAACCAGTGTCTGACTTCCATGATTCCCACTTCAAGCCCCAAAGTACTTGATATGCATAGACCAAAGACTCCCATGGTGGCAATTGACTCTACCTGAATCTTCTTTTACACAAGGAGTCTAAAATTAATGTCTAGTTAAACTTGAAAGTAGGATTATATTTGCTTCACTGTAGCTACTAGAACCCACCTTTGCCAGAGCACTTAAACTATCCATCATGAAGAAAGAGGCCCCGGTTTACCACCTTCCGAAGCGCTCCTTTGACTTCATTGTTTCTTAGAGTGTAGATGAGAGGGTTGAGCATGGGAATAACAATAGTGTAAGACACTGAAAGGATATGGTCCTTCCCTTCCATATAGCTGCTTTTAGGCTTGGCATAGGTGACAATGGCACAGCCATAATGTAGGATGACCACCGTCAAATGGGCTCCGCAGGTGGAGAAGGCCTTGTGACACCGTCGAGTTGAATCCATGCGTAGGGAAGCCACCAAAATGCAGGCATAAGAGAGCATGATGAAGGAGAAAGGGATGATGAGTGTCATGGCAACTAAGGTGGGGACGGTGACTTCAATGGTTCCATAACCAGGACAGGCCCTGCTCAGGACAGGGGGAATGTCACAGAAAAAATGAGGGATATGGTTGGGCGCGCAAAAAGGCAAGGAGAAAATCATGCCCGTGAGGCACGATGAGAGAACAAAACCTCCACAGATGGAGCCCAGGACTAAGCCCCAACAAATCTGCTGACTCATTAGGGAGCCATAGTGCAGCGGGCGACAGATAGCCACATAGCGATCCCACGCCATGGCAGTCAACAGCAGGCAGTCAGCCACACCTAGGGCCACGAAGAAGAACATTTGTGTGGCACACGAAGCCAGGGGAAGTGACCTGTGGGGGGCCAGCAAGTCACAAAGCATTCGTGGTATCACCACCAGAGTGTAGGCGGTCTCAGAGCAGGAGAGGCTACCCAGGAAGATATACATGGGACTATGCAGTACTGGATCACTCCACACAACGGCCATAATGAGTCCATTGCCTACCAGTGTCACTGCATACATCACTAGGAAGAGTCCAAACAACAGACCAGCCATGTCTGGGTGACTGGTGAACCCCAACAGGACAAACTCAGTAACCAGAGTCCAGTTGGTAGAAGGATCATAGACCATGTCCTTGACCTACAGGGAAAATAACAAAAGAATGGATATACTGCATGGATATTGAAGAGCATAAGTAGAAATATACAGCAATGGAGGATACACACTACCGATCAAGGGGTAGAAAATACCAAATACTAAGTTATTTGTTTATTTAAAATGGGCAGTATTGTAAGCACATAAGAATCCTGCTGGATCAAGTCACTGGTCCATGCAGCATCCTCAATGCATTCCTTGTTTTTAGTGCTTTCCATTTCCTTTTTCCTTTTTTTATTTTTTTTAACTACTATATACATTCATTTTTGTGCAATTCTTCTGGAGATGAGAAACAATCTTTAATGCATATTTTAAGTAAATAAATCATGCCTGAGTAATTCTTCACCCAAAGAGTGATTAACACATGGAATTCACTGCCACAGGAGATGGTGGCAGCTACAAGCATAGACAGCTTCAAGAGGGGATTGCATAAACATTTAGAGCAGAGGTCCATCAGTGGCTATTAGCCACAGGGTATGGATGGCATAGGGTATTGATGTATGGGGCAAGTGATGCTCTGTATTCTTGGTGCTTGGGGAAGGGGGCAACAGTGGGAAGACTTCTAGTGTTTTGGCCCCACTGGTGGACCTCCTGATGGCACCTGGTTTTTCTGGTCACTGTGTGACCGAGTGTTGAACTGGATGGGCCATTGGCCTGATCCAACATGACATCTCTTATTTTCTTATGTTCTAAACTACATGAGATGTAGGAAATCTGAATTTGATCTCCCATTTGTTCTCTTATTTGCATTGCAGCAAACGTGGGATGCTCTGCATGGGCAGAACTAGCCACTTCCCTGCACCATTTCCCCCAGTATAAACCATCGCCACCATCAACAACCATGTGCCCGAAAGCTTATACCTCGACTAAAACTTTTTGTTGGTCCTAAAGGTGTCACTGGACTCAAACTTTGCTCTACCACCCAATTCTGTTAAGAGTCCTAATGGGAAAAAAAAAACTGTGAAGCAACCCACCTTGAGCCCATTTTTGGGAAGGGAGGGATAGAAATCTAAAATAAGAAATAACAAATAAATAAACAAACAAGGTGTGGGGGGAGATGATTTAGATCAGGATAATTGCATGATTTAACACATTCGTGTTTAATGGGACCATTGTTCTGATTAAACTCAGGACTCATTAAAGATAAAGTGCGTGCGCAGATGGTTTGCCATTGCCTCATTCTCCATAGCAGCCCCAGTCTTCCTTGATGGTTTCCTATCCAAGCACCCACCCTACTGAACTTCCAAGCTCTGAGAAGATCAGGATAGTCTGGGCTATTAGAGCTACTACCCACCTACAACTGAGCAGATTGTAAGGTGGGGCAATATTACAGTCTCCATATTATAGATTTGGGATCGTTGGCTAGGATGAGAAGAAAACCATTGACCTTCTCCAGCCCAGTGAATTAACAGAGAAGCTTACAATTGAACCAGGGACTTCTAGCATATAACTGAAAGCTTGATAACATTTTTTTAAGTGAATTGAAAGTGGTTTGAGAAAGGCTCCACTGCACACAATACATTCATCTGTGTGTCTGGCTCATTTGTAATTAAACAGGTTTTGCAGGTTTTCAAAAGCCTCTCAAATGTATTTGCCGGAGGTGAAACAGGGTAAAGTGTTAAGGTTGCCAGCAAACCTGAAGGAAAAAAAGGCCTGTCCATTTAAGAGAGGATTAATGAGGGTTTTTTTTTAACCAGGTGTTATTTAATTGCAATGTGTTGAGGAGCTTTAGCTGCCCACATTCACAAATTAAGACTTTACTAAAGGGACAGGATATTTCCCCCCCCCAACCCCCAAAGTTGACTGGCAACCCTGTATATTGGTCACTGCACTTAATACAAGGTTTACACATGGAAAGAGTAAGCTAGCATGCGGCAGAGATAATTTCTTCCTTGGCCCTTTGCTTGATGTGCTGATGTTCTGTCTACAAGATTTATAAAATGGGTTCACATTCCTAAATGTAATCCTCTGCCTTTTTGCTGTAGTGGAGGATTATAGTTTGCGATGGACTATTCTATTATAAACTGCTTGCCCCTAACCACAGTAGACTCTTGGAATCCAAATCCCTTTAAATCTACAGAATTATTGAGCTCAGAATTTTCCTCTACCACATAAAGGGGAAACACAAGCGCATGCAGTCATTCCTTACCTCCAAGCACCTTGGGGAAACCTTGTGCTATATGTGGAGAACATGCAAGGCCAATGAAATTATAGAATCCACATCCTGAGCGATCATGCCATTTGCAAGAAAACACTGCTCAAGAGCTAGTTTGTCAGGATCATTTTAAGAAATGGAATAATTACTTGCTAAGCCTTGGGCGAGGCATCCAAGATGCTGAAATTGGTGGTAAATATTAGCTTTGGGCCCCAGTGGCTGTGCCCTTATTGCTGTTGTGGGCAACATTACATCAGGACTATTCTTGATCTTTCTCCCTCTGGGAATAAAGTACCTACTTCCCATGTAATTCTCTTTTGCAATATCTATAGGTCTAGAAGCATTGTACAGAAAGAGGCATTGTTACTGAACCACTGTGCTGCCAGTAACAATAGTTATTTCCATGCAATTCTTTCTTTCTTTCTTTCTTTCTTTCTTTCTTTCTTTCTTTCTTTCTTTCTTTCTTTCTTTCTTTCTTTCTTTCTTTCTTTCTTTCTCTCACTCTCTCTTTCTTTTTCTCTTTCTCTCTGTCACTCTCTCTTTCTCTCTTTCTTTCTTTCTTGGGACTTTTATCCATTCTAACCTGCAAGCAGACTCAGAGCAGCTCACATCAAAATGTGCAATAAAATAATTGTGATTGTTGTGATCAAATAGTGATTTGCTTCTAGGCTTGCCAAGTTCCCGCTGAGGGCAAGGGTTCCCCCAATTTCATGGCCTCCAACCTACCAACCCATAATAGGCTGGTGGGGGGAGCCCCACCATGACATGCCTGGTGCAATGACATCACCCAAAAGTGATGTTGCAAGCAGGCATGTTGCAAGCATGGCACTCTAGGAACTGGGCTAAAAATTCTATGGTGCCATAGAGTTTTCACTTGATTGCTGGAGCATTGCATGTGTGATGTGCCCAGCATGATAACGTCACTTCCAGGTGATGTCATTATGCCATGTGTGAATAACACCCCCCACCCAGAGACCTGTGAAATTGCTGACCTTGAGCCAGACATCCTGGAGTGTGAAGTCAAACGGGCCTTAGAAAGCATTACTAACAACAAAGAAGAAGAAGATATTGGATTTATATCCCGCCCTCCACTCCGAAGAGTCTCAGAGCGGCTCACAATCTCCTTTACCTTCCTCCCCCACAACAAACACCCTATGAGGTGGGTGGGGCTGGAGAGGGCTCTCACAGCAGCTGCCCTTTCAAGGACAACCTCTGCCAGAGCTATGGCTGACCCAAGACCATTTCAGCAGGTGCAAGTGGAGGAGTGGGGAATCAAACCCGGTTCTCCCAGATAAGAGTCTGCACACTTAACCACTACACCAAACTGGCTCTCCAAAGCAAGCGAAGATGACAGTATCCCAGTTGAGCTATTCAGAGTCCTAAAAGATGATGCTGTTAAAGTGATGCACACATTATGTCAACAGATCTGGAAAACGCAAGAGTGATCACAGGATTGGAAAAGGTCAGCTTATATTCCAATACCAAAGAAGGGTAATGCCAAGGAATGTTCAAACTATCGCACCATTGCACTCATTTCACATGCCAGCAAGGTCATGTTAAAGATCATGTTAAAGATGGGCCGGCCAACGGGTGCAGGTATCAGGGAGAATGTAGGCAGACCACATTTGACTGGGATTTTTGTTTTGTTCTACTTCTGGAGGTTCCCTGACCTGAATGTTCCAACTTCACTCATCTTGGCAAATCTCAAATGCTAAGCAGCGGTGGTTTGTACTTGGATGGGAGACTACCAAGGAAGTCCAAGGTTGCTATGCAGAGGCAGTCAATGGCAAACCACCTGTTTGCCCCTTGCCTTGAAAACCCCACGGGGTCACCATAGGTCGGCTGTGACTTAAGAGCACCTTCTGCAACCACTTTTTGGGCTATGCCAGGATATTTGCAAGTAATTTTCAGGTACAGACAGATTCTGCAGGGGGCTATCGCTTTGGGGTACATTTCCAGGATAGCTGCCATGTTTATTCACTGCCTTGAAAATGGCACAAGTCTAATAGTTTTGAGGAACCTGATGGTTCTAGAACTCTTTCCATTCATGGTTGCTGTGTCCATGTCAAACACTCAATAGCAGAATGATACAATTAAGTTTTGGTGTGTTAGGGTTTTCACCTTGCAGGGATGAATGTTTAACATGTATATTGCTTAACACAAATTGAGTGTCAATAACAGCATTGTTGACATGATGCTGTCTTGTTCCCAGTTAGGAAGGTTCCAGAACCAAAGGCTTACAGGAAGTCAGAAGAACCTTTGGAACCTTGGTTCAGGGAACGTGTCAGAGCAGTTGAGGCATCTTTGACCACTCCATCCTGAACTTTCTATGGCAAGCTTCTTAAGGCTTTTCTGGAGTCTAGGAAGCAGATGGGGCTAGAGGATTCATAAGAACATAAGAGAAGCCATGTTGGATCAGGCCAATGGCCCATCCAGTCCAACACTCTGCATAACATAGTAGCCAAAAAAAAAAAGTTCCAGACTCATCCATCTTGGCAAATCTAAGATGCTAAGCAAGGTGGACCTGGTTCATACTTGAATGGGAGACCACCAATGAAGCCCAAGGTTGCTATGCAGTGGCAGTCAATGGCAAACCACCTCTCTTTACCCCTTGCCTTGAAAACCCTACATAGTCATCATAACACATTGACGGCTTTTACCTTTGGACCATCTCAGGACGTTTATGGTGAATTTCAGAGAGGTGGATGGGCAGTGAAGACTAGGAGCATTGATGTTGTTGGGCTGTCCCCCCCCCCCACAAAGGCAGAAGAGTCAAGTGTTTCAACCATGGACTTGAGAATCAAGTCCAATTACATTGGCCTCCCCCTGTCCACCCTGTTTTGCGCTATGCCAACTTAGGCCATCTTCTGCTCACTTGCCCTGTGCTTTGATCCATCTTGGGCACACATACAGGGAACATTTGGGGACATTTGTTAAACTGTCTGTTTGCCATCTTGTGATCAACGTCAGTCGAGCTTTTATAGGTTTCAATTGCCATTATGTTGTAATTGTTTTTAACTGCTTATTTGTCTGTTTACTCCCCCACCCTGAGCCTGCGGGTGGCAGAAAGCAGGATAGAAATCCAATCGATCGATCGATCGATCTATCGGAAGAATGTTAGAAAGGTGGTCCAGGGAACAGCTGGCAGTACTAGTTCTGTAATTGCCATTAATTGGGACATACTGGACCCCAAGACACAAACAGAGCTTTCAAACCCAAAGAACGTAATGCTTCCACACAATTTATTGAAGATTTTCAAGCAGAGAAACCCAGAATCCCCAAATCAGATCACAGCTCCCCTGCCCTCTCAGATACATCTCAAACAAAATTTCCCCCTTTCGTATGAAAAGAAGGCCATTTCCTCCCCACCACACAGGTGCGAATTGCAATTGCTTGCAATGATAGGAATGAAGGCAGGTATCATTTTAGCAGCACAATAATCAGAGAAGTGTTGGGATCTCGTTCTGAATCATGGAGCTCAGAGTTAGCAGCCTGAAGTCCACTTGGAAAGATCTCGTCCCTTGCAGTTATTCCTCCAAGCCACCCTAAAAGTCAGAAAGAGAGGGGGGAAATATGTACAGTCACACAACTGTTCCTTTGACAGCCGGAGGTAAGGAAGGCCTCCTGAGAAAGAAATTCAGATAGCATTTGATCAAGGCATTCTTTCACTCAGTTAGTATGCCAGAAACTCATTATGAAGTATGTCTGCAAGATTTCTATTTCTAGAAACCTTCCCGATCATGATAGATCAGGGCTTTTTTGTAGAAAAAGCCCAGCAGAAACTCATTTGCATAATAGGTCACACACACCCTGACACCACCATTGTTTCACACAGGACTGTTTTTGTAGAAAAAGCCCAGGAGGAACTCATTTGCATATTAGGCCACACCCCGTGATCCCAGGCCAGCCAGAACTGCATTCCCGTGCATCCCTGCTCAAAAAAAGCCTGGTGATAGATCTATTTTACATGTTTCCCTCCCGTTTTCTCTCAGCCTGTTTACCCTTTTCTGTTTCAGTTAGATTGGGGTCACTTTTACACTACCTCCCATGACCTCTAGGGAGGGAAGGCAGCACCGTATAGCCTGGCCTTGTCAGGTTGTGGAAGCACAGCAGCGTTGGTGCTTGGATGGGAGACCACCAAGGAAGATTCTGGGTTTTTCTTCATTCTCATTTCCCTTGCTTGTTAGTTCCTGCTTCTTCCGGGGAGGGAGTGGGGTGTTCTGTTCCACACATGCTTACCTCCCTCTAGTGATCAATTCAATATTACACCTCCAAGTTTATATTGCAGGTTCTTGTGCCAGACATAAGCCACTGTAATATCAAATCGACCAGCGGAGGGAGCAAAACACTTGTGGAGTGAAAACACACCCATCCAAAGAAACAGGAATTTAGGAGTGAGAAGAATGAGAATGTGGGAAAGCCCTCTGATGAGTAAGGCAATGGAAAACTACTTCTTATTTGCCTACAAACCATCAAGGGTGGAATTCTAGCAGGAGCTCCTTTGCAGATTAGGCGACACACCCCTGATGTAGCCAATCCTCCAAGAGCTTATAAAAGGAGCCTTGTAAACTCTTGGAGGACAGGCTACAATAGGGGTGTGTGGCCTAATAGACAAAGGAGTTCCTGCTAGAATTCCACCCCTGCATACCATGAGTACTAATCTGCCCTACCTATGGATTTTTAAAAAAGAATTATTTATGCATTTTTAAAAAATGTTTATTGGCTGCCTTCCTTCCCTGCAGAGCTCAAGACAACTTACGAACTTAGATCAAACACATAGATTTAAATAGGGCTTTTTTTGAGAAGAAATGCCCAGGAACGCAGTTCTGGCTGGCTGGGAGGCAGGAGGTGTGGCCTAATAGGAAAATGAGTTCCTGCTGGGCTTTTTCTACAAAACAAGCCCTGTGGGAAACAGTGATGATGTCAGAGGGTGTGGCCTAATATGCAAATGAATTTCTGCTGGGCTTTTTCTACAAGAATAGCCCTCGATTTAAATAATTTTTAAAAGATAACATTTAAAAATCACTACTCAAGACTGCTCCTGAACTTAACCAAATGCAGTCCTAAATAAAACTGTCTTCAGCTGCCTGCTGAAGATCAAGAGTGAGGGAGTCAGGCACACCTCCTTCGGGAGGCTTATTCCATAATTGCGGGGCTTCCCTTAAAAAAATTGATTTAATTACAAAAAGCGCTTGGAAACTTCAGGGTATTGAGGATTCTCAGGGGTGGAATTCTAGCAGGAACTCCTTTGCATATTAGGCCACACACCCCTGATGTAGCCAATCCTCCAAGAGCTTATAAGGCTCTTTTTTGTAAGCTCTTGGAGGATTGGCTACATCAGGGGTGTGTGACCTAATATGCAAAGGAGCTCCTGCTAGAATTCCACCCCTGAGGATTCTCCATGTTGTTGCAGCAAGTGCAAAGGAGCATGCATTGGCAACGGTTTCTACAAAATCTGCCTGCACCTTTCCCCTCATATCTCCATTGTTTTTGTTTTTAATTTTAAAAGTACATATCATAACATCAAAATGCAATTTAGATTAAAATCAGTTTCATCAAAAAAAGCCCCCACCTAACTAAAATAAGATAATCTAGTAATTTATACAGTACTCCAACCCATTTAAAATTTCTGTTCTTCACAATTATACTGTCCAGAAGGTATAACTCTCTTGTCTTTGAGATATTATATAACCGGTTCCCAAGTTTCCCCATAATCAAAATGCCCCAACACCAAGGGAGAATCAGAGAAAAAAGAGTTATTCATATCTTGTGGGGCTTCCTATGAAAAGGGCTTCTCTTGTGTAAAAAGGTAAAGGTAGTCCCCTGTGCAAGCACCCAGTTGTTTCCAACCCATGGGGTGACATCACATCACATCATTTTTTTGGCAGATTTTTTGTTATGGGGTGGTTTGTCATTGCCTTTCCCAGTCATCTACACTTTACAAGCTGGGTCCTCATTTTACCGACTACAGAAGGATGGAAGGCTGAGTCAACCATGAGCCAGCTACCTAAACCCGGATTCCACCAGGCTCAAACTCTGGTCTTGAGCAGAGCTTGGACTGCAGTACTGCAGCTTACCACTCTGCACTATGGGGCTCCTTACCCATAAAAAAGTGTATTTTATAGATGGGACAGACAGGAGGGCCTTTCCCTATGGTCTTGGTTCCTGAGCAGGAACATAGGGGAGCATAACCTGCTCTCAAGCCATGTAGGGCTCTAGTAAAGGTCAAAATCAAGACCTTGAATTGGTCTCAGGAGCAGGTCAGTAGCCAGGGTAACTGCTGCAATGTTGGAGACACATGCTCCTGATAACTGGCCCCGAACAGTACTAGCTGCAGCCTCCAAACACTCTTCAAGGGTAGCCTTGCAATAGTCCAGCCTGCATGTAAGTAAAGCATGGATTACTGTTGCTAGATTGGACTGATCCAGGAACAGATGCAGTGGATATACCAGTCGAAGCAATGCAAAAGCACTCTGAACTACCTGATTTTCTAAGGAGACTTGCTGTGTTGAGCTGTACCCCAAGCTGTGAACTTGGCTTTTCAAGGGGAGCAGAACTAGCAGGGTCACATTCTCATTCTTTAGTTCTCGATAGAGATAATAGGGGCTTTTTTTTTTATTACATTAGGCCACACCCCCTGATGTAGCCAATCCTCAAAGAGATTACAGGGCTCTCATTACAGGGCCTACTGTAAGCTCTTGGAGGATTGGCTACATCAGGGGTGTGTGGCCTAATATGCAAAGGAGTTCCTACTATAAAAAATGCCCCAGAGATAATCAACCGAGGCAATTAGGGTATTTAGGATTCAATACCCTGTTCCAAACCCCAGCCTGAAGCCATATTGACGTGGATCCAGAAAATCAGTTTCTTCCAAAAGCACCTTTAAATAAGTGTTCTAATTTGGGAGAGCTTGCTTTTAGAATCGGTTTTGTCCTAATACCCAGAGATGCTGAATAAAGACAGACTCACCAGGCATTCATCTTGTTGGGATCACGGACAATTCTCTTAGCACACTCAATATCATCGCTGATGTCATCATTAGTAAAACCTGTCAAAAGGTTTGCCAGACAACAGAGGTTAAAACCTGTCAAAAGGTTTGCCAGTCAACACTAGCTGTCTATAGTGTACCGAATCCACTTCAAAGTGTTGGTATTGATCTTTAAAGCCCTATATGTCCAAGGACCTGCCTATCTAAGGGACCACCTTCCCCCATATATACCCCAGAGAGCACTGCATTCAGGAAGTCAACATCGGTTATCCATCCCCGGACCAAGGGAGGCCAGATCATGCTCTACACGGGCAAGGGCCTTCTCGGTGGCAGCCCCTAATCTACGGAATGCACTCCCAGAGGTCATGAGAGCCCAGTGGAATTTCTCCCAATTCCGCAGGGCCTGTAAAACCGACCTTTTCCGGCAGGCATACGGTAATTAATGTGTGAGGAGCTGCCACCGTTATGTCGCTGAATACTACTATCTATCTATAAGACACCTAATAGAGTAATACAGAGAATTAACCAAAACGAAGCTGGACCACCTATGTAAGAAATTTTATAGCACCATTTTTCAGTTTTTAATTTTAAATTGTTTATATGTGTTTGATTTTACGATCATAAGGTATTGTTACTGTTGTATTATGACTTTGAGCCTCCCAGAGTCTGTATGTGGAGTGGGCAGCATATAAATTTAAGGCAAACAAACAAATAAATAGGGACTGTTAATAAGGGTCTCTTTACAACCATCACATTAAACAGCCAGCAATAATATGTACTAAGGTCACCAAGTCTCCTTGCCCATTTGGCAGCGGAATTGGGGGGGGGGGGGGTGTTCCAGCAGTGGTGGGGACATCGTGTGATGTCCCCAGCATGGTGACATCACCCAGAAGTGACATCATCACATTGAGAATGCTCTGGTGTTTGGACAAAACTCTATGGTTTATTTACCCTCAAAACCATAGCATTTGCCCAAATACCAGCGCATCCCCATATGATATCCCAGGTGCGATGATAAGAACATAAGAACATAAGAGAAGCCATGTTGGATCAGGCCAACGGCCCATCAAGTCCAACCCTCTGTGTCACACAGTGGCAAAAAATGTTATATACACACATACACTGTGGCTAATAGCCACTGATGGACCTGTGCTCCATATTTTTATCTAAACCCCTCTTGAAGGTGGCTATACTTGTGGCCGCCACCACCTCCTGTGGCAGCGAATTCCACATGTTAATCACCCTTTGGGTGAAGAAGTACTTCCTTTTATCCGTTTTAACCTGTCTGCTCAGCAATTTCATCGAATGCCCACGAGTTCTTGTATTGTGAGAAAGGGAGAAAAGTACTTCTTTCTCTGCTTTCTCCATTCCATGCATTATCTTGTAAACCTCTATCATGTCACCCCGCAGTCGACGTTTCTCCAAGCTAAAGAGTCCCAAGCGTTTCAACCTTTCTTCATAGGGAAAGTGCTCCAGCCCTTTAATCATTCTAGTTGCCCTTCTCTGCACCTTCTCTAATGCTATAATATCCTTTTTGAGGTGCGGCGACCAGAACTGCACACAGTACTCCAAATGAGACCGCACCATCGATTTATACAGGGGCATTATGATGCCACCCAAAAGTGATGTCATCACACTGAAGATATAATGCAAAAACATTCCTGTTTGGGGGTGGGGTTTCCCCCACCAGTGAGCTGGCCAGTGGTGAATCAAAGCCCCCAGAAGTGGGGGAACCCCCTCTGGGACCTGGGGGCTGGCAACTCTAGTATGTACAGAGGTATCCTTAGTCGCCATTCTACAAGTGTGGGCCTTCTTTCCCCTGCAGGTCCATCACAGTCCAAGCTTGCAAGATTTTCCAAGAGTGTGGTCAAGCTTTACTATCCGCACCAATATTCTACTACAATTTTCCGGCTGGCCTACAACTAACCGGCATAGGAAATTAAGTGTAGTTCTAATAGACTTCTGATGTTTTAATGCTTTTAATGCTTTAAATGTTTTTAACCGTGTAAAATGCCTAAAACTTAATATTGTAATGTTAGACTTCATGAGTTGTGAGCCGCCCTGAGCCACCTTGGTGGGAAGGGCGGGATATAAATCATAAATAAACATAAACATAGGATTTTCTAGGCTTCCCCCTACACGTTTTGCTGAGAAATTTGCACTAGGTAAGAAAGAAGTAGTCTGCTGGACTGCATACAAGATCTCTGTCCTTTAATAAGAAAGTAATATTTGGAACATTTAGTATGTGTCTCTGAGTGGCGCAGAGTGCTAAAGCTGCAGTACTGCAGTCCTAAGCTCTGCTCACGACCTGAGTTTGATCCCAGCGGAAGCTGGGTTTTCAGGTAGCCGGCTCGAGGTTGACTCAGCCTTCCATCCTTCCGAGGTCGGTAAAATGAGTACCCAGATTGCGGGAGGGAAAGTGTAGATGACTGGGGAAGGCAATGGCAAACCACCCCGCAAAAAAGTCTGCCGTGAAAACATTCTGAAAGCAACGTCACCCCAGAGTCGGAAACAACTGGTGCTTGCACAGGGGACCTTACCTTTCCTTTCCCTGAGAGGAGGTATATGAAAGACCAATGTACTTCTGACTCATGACCCAATAATGGCAGCATAAAAGGCCTGGAAGACTGCAATAAAGCAGAGGACGAGGAGGACAAATTGGACTCATACCCCACCCTTCACTCAGGGTCTCAAAGTGACTTACTATCTCTTTCCCTTCCTCTCCCCACAACAGACACCCTGAGAAGCATGTGGGGCTGAGAGAACTGCTCTTGAGAGAACAGCTCTGAGAAAACTGTAACTGACATAAGGTCCCCCAGCAGCTGCATGTGGAGGAGTGGGGAATCAAACCCAGTTCTCCCAGATTAGAGTCCACATTCCTAAGCACTACATCAAATGTCTCTCTTGCATCTTAAGATCTGGAAGAACTAAGTAAATTCCATATCCCCCCCTGCAGAAACAGGTATCTGCAAGGCCTACCACTGGGATGAGATGGCTGACTAGGGTTGCCAATCCCCAGGTGGGGGCAGGTGATCCCCCGGTTTTGAGGCCCTCCCCCCGCTTCAGGGTCATCAGAAAGCAAGGGGGGGGATGTCTGCTGGGAACTCTATTATTCCCTATGGAGATTTATTCCCATAGAAAATCATGGAGAATTGATCTGCGGGTATCTGGGACTCTGGGGGTGCTGTTTTTTGGGGTAGAGGCACCAAGATTTCAGTATAGCATCTAGTGCCTCTCCCCAAAATACCTCCCAAGTTTCAAAAAGATTGGACTAGGGGGTCCAATTCTATGAGCCCCAAAAGAAGATACCTCTATCCTTCATTATTTCCTATGGAAGGAAGGAATTGAAAAGGTGTGCCGTCCCTTTAAATGTGATGGCCAGAACTCCCTTTGGAGTTCAATTATGCTTGTCACAGCCTTGATCTTGGCTCCACCCCTAATGTCTCTTGGCTCCACCGCCAAAGTCTCCTGGCTCCACCCCCAAAGTCCCCAGATATTTCTTGAATTGGACTTGGCAACCCTATGGCTGACCATTTATTAGCTGAAACCAGATGGCCAGCTCAGGCAGCATCAAGCCACCCCAGAAGTAAGCCGGCCAGAAACAGAGTGCACGGGAGCATCCCAACAGCACTCGGAAGAGGGACAGGCCATGGGTGCCCCAAGGAGCATCTGGAGAACTCACACGCCCCATCTTCAGCTCCCTGGGTGCTCTCTGGACACTTCCTGGCCGTCCAGATGGCAAGTCGGAGGTGACTCAGGGGCAGGACAGGGATGGCACACAGATATGCACGTGTGTACGTGCTTTTTTGGTCTGCCTGCCTCCTGTCCCCAGGGCAGCTTAAACCGCCCGTCTGTTATCACCCATTGTATCTTTGACAAGGATGCCTCTGAAGGATGGGAAGTCAGGAAAGTAAGCAAAAGAGACTGAGAATGTTGGTGTGGTGCATGCAAGAGTGAGATGCTGACACACTTCTCTAGCAACAGTTCTGACTTAGACATCCTGGAACAGAAAAGAAAAGAAGTAGGTGGGAGGAGATAAGTTGAGAAGAGAAGCGGCCAGATGAGCATGTAGAGAAGGCAAACTGGAATGAAGAAGAAGACTGCAGATTTATACCCTGCCCTTCTCTCTAAATCAGAGACTCAGAGCGGCTTACAATCTCCTATATCTTCTCCCCCCACAACAGACACCCTGTGAGGTGGGTAGGGCTGAGAGGGCTCTCACAGCAGCTGCCCTTTCAAGGACAACCTCTGCCAGAGCTATGGTTGACCCAAGGCCATTCCAGCAGCTGCAAGTGGAGGAGTGGGGAATCAAAACCAGTTCTCCCAGATAAGAGTCCACACACTTAACCACAACACCAAACTGGCTCTCTTAAAGGGGGAAGGGTTGTAGCTCTCCATCAAGGGGAGGGACAGTGGCTCAGTGGTAGAGCATCTGCTTGGTAAGCAGGAGGTCCCAGGTTCAATCCCTGGCATCTCCAAAAAAGGGTCCAGGCAAATAGGTGTGAAAAACCTCAGCTTGAGACCCTGGAGAGCCGCTGCCAGTCTGAGAAGACAATACTGACTTTGATGGACCAAAGGTCTGATTCAGTATAAGGCAGCTTCATATGTTCATGTTCATCAAAAACAGCCCCATATGCCTGGGGAATCCACAGGCCTTCAGCTAGTTCATCCAATAGTATCAAGTTACTTACTGCTACAGGATTTGCGGCAGCCATTAGCTGTTTTGCCCTTCCCGTTGGAGCACCACCAACGGCTGTTGATCTGAAAAATCCCATAGTCCCGGCTGCCATCACTGTTTGGTGGTCCCACAGCCCCAGAGTTGAATCTGCTTTCATAATAAGCCATACAGACCCCTGGAAGAAACAAAAGCATCAAATTCATGAAGAGAATGTCACAGGGGAAAATATGTGCCATTTGCATAAACTATCTAAACCTGATGCCAATATTCTGTAGGAAAACTATGTTTAAAAAGAAAGTTCAAAGCTAGGCAGACATTTTATTGATTGATTGATTTCACACGGAAATGCTGGGGATAGAATCTGGGACCTTTTGCATGCCAAGCAGCTGTTTGGCCACTGAGCCATGACCTCTCCCAGCTTGGTGTAGAGCTGGACCGATTTCCCACTAGCCTTATGCCGTTCTCACTCTCCTCTTCTCTGTGGGGCTTCCGTTGGATTTCACACTATCTGCCCCAGGGCTGCAACTCACTCCGCCTCTTTCACACAGCTCTAAAACCCAGTTTCTGTTTGCCGCACGAAAAAGGCAAAGCTAGTTGCAGCCCGGGGCAGATAGTGTGAAATCCAACGGGAGCCCCACCGAGAAGAGGAGCATGAGAGCAGCATAAAGCTAGTGGGACATCAGTTCTGGTTTGGTGTAGTGGTTAAGGGTGCGGACTCTTATCTGGGAGAATGAAGTTTTATTCCCTCCCTCCTCCACATACACCTGCTAATGTGACCTTGAGTCAGTCACAAGTTCTTGCAGAGCTGTCCCTCTCAAGAGCAGTTTCTGTTAGAGCTCTCTCAGCCCCACCAACCTCACAGGGTGTCTCTTGTGGGGAAAGGAAGGGAAGGAGATTATAAACTGCTCTGAGACTCCAAGTATAAATCCAATCTCTTCTCTCTTCTTCTTCTCCCCTGAACAGTAAAGGTAAAGGTAGTCCCCTGTGCAAACACCAGTCATTTTCGACTCTGGGGTGACGTTGCTTTCACAATGTTTTCACGGCAGACTTTTTACGGTGTGGTTTGCCATTGCCTTCCCCAGTCATCTACATTTCCCCCCAAGCAAGCTGGGTATTTATTTTACCGACCTCGGAAGGATGGAAGGCTGAGTCAACCTGGAGCCAGCTACTTGAACCAGCTTTTGCTGGGATCGAACTCAGGTCATGAGCAGAGGGCTCCGACTGCAGTACTGCAGCTTTATCACTCTGCGCCACGGGGCTCTTTCCCCTGAACAGTAAGGTTTTATTTATTCAATGCCTTCCCTTTCTCACTGAGACTCAAGGCAAATAGTGTGTTTATAAAGTGCTGTCACATTGCAGCCAATTTAGGGGAACCCCAGCAAGGGGTTTTCAGGACAAGTGAGAAGCAAAAAGTGGTTTGCCCTTGCCTTTCTCAGTGAAGTCTTTCTTGGTGGTCAGTCACCCTTTCAGATCTGGAATGGTGTTGTGGGAGAAATAGGCTTCCCAAATCCCCCGCCTGGGCAGGGGACCCCTGATTTGGAGCCTACTCCCCCCGCTCGCCAAAAATCTGGAAAGTGGGGGGGAAAGAGGGGGAATGGCGGCCCTTCCCACCCAGCCCCGATCTCAGCAGCTTCTCCTCGCCCCTTCCCTTCCCACCGATGCTTCTCCTCGTCCCTTTTCTTCCCACCCCGGATCGCAGCAGCTTCTCCTTGCCCTTCCCTTCCCACCCAGCCCCGATCGCAGCAGCCATTCTTCCATTTTCCCAGGCTGCTTCCCACCCCCAGTCAGCTGGCTGGTGGGGGGGGGGGAAAGCCCCACCCCGCCCGCAAAGGACCATGTGCCTTTGCACCTCCGGAGGCTTGATTGAAAGGCTTCAATTTGGGATGGTGTGTCTGTGTTGCTGTGAAGAAGCTGGCAGCAGCTCGTGAGTAGAGAGGCCAGTACCCTGCATCAGATTTGCCAGAAACGGGGGGGAGGGGGGTGGAGAGGGAAACGTCTTCATTATTCCCTATGTGGAGATCGATTCTCATAGGGTATAATGGGAAATTGATCTGGAGGTTTCGGGGGCTCTGGGGGAGCTGTTTTTTGAGGTAGAGGCACCAAATTTTCAATATAGTATCTAGTGCCTCTCCCCAAAGTACCCCCCAAGTTTCAAAACGATTGGACCAGGGGGTCCAATTCTATGAGCCCCAAAAGAAGGTGCCCCTATCCATTATTTCCTATGGAAGGAAGACATTTAAAAAGGTGTGCTGTCCCTTTAAATGGGATGGCCAGAACTCTCTTGGAGTTCAATTATGCTTGTCACACCCTTGTTCCTGGCTCCGCCCCCAATGTCTCCTGGCTCCACCCCTGAAGTCTCCTGGCTCCACCCCCAAAGTCCCTAGATATTTCTTGAATTGGACTTGGCAACCCTAGGGAGAAAGAAGGATCCCTACACCCTCCCCCCCTTCATAGCAAGCAGATTTCTTGAATGAAAACCATGCTACGGGGGTTATTTTGCTGATTTTGCTACTCTGGATATTCCATGCAGAGATACTCCATGTGGCACATCAAAATTGGCCTAATAACTCCCACCTATTATAGTTTTTGTTTGAGAAAATAGCCAGGGAGGGAGGCAGGGGCCATTCCACCCACCACACCGCCACTCCAAAACCATATGAGCAGTGTTCCCTCTAAACTGAGGTAGCATAAACGAGCTCACAGTTTTTTGGCCTCCAGCTCACACATTTTTGTCTTAGCCGGAAAAATGGCCCCAGAACAAGCTAATGTATGCAGTAGCTCACAACTTTAATGCCAGGAGCTCACAAAGTAGAATTTTTGCTCACAAAACTCCACAGCTTAGAGGGAACATTGGAAATGAGCTCTCCTTTTTATATGTATTTATAAGCATTTTCATAGTACTTAAATATGGCAGAAACTTTCATGGCTAAGAGCTACTAACAGGTTTATCTTCTGTGAATTTGTGTAATTTCCTTTCAAAGTCACAGAATGGCAGGGCTTTTTTTGGTAGCAGGAACTCCTTTGCATATTAGGCCACATCCCCCTGATGTAGCCATTCCAATTCTCCAAGAGCTTACAGGGCTTTTCTTCTAGGCCCTACTGTAAGCTCTTGGAGGATTGGCTACATGATAATATGCAAAGGATTATGCCTAATATGCAATATGGCCTAATATGCAAAGGATTTCCTGTTACAAAAAAAGTTCTGCACCTAAGTCAGTTTCCATCCTACCCTTTGGTGGCAGCAAATGCCATAATTTAATAATATGTTATATGAAATCATGGGGGTTTTGTTGTTGGTCCTGATTCAACCACTAGATGATTCTATCGTGGGAGAGGGAGAAAAGCTGCTTATCTTAAAGTTAATCTGCTTTGCTGTTTATATGTTCAATTATATCTCGGGAGGAATTCACTGTGTGTCAACGCTGTACCTTTAAGGAACATTAAAATTGCATACACTTGTTGTTTTATAAGTTAGCCGCACATGAGCCAATATGCATTAGGAAATTGACCGTACTGAATGGAAGTGACTATAAGCATCAGCATTTGAACTGTATAAAAATTTCTGGAAGGTATGGTCTTATAGACTTGGGGATCTCTTTCTAAGGTGTTATGCTTAAGATTTTCTGTATGGTTTATAGTTATATTTATATTTGTGTACAGCTCGTGGAAGCAATTGCGAAACGTTGAACAAGTACAGCCGTGTTGCATTTCATTCTTTGTGCCTTGCTGTATAGGAGTGATCATCAGGAGCGTTGGTCTCTGTGGAAAACTCTACCTGTGGAATTACTACCTGCACCCATCTACTAAAGGATCCTGGACATTCATTTGCCTTTTCAGTGACTTTGTTCAATATTTGAAACAATTTTTTAATATGTTATTTAGTAAATTCAAGTTTCTATAATTTCTGAGGCTGGTTTACGTGGAGGTTTGCGAACTTGCTTTTCCTGCCCCACCTGGGGATCGGCAACCCTACACAATGGCCGGATCCGTATGGGCAGAATAAGCCACCCTAGGGACGGCTGGCAAACAGGTCTAAAAAGTGTGTCCAAACGTGCACATCTGGCTCCCGTCCCACCCCTGCCTCACCCCATCCCTACCTGAATTCCAGCCGCCTCAAAAAGGTACCACATCCAAAGTGGTACCAAATTGCTGAGTCGTTTCCAAGGCACCTCCCCAGTCATCTAGATCAGAGGTCCACAACCTTTTTGACACCAAGGACCGGTTTTGTGGAAGACAGTTTTTCTACAGACTGTCAGGGAGGGGCAATGGTTTCAGGATGACACAATTGTGCATTTTATTTCTATTAATTTGGTGTAGTGGTTAAGTGTGCGGTCTTATCTGGGAGAACCGGGTTTGATTCCTCACTTCTCCACTTGCAGCTGCTGGAATGACCATGGGTTAAGAAGAAGAAGAAGATATTTCTTTCTTTCTTTCTTTCTTTCTTTCTTTCTTTCTTTCTTTCTTTCTTTCTTTCTTTCTTTCTTTCTTTCTTTCTCTCTCTCTTTCTTTCTTTCTTTCTCTCTCTCTCTCTTTCTTTCTTGGGACTTTTATCCATTCTAACCTGCAAGCAGACTCAGAGCAGCTCACATCAAAATGTGCAATAAAATAATTGTGATTGTTGTGATCAAATAGTGATTTGCTTCTAGGCTTGCCAAGTTCCCGCTGAGGGCAAGGGTTCCCCCAATTTCATGGCCTCCAACCTACCAACCCATAATAGGCTGGTGGGGGGAGCCCCACCATGACATGCCTGGTGCAATGACATCACCCAAAAGTGATGTTGCAAGCAGGCATGTTGCAAGCATGGCACTCTAGGAACTGGGCTAAAAATTCTATGGTGCCATAGAGTTTTCACTTGATTGCTGGAGCATTGCATGTGTGATGTGCCCAGCATGATAACGTCACTTCCAGGTGATGTCATTATGCCATGTGTGAATAACACCCCCCACCCAGAGACCTGTGAAATTGCTGACCTTGAGCCAGACATCCTGGAGTGTGAAGTCAAACGGGCCTTAGAAAGCATTACTAACAACAAAGAAGAAGAAGATATTGGATTTATATCCCGCCCTCCACTCTGAAGAGTCTCAGAGCGGCTCACAATCTCCTTTACCTTCCTCCCCCACAACAGACACCCTGTGAGGTGGGTGGGGCTGGAGAGGGCTCTCATAGCAGCTGCCCTTTCAAGGACAACCTCTGCCAGAACTATGGCTGACCCAAGGCCATGCTAGTAGGTGCAAGTGGAGGAGTGGGGAATCAAACCCGGTTCTCCCAGATAAGAGTCCACACACTTAACCACTACACCAAACTGGCTCTCCATAGCTCTCACAAAGTTGTCCTTGAAAGGGCGGTTTCTTGGGAGATCTCTTTCAGCCCCACCTACCTCACAGGGTGTCTGTTGTTGGGGAGGAAGATAATGGAGATTTTAAGCCACTCTGAAGGTGTTTTTACACTGAAAGTTTGTTGCTCCCTATCTCCACATTGGAAACTCACCTTTTACACTACAGAACATGCTCACAACTGTCTTGCATTGTTGCTTCCTGAAACGACGTTTGTTTAGGTGAAATGGGTACCGACTCCACTGTTGTCTCGTTTTTCTTGAAACTAGTTTTGATCTGGACATGTCTCAAGAGGCGTATCAAATGAATGGTTGTAGAAGTTTTCCTCTGTATTTTCAGACCCCACTCCCTGCCCCTCCAAAAGCCACAAGGCGGCACCAATTTGCATGAGAATTCACAGCACTTGAAATTTTTACATCTCATTGCTTGCCTCATCTTGTTACTTGCTTCAATTTACATTTGTATGGTGATTGTAGTTGTGACGTGATTTCTAAGCAATTGTATACATCCCTGTGCTAAGCACTGGTAATCTGGCTACCCTGATCAGAGCTCATACTGTAGCTCACAAAGGTTAATTCTTGCTCACAATAATCCACATCATGGAGAAATAAGGAAACTGTGAACATTGGAAAGATCTGCAGAATGCAGCCATTAGAATTCAGGATAAAATGTGCTGTCTCGGAACCATATATCTGCAGTTCCTGTAACAGCAGTCTGTGCATGAGCTGCAGTACAGAAGTTTAGCTCCGCAAAATGAGCAGAGCAAATCCACAAATGTAAAAGGAAATAATTAAAGTGGAACAGTGGCAGGCAATTTGAATACTCAATACCTCTGGATCAAAACTGAATGTAAAAACACCCTGAGACTCTGAAATTCAGTGTGGAGGATGGGATATATAGCCAATGTTGTCATCTTCATCTTCTTCTTACATTGTAATATATAATGAAACAATTATACAACTCACGGCCCGATTGCTAACAGGCCATGGACCTGTGCTGGTCCACGGCCTGGGGATTGGGGACCTCTGGTCTAGATGGCTGGTAACCACCCTGGGAATGGCAGACGGGTGCATGAGCACTGTGGAAGCTCCTCCGGGGTGTCCACAACCCATCCCTGTTCTGGCGGCATGCATGCTGTCTGGACGCTCAGGGCACTTCTGTTTCTGCCAGCTCATTTCTAGGACGGCACACTGTCACCTGTAACCAGTAGTCTGGACCCAGCCCATTATCTCCTTTCTCCAAAACAGCTGGCAATTGGTTCTCTACAGCATCAGACATGGTTTGACAGGGAAGTTACAGAGAACCCTTCAGCATCTTAGTTAGGAAGAATCACCATGAACAGGCCTCAGATTCAGCAGGAGCTCACAAGAGCACAGCTCCTGAAGCTTTCTGATGGTTTCCCCTCTTCCTTCCCACCTGTCATGTCCATTGAATAGTAGGTGGATTAGGAGAGCGGGCAGCCAGCCAGCCACCAGGGGCTTTGCCATGCCCCCAGCAGCCCTCATTAACCCCTGGAGAAACCCGCACCACCCTTTCTCCACTTCTTATGTGATTTTGAGTGGCAGGTTGCTTGCTGGCCTTTTGACTGGGGGGGGGGGGGTGGCCCAGAAGAGCCCCAGGCGAGCGAGGCCTGCTTGCTGGGTCTCTAGCTAGCCCAAGCAGGCCTTGCTCACCCAGGGCTCTCCTTTCTTGCATCGTGTTGCTTTTGGCTGGTGGGGGGGTGACATATGCTAATGAGTTATGCTAATGAGCTCTGCCACTTATTTTTCTACCAAACCACCCCCGACCATGAACCACTGCTTTTAGAAAGCACCTAGAAAGTACAGTACCACTTGCTGCAAATATGAAAGCAGCCAGGTTGTTAATGGAGCTACCTGTACGGGAGCACATTCAACCTGTGCTGGAAATGTTACACTGGTTGCCTGTGGCATTCTGGATTTGCTTCAAGGTGCTGGTCATAACCTTTAAAGCCCTATATGGCCTGGGACCTGTCTACCTTCGGGACTGCCTCTCCCCAAACGTACCCCAGAGAGCACTACGTTCAGGGTCCCAAAATCTTCATAAGATCCCCTGACCGAAAGCTCAATTGTCCACCACCAAAACCAGAGCATTCTAGCCCCTGCTCTGTGGAATGCTGTCCCTGAAAACATCAGGGCCCTGTGGAACCTGCCACAGCTCCGCTTAGGGTTACCAAGTCCAATTCAAGAAATATCTGGGGACTTTGGGGGTGGAGCCAGGAGACTCTGGGGATGAAGCCAGGAGACATTGGGGATGGATCCAGAAGCCAGGTTGTGACAAGCATAATTGAATTCCAATGGGAGTTCTGGCCATCACATTTAAAGGGACCACACACGTTTTAAATGCCTTCCCTCTATTGGAAATAATGAAGGATAGGGGCACCTTCTTTTGAGGCTCCTAGAATTGGACCCCCTGGTCCAATCCTTTTGAAACTTGGAGGGTATTTTGGGGAGAGGCACTGGAAGCTATGCTGCAAATATGGTGCCTCTACCTCATAAAACAGGGCCCCCAGAACCCCAAATACCCATGGATAGATTCTCCATTATCAGTCTCCATAGGGAATAATGAAGTGCCCAGCAGACATTTCCCTCCCTGCCCCCGGCTTCCTGATGACCCTGAAGCAGGGGGAGGGCCTCCAAACCAGGGGATCCCCTGCCCCCCACCTGGGGATTGGCAGCCCTTGTTTCACAGGGCCTGTAAGACCGAACTGTTCAAACTTGCTTTCAACGGTTAACGGGAAGCGGTTATTTTTCCACAGCACCGTCAATCTCACCAAACTAACATAACTGAAACCAGAAACATTAGAGCAACCAGAACATCAACGTGCATCTTGGACTTTTAATGACTATAAACCGTATGGAAAGGATTGTATTGTGTATTTTGTTTTTATATATATATTGTGTTGCTTTTATTTGTTATTAGCCGCCCTGAGCCCGTCAGGGGAGGGTGGGATATAAATTTGATTAAATAAATTAATTGTAAGAGAGCAGAAACAATTGCAGAGAGAGAGACAGAGGAAAAGCAAACTCACAGTTCCCCAGGCTGTAGCCATGATAGCCATCCATGCCTCCTCTTCTCAACATCCTTACTACATCACATTTCCCAAACACTTTGGCTTCATTCACTGCAATGAGCACGAAGAGGAGCACACCAAGAAGCTGGATCTTCATGGCTGCAGGTGTCTCTGGAGGGTGCTGTGAAGCTTCGCTCAGATCCCTCCAGGATTTTATAGCCCAGTCCTCCATAACAACAAATGATGGATTGACATGCCGCAAGTGAACAGGAAGAAAACAGAAACATTCCCAAGGGTCATTTCAGACACTGATGCATGCAATGTATTTAGGCCAAATATTATGCTAAAAATTCCGTCATAAGTATAATCCCTTCAGACAAAGAAAAAGGTACAACCGTTTGTTCTGGATCCAAAGATCTGTCATTCCAACACCTTTTAATTAAAAGTCATCTGTCATTATTTTTCTTGCTGAATATTTTATTTGGCTCTGATGCAGTCTGTCATTCTATTGCACAAGCAGCAGACAAGATTTTTTTGCAATCACTCTGACAAAGTGCTTTTGTGGTCTTCCTTTTTTGCACAATATACCCGCGCTCATGTCAGTAATAAGCAAATAATTAATTCTCAAGTGTCCTTTCCATAGCCAAATCACAGTCCAGTGGCAATGGGATTCTGGTATTACAATGGACGCAAATACCAGCACCCTTCTTTGCAATGGCTAGTTGTACGCACCTTTCTTTGTTCACCTGGGACCATCTTTTGTCCCACACATTCCTTTAAGGTTTGATTTAAGCCTGATCAACATTACCTTCTTGGGGAAATTTATCTTGGCAGAGAACAAATAATGTTGATCAGGTTTAAATCAAACCTTAAAGGAATGTGTGGGACAAAAGATGGCCCCAGGTGAACAAAGAAAGGTGCGTACAACTAGCCATTGCAAAGAAGGGTGCTGGTATTTGCGTTCTCTGTAATATGGCTAGGACTGTGCATTCCCATCAAAAGCAACAACTATTATTGTTACTTTTGTTCCTGCTGCTGTTATATTTCATTATTATATATCACTTTGTTTTAAAAAGAAAAGTAGTACAAAAACTAGTGTACCATAGCTTGGATTGCTCCAACACCCAGAAGTTCATCTAATCTTTCTTACCAGCTGTGAATAGGGACCAGGGTTGCCAAGTCCAATTCAAGAACTATCTGGGGAATTTGGGGGTGGAGCCAGGAGACTTTGGGGTGGAGCCAAGATCAAGGCTGTGACGACCCTGAAGGGGGGGAGGGCCTCCAAACCAGGGGATCCCCTGCCCCCACCTGGGGATTGGCAACCCTACCGGCCAGCAGGGAAGGCAAGGAGGGCCTCTCCCTCCGGCTACCAGCGCAGCGCAGCTCCCCTCCCGCCTTCGCCAGTCCTTGGCTCGGAAGGCCAGCGCACCTCCGCCGCAGCCATGCCCAGTTCGGCGCGCCTCCGCCGCAGCCATGCTCAGTTCAGCGCCGCCGCCGCCTCTTTCTCCTCCGAGGCCGGCCCAGCATGCCCCTTGCCGCCCGCGCAGCCATAGGCCCAGCAGAGGGGCCGGGTGGAGAAGCGAAGCAGGCCAGGCGGAGAAGTGAAGCAGGCCGCCTTTGCCCCTGCAGGGAGTGGAGGGGCAGGGTGCAAGTCCGGCCTGCTCCTGCTCCTCCAGCATTGCTGCTCAGGGTCCTAGAAGGACCCAAATTCGGGGCTCGCCACGCTTCTCCGTAGCTGCTCCTCCGAGATGGGCTCAGGCTGAGCCCATCTCGGAGGAGCAGCTACGGAGAAGAGGCAGCAGCAGCGCAGCCTCCCCCCGCTTCCGTTTTTTGGGGGGAGCGGGGGAAGAGGCTGGAAAAACTGGGGTCCCCCGCCAGGGTGGGAGGGTTGGGAAGCCTAATAGGGACCTGATTTTTTTTCAGTGGCTGGTTAGATAGTCAATCTGCTTGTTGGTGTTCAACAGGTTGCCTCACTCTGTTCTTTCACTGTATTCCTTACTAACTTTGCAATACAGTACAATTGACTTTCTGCACATGCAGGTTTTTGCAGAGTCTGATTGAGTTCTACTGTTCCATCCTTACCTTTGCTACATAACTACATTGCTCAGCAGAAAACCGTTCAAACAATTGGATCACTTGAAAATCCTATAAATCAGTCATAAATGAATGTGATATTTCAACAAAATCCTCCCCAGTGGTGTTCCTCTCGGAAATCATTAGGGATATTGCTGACCAGTTTGAAAAGGCAACATGTTTGTGCAACCCCAAAAAGAGAGACCACAGAGATAGCATACACAACAAAGACAGAACAATATGTGGTGTAGGCATAAACAAGCAAGTAATAACGCAGTTGGTATAACTCATGCAAATATATTATTAAATCATGCATCTAAATGTGATAAAGAACATATGTGAACTAAAGTCACCATAAACAATCATACAGAGATTAACAAGGGGAAACCCCAGTCCATAACAGTCCAAAAGTCTTGAAAGGAAATGCAAAATTCGCAGAGGTGCTGTATCTTCGAAGAGATGAATGTAAATAATTCTAAGTAGACGTGGCTAGCAGCCATAGTCTACAGGGCCTCCAAAGATAAATATAGTGGTCAGACAGGTTCGTGAGGGAGCAGGAGGTTCTTCTGGTATGTTGGCCCCAAACCATATAGGGCTTTGAAGGTCAAGAGAAGCACTTTGAATTGTGCCTGCAAATGTTTTGGGAGCTAGTGTAGATGGGCCATGATTGGAGTGATAATAACGTCCCTTACAACTCATTCCAATCAGCACCTTGGCTGCCCTGCTTAGTTTCCAAACTCAGGCTAGTCTGGATTATTAGGGTTTCTCCAGATTAGCCATTAAACTCTGACATTTTGGGGGGACCTAAGTTTCACAGCCCAGCCACAAATTCATGGAATTTGCTGCTGCAGGGCCTTTTTTGAAGCAGGAACTCCTTTGCATATTAGGCCACACACCCCTGATGTAGCCAATCCTCCAAGAGCTTACAGTAGGCCCTGTACTAAGAGCCTTGAGAACTACAAAATAAAAGCCCTGCACTTCTGCAGGAAGTGATGGCAGCTACAAATATTGGCAGCTTCAAGAGGGGATTGGATAAACATACAGAGTAGAGGTTCATCAGTGGCTATTAGCCACAAGATATAGCTTGAATACTATTTCTGGGGCAGTGATGCTCTGTATTCTTTCTTTGTATTTTTACATTTATGTGTCAGTCGTCTGTTGCAGCAAAATATATAGGTTCCCTGGTCTTCATGGATGATCACTCATCCAAATACAAATACATAAATACCTCTGGTGACTGACTCCTACTGGGGGCCTGGAGGATATTCAGAAAGGTGGCTGAATAAAGCCTGCCTCTGCCTTCCAGCTCTGTTGTTTCAAGGAAGGCTCCCATCCAAGTACTTGCCAGAGTTGGCCCTGCTTAGCTTTCAAGACCTGATGAGGTTGGGCTTGCTGGGGGACAACAGTGAGAGGGCTTCTGGAATTCTTGTCCTGCTGGTGGACCTCCTGGTGGCACCTGGGAGTTTTTGGCCACTGTAGGACACAGTGTTGGACTGGATGGGCCTTTGACCTGATCCAACTTGGCTCAGGGCTGTACCCACAATTTTAAACATCAGGGGGCTTTTTAAAAAGTCAGGGGGGGGGGCTTTTCCCATCCACTGTGAGGCTTGCTGCTTCTCAGAAGCTTTCTGGGGTAGGGGCAAAAGCTGGAGGCTATGAAAGGGGCCAAGTCAAGGCAGCCAGTCCTAAAACCAAAGTTGAGAAGGGACTGCACCTTGTGTGCAAGCAGGGAGGTTTCCTTCCAGCTCCCTCTCCTCCACCCTGGTGCTCTGCAGACAGCAACTCCATCCATCCCACCCACCCACAGCTGATTCCATAGGGTTGCCATTGCCAAGTCCAATTCAAGAAATATCTGGGGACTTTGGGAGTGGAGCCAGGAGGCACGGGGGGGTGGAGCCAGGAGCAAGGTTGAACTCCAAAGGGAGTTCTGGCCATCACATTTCAAGGGACCGCACACCATTTAAATGCCTTCCCTCCATTGGAAATAATGAAGGATAGGGGCACCTTCTTTGGGGGCTCATAGAATTGGACCCCCTGGTCCAATCTTTTTGAAACTTGGGAGGTATTTTGGGGAGAGGCACTAGATGCTATACTGAAAACTTGGTGCCTCTACCCCAAAAAACAGGGGGGGGCCCCAGAGCTCCAGATACTCTCAGATCAATTCTCTATTATACCCTATGGGAATGGGTCTCCATAGGGAATAATGGAGTGCCCAGAAGATTTCTCTACCCCCCCCCACACACACACACTTTCTGATGACTCTGAAGCGGGGGAAGGGCCTCCAAACTGGGGGATCTCCTGCCACACCTGTGGATTGGTAACCCTACGATTCCACGTGGCTTCCTCTGCCTCCTGCTCCTCCACCTCCCTCCTCTCTGCCTGCTGCTTTTGCTGCTGCACTGCACTGTGCCCTGCTCAGCTCTCCAGGCTCTGGCTGCCGCTGATGAGGCTTTGCCAGCTCAGCCGTGGCAAAAAAAAAAAAGAGAAAAGCAGGCTGTGCCTCGGAGGGACCCTGGAAGTCGGGGGGGGGGGGGCCTGCCTGTAAGCCAGAAAGCAGTGCCCCCACATCCCCCCCCCCCTGTGGTTATGGGCCTGACTTGGCTTCACTTATATTCTTAAAACTTAACAGGTGATCAGAGTTCAGCTGATGTTTCTCAGCTTAACCTCTGACACTGGGTCATTGAGAGGATGGGAGAGAGGACAATCTGTTTATGACAGACTGAGCACTTTGGAATAATGCAATAAGCCATTTGTTTTCTTTTTCAAAATGGAGACAAGGCTCAATAAAGGCAGTTTGAAGAATAATGTGAGTCCAGGACAGCCTAAAAGTGGGGGGCCATGTTCTCAGTTCATTCTTCCTCCCAGTCTGCCACTGCCTTAAGCACAAGTCATGTAGAGTCTTATAGGTAAAAACAGGGCCGGCTCGTCCACTAGGCAAACTAAGCATTTGCCTAGGGCGCCGGGAGGGGATGCCAAATAGGGCTCTCCCCCCTCCCTTCACCTAGGCAAATGACTAGTTTACCTGCCGCTGCTGCCATCACTTCACCGCGCTGCCACCGCCTCCTCCCTCCCCCTCATCCCTTTCTGTGGTGGCACGTTCCACCACCTCCCCACAGTCAAAGGAGTGCTAGAATTGGCCCTACCCACTTAAACGTGGCCCAGGCCTCTCAGCACTAAATAAGGCTTCACTCCTCCCTCACTTCGGAAGTGAGGGAGGAACAAAGACTGGTTTAGTGTTGAGAGGCCTGGGCCACAAGCAAAGCCTTGTTCAGCACTGAGAGGCTCGGGCCGCGTTTAAGCGGGTAGGGTCGATTCTAGCGGTGCACCTCTGAGTGCGCGGGAGGGGTGGGTGGGAGGTGGAGCGTGCCACCACAGAAGGGAAGGGGGAGGGAGGGGGAAGCAGTGTTTTACTCGCTGTTCAGCTGATCATGGCGAGGCTTTAAAGAGCCCAGGAAGTGTGGTGCTCCACCACCCTTTCCTGGGCATTGTAATGGTAGGGAAGGGAGGGAGGAGGAGGTGCCATGGAGGGAGCGAAGGGGTGCGGTGCCATGGAGGGGGGCAGTGGGCGGTAAATATGCCTGAGGCACCATGCACCCCAGGGCTGGCCCTTGTTAAGAAGCAGCACTTTTGAGTTGTGTCTGCAAGCAGATGACCAGCTGATATACATCTTTCAACATGAGGCTGATAAAAATCCCTTTATCCAGCCCCAGGCAATAATCTGACAAACAAACTGCTGAAATACTGGGGACACAATAAGGTCCCTATGTGGGTAAGTCTTATGTGCTTCTTAAATCCTTCAGTAGAATAACAATGATATTTATTATGACATCCATCAATATACAATAATGATAGAAAACAGTCCCATGCACATGTCCTCTTCCTGGAGAAATTAAAACTGGGTGACAATCCCTGACTGTTTTCTATCATTATTGTATATTGATGTCATAATAGGTTATTCTACTGAATAACATAATAATATTCTACTGAAGGATTTAAGAAGCAAATAAGACTTACACACATAGGGACCTGGGAGAGCCTGTTTGGTGTAGTGATTAAGTACGTGGACTCTTACCTGGGAGAACCGAGTTTGATTTCCCACTCCTCCACTTGCAGCTGCTGGAATGGCCTTGGGTCAACCATAGCTCTCACAAGAGTTGTCCTTGAAAGGGCAGCTTCTGAGAGAGCTCTCTCAGCCCCACCTACCTCACAGGTTGTCTGTTGTGGGGGAGGAAGATAAAGGAGATTGTAAGCTACTCTGAGATTCAGAGTGAAGGGCGGGGTATAAATCCAATATCACACTTATCCAGGAGTCGCTTTGTAGAAAAATAGGTGGTGGAGCTCATCCAAGGATTGTTATGCAGCTGCACCTACTATTCAATGGACAAGGTGGGGAGGAGGAGAAGGAACCCTCAGAAAGGTTCAGGAATGGTGCTGCTGTGAGCTCCTGTTGAATCTGAGGCCTACACTTATCTATATATTCATTAGTCTTCTCAATTAATTTCAAAAGGTACACGAGGCAAGACTTCCCTTTGCAGGAGCCATGCTGATTTTCCCTCAAGAGGCCTTGTTCCTGTATATGCTGAATACTTATATCTTTAATAACAATTTCTACTAATTTACCCTCAACAGACATTGGGTTAACGATCCCGTCTGATATACAGGTCTCATGCAAAGGATGGAACTAACATGGCCCATTTGATGGATAGTACTTGGGAAAGTGGCTCTCCACAAGTCATGGAGTGCATACCACTGGTGTAGAGGCTTGGCTTTCAGACAGAGATCAACTTTCTAGGCCTGAACAGAAAGCCACACCTTCCCTTTCCCCATCTTTTTTTCATTTTCATTTTTTCTTGCATTGGGTTGCTTCTGGCTGAGGGAGCGGCATATGCTAATGATTATGTTAATGAGCTCCACCACCTATTTTTCTACAAAATGACCCCTCAGCACATGGAATTCACTGTCACAGGAGGTGGTGGCATCTGCAAGCATAGACAGCTTCAAGAGGGGATTGAATAAACAAGGTCCATCAGTGGCTTTTAGCCACAGCGTGTTGTTGGAACTCTCTGTCAGGGGGCAAGTGATGCTCTGTATTCTTGGTGCTTGGGGGGGGGGGGGGGTAATGTGGGAGCGCTTCTAGTGTCCTGGCCCCTCTGATGAATCTCCTGATGGTGCCTGGTTTTTTTGGCCACTGTGTGGCACAGAGTGTTGGACTGAATGAGCCATTGGCCTGATTCAACGTGGCTTCCCTTATGTTCTTATGCATTTGGACACATATGCATTGTACAATATGCCTTTGGAAACATGCATACTTAAAAATTACTGTAGATCCATACTGTACTCTGTAGCCCATCATTACTTCCAAATGCACATGTCCCCTCCAAAATCCAGAACTCATCAACAAAAAATGTGCGAAAAAAAGAATATATGTGGAATTTGTTCAATTTCATGCATGGCTTATATTGGAACAGTGTATTCTGGAAAGAACTCCTATCAGGGAGAAATTCAGGAGTGTCCCTAGAGGAGCTTTGAGTAGAGGGACTGGGGGCATGGGGTGAGAATAGGGTTGCCAGACCCCCTCCCTAGTGGAGTTGGGGGTCCCCTGCTGACAGGCCTCACTGCCCAGCTGTTGATCAGTTGCCTGGAGGAGGGGATGAATCCTGAACAAGAGGGAGGCTCTGCCAAGGTGCAGCAGTGTGCCTACATCACTGCCCACAAGATCTGGAGACATTGTCCAGGACACTGGGGCAATATTTAGGTATTTGGGTAAAAACTCTATGGTAGAAACCAAATTTACCACAGAGTTTTTGCCCAAATCCAGAGTGTCACCCTGGATGTGATGATGTCATTTCTGCATCACATGGGCAGAAATCACATGTAAGAACATCACTGCACACAG
Source organism: Heteronotia binoei (assembly GCF_032191835.1). NCBI lineage: Eukaryota > Metazoa > Chordata > Lepidosauria > Squamata > Gekkonidae > Heteronotia > Heteronotia binoei. Next base: position 17,828,517 of record NC_083235.1, on the reverse strand, counting down.
GAGTGGAATTCTAGCAGGAGCTCCTTCGCATATTAGGCCACACACCCCTGATGTAGCCAATCCTCCTGGAGCTTACAAAAAAGAGCCTTGTAAGCTCTTGGAGGACTGGCTACATCAGGGGTGTGTGGCCTAATCTGCGAAGGAGCTCCTGCTAGAATTCCAACCCTGACTGAACATCAGCAGAGCCTCCCTCTTGCTCCTGGGAAATCCCACCCCCCCCCCCCCATCACCTGCTGGTTGCTAGAAAGGACCTGGCAATCCTAGGTGAGTAGAGTGTATTTTGTAATATCTTTGCAGGAGAGGTATGAAGCTAGTAGTTAGAAAATAAGTTCTCACAAATTAAAACACATTTCAAAAAATGCTTGGGAGGAGCAAATTAGTGTTCATAGGGGTGACCCGACACCCCAAGGCGCCCTAGGCAGACTCGCTGCCTGGCGCCCCCCCCCACTCCACGGCCCCCCTCCCCCACACACCTCCTCCTCCTCACTCCCTTCCCCACAGCATGTTAATTTCAAAGCCAGAACGGGCTCTAGTGCTGTGTTCCGGCTATCTAAAGCCCCCCCTCCCCCACCGGTGGGCCACCACATGTTAATTTCAACACCACCACCACCCCGCGCAATCGGAAGAACCGCGCCGCAGGGCCGCGCTCCCAGTCTGTCAGGAGCAGTGCCCTGCTGCTGCTGAGCTGACTCCTCTCGATTCAGGAAGTGGGGAGGGGAGGAGTCAGCAGCAGCGGGACTGCCCTTTCAGGAAGCTGCTCCTGACAGACTGGGAGCATGGCCCTGAGGCATGGTTTTTCCGATCGCGGGGGGGGGGAGGGTGTTTGAAATTAACATGCAGTGGGGAAGGAAGGGAGGGAGGAGGGGAGGGCTTTATATAGCCAGAACGCAGTGCTAGAACCCATTCCAGCTTTGAACTTCACATGCGGTGGGGAAGGGAGGGAGGAAGAGGAGGCGCAGGGGGGCAAACTAGGCAGTTGCCTGGGGGGAGGCCGATTTTGCCACCCCTGCCCTGCCAGTGCCCTTGGCCAGGGGTGGCCAACAGTGGCTCTCCAGATGTTTTTTGCCTACAACTCCCATCAGCCCCAGCCAGCATGGCCAATGGCTGGGGCTGATGGGAGTTGTAGGCAAAAAACATCTGGAGAGCTACCGTTGGCCACCCCTGCCCTAGGCAACCGCTTAGTTTGCCTAGCGGGGGAGCTGGCCCTGGTTCATGGTAGGTATTTTAAACATAGCCCTAATGCAACTATGACCCTAAGGCAAACAGATGGAAGAAAGCTGAGGGCGAGGGACACATGTTAAAGTGATCTGTGTGTGTGGGTGTGTGTTAAGTAACATCAAGTCACTTCTCTCCTCCACATTTCAAATGAGTTCTTGTCAGCTTTCTTCATTGTCCAATAGGGCATTTTTGGTGGGTATTTTGTGTGTGTGCTTGTGTGCCTGGAAGTCATGGTGACTTCAGGTGACCCCTAGTGGAGCTAAGATGTTTCAGTGAGATGCCTTGATATTGCCTGCCTCTGTGTCCTGACCCTGCTGTTCCTCGGAGGTCTCCCATCCAAGCACTTGCCAGGGTTGGCCCTGCTTAGTTTCAGGGATCTGAGGAGACTGGGCTTGCCTGGGCTATTCGAGTAAGGGCTCATCATTGGGTTTTTGAGGTCTGAGATAATCAGAAGTGGTTACCATTGCTGCCTTCTGCTCGGTACTAACCAGGGTTAGCTGAAGTGTCACTGCCATCATCTATCCTCAGCCAGCGTCACCTTCCAGTATTTCTGCTGCCCAGTTGCTACCCTTCAAGGATTCCCAATCTCCGTCACCATTGGAACTGTCCATTCTCTTCTGCCGACGTGGACATTGATTCCTGAAGGGGGTGGATGTATCTTAGTTCGGTGTCTCGGCGGTGGTCTGTTTCCTGGAAAATGGACATCTTCAGTGCAAGAGAACATACATTTCCATGTACAGATATATAATATAGGTGATCAAAGGTATGGCATAACTGATAATGAGTTTCTATACTATGTGGATATACTCTATGGGTATACAGGGCTTTTTTTGTAGTAGAAACTCCTTTGCCTAGGATCTTGGAGGATTGGCTACATCAGGGGTGTGTGGCCTAATATGCAAAGGAGCTCCTGCTAAAAAAAAAAGCCCTGGGTATACTAAATGGGTAAAAGAGCAAGGAATGCCTTATACAGAAACTTTCTGAATGTCTTTCTCAAGAGAGGTGTACCTCACCTGCAGCTATCAAAGGAACAGTCAATTGACAGTGTATCCCCCCCCCCCTGGTTTTTTTTTACTCCCAGGGTATCATGGAGGAGATACTGAAATCTCTCTCTCTGGACTAAAGGCTGTTAATTCTCTCTTCCATGAAACATTAGCATATCCCTTCATCACTCTCGTGATACAAGCAACACCTTGCTACAACCTCACCTGGGATTCACCTGGATATTATTGTTGTTGTTCTGTGCAAATGTTTTCACTTTGCATCCTACAGAATACAGACAATGGCCTTCTGTGCATATGAATTTGGGACTGTGGATTTCTCCCTTTGAACAGCTTCAGTCATACTGCATAGAAACAGATCTTTTGCTTTCTGTTTCACAAAGGTGCAAATGTCTGTGTGCAGGGGTATGTGGTGGGATGAACAAGATAAATCAGTCTATACACACACACACACACACAAACATATAGGTGGGATTAGTTACAAGCACATCAATTACAATATTCGCAGGGCCTGCAAGACCGCCCTCTTCAAACAGGCGTTCACCAATAACTGAATTAATGTTTACCGCCAGATTAATAACGTTTACCGCCAGTGTTGATTTAGGAATGTTTTAATTAATTATCGATTATTGACTGATTTTAATGTGAATTTTAATGTGAATTTAATGTTTTTATTACTGTATTGTTTACTTGAAGTGTTGTTAGCCGCCCTGAGCCTGCTTCGGCGGGGGAGGGCGGGATATAAATAAAATTTTACATTACAAAAAATTTTACATTACAATATTTGAAATATTTATCGAGTTTAAAAGTTATGAATGCTTTTCGTTTTCTACAAGGGAAACTGAAACTATGCCCAAAACTTACAAGAAAATCTGATGCACCCTATGCTGCCTTGGCTCAAATCCCTTAATTTCTGTTATCTGAAAAGTAGAAAAATAGGGATGCAACAGAAAACACAAGATTTGTGATAAGTAACATACTTTTAAAAATTATTCACTCAAATATAAGGGTCATAAAGTAAAAAAGGTAGTCCCCTGTGCAAGCACCAGTCATTTCCAACTCTGGGGTGACGTTGCTTTCACAACATTTTCACGGCAGACTTTTTACAGGGTGGTTTGCTATTGCCTTCCCCAGTCATCTACACTTTCTCCCCAGCAAGCTGGGTACTCATTTTACTGACCTCGGAAGGATGGAAGTCAACCTCGAGCTGGCTACCTGAACCCAGTTTCTGCTGGGATTGAACTCAGGTCGTGAGCAGAGAGCTTGGACTGCAGTACTGCAACTTTACCACTCTGCACCACAGGGCTCTTTAAGGGTCATACAAAGGGTCAATAATAATAAAATATCTGCACAGCTAGAGGAAGTTCCAGCTAGATGCTATCTTTTCCCTTCTGTGGCTACTGATTAGAGAGCTCAGTTCTCACTGAAACGATCCATTTTCCTCTGAGACTTTGGCCTGATTTCTGCCGCTCTCCCTTCTGATCTATTTTTCCCTCCTGCAAGGTAGAGCAATAAGCTACTTGATAGTCAATCTGTAGGTATCTGTGTCACAGCAGTCTGAGGGAGAGGTAAAAGGTCAACCACAAGAGAAGAGTCAGGTCAAAAGGACTGCAGAAGCCGAGGAAGATCTGCATGGTGCCCTCATGAAGATCAGGTATCCTTTTAGGTGAAGAAATACCTCTGGTATTTAAGAGCTGCATATGTCCACAGCATGCCCATCTTAGGGTTGCCAAGTCCCCTGTGGCCTCTGGTAGGGGACTTTTTTTGTGTGCACAATGCACACATGGTGCAATGACGTCGCCTGGAAGTGATGGCATCACACTGGCAATGCTGCATGCCGACCACTTTAGCGGTTTTCTGAAAACTCTATGGTTTCCCCGGATGCTCTAGCAATTTGGGAGGGGAAAACTCTATGGCACCTATCGTACTGTAGAGTTTTCCCTCCCAAATTGCTATTGCATCCAGGGAAACCATAGAGTTTTCCCAGAAACGCCTAGAGCAGCCAGCACATGGAGTCACTGGCATGATGATGTCACTTCCAGATGATGTCATTGCGCTGGCAATGTCAGGGAAGGTTCCCACCACTGGCCCAATGTGGGCTGGCGGGTTGGGAACCTTCAGGGCGGGAGAACCCCCATCCAGCCCGGGGGTTTGGCAGACCTACCATTTTGTTTTTAAAAGCATTTCACTCGTTCTAAAAGACAAAATATATTATCCTTAGAACACTATCTTACTCCAGCACAAAGTTTCCCTCTCTCACAAAAACAAAATAAAGTCTGTCAATTGCACTGGAACTCATAAGTTCTAGGGATATGGCCTGGCTCAAGCTATAACGGGTTCCATGTCTTGTAACGAGGTTTGATTCGGTGCATAATTCTTTGCATAATTTAGATGACGTATTAAAACATATTAAAACTATTCAACAGAAGTATTAAAAGTAACTATACAACATCAGCCCTAGACAAAAAGATGGCCCTTAACAAGGAATGTGGATATCTCATCTCAGCTATCAATAATAATGACAACAAGGCCTTCTGGTCTCTTGTCAATACTACTATAGACCCAGCATTTAAAATGCCATGCTATATTGCCCCTTTGACATGGAAAGTTTATTTCAAGAGGCTATTCTCCAATGCTAATGGGCCTAGTACATTTGTTATTCTTCTTCTTGACATCGCACCATCCTGGCCCAAGGTATCAATTAAGGAGGTCATTTGCCTGATCAAGGGATTAAAATTAGGGAAAGATCCAGGCTCTGATCTCATCCTAATGAGCTATTCAAGGTTGATCCATTATGGTGGATCCCAGTCCTAGTCCCAGGTTTTCCTCAAATTAACATCACTGGACAAGTATATGATTCATAGAAATCTTCTATTATTGTCCCGATATTTAAAAGGGGATTAAGGAGTAACCCATCCTATTATTGGCCAATCAGCCTTCTCTCTTCTCCAAGAACATAAGAACATAAGAGAAGCCATGTTGGATCAGGCCAACAGCCCATCAAGCCCAACACTCTGTGTCACACAGTGGCAAAAAATTTTATATACACACATACACTGTGGCTAATAGCCACTGATGGACCTGTGCTCCATATTTTTGTCTAAACCCTTCTTGAAGGTGGCTATACTTGTGGCCGCCGCCACCTCCTGTGGCAGTGAATTCCACATGTTAATCACCCTTTGGGTGAAGAAGTACTTCCTTTTATCGGTTTTAACCTGTCTGCTCAGCAATTTCATCGAATGCCCACGAGTTCTTGTATTGTGAGAAAGGGAGAAAAGTACTTCTTTCTCTACTTTCTCCATCCCATGCATTATCTTGTAAACCTCTATCATGTCACCCCGCAGTCGACGTTTCTCCAAGCTAAAGAGTCCCAAGCGTTTCAACCTTTCTTCATAGGGAAAGTGCTCCAGCCCTATAACTATATACTAAAAGCCCTATATACTCCAGCCCTAAAACTATATACTGCTTACTTACTAAAGAAGCTCTTGGATTGGATGGAATCAGAACCCATACTGAGGCATGAATGGATAGCATTTAGGTGGGGTTCCTTGACATATGACCATTGTCTAGTTTTCTATCAGCTGGATAAGAAATATTCATCTTTTAAGGGGGGGGATGATATGCGGCTTTTATTGACCTAAGAGGGCCATTAACTCCATAAATCACCTCAGATTGTGGAACAAACAATTTATGCACTGTTTATACTCAGGTTTGACTGCCCAATTACAATGTGGGAATTGAACGAACTCATTGAATTTGGAAAAGGGATTCCTCAGGGATGTTTGTTGGCACCTTTTTTGTTTAAGTTATATTTAAATTATGTAGCATCAATTTTTTTATGAGAAGAAGAAAAAGATGATGATATTGGATTTATATCCCACCCTATACTCCGAATCTCAGAGTCTCAGAGCGGTCACAATCTCTTTTACCTTCCTCCCCCACAACAGACACCCTGTGAGGTAGGTGGGGCTGAGAGAGCTCTGACAGAAGCTGCCCTTTCAAGGACAAGAGCTATGGCTGACCCAAAGCCATTCCAGCAGCTGCAAGTGGAGCAGTGGGGAATCAAACCCGGTTCTTCCAGATAAGAGTCCACACACTTAACCATTATACCAAACTGGCTCTGACCAGATTCTGAGCAGCTCTGGACTCTCATACTCAGGACAAGGATGGCTTATGCCCCCCATATTTAGTGGGTCCATCCATACATCTAAAGATATCTCACACATTGGCAGAGGTGCCCTTAAGGCAATGTTGTTTTCTAAGAATACTCTCCTTTCCTGTTTCAGGTTTTTATTCTACTGCTATGTCTCAATGTTATGTTTCCTCCTGTTGATGGAATGTAGTTTCGGTTCTGTGTCTGGTGTGGTTTCTTTCTATACTATGTCATAGGAATGACATTTTAAAAATGATTAATTGGAAGAACAGTTGCAGAAAGAAAAGATTATTTCCCAGAGTTCCAGAAGGGGGTGAAAGGTTCAGGCTGAATAAATTAACAATACCGCGAGATATCTCTCTGGAGAGAGAGATGAGAACTATTGTTTGTTCGCTCTAGGGAGGTTGACTCCCTAGAGCCAGTATGGTGTAATGGTTAAGAGCAGCAGACTCTAATCTAGAGAATATGATTTGATTCCTCTCTTCTCCATATGAAGCCCACTGGGTGACCTTGGACCAATCACTTTTCTCTCAGCACTCTCTCAGCCCCACCTAACTCACAAGGCACCTATGTGGGGAGAGGAAGGAAGAACCAGTGTGGTGTACTGGTTAAAAGTGGCAGACTCTTATCAGGAGAACCAGGTTTGATTCCCCATTCTTCCCTCCACATGAAGCCAGCTGAGAGACCTTGGGCCTGTCACAGTTCTCTCAGCACTCTCTCAGCCCCACCCACCTCACATGGTGCCTGTTGTGGGGAGAGGAAGTCAAATTTAAGCTGCTTTGAGATTCATTAGGGTGGAGAAAAATGGTATAAAACCTTCTTAATGCTTAGAATTTGAAAGAAAATAGAGCACTTTCATATTCAGAATATATATATATTCTTTTTATAGAAAAAAACAGAATATAGTCCAGCAACCAGAGGTCCACTTCAGTCTTTATCCCTTCACATCAAACTGACCTTCTCAGACAACTAGATGCCTCTCAGAGGAATTAAATCTACACCTCATTCTATCTTGGGAATAGGTCGTGGACTCAGATTGTCCAACTTTTTAAAAAATTTTATTTTTGGTCATTCAAAGTGCTAATCTAATTCATTTAACCATGTGTCTGGTCTTCCAGTCAAAAGGCTGTTTTTTATTGTGGCTGCCTCCTTTCCCATTAAGCAGAGATGGACTGTGAAATTACTACCTGAAATTAGGACCAGGAAATAATCTGCTTTCTTCCTGCTCACCGGCAGCATGCCAATATTATTCCCATTTCAGAGGTCTGGGTATTAAAAGCCAAAGGAGACCGGGGTGAAGCTCGTCCTCCAAAGAGCTGCAGACATGAAGAAATGGGGCTCTGTAGCCCTCCTCCTCTTCCTTCTCTCAGTCAGTGAAGCCAAAACGTTCATGCGATGTGAACTAGCTAAGGAGCTGAAAAAAGGGGGCCTGCATAACCATAAAGGAATCAGTTTGAATCACTGTGAGTTTGCTTTTTCTCCCTGGAAATTTCCTATGCTCTGCTACTGTTCTGCTTCATTTGTTTGCAGCATGTGCATATAGACTTGGAGTGAAGCTGTATGGGACAGCCAGATCTTGTCACATCTCAGAAGCTAAGCAAGGCCGGTGCTTGGACAGTAGACCACTGAGGAAGGCTCTGCAGAGGAAGGCACTGGCAAGCCACCTTTCCTTCTGAGTCGCCTTAAGAGCCCCTCATTTGGGGTTGCCATAAATTGGTGGCAGGGCTTTTTATATAGAAAAAGCCCAGCATGAACTAGGGTTGCCAATCCCCAGGTGGGGGCAGGGGATCTCCCGGTTTGGAGACCCTCCCCGTGCTTCAGGGTCGTCAGAAAGCGGGGGGAGGGGAATGTCTGCTGGGAACTCTATTATTCCCTATGGTGATTTATTCCCCTAGAAAATCATGGAGAATTGATCTGCGGGTATCTGGGGCTCGGGGGGGGCTGTTTTTTGGGGTAGAGGCACCAAATTTTCAGTATAGCATCTAGTGTCTCTCCCCAAAATACCCCCCAAGTTTCAAAAAGATTGGACCAGGGGGTCCAATTCTATGAGCCCCAAAAGAAGGTGCCCCTATCCTTCATTATTTCCTATGGAAGGAAGGCATTGAAAAGGTGTGTGGTCTCTTTAAATGTGATCTTGGCTCCATCCCTAATGTCTCCTGGCTCCACCCCCAAAGTCTCCTGGCTCCACCCCCAAAGTCCCCAGATATTTCTTGAATTGGACTTGGCAACCCTAGCATGAACTCATTTGCATATTAGGCCACACCACATAAGAAGGACCCCGTGGTGCAGAGTGGTAAGCTGCAGTACTGCAGTCCTAAGCTCTGCTCATGACCTGAGTTCAATCCTGGCAGAAGCTGGGTTCAGGTAGCCAGCTTGTGGTTGACTCAGCCTTCCATCCTTCCAAGGTTGGTAAAATGAGTACCCAGCTTGCTGTAGGGGAAGCATAGATGACTGGGGAAGGCAATGGCAAACCACCTCATAAAAAGTCTGCCATGAAAACGTTGTGAAAGCAACGTCCCTCCCAGAGTCAGAAACGACTGGTGATTACACAGGGGACTACCTTTACCTTTTTTTTTTTTTAACATGATATCACCATTGCTTTACACAGGGCTTTGTTGTAGAAAAAGTCCACCAGGAACTCATTTGCATATTAGGCCACATACCCTGACACCAAGCCAGCTGGAACTTCATTCCTTTGCATTCGTGCTCAAAAAAAAAAGCCGTGGTTAGTTGTAACTGGACATACTGATTTTCATAAATGCACACTTTCCAGTAAAAATGTACAAAAAAGAAAGTAGTTTTTTTTCCGGTTCAGGCAGGCCTCATTTTGGGCGGGAGCTCACAGGAGCAGAGCTCTGGAACCTCTAAATTTTTTTTGTGCTCTTTCTTCCTTACCATCACCACTACCCCTCAAAAAAAAAAATTCCTTCTGGGCTCCATTGTTCAAACTCCCTGTGACAATTTTGCTGAACTCTTAAGATTTGACAAACTTTCTAATATTTCCCCCCACAAAAAATGGGGAAATAACCAAAACATATAAAGCAGACAGACGGAAATCTTCCATCCTGCCATTGTGGCCACATAGCATAAAGTAATTTTAAAAGTATGGCAGTGTTCCCCCCAAGCTGAGTTGGTGTAAACTAGCTAACAATTTTTTAGCCTCTGGCTCACACATTTTTGTCTCAGCTCAGGAAAAATGGCTCTAGATCAAACTAATTGATGCAGTAGCTCACAACTTTAATCCCAGTAGCTCACGAAGTAGGATTTTGGCTCACAGGACTCCGCAGCTTAAAGGGAGCATTGGATCGGAGTAAGGTTTTATTACAATTATAATTTAAGAAGCATTCTAAGGTAGATAATGAGCTGATATAACTTAGTACACCTTCTGGTGATGTCGGGTGTGTGTGCCAGATGCAAATAAATTATGCAAATGAGTTGCACTAATGAGCGCCAGCACCTCTTTTTCTATGAAATGACCCCTGCATACAGTCCATCTTCCAAAGCTGCCATTTTCCACAGGGGAACTGATCTCTGTATTCTGGAGATCAGCCACGATTCTGGGAAATCTACAGACCCCACATGGAGTTGGAATAACCTTGTTTTGATCATAGATCCAGGTGGGCAGCCGCGTTCGTCTGAAGCAGTAGAGCAAAGCACCTTTACGACCAACAAAGTTTTATTCAAAATGTAAGCTTTTGTGTGCTCTAAGCACACTTTATCAGACAGTAGGATGGAACGGCAAGCAGTCCTCAATATAGAGAATGTGGGTAGAGACCCAGTTTACAGATACTGCTCAGGTATACTGAACCAGAAAAATGTTGGTATTTCCTAATATTCTCTGCCAAGCAACACCTGTGACCTGCAGGTAGGGATGGAATTCTAGCAGGAGCTCCTTTGCATATTAGGCTGCACCCCCCTGATGTAGCCAATCCTCCTGGAGCTTACAAAAAAGAGCCTTGGAAGATTGGCTACATCAGGGGTGTGTGGCCTAATATGCAAAGGAGCTCCTGCTAGAATTTCACCCCTGCCTGCAGGACTTAATCCAGTTCCTCAGGGCATTTGAGGCAGAGATGTTCCGCCAGGCCTTCAGTTGAGGACAGTGATGGTTTTCCACCTGGCTGGCACTTTAAATTCCTCCCCGGGTTTAAGGATACTCTTTATTAAGTACTTGTGGAGGGAGAGGGTACCTCAATTCATTCAGTATTACCCACTATTTCCTCTTTCCCTTCCCTGGCAGCACCTATGTATCCTCTCCTTCGGGGTGGAATTCTAGCAGGAGCTCCTTTGCATATTAGGCCACACACCCCTGATGTAGCCAATCCTACAAGAGCTTACCAAAAAGAGCCTTGTAAGCTCTTGGAGGACTGGCTACATCAGGGGTGTGTGGCCTAATATGCAAAGGAGCTCCTGCTAGAATTCCACCCCTTCTCTCCTTTTCCTTTTCTCCAAGGCTTCTTTTGTGGCAGAACTCCTTTGCATATTAGGCCACACAACCCTGATGTAGCTAATTCTCCTGGAGCTTACTGTAGACTTGTACTAAGAGCCCTGTAAGCTCTTGGAGGATTGGCTATATCAGAGGAGTGTGGCCTAATATGCCAAGGAGTTCCTGCTACAAAAAAAAAAGCCTTGCTTTTCTCTATACTCATCAGTCAGCTCCTCCCCAATCTTTAGTTTTTCCTCTCCATGGCAGCGTCTCCATAGGAAAAGTAGCTCAGGTATCTTCTTGGCAGCGTCTCCATAGGAAAAGTAGCTCAGGTATCTTCTTGGCAGCGTCTCCATAGGAAAAGTAGCTCAGGTATCTTCTTCCCACTCACCATCCAAAAGCTCTCCTGTTGAGCTTTTCCTTCTTCCTTCCCCATGGTTTTCTCTCTAGGGGAAAAGTCTGGCTCAGTTGTGTAGAGGCTGGCAGTGCTGACAAGCCAGCCCCGGTTGTGTGTGGATTCTCAGCACGGAGCTGGACATAGTTGCATGGCAGCTACAATATCACCTTTCTCAAGGAGCTCAGAGATCAGTGTTCTGCTGCATATTCAGAATTTTAGTTTCTGTTCTGTACACAACCTTTCCAGAGATAGGGCCACTACCTTTACAAAGGCATGAATATCCTGGTATTCCCGGACATCTCAGCAGAGGTGCCATCTAAGCAACACAGTCTGAAGTCTATCATATAAGCTCTGCAGGAAACTAAGATGTGATATAGATGGTCCCCAGCTACTGACCTTTGCATTCAGCTTCAAGGAAAGACATCACCACAGATGTAGATAGTGGGCAGAAAATCCTGGTGGCACTCAGCTTAAAGGTGCACTCTGAAGACACAAAAAGACTGGTCAAACCCAAGAATAGCCCACCAACGATGACCTAAGCCGCCGTAGAAAATGAGGCATCCAGGATCACTCCCAGGCACTTCATCTTCTGGGTTGGCACAAGAGGTGTGCCATCCAGGGCTGGTAGCCTGATACCCCATGTTACTCTACTCTGGCTCAGGTACAGGACCTCCATCTTCGTTGGGCAAAGTTTGGACATCCATCCATCAACAGATAGAGCTGGGTGTCATCTGCATACTGGTGACAACCCAGCCCAACCCCCCGAGCTAACTGAGTGAGGGGACACATAGAGATGTTAAACATCATTGGCAAGACAATTGGAAGGTCAGGTTCTTAGAGGGTCAAGTTTTAAGGTCTTATTTTTGACCTTTAAGACCCTTAGTGGTCACAGATGTCCATATCTTCAGGACTGCATCTCCTAGTATGCCTCCTGAAGAGCCTTGTGCCCAGGGAATAAGATCTTCCTTATGGACACCAGCCCAAGAGAGATCTGGCTGTCTTTAACTAGGGCTAAGGCTTTTTCAATCCTGACCTCCACCCGGTGGAACTCTCTGTTGGAGAACATCTATGCCCTGCAGGATTTACTATCCTTCCATAGGACGTTCAAGGCAGAGATGTTCTGCCAGGCATTTGGCTTGAGGTCAGCAACAGGATAGTATATGGCATGGCACTCTCTCACTCTCCCCCACTCCCTGAAAACTTCCAGGAGGCCTAGAAACTGTAATTTGTCTTCCATCTGTAAGTAACTGGGAACCTTTGCATTGATTTGATTTTAATATTGGTTTTTAACCTAGTCCCCTGTAATGTATATTGCTGTAAGCTGCTTTTGTGTCAGTATAACTCTCAGTTCGTCTACACTTTCCCCTCACAAGGTAAATTTATTTTTTTTTCCACTTTTGAATCAGAGCCTCCCTCTTCATTTCTAGAAACTCTGCCATGTTTCTCTCTTTTAATTGTATTTTCTTCTACAGTTTTTACTACACAAGATTATGTTCTCTTTCTTTTGTAACAGTTCTGCTTTCCTCACAGAATTCCATTGTACATTAAATCCCCTCAGCTATCTGTTCCCTCGGAACACCTTTCTCTCAGAGTTCTCTTTCCTTCCAGGATATACTACTCCCTTCAGGACAAGTCCTTCATTTTGGTGTAGTGGTTAAGAGCCACTTTGGTGTAGTGATTAAGTGCATGGACTCTTATCTAGGAGAACATGGTTTGATTCTCCACTCCTCCACTTGCAGCTGCTGGAATGGCCTTGGGTCAGGCATAGATCTTGCAGAGCTGTCCTTGAAAGGGCAGCTTCTGTAACAGCTCTCTCAGCCCCACCTACCTCACAAGATGTCTGTTGTGGGGTGGGGGGGAAGGGAAAGGAGTTTGTGACTGCTCTGAGACTTTAAGATTCAGAGTATAGGGTGAAATATAAATCCAGGATTTTCTTCTTCGTCACCTCATAATGTTTTATTCCACTTATAAAATTTTCTCTTCCTCAGGATGTATCCCACCTAGAGTCTTTTCTCCTCCTCAGGATGTTGTATCCCACCACTGCCACCATTTAATTTGTGTGATGCTGCCACCAAGAATTTAATTTCAAACACTTTGGTTAATATTCCCAACTGAATTGTGCCCAAGTTGTAAGGCTTCTTTATTGGACTATGTGGCCCTGACGATGAGACTCTTATATTTTAAAATCAAAGGGCTCCAGGTTAATATAAAAATAAAACTTTGCTGTAGAATAAGTATATTGATTTCAAGATGTTTATAGCTTAATTCTTCAGTGAATAGTAATAACTTCTAAATGAGGTGCCACTTTTTCACTTCTTATACTCTTCACTCTCAAATCCTCCTTTCTACGCTTAACTCAGTCTTCCGTCAACTTCTGTGTCTCACACTCTATAATACTCTGACAATATTAGGTTTTGGCTCTCTATCTAGCTCTAATATGTCCTTTTAAGTATTCTATTTTTCTACCCTAGAATCTAAATGCTTTTCACAGTGCTAATTGGGATTCTATCAGAAGACTGCTTCTCAGTCACTCTGCTAAGAGTTCACTGCTAACTGACTTCTTTCTCTCTCTCTGCACACACTTTTTAGCTCTCCCCACACTCTCTATATATGACTCTTGTAAGCTCTTGAAAGATTGGCTACATCAGGGATGTGTAGCCTAATATGCAAAGGAGCTCCTGCTAGAATTCCACCCTGGCTACTGCACAACTAGAGTGACTTGCAATCATAGAGTTAGAAGAGATCTCCAAGGTCAGCTAGTCCAACCCCTGCACAACACATGGGGTGTTTTCGCACTGACCTTAATCGGCAGCGACGTCCCTCTTCACCGCGCAGGATCTGCGCGGATTTCACACCAATTGCTGTGGAGCACCCGGAAGAGCCGCAAAGTCCCGCGGCTTTTGCGGCGCAAATGGAAACCGCTAAAAACCAGTTTCCATTTGTGCTGCAAAAGCCGCGGGACTTTGCGGCTCTTCCTGGTGCTCCGCAGCAATTGGTGCAAAATCCACGCAGATCCTATGCGGTGAAGAGGGACGTCGCTGCTGATTAAGGTCAGTGCGAAAAAGCCCATGGAATTCAGGGGCCTGGAGGGGGTCATCATACCTGAGTTCCTTGCAAACTGGCTGGACTTTTCCCAGGGAGAGGCTACAAGGAAGAGAGAAAGTTTGTGTTTCATTTCATTGATTATGATCCAAGATCATCCAAGGGAAGGATGCTCGGGAAACTGTCAGGGTGACATATCACTTTCAGATAGGGATCTTTGAGATCCAGATTTGAATCCTCGCTCTGCTTGGGAAGCTTTCTGAGTGACCTTGGGCCAGTCACTCTCTCTCATCCGAATCTATCACGTAAGGTTGATGTACGGATAAAAGGGAGGAGAATCGGTAAGCTGTTTTGGGTCCCCATTGGAGAGGTAGGTCAGTAAATAAATAAATAAATCGGATAGTGGGAGTGGGGCAGTTAAAAGATAGGTTGGTTGATCAATGGGAAGGAGAGAAGCAAGCAGGGAATGGGGAGAGGATATAGGAACTGTCAGTGGGAGGGAAGGAAAAGATAATACGGGCAGTGGGCTACAGGGGAAAATTAAGTAATGCCCCACAAGTCCTTATGGGCTCCCACTTGGACTTTTATATTTCAGATTATTGGAACAATTTCAGAACACATTTTCCACAGTAAATTCTCCCTTTCGAAACCATTTCCTGCTCTTGAACAAAATTGCACCTTTAAGACCAACCAATTTTTATTTAGAACCTAAGCTTTCGTGCGCTCTTAAACATACTTCATCAGACGAGGAATCCTGCTCTGTTTGTTTCAGGGCTCTGCTTGAGTTATTATGAAACCAGATACAACTCAGCAATGTTGGGTCCAATCGGCCCAACTGGAAACAGAAGGTATGGAATTTTTTTTATAACCGACAGATGGTGGTGCGTCGCTGAGACAGGCAAACCAGGTCGGGCGTGCAACGCTAAATGCGAGGGTAAGTAACATGTTAATATTGGGCTGACTAAGCAGGGGTCATTTTATAGAAAAAGTCTGTGAAATTCCCCAAGCATGTCAGCGGTATTTTTGAAGGACAGCTGAAGTCCTTCCCTTTCTCATGAAAGTTCTCCTCTCTTACTTGGTCCTCCATCTGAGAACTCCTCTTCTCAATTTATCGCCTTTGCCCAACTTGTTCTCCAGCCATGATCCCAGCCTCTGCTCTCCCACAATAGCTTCTATATCCTAAGAAGCAAAGGTCAGGAATGTGGCTAAGGAAGTGTTTTTGCAGCACACCCTTTGATTCCCCACATCGGCATTTTCAGTCTTTTTCTATTAGTTTCCTGACTTTTCATCCTACATTGGTACCATTGTCAGCGGCACAGTAAGATGGAGCTTAAGACAGCCAGGGCTTTTTTGGCAACAGGAACTCTTTGCATATTAGGCCACACACCCCTGATTTAACCAATCCTCCTGGAGCTTACAGTAGGCCCTATAAGAAGAGCCCTGTAAGCTCTTAGAAGATTGGCTGCATCAGGGGGTATGTGACATGATATGCAAAGAAGTTCCTTCTACAAAAAAAGCCCTAAAGACAGCCTTGCTAAACTCATCTTGTCCCAAATAGTTGTGGCTTCCTGGATACAAGTGAGAATCCAGAATGGTGGATGGATTGCTTGCTTTCTAGGGTTGCCAGGTCCTACTTGGCTCTAGGTGGGGGGCACTCTAGGATTTCCTGGGTGACTTCAACGTCCATGCTGATGACCTGGCCTCTAGTCAGGCGACATGGCGACACTAGGACTCTCTCAATTTGTTACAACCCCCACTCACCAGGCCGGGCACATGTTAGACCTGATCTTTGCAGCCGGGGTTACGGTGGACGATATAACCACTGAAGTGGTGCCATGGTCGGACCACCTCACCCTCAGGGCTCGTGTAGATATGCCACCCCAAACCTGTTTAGGCGACGAGCTTATTATGGCTCGCCCACAGAGCAAGATGGACCTGGAATGGTTCCAAATGGCTCTGCAGGATCCCTGGCCCTCTGACGACTCTCTCAATGGCCTGGTTGAGACCTGGAATAGCCGGCTCTCTAGGGCCATTGATGAGATCGCACCTCGACGTCCTCTACGACCTCGGACTAGGCTGGCTCCATTGTATACCCCGGAGTTACGCCAGCTGAAACAAGGTCTCAGACGGCTAGAGAGGCAATGGCGGCGTACCCGTGACGAAGCGACTAGAACATCTTACAGGAAATTTATGAGGTCCTATGAGATAGCAGTCAAGGCCACAAAGAAAACATACTTTGCGGCTAAGATTGCGTCTGCAAATTCGCGCCCGGCACAACTGTTATGATAATTCGGAATTTTACTACATTGCCACAAGGCAACCCAAACATTAAGGAATTGGAGATAGGCTGTGAGTCTTTTGCGAAATTTTTTGCAGACAAGATCCAGTTGCTCCGCCACGACTGCCCCGCCAATTTGGATACAGTAAGTGAACTCGAGGCCCAGTGCGTGTCTTCTGGTTTGATCTTGGACTGTTTTGACCCTCTCAGCTTGGAGGAAGTCGACAGAATCCTTGTCACTGCACGCCCAACAACTTGTGATCTGGACCCATGCCCCTCCTGGCTAATTAAGGCTTGCCAGGAGGAGCTAAGATGACCTATATGGGACATCATAAATAGATCTCTTTCAGAGGGCTCCTTTCCAACACCCCTGAAAGAGGCAGTGGTCCGCCCTCTCTTGAAAAAGGTTACATCAGACCCAGCCAAATTGGCTCATTACCAGCCGGTCTCAAATTTGCCCTTTTGGGGCAAAATTAATGAAGAGGGCTATGGCGTTGCAGTTACAGGATTTTCTGGATGACGCTTCCACCTTAGATCTATGCCAGTCCGGCTTCCACCCGGGCCATGGGATGGAGACAGTTTTGGTCGCCCTCATGGATGACCTCCGGCGACATCTGGATCGAGGCGGCTCGGCGGTATTGCTGTTGTTAGACCTATCGGCTGCGTTCGATATGGTCGACCATTGGCTGCTGACCTGCTGCCTCGCCGACACAGGAATTCCGGGGCTGGCCTTACAGTGGCTTTCCTCCTTCCTTGAAGGTCGGGGACAAAGGGTGGCAATTGGAGGAGAGCTGTCTCAGAGACACCTACTTAATTGTGGGGTGCCTCAGGGGGCAGTTCTCTCCCCGATGTTGTTTAACATCTACATGCGCCCCCTTGCCCAGATCGCCTGGAGGTATGGGCTGGGCTGCCACCAGTACGCTGATGACACCCAGCTCTATCTGTTGATGGACGGCCGGACTGACAATGTCCCTATAAATTTGACCGGGCGCTGCAAGCCAAGGTGGGTTGGCTCAAGCTGAGTGGGCTGAAGCTGAATCCAGTGAAGACAGAGGTCCTTTGCATAGGTCGCGGTGGGCCAGGAGGGGAGATCTCCCTACCAACCTTTGACGGTGCGTCACTGATACCAGTGCGCAGGGTCAAGAGCTTGGGAGTGCTACTGGAGCCTTCCTTGACAATGGAGGCCCAGATAGCTGCCACTGTTAAATCCACCTTTTTCCACCTTAGGAGGGCGAGGCAGTTGGCCCCCTTCCTGGAACGTAGCGACCTGGCAACTGTGATCCATGCAACGGTCACCATGTGATCCATGCAACACGGAAACTGCAGCTAGTGCAGAATGCAGTGGCCAGGCTGTTAGTGGGACTACCTCGGTGGGAACATGTACGGCCTAGGCTGCGGGAACTGCACTGGCTGCCAATTGTGTATCGAGTTCGGTACAAGGTGCTGGTTATTACCTTTAAAGCCCTATATGGCCAAGGACCTGCCTACCTTAGGGACCGCCTCTCTCCATATGTTCCTCAGAGAGCACTGAGATCTAGTTCTCAAAATCTTTTAAAAATCCCTGGACCAAGGGAGGCCAGACTGAAAACAACGAGGGAGCAGGCCTTCTCAACAACGGCTCCCCAATGGTGGAATCAGCTACCAGAGGAGGTGCGAGCCCTGCGAGACCTGAATCAGTTTCGCAGGGCTTGCAAAACCGTCCTCTTTCAACTTGCTTTTAAGATGGAACCCGGGTAATGACACCCAGCCACCCTTATACATATATTGAACTGTAGCACCTTAATCTATAACGGTTTTAACTGATTTATTTAATTTAATTTATGAATGTAATTTAATTATATTTTAACTGTCTTTTATAGTAATGACTATTTTATGGTAATCATGGTATACCATGTCTGTGAGCCGCCCTGAGCCTGGGAAGAAAACTCTATGGTTTTTTACCGAAATGCTAGAAGCAGGGGTGTCAAACTCATTTGTTATGAGGGCCAGATCTGACATAAATGAGTCCTTGCCAGGCCAGGGCATGTGTGTCATACAATGTAAAGCCAGGTAGTGGAGATATAAACTTTATAAAGGACACAGATAAACATAATTAAAGATTTTTTAAAAAAACTTAAAAGATGCTTAAAAGATTAGCACTTTTGCAATATTTTGTTTATTTAACAGTTTCTGACACGACTTTTTTTGTAGCAGGAGCTCCTTTGTATATTAGGCCGCACACCCCTGATGTACCCAATCCTCCAAGAGCTTACAGTAGGCCCTGTAATAAGAGCCCTGTAAACTCTTGTAGGATTGGCTACATAAGAGGGGTGTGGCCAAATATGCAAAGGAGTTTCTGTTACAAAAAAAGCCCTGGTTTCTGATAACTGACGGTAATTGCTCTAAATTACTGCATCAAAATCTGGAGACAATGTCCGTGCTGTAGCAATCTTGAATATGCTGTTCAGGTGTGTTTGTGTAAGTTGCAAACCTACTTTTGATTTATTGACATTCATTACAGAAATCTCATGATCAATGCTTTGAACCTAAGACCCCGAGGAAAACATGAAACGGCTGGGCATTGTGAGCTTTTGTACATAAGTTGCTTCATGTGCTGGTGAGCCAATGAAGAAAATAGAGGCTTTGCTCTATAGCTCCTGTATGATTGGGCAAACCTGGCAAAGCAAACTATGATGTACAAGGAAGCAAGTGAGAGAGAAGGAAGCAGATAACAGTGAGTTGCTCACAGGCCTGATAGGAGCCCTCCAGGGGCCTGATCCGGGCCTCGGGCCGCATGGTTGATACTCCTGTGCTAGAGCATCCCCCAGTGCGATGTGCCTGACGTGATAACATCACTTTCGGGTGATGTCATCACACTGGGCATTTTGGGTGGTGACAGAGCTCTTTGGGGATGGGTATTTCCCTGCCAGCCAGCTCCATGCTGGCAGGTTGGGGCCCTCAAAACTGGGGGAAAACCCCACCCCCAGTGGGAGCCAGGCAGCCCTTTCACTTTCTTTCATCACTTCTTGTGGCTAGGTTGGGAAATGAGGTAATATAGTTTTATCACATTGCTTCATATGTCAAAACCCAGTTAGTAGAAAATAATTCTCAGGGTAATCCACAATTCGCTACTGTCCAAAAAACCATGCAACATTTAACTGTAGTCCAATGAATAATAAAAGAACCAGTCCAATTTCGTTTCGCAAGTATCCTTCTTCAAGGGACTGTCTTTTGTACTCATAGGTTCAGTATCTGGATCTATCTGAATCTATCTGGACTCCAGCTTTGCTCTATGCACAGGAGTCCTTGGTGGTGTGGAATAAGTTTTCAAACCTGGAAGAGAGAAAGGTGGCTATTGAGTCTTTTCTGCGAGAGGTTTGCAATGCTTTTCAGATGTAATAAATGGGTTTGAATAATCCATCAGGGTTACTTATGAGGAGGGCAGGGAGCAGTTTTTCCCCCATCCTTCTCATAAAGAGCAGCACCCCCACCCTGATGGATTATTCAAACCCATTTCTTACATTTGAAAAGCATTGCAAACCTCTTGTGGAAAAGACTTGATAGCCACCTTTCTCTCTTCCAAGTTTGGAAAGCTTATTCCACTCCACCAAGGACTGCTGTGAGTAGAGCAAAGTTGGAGTCCAGATAGATCCAGGTATGAATTATGGCACTTCAACTCTACTGAACCTCTGAGTACAAAAGATGGTCCCCTGAAGAATACTTCCGAAACGAAATTGGACCAGTTCTTTTATTATTCGTTGGACTACAGTCAAATGTTGCATGGTTTTTTGGACAGTAGTTGTGTCGCACAAAGGATGGCTTACTATCAGTATTACTGAATTGTTTACTAGCGCACAGAAGCTGCAAACTGTGGATTACACTGAGAATTATTTTCTACACAGAGTGAGTGTGTTGTTTTTCTCCAGTTGATCTCCGCTGATGAAACCCAGTTAGCATCCTTTCTCTTTCGTTTATCCTCCACGCTGCCGGAATAAGAAACGTGATTCATGCCACAACATCTGGCGTAATGGTTACAGAGCTCTGAATGATGTGGATGCATTTCAGAATGCCCTCATGTTGTTAACACAAATATAGCTGAGCAGGTTGTAACAATACATCCAATTCTCAGTGCGGTCCCATCCGCAGATATGTAAATCCAGAGTTTGGAGCCATGGACAGACAAGACCCTGTCCCTGGGCTAAAAGAGGCTAGGCTTAATTCCACCAGAGCAAGAGCCTTCTTGGTTGCAGCCTCAATACTCTGGAACACCCCTCCCAGTAGCCATCAGGGCCCTGCGGCACTTATCACAGTTCCACGGGGCCTACAAGACTGAACTGTTTCGGATGGTATATGACGTCTAATGGAAGAGGGCTGCCACCACGTCTGGATCTATCGCACTTCAGTACTAACTGCCTAGGATCTGTACGCATTGAGAAAGGAAATATTATATGCCTGAAGTAACACCATTGCAATTTATCTGATTGTTTTAGTTTTATTGTTTTAATATTGCTCATTGTTTATTGTGTATTTTATGTTGGTCTCCGCC
Source organism: Heteronotia binoei (assembly GCF_032191835.1). NCBI lineage: Eukaryota > Metazoa > Chordata > Lepidosauria > Squamata > Gekkonidae > Heteronotia > Heteronotia binoei. The sequence continues at coordinate 17,807,480 of NC_083235.1, read as the reverse complement.
TTGAGTCCACATAGAATTTGCGGGATATAAATATAACATAAATTAAAATAAATAAAATAAAGACATAGCTGTCTACAAATCTGGGGGAAAAATACCAGGTTTGCAGAAAAACCTAAAGAAACAACGCAAAACAACGTTGTAAACAACGTTGCCTGTAAACAACGCAAAACAAGGAAAAATATTAGGGGGGGGGGCTTAAAAAAACCCCAAATATCAGAAACAGGATTTGTAGCTGGGAGAAACAAATGCTCTCAGTGGCTGTTGCTGGCCAACAGCAGCAGTCTTGTCAGCCTTCAAGCCTTGGTTTCTGTCAGTAAAAGGAAGAGGGAGGGGACAGGGCCCTTTCCAGGATAGTTCTGGCCATTGAGGGAGGATTAACTGAGACCAGGCCCAGCAACAACCCCCAAGTGACTTGCTACCACCTGACCTGCATGACTCACCCACATCTGGCTGCTTGCTACTGTTCATTGAAAGGCAGTATGTTGTAGGCAGGCTCAGGGCGGCTCATTGGGGGAACACAGTCTCAGTCTAACCAACTCAGAGGGTCGTTGCGAGAATAAAATGGAGGAGAGAAGAATGACGCAAGCCACTTTGAGTCCCCACTGGGGAGAAAGGCAGGGTATAAATATGTACCCTGGAGGTCGCTTCATTCGGCCTCCCAAGATCTTCTGACCATCCCCAACCCAAGAGATGCCCGCCTCGCCTCCACCAGGGCCAGGACCTTCTCAGTCCAGTCCCCAACCTGGTGGAATCAGCTACCTATGGAAATCCAGGCCCTACCTGGCTTGTTAGCCTTTCGTAGGGCCTGTAAAACAGAGCTGTTCTGCCAGGCCTTTGGATCAGGCAGCGGGGCATCTACTTGTTAGATCAGTTGGCTCCCCTGCGGTACCACGCTGTGCTACCACACTACTGTACCATCCTACTATATCATTCTCTTGGACCATCCTGCTGTACTACTAACTCGCTATTGTAATTGGTTTTACTGTGATTTTATTGTAATTTATTGTGATTTTACTACTATCTATATTGATGTGCTCTGCCCTGAGCCCGCATGGGGAATGGGCAGAATACAAATAAACTAATACTAAATGAAGCCAACAAGAAATAGATCCAGGGGGAAGAGGGAAAGGGGAATAAATGTAGGTTTGTTGGTGGGTGGGAAGGAAGGAAGGAAAGAAGGAAGGAAGCAGGGAAAGGGGAGTATATGGAGTCTGCCATGCAGAGGGGGAATGGAAGTACTGTAAGGAGAGGGGATACAGGGGAAAGTGTGGTGTTCCCCATGGATCCTTGCAGGTTCCCCACCTTGCAACTGGCCTGGCCTGAGCAGCCTCATGCTACTGGGCCCAAATTATCTGGCCCTGTGCAATTCAATCAGATTTTTCCTAAGTGGAGGCTTCCTGGGGAAAGGAGAGTAGGAGATAGGGGGAACTGATCAAGGTGAGTTGGCTGGTGGGTGTAAAGAAGAGGCGGAAGCAGGATAAGGGGAGAGACTATGGGGACATTCAACAAAACAGGAAATAGTGGGAGAAGAAAAATGAGATACCCTACAAGTAGGGTTACCAAGTCCAATTCAAGAATTATCTGGGGACTTTAGGAATTGAGCCAGGAGTCTTTGGGGGTGAAGCCAGGAGACGTTTGGGGTGGAGCCAGGAACAAGGATGCAACAAACATATTTGAACTCCAAAAGGAGTTCTGGCCATCACATCACATTTTTGCCTCTGTCTGCAAATCCTCATAAACAAAATGTATCATTCTTTTAATTCTTAAAAATTATGCTGGGGTGTTAATGGGGTGGAGCCATGACTCACTCGTAGAGCATCTGCTTTTCATGCAATGGTCTCAGGTTCAATCCCAGCTATGCCCATTTTACAGGACCCTTTAGAACTCCTGCCACTCACAGCGACCTTGGCAGACTTTCTTGTTCTGCTCCCGATAGGGTTGCCAAGTCTTACCTTGGCTCTGGTAGGGGATCAGTCTTGCACCCGGGGTAAAAAAACTCTATCAACCTGAATGCTACAGTGTCCCTGGCACAACATGCCCGCCATGATGACATCACTTCCAAGTGATGTCATTGCACCAGGCACATCATACAGCTCTGTGCCAGCAGGTTGGGGGTCTCCAAACTGGGAGAAACCCCATCCCCAGCAGAAACCTGGCAGTCCTAACTCCCCATCATTCTCCCTTGGCACTTCTGAGGTCATCCTTTTGGTTCCTTCTCTTTCTCTCAGATGATTCTGAGGTCACATGACTTCCTGCCACATGCTTGCAACTCTGAAGCTGTGTAGATCCCACGGGGGATGAGACCTTGGTCTTGGAGACCCTTGATCCTGAGCCCTCAAAAGTCTAACTACTACATATTATTATTATTATTATTATTATTATTATTATTATTATTATTATTATTATTATTATTATTATTATTATTATTATTATATTTATTGTTATTATATTTATATTCTGCCCATTCCCCCATAGGGGCTCAGAGCAGAGTACATCAGAAATAATAAAATCACAATAAATTCACAACAGCATCACAATAAAAACCAATTACAACATTCAATACAACAGGATGGTCCAGTAAGACAGTGTAATAAGATGATAAAGCAGGACAATGCAGCAGATCAGTGTAGGACAGTACAGTAGGGGAGGCCAACCGATCTAATGGATAGATACCCTCCGCTTCACCCAAAAACCTGGCGGAACAGCTCTCTATGAAAGGCTAACAAGCCAGGTAGGACCCAAATCTCCATAGGGAGTTGATTCCACCAGGTTGGGGTCAGGACCAAAAAGGCCCTGGCCCTGGTATAGGCAAGACAGGCATCCCTTGGGATGAGGACAGTCAACCTGTCTTGGGAGGCCGAACGAAGTGACTTCCGGGGCACATTTGGGAAGAGAGCATAACTGCTACATTTGCAGTGCAATCTTCTGCCAAGCTACTCTCTAAGCTTTTAGCAGCCTAAGACTGGCATCACTCTTTACAGGAGCTATCTTGTATCTGATTAAGGGAGCCAAGCCTTGTGAAGGTATTTTTGGTCTCTAAGATCTTGCAAAGTTCTTGTTGGTCTCTAAGGTGCTACTGGCCTTCACTCTAGCTCAGGGGTGGCCAAATTTGCTTAACATAACAGCCACATAGAATAAATGTCAGATGTTTGAGAGCCACAAGACATGAACATCCGATGAAGGAAGGAAGGAAGGAAGGAAGGAAGGAAGGAAGGAAGGAAGGAAGGAAGGAAGGAAGGAAGGAAGGAAAGTAGATGGGGAGGGAGAATTTGAAAGCAACATTAAATGCATTCTCCAAGCCTCTGAAAGGCTTGGCTTGGAGAAGTGATTTAAAGAGACAGATGCCTTTTCCAAGCTAGCCAATGGGGTGGTGAGGGCTTCGAGAGCCACACAATATGTGTAAAAGAGCCACATGTGGCTCCCAAGCCACAGTTTGGCCACCCCTGCTCTAGCTCCACACAGAATGGTCATTGTAGTGTACTGGGGTCAAGATCCACCTAGTTGTTCAGATACTTAGAGGAAACTGGTGCCAGACCAGGAAAATAAATGGTTTTCTGCTTTCCCCAGTTCCTCTTCACACCACACCACAAGATCCTTTTGGAGCTCCCTTCACTTCCAGAGGAAGTTTAGGGCCTTTTGTCAAAGGGACACACGTCTTCACCTGTTTGGGCCTGTGGAATTAAGGTCTGGGAAATACCCATAAGAATAAATGATGCATTCAGCTGGAGCAACTTCTAGTCCCTGGTGTACCCATCAATGCAGTCACATGGAGCAGGGGAGGAAACAACTGGCTCTCCAGGCTATTCTAATCCCTAAAATGGTTTGTGCTCTACTCAAAGGTAAGTTTGGTATAGAAAGGGGAACTATACCAGCTTGGCAGAAAGGTAATATAAAGGGACATTAAAGACTAATCATCAAGATTGGCACACCCATTGCTAATAGTTCCAGCATACCTAGAGGATTCCTTTGGGTCTAAAACCTTAGAACTAGAATTCTCACCCTCCCTTAATGCAGGTAAAGGAAAAGTACCAAAGAGCTCAGATTGAGGAGCAACTGCTTGGACCAGAATTTCAGTGCACTCAGCATTAACTGATGGAACTTCTGTCCCTGTAATTGAGTTAATGGAGGGATTGGATTTATCCAGCATGCTTTTTAAAAAAATTAGTTCTTACAGCTTCCAGCCTATCCGTAACCATCATTTGCTCAGCCAATGGCAGAGCCTTGAAGGATTCCAAAACTTCTTAATCTAGTCGCTTATTATCCAGAAGCAGGTGGTGGAAATAGAGTCATTCCAGGTTCTTGATTCTTTTGGTGCGCTAGGGAGAGAAACACTAGAATCCATCACTTCTGGACTAATGTCAGATTAAACTCTTCCAGAACTTTCTGATTTCCATTGTTCCCATATTCCAAAATTTGTCCCCAAAGAAGGTGTCCCTATCCTTCATCATCTCCAATGGAGGGAAGGCATTAAAAAGGTGTGCGGTCCCTTTAAATGTGAAGGCCAGAACTCCCTTTGGAGTTCAATGATGCTTGTCACAGCCTTGCTCCTGGCTCCACCCCCAAAGTCCGCAGATATTTCTTGAAATGGACTTGGCAACCCTATCTTGGGAGCCCTCCCTAATCGTGCTGGATTGGCATCTGGTGTACTGTCATTTGTCCCTACTGTTTTAATATTGGATGATGCTTTAACTGACTGTTTTATTTTCGTTGCAACCTACCTTGAACCCTGTGGCGCAGAGTGGTAAAGCTGCAGCATTGCAGTCCCAGCTCTGCTCCCAACCTGTGCTGGATCCTGGCGGAAGCTGGGTTCAGGTAGCCGGCTCAAAGTTGACTCAGCCTTCCATCCTTCCGAGGTCGGTAAAAGGCCTTGGGTTAGTCATAGCTATCTCAGGAAGATGTCCTTGAAAGGGCAGCCGCCGTGAGAGCCCTCTCAGCCCCACTCACCTCAAAGGGTGTCTGTTGTGGGGGGGGGGGAGGGGAGAAGATATAGGAGATTGTAAGCCACTCTGAGTCTCTGATTCAGAGAGAAGGATGGGGTATAAATCTGCAGTCTTCTTCTTCTACTACTGGCCTTCACTCTAACTCAGGGGTGGCCAAACTTGCTTAACGTAAGAGCCACATAGAATAAATGTCAGATGTTTGAGAGCCACGAGACATGACCGTCCAATGGAGGGAGGGAGGGGGGAAGGAAAGAAGGAAGGACTGAGAGCAATCTAGGCAGACATCCATTTGTTTTCATATTTGCTTCAAACACCAACACCATTCCAGTACTGCAAAACCTCCATCTCTTCAGGAAGAAGGAACTGCTGTTCTCTAACTAACTAACCATTCCAGTACTGCAAAACCTCCATCTCTTCAGGAAGAAGGAACTGCTGTTCTCTAACTAACTAGCTAATGTATTGATTTCTAGCCGTTGCACTGGGGCATGGGGCAAGCTCCCACTTGCCCATCTTGATGGGAACAAGTTGCAGTTGTTGCCAGCCCATTGCCCTGGGGCAAGGAGCCAGCCCTCACTTCCTCACCCAAGTAGGAACAAGACGTTACTTTTGCCAGACCACTATGCTGGGGCAAGAAACCAGATGTTAGCAGGCTGTCCAGGTGGAAACAGGGTACTGCTGTTGCTCGGTCATCCGATCAGGGGCATGGCCCTCCTATCGCAGTCCTGGGACCCTATGAGTCCTCTCCCTGTCTGGTAGGCTGCCGAGGAAGCTACGGAGGTTGGTGACGGAGGAGGTGAGGTGGCACCCAACAGCAGCTGAGTGAGGTTGCTGTAAGTGGCAGGCGTGTGTGGAAGTGGTAAGGATGCTGCCTCTCTATGGGCCACATCCTGGACTTAGGGTTGCCAGGTCCAATTCAAGAAATATCTCTGGACTTTGGGGGTAGAACCAGGAGACTTTGGGGGAGGAGCCAGGAGCAAGGTTGTGACAAGCCTAATTGAACTCCAAAGGGAGTTTTGGCCATCACATTTCAAGGGACTGCACACCTTTTCATTCCCTCCATTGACAATAATGAAAGATAGGGGCACCTTCTCTGGGGGCTCATAGAATTGGATCCCCTCCCCCCGTTCAATTTTTCTGAAACATGGAGGGTGTTTTGAGGAGAGGCACTGGATGCTATGCTGAAAATCTCGTGCCTCTGACTCAAAATGCAGGGGCCCCCCAGAGCCCCAGATACCCATGGATAAATTCTCCATTATACTCTATGGCAGGGGTGGCCAACAGTAGCTCTCCATATGTTTTTTGCCTACAACTCCCATCAGCCCCAGCCAACATGGCCAATGGCTGGGGCTGATGGGAGTTGTAGGCAAAAAAAACATCTGGAGAGCTGCCATTGGCCACCCCTGCTCTATGGGAATTGGTCTCTATAGAGAACAATGGTGTACCCAGCAGACATTTCCCTCCCCCTCCACTTTCTGATGGCCCTGTAAGAAGAGCCCTGTAAGCTCTTGGAGGATTGGCTACATTGGGGGGGGGGGGGTGTAGCCTAATATGCAAACGAGTTCCTGCTACAAAAAAAGGGCCCTGGCTGTGCCTCGGTGCTTTGCATGGAGAAAGCACCAGATTCAGTCCCGATCATTTGATGATAGTGGTGGAAAGCACCGCCAAGTCACAACCAACTTGTGGCAACCCCGTGTGGTTTCCAAGGCAAAAGATGGAGGCTTGCCATTACCTGCCTCTTGATGGTCTCCCATCCAAGCACTACCAGGGATGACCCTGCTTAGCTTCTGCAATCTTATGAGATCAGGTTAGCCTGGGCCATCCAAGTCAGGTCAATTGGATGATAAGTGCTGCAATAAACATTCACCTGAGACACTGGAGAGCAACTGCCGGTCATAGCAGCATAGAGTCACAGGCCATCAAGTCTGTATGAGGACTCAAGTGAAGACTTACATGGGTGTTCCTGCCTGGCTCATTGGAGCCATATGAACAGCACTGGGGGACTTGGGAACAATGGGCAGTAGGATCCAGATCCCTGCTGCCCTGCTCCTATTACGGGCCCCCTGCCAGTTTGAATGATCCAGTAATGTGCTTGCGTGGGAACCCTGAATTGTATATAGTTGACCTCTTTGGCCCAGTTCTTCAGTCTCTGAGTGAAGCCCTATACTATGCTGTACCTAACAAAGAGCTGATGATCACGACCACCTCGCCTCTTTATTGCACTGAACCCGCTATAATATAAAGTCCAACCCCCTGCTCAATGCAGGGTCAGCCTAGAGCAGGGGTGGCCAGACTGTGGCTTGGGAGCCACATGTGGCTCTTTCACATATTGTGTGGCTCTTGAAGCCCCCACCACCGTGTTGGCTGGCTTGGAGAAGACATTTGTCTCTTTAAATCACTCCTTCAAGTTAAGCAAGCTGGCGGCTTGGAGAATGCATTTAATGTTAAAGTTGCTTTCTTTCCACCTCCACCTCCCTCCATCTATTTTCCTTCCTTCCTTCCTTCCAACATAAGAGAAGCCATGTTGGATCAGGCCAATGGCCCATCCAGTTAAACACTCTGTGTCACGCAGTGGCCAAAAAAGCCAAGTGCCATCAGGAGGTCCACCAGTGGGACTAGAAGCCCTTCCACTTGCCCTTCCCACTGTTCCTCCCTTCCTCCCTCCCTCCCTTCCATCTTTCCTCCCTCCCTCCCTCCCTCCCTCCCTCCCTCCCTTCCTTCCTTCCTTCCTTCCTTCCTTCCTTCCTTCCTTCCTTCCTTCCTTCCTTCCTTCCTTCCTTCCTTCCTCCCTCCCTCCCTTCCTCCCTCCCTCCCTCCCTCCCTTCCTCCCTCCCTCCCTTCCTTCCTTCCCCCCTCCTTCCCTCCCTTCCATTCTTCCTTCCTCCTTTCCATCCTCCCTCCCACCTTTCCTTCAATCCTCCCTCCCTCCCTCCCTCCCTTCCATCCTTCCTCCCTCCCTTCCTTCCTTCCATCCCCCCGCTGCTTAAAGACTGCCAGTGAGGGGGAGCTCACCACCTCCCTTGGCAGCTGATTCCACTGAACAACTGTTACTGTAAAAACATCTTTTCTAATATCCAGTAGATACTTTCCCACCCATAATTTCAACCCATTCTAGAGAGTCCTCTCCTCAAGTGGCAGCCCTTCAAATACTTAAAGAAAGCATTCATTCCCTCCTCAACCTCCTCTTCTCCAGACCTAACTTTCCCAGGTCCCTCAGTCTTTCCTCACAGGGCTTGGTCTCCAGGCCCTTGATCATCCTCGTTGCTCTCCTCTGTACCCACTCCATTCTGTCACATCCTTTTTAAAGGGAGGTCTCCAGAACTGCCCACAATACTCCAGGTGCAGCATGACCAATGCAATGTACTGTGGGACTAGGACAGCTTGCAATTTGAATGTTATGCCTCTGTTGATACATCCCAAGATGGCATTAGCCTTTTTTGTCGCTGCATCACTCTGGCTGCTCATATTTATCTTACAATCCACCTGTACCCCAAGATCTTCTTCAGTCAGAGCAAAAAATAGGAACTATCGCAGAGTCTGTTTCAGCAAAAGGCAAAAGCTTCCTGTAATCACAATTGCATATTAGTGCAGACTATGGACTGTCATGGACATGTAGAGGGAGGGAGGACCACAGTTGGGGGGAAGCTGCTGAGAAAATCTGGGTGCATTTCTCTTGCTGACTTGTGATGCTGGTAAGGCCTTTGTTAGGATGGTTGATACCTTGTCAGCAGCCCCTAATAAGCTCTTTTGTTTCCTGTCAATTTTTTTCTGCAGATTTCTTGGATGATGACATCAGAGATGATATTGAATGTGTCAAGAAAATTGGCAAAAAGCTGAGTGATTTGTCTGCCTGGTGAGTCCATTTCTTCCTAGCATATCTTTTATTCTATTATTCAACCTCACTTGGGATGTGAATTTGAATATACCCAGTCCAAATATCTATCTATCTATCTATCTATCTATCTATCTATCTATCTATCTATCTATCTATCTATCTATCTATCTATCTATCATCTATCTATCTATCTATCTATCTATCTATCTATCTATCTATCTATCTATCTATAGCTTTTTTGTAGCAGGAACTCCTTTGCATATTAGGCCACACACCCCTGATGCAGCCAATCCTTCTGAAGCTTACAGTAGGTCCTGTACTAAGAGCCTTGTTATATCTTGTAGGATTGGCTACATCAGGGGTGTGTAAAGCCCCCCCTCTATCTCTCTCTCTCTCATCTGTCTGTCTGTCTGTCTGTCTGTCTATCTATCTATCATCTATCTATCTATCTATCTTCATCATCATCATATCTATCTGTCTGCTTGTCTGTCATCTATCTGTCATCAGATTGCTTTGCAATGGAAGAATACTACACCTCCTACCATCGATCAATGATATATAAAAGTCTGGGACTATTTTATATTTGATAAAATTGCTGAAAATATTAATGAATCAGAAAGCAGTCCTACCTCCTACCTAGAAAAATGGCTTCCATTTTTGGAGAAAGAACAAACCATCTCATTATTGAGTCAATCTAGACAATCACATCCTTCATTCAGTGTTTTAGCCTACTTCTGATTTGATAATTATTAGACTGCGAGAAGATCCAATCAGTCAGTCCTAAGGGAAATCAACCCTGACTGTTCCCTGGAAGGTCAGATGCTGAAGCTGAAGCTCAAATACTTTGGCCACCAAATGAGAAGGAAGCACTTGCTGGAGAAGACCCTGATTCTGGGAAAGACAGAAGGCAAAAGAAGAAGGGGACGGCAAAAGATGAGATGTCTGGACAGTGTTACTGATGTAACTAACACAAATTTGAGCAGACTTCGGAGGATGGTAGAAGACAGGAGGGCCTGGTGTGACTTTGTCCATGGGGTTGCAAAGAGTTGGACTCGACTGTGCGACTGAACAACAAACAACGACGAATTCATAGATTATAAACTGGATGTATATTTTAATAATAAATAAATATATTTTTAAAAAATCTATCTGTCATTGGTCTATGAAAAATACCATACTGGTATTCTACAGATATATTTGGGTGTCCAAATGGTATCTGGGATTTTTCAGGATACCAGGAAATAGGTCCAGAAAAATTCCAGAAGTATTTGGCAGTAACTGGGAATATCAGGATCCAGTGGTTGAACACTCTCAGGGTTCCATTTTTTTCCTCTTTCTATGTCTTCCTGGGGCTTAGTATCAAGTTACTATGTTGGATTGGCTTTCAGTTGTGCTTTGAAATTAGTTTTGTTGGTCTTGCAGCATCGTATTCTTTGTGTGAGCTGGTTTGTGTCGGGTATGCAATTTGCCGTGGATTCTCATGTTTGACGTTATTTTAGATTCTCAGGTTGCACATTGGCACAGATTCTCTGATTTCACATTTGTTGTGCTTGCAACAGTGGTCCTATTGGGTTTAGTTGGACAATTCTCTTGTTTGATATGAAGTAGGATTCCTGAGTTGTGTTATGTTGACCTTGCCATATTGTCGTGCATTTCTGTCAAGATTCCCTGGTTCTAAATTGGGGTTTGGTCTTGTTTTTTTAACTTGTTGGATCTATCCACTTTGAGAGGTGCTAAATCTCTGAATCCCAGAACCAGGAGGCATTATCAGCAGAAGATCTCAGCCTTAATGCCCTGTTGTTGGCCCTCCAGAGGAACTAGTTGGCTGCTATTTGAGACAAGGTGTTGGACTAGATTGACTCCTGGTCTGATCCATCAGGCCTGTTCTTGTGACAATTATGGAAGCTGCTTTGATCCCCACTGTGGAGAAAGGCAGGGTATAAATGAAGAAGACAACTATAATACAGTAGGTTCAACGCAAGGAGAAGATGCTGATGTAGTCATCATAGCTCTTTTGTTAAGTACAGCATGGTAATGGCTGAACTCAAAGACTGCTGAACTGGGCCAACGGGGCCAACTATATACACTTCAAGGTTCCTGGGCTAGGATGCCATTGGATCATTCAAACCAGCAGGGGACCTTGTGATTGGAGCAGGGCAGCAGGGATTTGGATACTCCTGCCCATTGTTCCTGAGTCCCCAAGCTCAGTCCTCAAGGCGCCAATGAGCCAGGCAGGAACACTATTTATAACATACACATTAGTCCACATACACAGCAACAACTAATAAATATAACTGGAGACGGGAAGCTGATAAAAGGTAGGTTGGTGAATGGCTGAGAAGGAGAGAATGAGGTAAGGAACAAGGAGACGATATGGGAGGTTGCCAGAAGGAGGTAAAAAGGTAGTTAAGTGGGGAGAGGGGTTAGGGAGAAAGCGGTGTGCCCACCCAAAAGTCCTTGAGAGTTCCCTCCAAAATAAGTGGACCTGCCCCAGGGGACAGCACCACATGACTGAGCCATAGTTTTCCTAGGTAGAAGCTGCTGCTGAGGGCAGCGTGGGAAGCTGAAGAGAGGAAGAAGATAAAGACAGGTTGGTTGTTGGGTTGGAAGGAGAAAAGGAAGCAGGAAAAGAGGAGAGGCTGTTGAAAGGGAAACGGTGGATTGGATGAACAGTTGAAAGGGAAAGAGGAAACAGTGGAGAAGGGGAAATGAGATGCTCCTCTCAAGTCCTTGCAGGTCCCCGACTTGTGCTATGCAGAGCAGAAATATTTATTGTTTATAGCCAAAGGCCATCACAATAGAAAATTAAGAACTTAATGATTTAAAAAGACTAAAAACATCATTTAAAAAAATCATTTACAGGATAAGATATAAAAGCAAGTAATATTGAATTACAGGTGCAATTACCAACTTGTGCTTTGTAAAATAGATGAAAGAGTAACCGAGGCTTATATACAGAGATTTCCTATAGGGGCCCATGTTACCTACAGCTCTCTAAGGAACAGTCATGTGATTGTGCATTTTCTTTTCTTTCTCTGACTTTCAGGGAAGGCTGGAGGAAGCACTGCAGGGGAAGAAATATCGCTCGCTTTACTAGAAACTGCAAACTCTGAGTCCATCGATCCTGAGTAAGAAGGGAAGAAAATGGAACCCTGATCTTGCGATGGGAGTTTGGATTTCTCCACTTGAAAATCTTCAATAAATTGTATGGAAGCGTGACTGTTGCTCTGATGCATGTGTGTTGGATATGTCAGGAGAATGAGCAAGAAGCAATCAAATATCTCATAGCCAAGCTCAGATCTTATTCCCAGACAAAATTCATATTCATAAAATAAAATCTGCTGAACTACCAGAGTCTGGTCCTTTCTTCCCTGCAGCTTATTCCGGAGAATCCCAGACGTCGAGACTTTAAGGTTGACTTCGCATTTGCATGCCTGCCCTTCTGCACCACTCTCTTTTCTCTGGTTTAGTTTTTGGGCATTCTATTAAGCAGGGTTGGAATTCTGGCAGGAGCTCCTTTGCATATTAGCCCACACCCCCTGATGTAGCCGATCCTCCAAGAGCTCTTTTTGTAAGCTCTTGGAGGATTGGCTACATCAGGGGGTGTGGCCTAATATGCAAAGGAGCTCCCACTAGAATTCCACCCCTGCTATTATGTCTCCTGTATCTACAACAAAAATCTGCATTTTTTTTTTTTTGCTGAATTGTTAACGCCACTGTGGGGGGTGGTGTCCAACTGCCACTGACATGGCTGAGTGCACACGCAAGGGATGGAGCACACTGTACCCTCCCCTATCTCTCCTCTCCTCCCCACTCCCACCCTCTTTTGTGAACCACCACTGGGCTAATTTAGGCAACCCATAGAGAGACACAAGCTCCATTGGCTGGCTGGTCTGTTGGGAGGGGAGGTGTCCCAAGGAGTTTTAAAACAAGCAGGTGCCATTTTAATGCTAGGCTTCCAGAGACTGCTAAAATGTCACACACACACACACACAATTTTGTCCACTGATGTATTACATGGAGAAATGTTTTCAAACCTTGCCCATCCTGATGTCAATCTCATTCTGACGATCATCCCCTTAATTTTCTTTGTGTATCCATTCCTGTTCCACCCATTGATTCTTGCATCTTCCATTTAAATCCTCCTTGTTCAGTTTTTCATATTGAACATATGAAGCTGCCTTATACTGAATCAGACCTTTGGTCCATCAAAGTCAGTATTGTCTTCTAAGACTGGCAGCAGCTCTCCAGGGTCTCAAGCTGAGGTTTTTCACACCTATTTGCCGGACCCTTTTTTGGAGATGCCAGGGATTGAACCTGGGACCTTCTGCTTCCCAAGCAGATGCTCTACCACTGAGCCACCGTCCCTCCCCCTAAATAAAATAAAACTGACACAAGGAAACAGCCATCAACTTGGCCAAACAGGTATGCAAAAGATGGGACACAGTGTAGCCTCCCTTCATTCCACCAGGCAGGGGCCAGGGCCAAAAAGGCCCTGGCCATCGTCAAGGTAAGCCAGATGTCTCTGAGGCCAGGTATCACTAAAAGTGTTGGGTCACTGATTGTAAAGACCTACAAGGCTCATATGAGGAGAAAATGTTTCTGCATTCAAATTACTCCAGCATGGAAGCAGGGCCTGGGGAAAGTCTGGGGTTAAGCAGCATTCAGATACGCCATGATAGAGGTTTACAAAATTATGTATGGGATAGAGAAGGAAGAGAAAGAAGTACTTTTCTCCCTTTCTCACAATATGAGAACTCGTGGACATTCAATGAAATTGCTGAGCAGTCAGGTTAGAACGAATACAAGGAAGCACTACTTCACCCAAAGGGTGACTAACACATGGAATTAACTGCCACAGGAGGTGGTAGTGGCTGCAAGCATAGACGTCTTCAGAGAGGAATAGATAAACATATGGAGCAGAGGCCCATTAGTGGCTATTAGCCACAGCATATTGTTGGAACTCTGTATCTGGGGCAGTGATGCTCTGTATTCTTGGTACTTGGGGGGGCACAGTGGGAGGGCTTCTAGCGTCTTGGCCCAACTGATGGACCTCCTGATGCCACCTGGTTTTTTGGACACTGTGTGACAGAGTGTTGGACTGGATGGGCCATTATCCTGATCCAACATGGCTTCTCTTATGTTCTTAGCTACAGTATATTGTTGGAACTCTCTGTCTGAGGTAGTGATGCTCTGTATCCTTGGTGCTTGGGGGGGGGAGGGATCAACAGTGGAAGGGCTTTGGTTGTCCTGGCCCCACTAATGGACCTCCTGATGGCACCTGATCTTTTTGGCCACTGTGTGACACGGAGTGTTTGACTGGATGGGCCATTGGCCTGATCCAACATGGCTTCTCTTATGTTCTTATGGACACTTCCCTGCAGCACCCCAGCCATTTGGATGGTGATTTGCCACCAGGAAGTACCTGGTGACTTTCTGGAGTAGCATAAAGGTGTCAGAGGACGAAGTAGGGAGGACGAAGTAGGGATGAATGCGTGGTGGGGCCAGATGTGTGCATATGAACATGCCATTTTAATCTGGGGTGTTGCGGGTGGCTGTGCCAGCCCAAATCAGCTGTCTGAATGCAGCCTGAGAGCAGAAAAAAGCCCCACACAGAAAGGACCCCTTTCAGGGCAAGTTTTTACATTGCTCTGCAGGCATGTGCACAATTGGCTTTCCAAACTCACAACTATTGCAAACTCTGCCATCATAAGTGTGACTTGGAGTAGAATGATTGTACCATAAAGATATTCAGGGAGGGAATTTAATTTGCCCTTGAGCTTAAAGGCCAAGGCGCATCACAAAGATGCCCTGAAATATGAGAAGTTACAAAAATAATGAAGGTTCACTACAGTTTTACCATGGGGTTGCAGCTCAGCGGAAGAGCATCTCCTTGGCAAGCAGAAGGTCCCAGGTTCAATCCCCAGCATCCCAGGTTAAAAGGATCAGGCAATAGGTGATGGGAAAGACCACTACATGAGAAACTGGAGAGACACTGCCAATCTGAATGGACAACGTTGACCTTGAAGACTAATGATATTATTTAGCAGGGCTTTTTTGTAGCAGGAACTCCTTTGCATATTAGGCCACACACCTCTGATGTAGCCAATCCTCCTGGAGCTTACAATAGGCCCTGTAATAGGAGTCCTGTAAGCACTTGGAGGATTGGCTACATCAGGGGTGTGTGGCCTAATATGCGAAGGAGTTCCTGCTACAAAAAAAGCCCTGTGATTTAGTACAGAGCACCTTCACATATATGGTAGCCAACTCATTACTCAGAAAGTGTAGGCAACACATGTTGCTGCAGTCACTTAAATAAATGAAGAAGCTACAACTATCAAAGATTTCAGGTTTTCACGGCTGGCATCATCATTAGGGTTTGTAGAAGTACCGTGTTCTACTGGAAGCTACAACTGTTTGTTATAAATCTGTCATCGTTCTAAGAATTTATCTTGCTCAGTATTTTCTTTTGCTCCATGTTAATCTTTTAATTTATTCTGTTTTGCAAAATGTATACCCTGCCTTTCTGCCCTCATGAGGGCCACCATCATGAATAACAAGCTAAAAACAGACATAATAAAACTGCACCTTAAAAATGGTAAAATATATTAAAAGCAGAGCTAAAACATACAAAAACGTAAAAACAGCAATTCGTACACCAGCAGGAAGAACAGATCACTGAAGAACCCCAGTCAAAACAAAAAAGTCTGCATCCACTGGCAGTAGATGGCAAGAAGAAGAAGAAGGAAGGAGGAGGAGAAGGAAGAGAAGGAGGAGGAGGAAGAAATTGGTTTTATACCCCACCCTTCACTCAGAGTTTCAGAGCAGCTTACAATTTCCTCCCCTTCCTCTCCCCACAGCAGACACCCTGTGAGGTAGATGGGGCTGAGAGAGCTCTGAGAGAACTGCTCTTCAGAGAACAACTCTGAGAGGACTGGGACTGGCCCAAGATCACACCAGCAGCTGCACTTGAAGGAATGGGGAAGCAAACCCGGTTTTCCCAGATTAGAGCCTGCATGCTTAACCATTACAACAAACTGGCTCTCAGGCTCAGCCCCATTTATTTTTCTGATTCTTCCGGAGAAGACGAAGGGTCTGCTATCTAATATCTGAAATAATTATGGCAAGATTAATTTTCCTGATAAAGTGAGGTTGGAAGTTCCATCTGACACCCAAGGCTTTTTTTTGTAGCAGGAACTCCTGATGTAGCCAATCCTCCGAGAGCTTATAGTAGACCCCGTAAGAAGAGCCCTGTAAGCTCTTGGAGGATTGGCTACTTCAGGGAGGTGTAGCCTAACAGGCAAAGGAGTTCCTGCTACAAAAAAAGCCCTGCTGACACCAAACCCTAATTGTTTTTAAAAGTACATTGTATACCAAGAGAAACCAAAGGTTGAAGCCCGGCCTCTTAAGGTGCAGTACCTGAGACTAATCAGTAGCTTCCTCTGATCTTTTGCAATGTACTGTAACTCATTCAGCTAATTTATTTTGGAATCCATCTGGGATTAGACTATAGATTTCACATTTCAGTCCTCAATAAGCATGAGAAACTTTTTTCTTGTTTATATGAAAATGCTGGGCAGCAACTCTTAGAACACTGACCCTGGGAATTGCCTGAGGTCCAAGGAACAGCTGAGGTCCTTCATGCTAAGACAAGGATCGAGAGATCATGCAATCATAGACTAACAGAGTTGGAAGGAAATGCAGGAAACTCACAAATCCCTCCCCCTAAATTCACAGGATCTGCATTGCTGTCAGATGGCCATCCAGCCTCTGTGTAAGAACCTCCAAGGAAGGAGAGCCCACCACCTCCCGAGGAAGCCTGTTCCACTGAGGAACCGCTCTAACGGTCAGGAGGTTCTTCCTAATGTTGAGCCAGAAACTCTTCCGATTTAATTTCAACGCTGGTCCGACCTTCTGGGGCCACAGAAAACAATTCCACACCATCCTCTGGATAGCCCTTCAAGTACTTGAAGATGGTGATCGTATCACCTCTCAGCCACCTGCTCTCCAGGCTAAAAGAATTTTCAGGAAACAGCAACATGGAGAAAGACACTTGGTTTTAACCAATTTAACTATACATTTTGATGTAAACCAGGATGATGCCAGGGAGAGCAAAAGGCTTTTTGTTTTTTTTAAAAAGGCTGCAAATTAGACCTTTAGATTGTTTGAACAGACATTGACCAAGCTCAAGGCCCAACAGCAGAAAGCGTAATACTGTCTGTTTGACAACAGTTAATGATCCACATTAGATTCTTGAATAAGATGCCCCAGAATTCGTTAAGGAGTTGGACTCTTAAATGGGTAGCAGAGAAAGCTAAAAAAGGCGTACCATTAGCTGATATTAAAAACAGAACACTGGCTGAGAGGAATCCCTGTGTTATTAGTATGCTTCCGCATCGTGTGGAATATTCATGCCAAAAGCTTGTTCCAAGTTTAACAATTCTTTATGGGGAAACCTCAACAACAAGCTGATAAAATTTGGGAATTGGTTACATATTCACCCGACTATTAAGCTGGGAACAGTGTGATATTTGGGTCATCAGACCCAGGGAGCAGGATGGGAGGGGATCCACAAATACGGATATAAGCCACCTAACCTTTTGAGAGAACCAAGTTTGCTGGTGTGAGGTCTTCCAGCTGGACTGACGCTGAGCAGGAGAGAACCACCCATTTTGCTGGTCTTGCTTCTTCTTCTCGTTTCTAGACTGGTAAGATCATTACTTTACAATTATGTTTTTCACTGAATTAGCAGTTGTGAAGTCAAGTGCTGTTATAGTTTGGAGGGGTTGTATGTTTTTTATTGGGGGAGTTCATGTACTCTGAAGCTTCTTCATGCATTAAAAAGAGGACAGTATTTCTTTTGAGAATAGGGAGCCAGTTTGGTGTAGTGGTTAAGTGCACGGACTCTTATTTGGGAGAATGGGGTTTGATTCCCCACTTCTCCATTGGCAGCTGCTGGGATGGCCATGGGTCAGCCATAGCTATCACAGAGCTGTCCTTGAAAGGGCAGCTTCTGGGAGAGTTGCCTCAGCCCCACCCACCTCAAAGGGTGTCTGTTGTGGGGGAGGGAGATAAAGGATATTGTGATCCGCTCTGAGATTCAGAGTGGAGGGCGGGATATAAATCCAATATCTTCTTCTTCTTTTGTCAAGCTTATGTGTAACAAATAGAACCAAACATAAGTAGATCATCATTAGATGCCCAGTTCCTTTTTGCTGGAAGCATTGTTTTCTTACACACTAGAAGATCCCTCTGGGGTACAGGCTTGGCTTGAAAATAAAAGGTGGAACTGCACAAATTCACAATAGCAAGCAGGATGTTCCTGGTGAGGCCTAATAGGCACAGATAGCATCCTAGTAATGGTTGCCAGGTCTAACTCAGGAAATATCTGGGGACTTCAGGGGTGAAGCCAGGAGACTTTGGAGCTGAAGCCAGGAGCAAGGTTGTGATGAGCATGACTGAACTCCTAAGGGAGTTCTGGCAGTCACATTTAAAGGGACTGTTCTCCTTTTAAATGCCTTCCCTTCATTAGAAATAATGGAGGATGGGGGCACCTTCTCTTGGGGCTCATAGAATTGGACCCCTGGTTCAATCTTTTGCAACTTGAGGAGAGGTACCAGATGCTATGATAAAAATCTGGTGCCTCTATTTCAAAAAACAGCCCCCCCCCCCCCGAGCCCCAGGTACACACAGATCAATTCTCCATTATACCCTCTGGAGACCAGTCTCCAGAGGGTATAATGGAGAGCCCAGTGGACATTCAACCCCCCCCTCCAGCTTTCTGCTTACCTTGAAGTGGGGGGACGGCCTTCAAAACAGGGGATCCCCTACCCCCAAATGGGATTGGCAACCCTAAAGCTGAACTGAGGGTATATCTAGGCAGTACTCTCCACTTCATGCTTATGGATGCTATGGTGCCCATGAACATCTTCTCAGGTATCTACTTCCTTCTTCCCTAAAGCAAAGAGCAAGTCATCATTTTCCTCCACCTCACTGGTGAAAGAGAAACTTCAGAAGAGTCCAGAAGGCATAGCTTTTGTGTCTTCAGGGAACATCTATCAGGACCCAGCTGTCTCCATCAAAGGATGATGCTTGGATTGGAATCTCACAACATTCTGTGATTGGCCTCAATTCCCATGAGACTAGGATTGCCAAATCCCTCTGACTCCTCTCCTCTCTATGGTACCATAGAGTTTTACCATGAATCCTTGAGCATCGCTGGTGTGACATGTCCAGTGCAATCCTGTCACTTCCAGATGACATCATTGTGCAGGGCATGTCGCGTGATGATGAGGTTCCTTGGGGGTGGGGATCCCCCTGTTGGCCTGCTCCATGCTGGTGGGTTGGGGCCCCCCAAACCAGGGGATCCCCCGCCCCTGGCGGGAGCTTGGCAGCCCTACATGAGACCCATTTTGTGAGGTTCTCACTAACTCTTCTCCAAATTTCAGAAATGCTCACTGACTAGCTCATGGTGGAGATCCTTTATCTGGAGCACGCCCCTGAAACCTTAGCAAACACTGGAGTTCCATGACAAGAAAGATAGTGCCCCAGTTTATTTCCACAGGGGTAATCGATAGCACTGATCACCTTCAACAGTTAGGGCAGGAAATGATTTTGATATTAGCATCTAAAACGCTAATCAAAATTTGCACCTTAAATGTTTACTCAAACTTGGTTTCGTCCATCCAGTAAAATGACTATTTTGGCCCTATTTTTTTTATTTTGGTTACTTTCCCAGCAAGGAGATAATCAGAAAATTTCAGTAAAACTAGTATCTTTAATGGCTGCAGGCAATTTATCTAGTTTGTTTCTGCTCACCTACAGCATGTCAATTCATCACTCCTGTTTCAAAAGTCTCAGTTATGAAACTCAGCAGGGACCTGGACATAATACAAGAACATAAGAGAAGCCCTGTTGGATCAGGGCAATGGCCCATCCAGTCCAACACTCTGTCAACAGTGGCCAAAAAAACAGGTGCCATCAGGAGGTCCACCAGTGGGGCAGGGCCCCAGAAGCCCTCCCACTGTTGCTCCCCCCAGCACCAAGAATATAGAGCATCACTTGACCCAGACAGAGAGTTCCATCTACACCCTGTGACTAATAGCCACTGAAGGACCTCTGCTCCATATGTTTATCCAATCCCCTCTTGAAGCTATCTATGCTATAGCCATCACCACCTTCTGTGGCAATGAATTTCATGTTTTAATCACTCTTTGAGTGAAAAGATTAACACATGAATGATTGATTAACACATGAATTTCATGTGTTAATCACTCTTTGAGTTTTATTCGTTCTAACCCGACTGCTCAGCAATTTCATTGAGCGTCCACGAGTTCTTGTATCATGAGAAAGGAAAAAGAGGACTTCTTTCTCTACTTTCTCTATCCCATGCATTTAAAAAGCTTCATGTCCCCCTCCAGAAAGCTGCAGCCATGAAGATCCAGCTTCTTGCCACTTTCTTCTTCATGCTCGTCACAGTGAATGAAGCCAGAGTGTATGAGAAATGTGAACTAGCAATGGCGCTGAGAAACGGAGGCCTGGATGGTTATTATGGCTACAGCTTGGAGAACTGTGAGTTTGCTTTTGCTTTTTACTCTTTCTGTGCAATTTTATCTGCTTTTCCATCTCTGCTTTTTAATATTTACAATAAAGCAAAAAATCCATGGTCAACTGGATTTCTTGCTTTATTGTACTATTGTTATATTGAATCATGGCACAGTTTTTGAAACAATTTTAATATTTACAGCTAGGGTTGCCAGGTCTGAGTTGGAAAATGTCTAGAGACTTTGGGAGTGCAGCCAGGAGAAGGCGGGGTTTGGGGAAGGGAGGGACCTCAGCATGGTACAATGCCACAGAGTCCACCCTTCAAAGCAGCCATTTTCCACAGGGGAGCTGATCTCTGCCAGCTGGAGGTCAATTGAAAAAGCAGGAGATATCCAGGCCCCACCTGGAGGCTAGCAAACCTATTTACAGCAAGTGCTGATGTTAGGGTTGCCAAGTCCCTCCAGAGACACTCTAGGATTTGTGGTAAAACTCTATGGTACCTAGAGTTTTTAGTGTGAGTCCAAGAAGAAGAAGAAGATATTGGATTTATATCCCGCCCTCCACTCCGAAGAGTCTCAGAGCGGTTCACAGTCTCCTTTACCTTCCTCCCCCACAACAGACACCCTGTGAGGTGGGTGGGGCTGGAGAGGGCTCTCACAGCAGCTGCCCTTTCAAGGACTACATCTGCCAGAGCTATGGCTGACCCAAGGCCATGCTAGCAGGTGCAAGTGGAGGAGTGGGGAATCAAACCCGGTTCTCCCAGATAAGAGTCCACACACTTAACCACTGCACCAAACTGGCTCTCCAGTTTGTCCCAGGCACAGTGTCCATGGCATGATGGTCATTTCCATGTGATGTCATTGCGCCGGGGATGGCATATGGCCAAAGGGGCTCTTCGGGGGCGGGGAACCCCCCAGTAGCCCACTCCCTGCCAGTGGGTTGAGGCCTTCCAGGTCAGGGGAGTCCTTGCCCCCCAGTGAGAGCTTGGCAGCCCTAGCTGATGTACTTTCCAGGTGGTTTCTAAAGCAGTAGTCTACCATGACTCTTTCCATAGGGTTGCCAAGTCCAATTCAAGAAATATCTGGGGACTTTGGGGGTGAAGCCAGGAGACTTTGGGGGTGGAGCCAGGAGACATTGGGGGTGGGGCCAGGAGCAAGGGCGTGACAAGCATAATTGAACTCCAAAGGGAGTTCTGTCCATCACATTTCAAAGGACCACACACCTTTTTAAACGCCTTCCTTCCTAGGAAATAATGAAGGACAGGGGCACTTTCTTTTGGGGCTCATAGAATTGGACCCCCTGGTCCAATCTTTTTGAAACTTTTGGGGTATTTTGGGGAGAGGCATTGGATGCTATATCAAAAATTTGGTACCTCTACCTCAAAAAACAGCCCCCCCCCGAACCCCAGATACCTGCAGATCAGATTCTCCATTATTTCATATGGGAATAAATCTCCATAGGGAATAACGGAGTGCCCAGCTGACATTTCCTCCCCTCTCACTGTTTTCTGATGTCCCTGAAATGGGCGGAGGGCCTCCAAACTGGGGGATCCCCTGCCCCCATCTGGGGATTGGCAACCCTATTCCTCAACTGTGATGGTGAAGGATTCCCAGTAGCAGACCTCATTTTGGGCAGGAGCTCACAGGAGCCTCTAAATTTTATTGTGCTCTTTCTTTCTTAACCGCCCCCCCCCCACTCAAATGTTTGCTTCTGGGCTCCATCATTCAGTGTCTGGGGGGATCCCCACCCCTGAAGAGCCCCATTGGCCATATGCCATCCCCGGCGCAATGACATCACATGGAAGTGACATCATCATGCCATGGACACTGTGCCTGGGACACTCTAGGACTCACACTAAAACCTCTAGGTACCATAGAGTTTTACTGCGAATCCTAGAGTGTCTCCGGAGGGACTTGGCAACCCTAACATCAGAATTTTGCTGAACTCTAAGATTTGACAAACTTTCTAATATTTTCCTCACAAAAAAAAAATGGGGAAATCACCAAAACATAGAAAGCAGACGGATGGAAATCTTCCTCATGCCACTGTGGCCACATAGAAGAAAGTAATTTAAAAAGTATGATGGGAGGAAGGTTTTATGATGACAATTTTAATTCAAGAAGCATTTAAAAGTAGATGCTGAGCGGATATAATTCAGTATGCCTTCCAGTGATGTCAAGGTGTGTGGCATATGCAAATAAGTTATGCAATTGAGTTGTACTAATGAACTCTGGCACCTCTTTTTCTACAAAATTACCCCTGGTCATATGTAAGCCCTTCAACTGGGCAGGTAAAATGGAGTTGATAAGCATTACTTGATGCCAATACTCCATATGAGTAGATGATGGGCAGGGTTGGGCAATGTTGTCAGGGAAGTCAGATGGTTGAGTGCCTACTGCCTGAAGCAAAAGCCTCGCATAAGAGCTCCATTTTACAGGCCCTGCAGAACTGCAACAGGTTCAACATGGCCCTTATCTCTAGTGGGAGCATGTTACACCAGGCAGGGGCCAGGAGAGAAAAGGCCTTGGCCCTGGTCAAAGCTAAATGAACATCCTTTGGGCCACGGGTAACCAGAGAGGCACTCCAGGGGTGGGGGAGATATATGGGGAGAGAGTAAAGAATAATTCACCTCCTCGTAGATAAGCTGAAGTCACTTGGTTCGGATTGTGACTTTCCTCTGGCCTTAGAGAAGACTGGTACTTATTGGCTGTGCTCACACACACTAAATAATGCACTTTCCAATGGGATTTTACTGTGTGAATTGGCAAAATTGAGTTCGAAAGTGCATTGACAGTGGATTGAAAGTGCATTATCTGGGAGAATCGGGTTTGATTCCCCACTCATCCACTTGCAGCTGCTGGAATGGCCCTGGATCATCCATAGCTCTCACAGAGTTGTCCTTGAAAGGGCAGCTTCTGGGAGAGCTCTCTCAGCCCCATCTACCTTCCAGGGTGTCAGTTGTGGGGGAGGATGGTAAAGGAGATTGTAAGCCACTCTGAGACTCAGACTCAGATTTAGAGCGAAGGGTGGGGTATAAATCCAATATCTTCTTCTCATCTGAACAATAAGAAGAAAAAGAATTGCAGATTTATACCCCGCCCTTCTCTCTGAATCAGAGACTCAGAGCGGCTTACAATCTCCTATATCTTCTCCCCCCACAACAGACACCCTGTGAGGTGGGTGGGGCTGGAGAGGGCTCTCACAGCAGCTGCCCTTTCAAGGACAACCTCTGCCAGAGCTTTGGCTAACCCAAGGCCATTCCAGCACGTGCAAGTGGAGGTTGCCTGTTTGTTCTTCTATCATCTAATGACTCTGTTAGAGGACCTGGATTTTAATATAACATTTGATGTGTGTGTAAATATATAGTTGCTGTAACTAAATGTCATTTGCTTTTAATGAACATTGAACAGCAACAGCTTATTTGTTATGCTGTTGTCTATTGGCTTTAAGACCTAGAGGGAATTCTATTAATAAAAATCTACTTTTCCTAGAGTATTAATAGAGTGATGAAATAGCCTTTTCTATTTCAGAATATTGGCAGCAGTTTCAGATGGTTTGTGAAAATGGAACTTACTTTTCCCATTACACTCCCTCCATAAATACGCTGCTCTGTTTCTTTCAGGGATCTGTATGGCTTATCATGAAAGCCGCTACGACTCCAGGGCTGTGGGGAGAGGCAACAGTGATGGCAGCGTGGACTATGGGATTTTTCAGATCAACAGCCGTTGGTGGTGCTCCAATGAAGAGGGCAGAACAGCCAATGGCTGTCAGACCTCCTGCAGCAGTAAGTAGCTTGTTACTTCTTCACTCAAAGAGTAATTAACATGTGGAATTCACTGCCTCAGGAAGTGGTGGCAGCTACAAGCATAGACAGTTTCAAGAGGGGATTGGATAAACATATAGAGCAGAGGTCCATCAGTGACTTTTACCCACAAGATATAGATGGAACTCTCTGACTGGGACAGGGATGCTCTGTATTCTTGGTGCTTGAGGGGTGGCAACAGTGGGAGGGCTCCACTGGTGGTCTTCCTGATGGCACCTGGGTTTTGGCCACTGTGTGACACAGCGTGTTTGGACTGGATAGGCCATTGGCCTGATTCGATGCAGCTTCTGTTATGTTCTTTCCAGGGGCCATTTTGTAGAAAAATAGGTGGTGGAGCTCATCCAGGGATTGTTATGCAGCTGCACATACTATTCAATGGACAAGGAGGTGGAACTCTCAGGAGGAGGTGGAACTCTCAGAAAGGTTCAGGAACTGTGCTAGGGTTGCCAAGTCCAATTTAAGATATATCTGGGGACTTTGGGAGTGGAGCCAGGAGACATTGGGGTGGAGCCAGGAGCAAGGGTGTGACAAGCATAATTGAACTCCAAAGGGAGTTTTGGCCATCACATTTCAAGGGACCGCACATCTTTTAAATGCCTTCCTTCCATAGGAAATAATGAAGGATAGGAGCACCTTCTTTGGGGGCTCATAGAATTGGACCCCCTGGTCCAATCTTTTTGAAACTTAGGGAGTATTTTGGGGAGAGCCACTGGGTACTATACTGAAAATTTGGTGCCTCTACCTCAAAAAACAGGGCCCCCAGAGCCCCAGATACCCGTGGATAAATTCTTCATTATTTTCTATGGGAATAAGTCTCCATAGGGAATCATGAGTGCCCAGCAGACATTTCCCTCCCCTCCCCCTGCTTTCTGATTACCCTGAAGCGGGGGGAGGACCTCCAAACCGGGGGATCCCCTGCCCCCACCTGGGGATTGGCAACCCTAAGATGTGCTCCTGTGAACTCCCACTGAATCTGAGACCTGGTTCTTACTATTGGACCGATTTGTTAAAAGCCTGTGAAATTCCCCACGCGTGTAGGGAACTGCTTATGAAGGAGAGCTACACTCTTTGCCTTTCTAATTCCAATTTTCCTCTCCTACCCTGAAACGCTTGTTTCTTGCCAAAAGACATCTGGAGTAGAATTGAAGCCATATTGGGCAGGCAAGATCATATCAGAATAGATTTCAGAGCATCTAATAATCTCTAAAAACTATCCAATTTCCTCCTCATCCCTATTAATTGAACAGTGCCTGGGATAGAAAAACCTAATCCTATTCTTGAAAAGTATTCAAGCTTGGACTGTAATGAACCTGTAGCGGAGGAAAGGCCCACAGTTATGGGGCAGCCACTAAGAAGGACTCTGTAGAAGAAGAAGAAGACTGCAAATTTATACCCCACCCTTCTCTCTGAATCAGAAACTCAGAGCGGCTTACAGTCTCCTATATCTTCTCCCCCCACCCACAACAGACACCCTGTGAGGTGGGTAGGGCTGAGAGGGCTCTCACAGCAACTGCCCTTTCAAGGACAACTCCTGCGATAGCTATGGCTGACCCAAGGCCATTCCAGCAGCTGCAAGTGGAAGAGTGGGGAATCAAACCCGGTTCTCCCAGATAAAAAAAGTCCACACACTTGATCACTACACCAAACTGGCTCTCAAACTGTACATACCCTTGCTGACTGATCAGAGGGATGGTTGGAAAGTGTGAGAAAATGACCCCTCTGTCACAAACATGGTTGCCAGGGCGCCTGGAGAAGTAAGCTTGCATCCGCCTGGCCAGTGAATGCGAGTGACGCTACCCAGGAACTACATAAGACTCCCGTGTACCTATTAACAAGTATATAAGCGCTTGAGTCAGGCACAGAGTGTCTGCAGCCGCGCTCTAATGTTTCCCCGCCATCGCGTGAAACCCGCCATGGTAAGGAGGAGGCTACGCCGCCACGGAGCTGTCCAGGCGAACGGTGTGAAGCGCTAAGCATGGAAACCACTGTGTTTTGCTAACACCACATGTAGCCATCTTCCTGCCTGGATGGGATTCATTCCTTCGATGTGGAAACCTCACGTACACACCTTGAGTCATTCCTAGCCCGCAAGCAACCCACCTAGTCTATGAATGGATTAATGGCTCCACTATTAATCCTGATTGCCCAGTGATTTCCTAAACAACTGTCTTCACCCCGGAGAGTTGAGAAAGAGGAAGGATCTCTCCTGATACCACCAAGCCCTTTTGTCTACACCGGAATACCTAGGTGCATATCTGATTCTCTATTGTCCCTTTCCCAGTTAATCCATCTCCTCCCAATCACCCAGCCATTCCCACATTGATACCAACGGAGCCGCCCCAGGCCCTGTCGCAACCTGGAAGTTTCCAGGATGCCCAGGATGAAGGTGATGTTCATTGGTTGAAGCACACACCCAATCAGGTGTCGCCATTGACCCACCATTGGTCCAGCCGATGTCCAGCCTTCCTGGTCATCAGCAGAACCTCCCATTACCACTCCCAGTCACCTCCCATCCCCTCAGGACTAAGGTGACTCTATATAACCTGTGGACTAGCTACCCACAGGTGTGCCTTCTACTCAGTAAACCCCCATTCCCGCTGGATAGTAACACCCCCGATTCCTGATCAGTTTCGGGACCTTACCCCTATTCCCTCATTCGTCGCCATCGGAGCCTTCCATTGGAGTCTGCGAGAGGTAGTATTACCCTGTATGTCCATTCCTTTATGTTCCCCTATCGATCTCTCTATTTTTCCTAGACCTGTATGAATGTGTGATTGATTTTGTACCTTGTGTGAACGAACTATTGTTTCAAATAAACCACAATTGATTTTATTAAATTAGAGTTC
This sequence comes from Heteronotia binoei, assembly GCF_032191835.1. Taxonomy (NCBI): domain Eukaryota; kingdom Metazoa; phylum Chordata; class Lepidosauria; order Squamata; family Gekkonidae; genus Heteronotia; species Heteronotia binoei. The sequence continues at coordinate 17,780,495 of NC_083235.1, read as the reverse complement.
TTTATTGAGCATTGACTCTCTGATCGGTTGAGCCTCGTATACACAGATAACAAAGATTCCGTTGTGGGGCTAGCTGTCTCTCACTCTAATTCCCCAACTTTATTTTGAGAGCAGTTTCCCTAACAAAAGAAACCCTTATTAAGGGTCTTTAATAACCAGTGGCGGACTGGCCAGGGTGTCAGCTTGCCCGATGGCAAGTGGGCACCTGATAAAGTGCCCCCCCTTAAACATTAGACAATATGTTTAAAATGTTAATGTCCTTTTAATAGCTTGAAAATATAATAGAAATTCCAATATTATTACTGTAATGCAACTAAAATTTACATTGTATTTAGGGTTGCCAGCTTCCAGGCGGGGCCTGGGGATCTCCCTGTTTTACAACTGATCTCCAGCTGGCAGAGATCAGCTCCCCTGGAGAAAATGCAATCTGTATTTACATTTAATATCTACTGCATACTGCCAGTAAAATCTACAATATATGTACACTGTAATTACTAACAATATATTTACATTTATTTTGCAAAAGTTTTAATTGTGCTTTTTTTCCACTTATGTGTTTTTTGAAAATTTAATTTATTTCTTATACAAATGAAATGATAGCCTTATAGTTGTGGGTGCGTCCCCCTTGTCTCCTGGTAACCAATGTTTTTAGACCCAGTCCACCACTGTTAATTTGTGTTTTCTGACAATCTTTTGGCAGGTTTCCTGGATGATGATATTAGCAATGATATCGAGTGCGCTAAGAGAGTGGTCCGTGACCCCAACAGGATGGATGCCTGGTGAGACCCTTTTGTCATCATCTCTGGGTATCAGGAGGGAATCAATTCCAAAAATAAACTTTTACATATAGGGCAATTATATGTATATGCTTAGCTAGGGCTAATTGGTGCTCAAGGCAAGTAGTGCAAAACTTAACATAGTATAACTGAAACAGACTGGGGCAAACAGATGGAAAGAAAAAGGGAGGAATACATATAACATTGGACTAGGCTTCCCAATCCCCAGGTCCCAGCGGGGGATCCCCTGGTTTTACAGGCTTCCCCCCTCCCCCAGCCAGCTGGCCGGCGGGGGAAGCTCCACCCCCATAGCCATTATGCACCTCCAGGAACGATTCCCATAGGGAATGATGGGGAATTGATCCGCGGGTGTCAGGGGCTCTGGAGGGGCTGTTTTTTGAGGTAGAGGCGTCAAATTTTCAGTATAGCATCTAGTGCCTCTCCCCAAAATACCTACCAAGTTTCAAAAAGATTGGACCAGGGGGTCCAATTCTATGAGCCCCAAAAGAAGGTGCCCCTATCCTTCATTATTTTCTATGGAAGGAAGGCATTCTAAAAGGTGTGCTGTCCCTTTAAATGTGATGGCCAGAACTCCCTTGGAGTTCAATTATGCTTGTTACACCCTTGCTCCTGGCTCTGCCCCCAGTGTCTCCTGGCTCAACCCCCGAAGTATCCTGGCTCCACCCCCAAAGTCCCCAGATATTTCTTGAATTGGACTTGGCAACCCTACATTGGACCTTCTATAGTAATTCCTGGAAATGGAAATCTTGAAAAAAGGGAAGAAGAAGAAGAGCAGGAGGTTGGATTTATACCTCGCCGTTCACTACCCAAAGGAATCTCAGAGCAGTTTACAATCTCCTTTCCCTTCCCCTCCCCACAGCAGATACCCTGTGAGGTAGCTGGGACTGAGAGAGCTCACTAATAACTGCTCTTAAGCAGAACAGCTCTAAGAAAGTTACGACTGACCCAAGGTCACGCCAGCAGTTGTGAAGGAGTAGGGAATCAAACCCAGTTCTCCCAGATAAGAGTCCTCACACTTAACCACTACACCAAACTGGCTCTGAACCAAACTGGAAGGAGAAGAGAAGGACGGTTCCATATTGACTACTACGGTAGACTTGATCAACAATGTGGGGTGGGGGGGGTTGAAGAACATGCTCTTTGATTTCTGTATAACAAAGAAAGGGGATCAAAGAGTCTGACATACTTCATAAGGAGTTTCTGGCATACTAAACAAGTGAAAGAACAACCGGTGCTTCACACAGAAACTTCTGAATTTTGGGGGGAGAGGCTGTGACTCAGTGGCAAAGCATCTGCTAAGCGTGCAGAAGATCCCAGGTTCGATCCCTGCCATGTCCAGTTAAAAGAATGAGGTAGTAGGTGATGTGAAGTGCCTCAGCCTGAGAAGCTGGATAGACAATGCTGACCTTGATAAACCAAGATGCTGATTTGGAATAAGGCTGCTTCGGAATAAGGCTGCTTCACGTTTTCTCTTTCTCTGACTTTTAGGGTAGCTTGGAGGAAATACTGCAAAGGCCGAGACCTCTCACAGTGGATTGCAGGCTGCTAGCTCCGAGTTCCATGATGCTGAATAAAATCCAAGGATTTCTCTGATTATCCTGCAACTAAAATGATACCAGCCTTCTTTCCGTTCGTGATTCCTTCTTTGCAAGCAATTGCAATTGGCACCCCCTTTGCTTCGGAAGATGGCCTTCTTTGCATACGAAAGAGGGAATTGTTTGAGCTGTGTCTTGGGTGAGCAGGGGAGCGTGGGTCTAGTTTGAGGATATGGGATTTCTCTGCTTGAAAATCTTCAATAAATTGTGTAGAAGCATATCACATTCCTTTGGTTTTCGTGCAAGTATGCGTCCAGTGTGGACCACTGAGTGGAAGTTACAGAACTTGCACTGTCAACAGTTCCCTGTGTCAAGCATGATATTTCTGAGTATTAATTTAGTATGCATTTGGTGTTCATACTTCCCCCCTCCTCATCCCTCCTATCCCTCTTCTCTGAATAAAGATTTCTCTTCAAAGCTCCCCAACCTGTGGACTCTCAAGGATGCAGGATATGCAAGTAATCTTCCTACTGTAAAGTAGAAGCACCTCCCCCGTGTTCCCATACATATCAGCAAGTCAGGAATGTGTGGGAACCGAGAGATGTTATAGTATCCAAATGGTTAGCTGATAGTATGCTTTGAACCTTCTATGCAATTCGCATCTGTATGTTATGTTTTGAAGCTATCTGAACTGTGCCTTTGAAGTAGCCTTTAAGATGCCATGCTATGTAACATTCTGTATCACTTCCAAGGTATCGTTCCTTGCGCAAGTATTGGATTATCAATGAAATGAGCCTTTGATTTCAACAATAGCTCGATTATTCGAAATACCGATGCTTGACACCCTGGGCCACCTTTCTAAAATTCTTCTAATTCTGGTCCATAATAGAATCACTGCATTCCTCTGCCTTTGTAGAAAGACACCAGATAAGGCCAAATTGTCTTAACTGCCAATCACTGAAACATGAGATGTTCCACAGGTAAAGTCCAGAAATCTTCCACCCTTACCTGTTTCCTAAACTCCTGAAAAGCGTTAAGAAACCTGCCATAAAATGACCTGGAAGTAGTGCTCTAAGATGCCCCTATTCCTCTGTCAGCTTCCCAATACCAAGGTTTTTCTAGCTCCTTGTTAGCCTTTAGCAGGGGTTGTCCTGTAGAAAAATAGGTGGTGGAGCTCATTAGCATAACATTAGCATATGCCACCCACCCCCACCAGCCAAAAGCAACCCGACAGAAGAAAGGAGAGCCCCAGGCGAGCAAGGCCTGCTTGGGCTAGAGATCCAGCCAGCCCAAACAGGCCTCACTCACCTGGGGCTCTCCTTGGCTGCACCCCCCCCCCACAGTCAAAAGGCCAGCAAGCCACCCACCGCCCAAAATCACATAAGTGGAGAAAAAGTGGTGTGGGCTTCCCCAGGGGTTAATGAGGGCTGCTGGGGGCATGACAAAGCCCCTGGCGGCTGGCTGGCTGCCTGCTCTTCTAATCCAGGGATTGTTATTCAGCTGCACCTACTATTCAATGGACAAGGCAGGTAGGTGGGGAGGAGGGAGGGGGCGTCAGAAAGGTTCAGGATCTGCACTCCTGCTGAATTCAAGGCCTGGCCCTTAGTACCAGTTGCAACATCTTCCTATCTGGGAAAAGGACAGCATGTCCACAATGCTGTCATTGACACCTGGTACACGCCGAGCAACAAACACTTTAAACTATTGCAAAATGAAAACTCCAGCCTTGATTGTATCCTTCTGCTGGTCTTTGTGCCATTTTTGTGGCAACTGATAAACACACCAGCTACCCGGGAAATACACCCCAAAGCCATGGCCCCTGTAGCATCTGACTGCACCTGAAAATTGCTCAACCAACAAAGTGACAGTTGAAAGTTCTATCAGTTCAACTGTGGTGACATCATAGGGTATTCAAGGCAAGAACAGGCTGAGATATCCAAATCCTATCCTATCCCTGCTTAGCTTCTGAGATCTGACGAGCAGGGCTTTTTTTGTAGCAGGAACTCCTTTGCATATTAGGCCACACCCCTCTTATGTAGCCAATCCTCCAAGAGTTTACAGGGCTCTTATTACAGGGGCTACTGTAAGCTCTTGCAGGATTGGCTACATCAGGGGTGTGTGGCCTAATATGTAAAGGAGCTCCTGCTACAAAAAAAGCCCTCCTGACAAGACTGGGCAAACTTCGGTTTACCAGGCTAGGTCACCTTAAATACCAACAATTTTCATTCCATCATAAAATGTCGTGAAGCAGAACTCAGTTCATCAGATGAGTTCTGAAAGCTTATGCCCAAATAAATCTTTTTAGCCTTAAAGTTACCACCGAGCTTCTATTTTACTTTGCTGCATGAAACTCCTAAAACAGGCATCTCTCTAGAATAATTTAAAATGAAGGCAATGGCTAGTGGAAAATATGGGGGTGACCAATGGTAGCTCTCCAGATGTTTTTTTGCCTACAACTCACATCAGCCCCAGCCATTGGCCATGCTGGCTGGGGCTGATGAGAGTTGTAGGCAAAAAACATCTGGAGAGCTACCGTTGGCCATCCCTGTCAGGTGAACTATTTAATCAATCCAAACATATGTAAACTTAAATATATAGAATGCTGGCCTTGCAGAAAGAATCATGCAGGATTATTTCATATTTTTTTTCCTAGCTCAAAAATCAGAGGCATTTGGATACAAGCAGAGGCTATAATTAAGGAAATTAACAGAATTCCATTGACACTGGACTGTAAGACCATGTACTTTGGCTGTGGAAAGGATATATTTAATAGATGATCATTTATTACTGACTTGAACCTGGATGTGTATTGTACAAAAAAAGGAAAACCACAAAGCCACCTTGTCAGAATTGTTGCAAGCAATCCAAACAGTAGTTTATCCTTAAAATAACATATTACACTAAAGCCAAAAAAAATATTAAGCATGAAAAATAATGATGGATAGACGGCTTATATTTAAAACATAATGGAACGAGAGATCTTCAGATCCAGTGCAAACAGTTGTATCTTTTGCATTGATTGGCATGATTGTACTTACAATTCATTGGACTAAAATATTCACTAAATGTATTGCGTTCACCCTCTGAGTAAGATAAAGGAGGCCACCACACAATACAACTGTAGCTATTCAATTACTCTTGCAATGTGAACAGAATTGCCGAGGAACCAGAAAAGCAGCTCAGGAATGTTGGGGTTTTTTCATATTTCATGTAACCAATCATAATTTAGCACTTCCTCAAACATCACCAGGTTTTCTTCAGTCTTTTGCAATATAATTCATTCAAGTAGCTTATTTCGTAATCTGTAACTTTATCCTTACAAAATAGGCTATTTGTTGTTGTTGTTCAGTCACACAGTCGAGTCCGGCTCTTTGCAACCCCATGGACAAAGTCGCGCCAGGCCCTCCTGTCTTCCACCATCCTCTGAGGTCTGCTCAAATTCGTGTTAGTTACATCAGTAACGCTGTCCAGCCATCTCATCTTTTGCCATCCTCTTCTTCTTTTGCCCTCTGTCTTTCCCAGCATCAGGATCTTCTCCAGCGAGTGCTCCCTTCTCATTGGGTGGCCAAAGTATTTGAGCTTCAACTCCAGCATCTGACCTTCCAGGGAACAGTCAGGGTTGATTTCCCTTAGGATTCTTCTCCAGCACCGCAGCTCAAAAGCACAACTCAAAAGAAGTGCCATTGGTAAGGCCCAATAAGCATGGATGGTATGCTGATTGGACTGATGGAAACTGATGAACAACTGCATTGATGCCTATGGATACCATGGTTCTCATCAGGGCTTGAATTCATTAGGCGCTCACAGGAGCACAGCTCCTGAACCTCCAGCCAAGGTCTGCATGCAGTGGGGAGTTCTCTCCCCGCTGCACACAGATCACAGGGCATCTGCAAATGAGATATGCTCCTGATCCCATGCTGTTTTCTCACACTCCCATTTTTTCTACAAAATGACCCTTGGTTCTCATGAATGTGAGGGGACGGAACACAGCTGGGAACTAGGGAACACCCAGGCATCTCCAGGTGTGTCCACAGGAGATTTAAGAGCAGCCAAGCCCATCCGAAGGAGGGAGGAAATCAAAGGAAGCTGAGAGAGTGTGGAGGACACCGAGTGTGAGAATACAGCTGAAGCGGGAGCAAGGTTGGTTGGAGAGCCTGTGAACAAGGGAGTTGGAAGCTGTGTAATACAAGTGGGGTGAGGCACCAGGGCCCAATTTTGTATGGTAAGGCAACAAACCACTGCAAGCAAGACTTTCTTGAATACCACCTTGTTCTTACCCACAACATTGAATATCTTTCCAACTGTCTGCTCCTTCTTCCCTAAATTAAAGAACAAATTCTTGTTTTCTTCCACTTCATTGGTGTGGGAGAAACCTCAGAAGAGACCAGAAGCTACCACCTTTGTGTCTTCAGAGAACTTCCATTTAGGGCCAGCTGCCTTCATGAAAGGATGATGCTTGGATTAGCTCCCAACATTTCGTGATTGCTTTCGACTCTGGTGGCAGCCATTTTGTGGTTGGCTGCACCCCCCCCTGGCAGCCATTTTGTGGTGGTGCTCACTAATTGTCTTCAAAATTCTAGAAGTGCCCACCAACTGGATCACATTGAGAACCTCTTGTCTAGACCATGCCCCTGAAACTTCATCAACTTGCACAGCGAGGAAGTCAGATGGTAACCCAGTTACTACCACATGGGTGGGGGTTCCATATCACTATAAACCTTCAACAGTTAGTGGGAAATAGTTGCAACATAATTCATCATCCAAAATGCAAATTTAAATTTTCATTGTAAACTTTTTCTCAAACTTCCTTTCTTTCTTCCAGTAAAATAGCTATTTTTTGCCCATTTTCATTCTGGTTACTTCCTTGCTCAGCAAGTAGGTATGCAGAAGATTCCTCTCAAATTGCTACCCGAAATGGCTCCAGGGGAATTCATCTGCTTTCTTCCTGCTCACCTGCATCACGTCAGTCCATCATTTTCTGTCACAAGAGGTCTGGGTTATAAAATGCACCAGGGACCTGTACAAAGCTCCATATCAGCTTCCAGAGATCTGCAGCCATGAAGACCCGGCTTCTTGTTGCGCTCCTCTTCATGCTTGTCACAGTGAACGAAGCTAAAGTGTTTGAGAAATGTGAACTAGTTAGTTTACTGAGGGATGCAGGCCTGGATGGCTATTATGGCTACAGCCTGGAGAACTGTGAGTTTGCTTTTCCTTTCTCTTTCATTGGATTCCATTTTCTCTTCCCCCATTCAGTTTTTTTAAATATTTGCAGCTAACACTGCTATAATTTCCAGGTGCTTTCTACAGCACTTTCCAGGTGCTCCTAGGCCTTTGTTGGGAACATGATGCTGGGCTAGAGTTCCCAGATCTGACTCAAGAAATATCTGGGGACTTTGGAGGTGGAGCAAGGGTGGGACAGGCATGACTAAACGCCAAAGAGAGATCTGGCAATCACATTTAACGGGACCACACACCTTTTAAATGCCTTCCCTCCATTTGAAATAATGAAGGATAGGGGCACCTTCTTTTGGGTCTCATAGAATTGGATGGTCGGTGTTTTGAGGAGAGGCACTGGATGCTATGCTGCATGTTTGGTGCCTCTACCTCAAAAAGCACCTCCCCCCAAGCCCCAGATACCCACGGATCAATTCTCCATAATATCCTATGGGAATCTATCTCCGTAGGGTATGATGGAGGCCCAGCAGACATTTCCTCCCCCCCGCCCCCGCAACTTCTGATGACCCTGAAGTGGGAGGAGGGCCTCCAAACTGGGAGATCCCCTGCCCCAACCTGGGGATTGGCAACCCTACTTTCTCCTATGTGGCCACAGTGGCATGATGAAGATTCCCATCTGTCTGCTTGATATGTTTTAGTTATTTTTTAATTAAAAAATAATAATATCCCACAAGCGAGCTCAGGGAGGCTTACAACAGTAAAATCGAACAGAATTAAAATGACATCATAAAAGCATGTATTACAAAAAACATCATAAAAACAAGTATTTTCCATTTTTTGTGGGGGAAAGGTATTAGAAAGTTTGTCAAATCTTAAGAGTTTAGCAATATTCTCACAGGGGGGTTGAACAATGGAGCCCAGAAGCATGTTTTGGGGGGGAGGGGCAGTAAGAAAGAAAGAGCACAATAAAATTTAGAGGTTCCGGAGCTCTGCTTCGGTGAGCTCCTGCCCAAAATGAGGCCTGATTGTTTTCTAATTATGTACTCACAGTCCTATGACACTGTTCAATGAGTGCCTTATTCTTTATGATTACATTAAAAAAATATATAATCTGCCTTAATCTGTTTAGCTTTGAGCTTTTTTTAAATTTTTGTTTCATTTAATCAAAACATGAAAGAAAAAGCAAAACGTAAAAGAAATATCAATGCCTCATACTCCATACAGATTCTTCTAAAGTTAAGGACATAAGAATGGTAAAGATAAATCAAAAGTATATCATTCCACTATGTAGTGTATGTCAACATATGTTAAACATAACAATGAGCTTAATTTTTAAATATCTATTTGTTTATTTATTTCCCCCCTGGACATTTATGAGAGATTTTTTCCATTTCCACTTCAGAATATTGGCAAGATGCTAATGGCATATGAATATATGAAGCTGAGCCAGACCCTTGGTCCATCAAAGTCAGTATTGTCTACTCAGACTGGCAGCGGCTCTCCAGGGTCTAAAGCTGAGGTTTTTCACGCCCATTTGCCTGGAGCTCAGATAGTTTATGCAAATAGAACATATTTTCCCGTGACACTCCTTCCATTAATATCCGGCTTTGTCTCTTCCAGGGATCTGTATGGCTTATCACGAAAGCAGATACGATTCTTGGGCTATGGGCAAGGCAACAGTGATGGTAGCAGAGACTATGGGATTTTCCAGTTAAACAGCCGCTGGTGGTGCTCCAATGGAGACGGCACAACAGCTAATGCTTGTCATACCTCTTGCAGCAGTAAGTCACTTGTTACTATTTAACCAACTGGTGAAAGGTCCATGGAATTCTCTAACCATGTGGGGCCTTTGTTTTGAAGGAGAGCTACAGTCCTTTCCCCTATAATTCCAATTTTCTGGCATCTCTCCTTTCTTGTTCTCAATCACTTATCACAATTGTTTTTATATTACTGGAGTAGGGGTGTCAAGCCCCTGGTCTGGGTGGGGATTCCCTTACCCGGGAGTTTCCCAACCCGCTGTTCCACACTGGACTGGCGGGGGAAACCTCCCCCTATGTCACCAGCACGGTGATGTCACCCGGAAGTGGTATCATCACTGCCGCTCTAGGAATTTCCAGGGAAACTCTATAGTTTTCCTGAATGCTCTAGCCATTTGGGAGGGAAAACTCTATCCTTCCTGATCCTGACTTGCTTGATTTCCTTGGCACCCTGACCTTTTGGCTTTTGGACATTGACTTCTGATTCCAGTTTGTGATTCTGCATTGGTAACTTGGCTCCTGCTTGACTTCCTGGACTTTGACCTTTGACTGGCTTTGGACTCCTGCCTGCCTTCACCCTGAGAACGTGACACTTTGAAACTCTGAGATTCAGAGTGAAAGGCTGGGTAAAAATCCAATTTCTATTCTTCTTCTTCTTCTTCTTTGGTCTAACATGCTGGCTGAAAAGGAACCCTTGTTGACAGTTCCTAATAACCTCTATTTTCTGGCAAATCTTTTGGCAGGTTTTGTGAATGATGACATCAGTGATGACATCGAGTGTGCTAAGAGAGTGGTCCGTGACCCCAACAGAATGGATGCCTGGTGAGACCCTCTTTGTTCATCATCTCGTGGTATCAGGAAGATACCACTTCTAAAAACAAGCTCTCACAAATTAGAATGCTAAGCATTTAAACAAATTAGAACACTAAGCATTTTAAACAGTGCTTAGCTAGGGGGGCTAATTAGTCATCAAGGTAGGTAGTGTACAAATGGTCCCAACCAAAGTTCCCCCTAAGATGCGGAGTCTTGTGACCAAAAATTCTACTTTGTGAGTTACTGGCATGAAAGTTGTGAGTTACTGCATAAATTAGTTTGCTCTGGGGACATTTTCCTGAGCTAAGACAACAATGTGTGAGCTGGAGGCTTAAAAATTGTGCGCTAGCTTACACTAATTTAGCTTAGAGGGAACACTGATCCCAACCTGACTGAAACAGATGAGGGCAAACAGACTTAAAGAAAAAGGGAGAAACACATATAACATTGATCTATAACAGGGGTGGCCAAACTGTGGCTCGGGAACCACATGTGGCTCTTTCACACATGTTGCATGGCTTTCAGTGCCCACACCACCCCATCGGCCAACTTGGAGAAGTGATTTATCTCTTTAAATCACTTGTCCAAGCCAAGCCAGCCGGCAGTTAAAGTTAAAGTTTCTTTCTTTGCACCTCTCCCCTGTCTCCCATTCACCATCTATTTGCCTACCTGCCTGCCTGCCTTCCTTCCTGTCTTGCAGCTCTCAAACATCAGATGTTCATCTCTTGTGGCTTTCAAACATTTGACATTTATTCTATGTGGCTCTTATGTTAAACAGGTTTGGCCACCCCTGATCTATAATAATTGCAACATGTTCCTGAAAATGGAGATCTTGCAGAAAGATGGGAAGGAGAGGAGAAGGATTCCTTGATCAACAGAGTGTGTGTGAGAGTGAGTGTGAGAGTAGAATATGCACTCTGGTTTCTGTATAGCAAAGAAAGGGATTCAAAGGATCAGACACACTTCATAATCAGTTTCTGGCAGAACAAATGAGTGAAAGAATAACTGAGGCCTTATACAGAGACTTTCTGAATTTTTCTCTCAAGAGGCCCGCCTCACCAGCAACTATCAAAGGAACAGTTCTGTGGTTATGCCTATTTTCTTTTCTCTTTCTGTGACCTCAGGGTAGCTTGGAGGATACACTGCAAGGGGCAAGATCTCTCACAGTGGACTGCAGACTGCTAACTCCGAGATCCATGATTCTGAATAAAATCCCAGGACTTCTCTGATGACCCTGCTACTAAAACGAGACTTGCTTTCATTCCAATCAAAATCCTTTCGTTGGAAGCAGTTGCAATTTGCACCCTGCGTGGTGGGGAAATTCCCTTCTTTGCATTCAAAAGAGGAAGAGTTGTTTGACTTGTTTGGGAGGGCAGGGGAGCATTGGTCTGGTTTGAGGATTCAGGATTTCTCTGCTTGAAAATCTTCAATAAATGCTGTAGAATCGTATCACATTTCTTTTGCTTTTGGATTCAGTGCGGACCAGAACCAATGGGTTGGAATTAAATCAAAAGAGTTTCCAGCTCAACATTAAGAACTTCCTGACCATTAGAGCAGTTCCTCAGTGGAACAGGCTTCCTCAGGAAGTAGTAGGCTCTCCTTCCTTGGAGGTTTTTAAACAGAGGTTAGATGGCCATCTGACAGCAATGTGGATCCTGTGAATTTAGGGGGAGGTATTTGTGAATTTCTTGCATTGTGCAGGGGGCTGGACTAGATGACCCTGGAGGTCCCTTCCAACTCTATTTATTTTTATTGATTTGATTTATATCCCGCCCTCCTCACCGAAGCAGGCTAAGGGCGACTCACAGTATAAAATCATAGCAACAATTAAAACAATACATATTATAAAACTGCAGATTCTACAATTAAAACAATCAGAATTGGTTTGGTGCTAATCTCATTAGATGTTATAAATTTTGAGTGGCGACGGTATTTCTCCAGTTCCCTACAATGTTGGCCGCACGTCAATTAAAAGCCAGCCAGAAGAGAGCAGTCTTGCAGGCCCTGCAGAACTGAGCAAGGTTCTGCAAGGCCCTCACTTCCTCTGGCAGTTGGTTCCACCAGTAGGGGGCTGCAATCAAGAAGGCCTTTGGTGGCCTCTGGTGGTCTTTAATTTGGCCTCCTTTGGCCCAGGGATTACCAATAAATTTTGAGATCCAGATCAAAGTACCCTCTGGGGAACATGTGGGAAGAGACGGTCCCTAAGGTTGGCAGGTCCTAGGCCATATAGGGCTTTAAAGGTAATAACCAGCACCTTGTAACGAAACCGGTATACTACTGGCAGCCATTGCAGTTCCCGCAGCCCTGGCTGTATGTGCTCCCACCAGGGAAGCCCCAATAGCATCCTGGCCGCCACGTTCTGCACTAGCTGTAGTTTCCGGTTCGGCACAGGGGCAGCCCCAAGTAGAGGGCATTACAGTAGTCCAACCTTGAGGTGACCGTTCATGGATCACTGTTGCCAGGTCATCGCACTCCAGGAAGGGGACCAACTACCTCACCTGCCTAAAATGGAAAAAAGCGGATTTGGCAGTGGCTGCTATCTGGGCCTCTATTGTCAGGGTAGGCTCCAGCAGCACCCCCAGGCTCTTGACCTTGTGCGCCATTGTCAGTGGTGCACCGTCAAATGCTGGTAAGGGGATTTCCCTACCCAGACCATGACGACTCAGGCAAAGGACTTCCGTCTTCGCTGGATTCAACTTCAATCGACTCAGCCTAAGCCATCCTGCCACAGCTTGCAACGCCAGATCCAGATTTTCTGGGACACAGTCAGGCCATCCATCCTTCAGTAGATAGAGCTGGGTGTCATCAGCATACTGGTGGCAACCCAACCCATACCTCCAGGCAATCTGGGCAAGGGGGCACATATAGATGTGAAACAACATTGGGGAGAGCACCGCCCTGAGGCACCCCACAATTAAGCGCGTGCCTCCAGGACAGTTCTCCCCCAATCATCACCCTTTGTCCCCAACCATCAAGGAAAGAGAAAAGCCATTGCAAGGCCAACCCCTGAATCCCCGCATCGGCGAGGCTACGGGTCAGTAACCAATGGCCGACCATATCGAACACAGCCGATAGGTCTAACAGCATCAGTACCGTCGAGCCACCTCGATCCAGATGCCGCTGGAGGTTATCCACCAGGGCGACCAGCACTGTCTCCATCCCTTGACCTGGACGAAAGCCGGACGGGTGGTGGTCTAGAACGGAAGTGTCATCCAGAAAACTCTGTAACTGTAACGTTACTGCCCTCTCAATAATTCTCTGATTCACGCAGTGGCAGTTACAGAACTTGCACTGCCATTGGATTGCCTTTCTAACATTCTTCAAATTCTTATGTCCATGGCTGAATCACTCCATTTCTCTGTCTTTGTAGAAAAATACTAGTGCAGATAAGGTCTAGTTGTCTTCAGTGCCAATCCAGCTCCCTGAAACTCATTGTAAAGTGCACGAGATAAATCTGTAAAGTGGTGGGTTTGGACACTAGAGTGATTTCAGCATAGCTCTTTATTAGTGAAAACACCACTGAAAAACACACACAGCAAGCTGCAATGATATACACGTAACCTGCCACCAAAACACATCCCCAGAATACAAAGTCACCAATAGAAACATCAGGCGCTGTGGAAACCCCATTGGCTAGAGCGTTAGTCCATAGAGGTTACCTGATTGGCTGGCTCCACAAGAGCAGCCAATCTGAGTGCAGCTGCAAGGAGCCTCTCAAACAAAGGGTGTTTGCTGAAGTTCTCAATACGCTGATTCCTAAACTCCTGAAAGCTTAAGAAACTTGTCATAGAAAGTCCAGGAAGTAGAGGTCAAAGATGCATCAATTGCTCTGATGGCTTCCCTGCGTGAAGGTTCCAAAAGTTGTTCTGGCTTCCGGTTAGCTTTTGGGAACAAGACAGCTTCATGTCAACAATGTCAACAACTCCATAGATGCTGAGCAATATACATCTTAAACGTTCAACCCTGCACGGTAAAAATCCTAACACATCAACCTTTAACTGCAACTTTCTGCTTTGGGTATATTGGGTATTAGCAAATGGAATTCCATCATCACAATTCGTAGCTGACATATTGCTATAGCCTAACACTATAGCAATAAAGCTATAGCGATGTGTTAATTACCAGTATTTTGAACAAGACCTCAATAAGCCTTTTATTGGGGGGGGGGGAGAAGAAGAAGAAAACAATAACACTCTGTGAGGCAGGTGGGGCTGAGAGAATTCTGAGAAAACTGACTGGCTCAAGGTCACCCAGCTGGCTTCATGTGTGGGAAGAGTGGGGAATCAAACTCAGTTCTTCAGATTAGAGTCCACCACTCTTAACCACTATGCCATGTTGGAGAAGGTGGGGAACTGCAGTGCAGAGTGGGCCATTTCATTCTCTCTAGATAGATCTATTAGCATTTGTAAGAAGGGGATTGAAGTAAGATTGGAAAGCAATTCAACTGACTTTCTTCCTCCTGTCTGTTCTCTGTTCCGGGTGCAGTACAGAAATTTTGACGGACTTTTGGACTTGCTGGTGGTGGGTGGCCGACGCACAAGTTTACTGGGTCTGGCATGGTTCGCACCTTTAGGGTTTGCAGTCACAGGAGTGCATAGCTTAACCCCCACAGTCGTGGGGAGGGTTTGCGATGAATTTCCATCCATCTTTGACGGTAACTTGGGCTGTTACAAAGGGCCACCAGTGTCCCTAGATCTAGAACCTCAAGTGCGGACAATCAGAATGAAGGCCAGGAGCATCCATTTCATGCTCAAACCTAAAATTGAGGCAGAACTAGACCACCTAGTGGCCCAAGGGGTGTTAGAACCAGTGCCCAACGCAACCTGAGAAACCCCTATTGTCACCCCCATAAAGCTTAATGGAGATGTTCGCATCTGTGCAGACTACAAGTGTACACTGAACAAGGTGCTACAAGAGCATGCCTACCCAGTGCCAGTGGTCAGCCATGTTCTAGCTTCCCTCACTGGCACGAAAATCTTTGGCAAATTGGATCTGGCATAGCCATACCAACAACTGCCAGTCGATGAAGCCACCGCTGAGGTGCAAACGATTGTTACGAACAGGGGGGCGTTCAAGGTTAAGAGAATGCAGTTTGGGGTTAGCGTGGCCCCGGGGATCTTCCAACACTTAATGGACTCCCTCTTAAAGGGTATCCCCAGGGTCCAGCCCTTCTTTGATGATGTTCTGATCACCACCCCAACAGAAGAGGACTTCATCAACCATCTCAGCGCCCTCCTACATTTCAACTCAGCTGGGCTAAAAGTGAAGTGGGAAAAGTTTCTCCTGGGAGTCTCACGGGTCGAGTTCCTGGGATTCTTAGTCGACGCAGAGGAAATCCATCCGGCTCCCAGCAAAGTCAGTGCCATAGTCGATGCCCCGGAACCCAAATCCAAACAGGCGCTACAAGCATTTTTGGGGCTCCTGAACTTTTATCATTCCTTCCTGCCCCTCAAAGCCACATTCGCGGAACTCCTTCACCGTCTCCTTGACAAGAATGCTCCTTGGGTCTGGGGTAAGGTTTGCTTCTTACCATTCTGGGCCATCAAAGACCTGCTGACCTCCAACAAGGTCCTGGCACACTTTGATGAATCCTTGCCGGTCATCCTCGCCTGTGACTGTTTCCCGTACGGTGTCGGGGGGCCCTCAGCCATCACTTCCCAGACCGCAGGGAGGTGCCAGTGGCTTATTACTCCCGCACCCTGAAGTCAGCTGAACGCAACTATGCACAAATCAGCAAAGAAGCACTGGTCATCGTTGCGGGCATAATGAAGTTCCACAACTACATCTACGGGTGGCCGTACACCATTGCCACAGACCACAAGCCCTTGCTGGGTCTACTCGTTCCCAACCAGCAAACACCCCAGATGCTTTCACCCTGGGCCCTGCGCTGGTCTATTTTTCTAGCAGGCTACCAATACTCCCTGCAGCACAGGATAGGAAAAGCAATGGGGCACGCTGATGCCCTCAGTCAGCTGCCGTTACCTGCCCAAGACCTGGCCCGGGCCCACCAGATCCTACTCATTGAAAATCTCCATGACCGACCATTGCAAGCTGCTGACATCGTCCGCCACTCGGGTAAGGACCGCATCTTATCCCACGTCCTCAACTGGATGGAGAGGAGGTGGCCTACCGGGCGGACAACCCCCAAATTTACAGCCTTTTCCTCATGCTGGGATGAACTCTCTTCCCACAAGGGATGCTTACTCTGGGGCAGCCGTGTGGTGTTTCCCTTTGCCTTGCACCAACGAGTTTTGAAAGCCCTGCACGAGACTCACTCGGGCATCACTTGGCCAGTTGTATACCAAGTTCGTTACAAAGTGCTGGTCATTACCTTTAAAGTCCTATATGATCGAGGGCCTGCTTATCTTAGGGACCGTCTCTCCCCATATGTGCCCCAGAGTGTACTGAGATGAGGGGAAAGAACTGGTTGACAATCCCTGGGCCGAAGGAGGCCAAACTGAAGAGCACACGAGAATGGGCCTTCTCGATCGTAGCTGCACACTGGTGGAATCAACTACCAGATGAAGTACCAATTCCTAGGGCTTGCAAGACTACTCTTTTTAAAATGGCCTTCGCTTAAACGTAGACTTAAGGTAGACCTGCTGTAGATATAATCCACTATATCCAGCCACCAAACCCACTGAGGAAAATATCTGAGATGTAGCACCAGAAATGTTAATTTTAAATTGTAAATGGTTTTAATTATGATGGTTTTATTTAATGAACTATGTATTAAATTGTATTGATGTTTTTATATTGTAAACTGAAATTTTTATGTTGTAAGCCACCCTGAGCCTGCTTTGGCAGGGAGGGCGGGATATAAATAATATATATATATTATTATTAATAATATTAATCATTAAAATGAAAGCGCTCACCCGGAGCTATGTATGGTGGCCAGGGTGAGATTGAGGCCTAGGTCAAGCGATGCCAGGCCTGCTAGGAAACCTGGTCAGAACCACTCCGCACCCCTGTGCAACACTGGGAGTCCACACGCAACCCATGGTCCTGGTTGCACTTGGACTTTGTGGGCCCCTTCCAGGGGCAAATATTGTTTATTTTGGTAGACTCATACACCAAGTGGTTGGAGGTAATCCCAGTCACTTCCACCTCCTCCCGAGCAGCAATCTGAGCGCTCCGTAGAATTTTCTGCACACACGACATCCTGGACATGGTTGTCACAGACAACGGAACGGCCTTCACTTCAGAGGAGTTCCAAGAGTTTCTGGGTCGCTACCTCATCAGGCACATCCACTCTGCCCCGTTCCACCCGGTCACCAATGGACAGGCAGAACGGATGGTCCACACCACAAAAGAGTCTCTCTGGAGATTAATTCATGGGGACTGGGACCACCGATTAGCTGCATTCCTTTTTGGCCATCGGGGACCCTGCTACCGCTCCACCACAGCAGCCTTCCAGCAGCCCGGCACCGGCAGCCCAGACAAGGGAACCAGACTCCTCAGCCACACCTGAGGGGCTTCGTCGGTCCAACAGGGAGCGACGAAAGCCACACATCCTAGAGACTATGTTTGTTAGGTGTTGAGAAACTTTGCGGGGGGGAGGAGTGTTATGTATTGGAACTGGAGTTTGGCCTTAGGGCAGCAGAGACTTGGCTGAGCTGGAGACCGTAAAACAATAGCCACCTGGATTCAGGAAGGAGGCGCATCAGGGATCATTAGGCCAGCTATTAATCTATAGTTGTGTGCAATGGGATGATGGTAATGGGTTTTTGGGTGGGGAGGTTTGCATGCATATAAGCAGGGCCATTGGTCCTGCCTGGCAGTTCTGTTTCAATCTCACTATGCTGAATCATTGAATAAAGAGCTGAACTCACTATCTCTTGGGCGGCCTCATGCGTTGAACCCAGTACATTTTATATCAGGAGAGGTGGTCCCAAATATATGCTGGCCCCTGGCCATATAGTGCTTTGAAGGCAAAGCACCAACACCTTGAAGCAGACTCAATACTCAACAGGCAGCCAGTGCTGTTCGCAGAAGATGAAGATGAAGATATTGGATTTATATAACGTCCTCCACCCCGAAGAATCTCAGAGCGGCTCACAATCTCCTTTACCTTCCTCCCCCGCAACAGACACCCTGTGAGGTGGGTGGGGCTGGAGAGGGCTCTCACAGCAGCTGCCCTTTCAAGGACAGCCTCTGCCAGAGCTATGGCTGACCCAAGGCCATTCCAGCAGCTGCAAGTGGAGGAGTGGGGAATCAAACCCAGTTCTCCCAGATAAGAGTCCACACACTTAACCACTACACCAAACTGGCTCTCCGTGCCCACAGTGGTGACCAAGTCAACATCAATGCAGTCATGTTCAGCCCCAACGGGAGTTTCTAGATCAAGGCCAAGGGCAGCCCCATGCAGAGAAAGTTACAGAAGTCTGGTCTGGAAGTGACCATTACATGGGTAACTGTGGCCAGGTCATGGAGGGTTAGATAGGGGACCAGTTTCCTGACCCACCTTAGATGGAAGAAAGCAGATCTGGCTGTGGTGGTGACTTGGGCCTCCATAGTCAAAGGGGCATCCAGGAATATCCACAGGCTCTTCACTCTTGTCACAGGCACCAATGGAGCCCTGTCAAAGGATGGGAGCCTGATCCCAGACCCCCACAGCCCAGACACAGGACCTCCATCTTTGGTGGATTCATCTCCAGTCGACTCTGTTGCAACCAGGGCTTTTTTTTGTACCAGGACCTCCTTTGCATATTAGGCCACACCCCCTTGATGTAGCCAATCCTCATGGAGCTTACTGTAGGCCCTGTACTAAGAGCCCTGTAAGCTCTTGGAGGAGTGGCTACATCAGGGGTGTGTGGCCTAATACGCAAAGGAGTTCCTGCTACAAAACAAGCCCTGGTTACCATCCAGTCACAGTTTGTAATACTCCACTCAACTCCTCCAGGGCCAAATCCAGGCAGCCGTCCATAGGGTTGCCAAGTCCAATTCAAGAAATATCTGGGGACTTTGGGGTGGAGCCAGGAGACATTAGGGGTGGAGCCAAGATCAAGGCTGTGACAAGCATAATTGAACTCCAAAGGGAGTTCTGGCCATCATATTGAAAGGGACAGCACACCTTTTCATTTCCTTCCTTCCATAGGAAATCATGAAGGATAGGGGCACCTTTTTTGGGGGCTCATAGAATTGGACCCCCTAGTCCAATCTTTTTGAAACTTGGGGGTTATCTTGGGGAGAGGCACTAGATGCTATACTGAAAATTTGGTGCCTCTACCCCCAAAAACAGCCCCCCCCAGAGCCCCAGATACCCAAGGATCAATTCTCCATGATTTTCTATGGGAATAAATCTCTATAGGGAATAACAGAGTTCCCAGCAGACATTTCCCTCCCCTCCCCCCGCTTTCTGACAACCCTGAAGCGGGGGGAGGGCCTCCAAACCGGGGGATCCCCTCCCCCACCTGGGGATTGGCAACCCTAGCCGCCCATGAATAAAAAGTCAAACCAGTCCAAATTCCCCAAGGGGGTATATATAGATGTTCAATGACGTTGGGGAGAGAATTGCTCTCTGCACACATCACATTCTAATGGGTGCCACTGGGACAACTCCCCTCCACCCCCAAGTTCCACCCTCTGTCTCCAACACTGGAGAAAAGAGGTCAGCCGCTGTAAGTCGAGCCCCATAGCCCTGTGTCAGCAAGGCGGTAGGTCAATAAATCATGGCTGACAGATCAAGAAGTAACAGCAGTGCCAATCCACCTTGATCCAAATGTCTCCAAAGATCATCCAGATCAGTGTTATAACCAGGGCTTTTTTTGTAGCAGGAACTCCTTTGCATATTAGGCCTCACACACCCTGATGTAGCCAATCCTCCAAGAGTTTACAGGGCTCTTAGTACAGGGCCTACTGTAAGCTTCAGGAGGATTGGCTACATCAGTGGGGTGTGGCCTAATACGCAAAGGAGTTCTTGCTATCAAAAAAAAGCCCCGGTTATAAGGTATCATACTGTTATTTTATGCTGTTTTCTCAATGCATTTGTAATATCTATATATTTGCCTTCAATAGCATAGAGTTTACAATATGCTACAGGGCAGAAAGGGTCAGACTCTGGCAGTTCAGCCAACTTTGCTTTATGAAATATGAAAGTTCAGCAAATTTTACTTTACTTTTTTTTTTCTGAAAAAAAAAAAAGATCTGAGCTTGGCTATGAGATGCTTCTTGCTCATTCCCCTGACATATCCAACACACATGCATCAGAGAACCGGGCATGCTTCTATACAATTTATTGAAGATTTCCGAGTGGAGAAATCCAAACTCCCATCGCAAGATCAGGGTTCCATTTTCTTCCCTTCTTACTCAGGATCGATGGACTCAGAGTTTGCAGTTTCTAGTAAAGCGAGCGATATTTCTTCCCCTGCAGTGCTTACTCCAGCCGTTCCTGAAAGTCAGAGAAGAAAAGAAAATGTACAATCGCATGACTGTTCCTTAGAGAGCTGTAGGTAAAAGGGGCCCCTACAGAAAATCTCTGTATATAAGGCCTGGGCTACTCTTTCACCTATTTTTTTTTAAGTTTTCAAAGATTTTATTGATTAGCTATATTAATAATAATAATAATAAATTTATTCTTATATCCCGCCCTCCCCCGCCAAAGGCGGGCTCAGGGCGGCTCACAAGCATGGAATTCCATGGTTCAATAAAACAATACAATACAACAGCAATTTTAAATAATCAATAACATAATAAATAAGTTAGTTAAAATAGATAAAAGGTGCTACATTACTATGGGTCATAATATCCACAAGATGGCTGGATGGCTACACATCAATTTCATCAGTTTAGCCAGGTTCTGTTTCGAAAGCCAGCTGGAAAAGAAATGTTTTACAAGCTCTGCGGAATTGATTCAAGTCCCGCAGGGCTCGTACCATCTCTGGTAGATGATTCCACCATCGAGGGGCCATTGCGGAGAAGGCTTGCTCCCTGGTTGCCTTCAATCGAGCCTCTCTTGGCCCAGGGATTATTAGGAGATTTTGCGAGCTAGATCTCAGTGCTCTCTGGGGAACATATTGACAGTACAGAATAGATAGAAGGAGAAATGCTTTAACAACCTCCAATATAAATTACTGAGCATATAAACACAATATATCCTATATAATATAACTAGAAAAATTCAACATGATATCATCAAGAGTAAAAGTTTACTCCATGTGACCAAGTTTACTAACCAAAATAATATTCAAATATTTTTTCCCAAAAAAATGAATCTGTGGTGCTGTCTGACTGCACCCCAAATCTAATGATGGTGATGATGCAAATGATAATGACATAAATATAAAATGAGAAACTAAAATTAACAGAAAAAATCATAAAAGAAGTAAGATATAAATAAGATTAATAATAAATCCTATTCAAAGATTCAGAGAGAAAGAATTTGCCTATAGGTTGAGTTGCTTGGTAGGACATTGTGAGCTGAATATACTTCATAAATGTCTTTCACCCATTTTGCATAGCACAAGTTGGTGACCTGCAAGTACTTGAGAGGAGCATCTCATTTCCTCTTCTCTGCTGTTTCCCTTTCCCTTTCAACAGCCTCTCCTCTTTTCCTGATTCCTTCTCTCCTTCCCACCCCAAATCCAACCTTCCTTTAACATCTCCCTGGCATCAGCTTCCACACCGCCCCCAGCAGTAGCTTCTACATTGGAGAACTATAGCTTAGTTGTGTGATGCCATCTCCTGGGTCAGGCCCACTTACTTGGAGGGAACCCTCAAGGACTTTTGGGTGGACATACCACTTTCTCCTGTACCCCTCTCCCCACATATTTGCCTTTTTACTTTCTTCCAGTAACCTCCCATATCTTCTCCTGTTGCCTTACCTCATTCTCTCCTTCTCAGCTATTCACCAACCTACCTTTTATAAGTCGCCCATCTCCAGCTATATTTATATGAAGCTGCCTTATACCGAATCAGACCCTCAGTCCATCAAAGTCAGTATTGTCTACTCAGACTCTCCAGGGTCTCAAGCTGAGATTTTTCATGCCTGGACCTTTTTTATTTGGAGATGCCGGGTATAGGGATGTGCATTCGGTTCGGCCGAGCCGTATATACAGCCGAATCACCACTGATTCGGCTGTATTCGGAATCAGCTGTAGCCGATTCCCATTGCCGCCTATTATGCGGCAGCCGAATACGGCTCGCCATATGCTTCCGAATAGCTATTCGGAAGTATACGGCTATCAAAGCTGTCAAAGCAAAAGGCGGGAATGGCTTCTGCAGCCTCAAAGGAGCTGCTTTCCCTCCTTTAGTGGCCTCTTCCCGCCTCTTCCATAGCCTCCCTGGATTAGGGAGGGGGAAGAGGAGCCCCAGCAACCAATCCAAAGCATGCATTTGCAAAATGCATTGCAAATGCATGCTTTGCAGGGCTGGGCCATCAGCTACATTGTTGTTATTTTGATCTCTTGCTTAAGGAGTCTTCCTGCTGGACTCCTCCATTGCTGTGTTGGTGTGTGGCTTGGTGTGTGTGAGAGAGATTGTGCTGCTGCTGGTGGCTGGCCCTTGGCTTCAGCCTGCTGCTGCCTGCTGCTCTCTCACTCAGCCTTACTTCCCTGGACTCAGAGAAGACAAGGTAAGACAGTTTTGGGGTTCTTGTTTTAGTTTTTGTTGGTAAAAGGACTAGAGTCCCTTTACTTGTCCAGATTTGGGTGGGTGAGTACTGGGTGGGTAGGGTAGCCTATTTGGGGTTGGGGTTAGGTTCTGCTGGGGGTGGGGGCCGGGGGTGGGGGGGTTGCTAATTTGCCCATATCTTAATTTAGTGAGAGGACTTTTAAAAGTGCAGTGTCCTTTTACTTCTCCTGATTTGGGTGCTTGGATTTCTTGGGGTTAGGGTGAAGGGTTTTTTTTTGGGGGGGGGGGGCGGGAAAAGTTCCTGTATTGTTAAAAGTTGAGTTTTTTACTGTTTCAGTGTTTGATTTGTTGCTGCTGTGTTGTGTTGCTGCTGTGTTACTTTTCTCTTCAGGTTATTGGGGGGGGGGGGGTGTTGTTGACTGATCTGGCCTGAGCTTTCTTGTTGGTGAAAAGGCCACTTTTTTAACACTTGGCCTTTTGTGATTCTGCTGGTTTTGTTTTGGGTTTTTTTAATTACCTCTGGTTGGTGTGGGGGTTGGCGAGGGTGTGTGTGGGCTGGGTCACTTTCTTGTTTTTATAGAGTACATTGTGTGTTCTGTGGCAGGGAAGCTGGCACCTGGGTGAGAGACCCAGAACCAGCAGGTTTGTTGTGGTTGGCCAGCTCTCCCCGTGTTGTTTGGGGCAGGGCTGGAGAGCTGGCATCTGTAGATTGTGTGTTCTGTGGCAGGGAAGCTGGCACCTGGGTGAGAGACCCAGAACCAGCAGGTTTGTTGTGGTTGGCCAGCTCTCCCCCTGTTGTTTGGGGCAGGGCTGGAGAGCTGGCATCTGTAGATTGTGTGTTCTGTGGCAGGGAAGCTGGCACCTGGGTGAGAGACCCAGAACCAGCAGGTTTGTTGTGGTTGGCCAGCTCTCCCAGTGTTGTTTGGGGCAGGGCTGGAGAGCTGGCATCTGTAGATTGTGTGTTCTGTGGCAGGGAAGCTGGCACCTGGGTGAGAGACCCAGAAACAGCAGGCTTTTTGTTGTTGGCCAGCTCTCCCCGTGTTGTTTGGGGCAGGGCTGGAGAGCTGGCATCTGGGTTTGCTGCAGCCAGGTCTGCAGAGCAGACCTTGAGCAGATTGTGTTTTGTGTGGCAGTGACGTTGGCAACTGGGTTTATATTGCTTCCAGGCCTGCAGGGTTCATAGAGTAGATAGAGGGATGTAGTGCATTTGGGTCCTATAGAGATTCTCTGATGTGGTTAGGTTTGGCTTTGGGTGCCCCAGGAATTGGACCCCTTGGTCCAATTTTTTTTGGCCTTGTGGGTTTTGTGTGGGACAGTGCCCTGAAGCTGCACAGCAGTTTGGGGGGCTCTCCTCAAAACCCCCTGCTCCCCAGAGCCACTTTTCCCACGACAATTACAGTGAGGAAGTGGCTAATTGGGCTTTCCCCATCATTGTTAGCAATGGGCCTTTTGGGGAGCCCAAAGACAAGGACCCCCTGGCCCAATCTTTTTGGGACTTGGGGGGGTTGGAGGGGAGAGTCCCCTGCAGGTCCCCTGAAAATTTGGGGGCTCTCCCTCAAACCCCCTGCCCCCCAGTAGCCTCTAATTATGCCCTATGTTGCCATTGATTTGGTGTAGTGCCAGTTTGCCAGTTTGGTGTAGTGGTTAAGTGAGCGGACTCTTATCTGGGAGAACCGAGTTTGATTCCCCACTCCTCCACTTGCACCTGCTGGAATGGCCTTGGGTCAGCCATAGCTCTGGCAGAGGTTGTCCTTGAAAGGGCAGCTGCTGGGAGAGCCCTCTCCAGCCCCACCCACCTCACAGGGTGTCTGTTGTGGGGGAGGAAGGTAAAGGAGATTGTAAGCCGCTCTGAGACTCTTCGAAGTGGAGGGCGGGATATAAATCCAATATCTTTTTCTTCTTCTTCTTCAATGGCCCATAGGGTATAATGATGGAATAGGGGCACCCTCTTTGGGTGCCCCTGGAATGGGATCCCCTGGCCCAATCTTTTTGGGACTTGGGAGGTTTGGAGGGGAGAGTCCCCTGCAGGTACCCTGCAAATTTGGGGGCTCTCCCTCAAACCCCCTCCCCTCCAGGCGGCTTCAATTATACCCTATTTGCCATTGATTTCAATGGCCCATAGGGTATAATAGGGCCGTATATTCAGAAATAGCTGTGCATTACCGTATTTGCGGCTATTCCGAATATGGTATTCAGTAGTACACGGGGAATCCGAATTTTTTTTCCCCGTGTACTTCCGAATCCGTGTAATTCCGATTTTTTTTTTTGCACATCCCTAGCCGGGTATTGAACCTGTGACCTTCTGCTTACCAATCAGATGCTCTACCACTGAGCCACCATCCCTCCCCAAATTATCTGTTACCCCAAATTATTTATTAGTTGTCTTCTTCATTTACACCCTGCCTTTCTCCACAGTAGGGATCAAAACAGCTTCCATTATCATCATTAAAACATAAGAAGAAACCTGCTAGATCAGACCAGGAGTTCATCTAGTCCAGCATCCTGTCTTACATAGTGATAAATCACTTCCTCTGGAGGGCCACCAACAGAGCGTAGAGGCTGAGATCTTCCTCTGATGTTGTCTCTGGGTTCTCTGGGATTCAGAAGTTTAGATCCTCTCAAAGTGGATAGAACCAAGAACTCAAAAAAGAAAAAAAAACTAATGTGGAAGAACCAGGGAATGCTGACAGAATTGCAGGACAACGTGGCAAGCCTAACACAACACAACCCAGGAATCCTTTGTTGTTCAATCACACAGTCGGAGTCCGCCTCTTTGCGACCCCATGGACCACATCACACCAGGCCCTTCTATCTTCCACTGCCCTCCTACGTTCACTCAAATTCATGTTTTTTGCATCTGTAACACTGTCTAACCATCTCATCCTTTGTCATCCCCTTCTTCTTTTGCCTTCTGTCTTTCCCAGCATCAAGGTCTTCTCCAGTGAGTTCTCCCTTCTCATTTGGTGGCCAAACTATTTGAGCTTCAGCTTCAGTCCAGGGTGGGTTTCTTTTAGGATTGACTGATTTGATCTCCTTGCCATCCAAGGGACTCTCAAGAGTCTTCTCCAGCACAACCGTTTGAAAGCATCTATTCTTCGGTGCTCAGCCTTCTTATGGTCCAACTCTCACAGCCATACATTACTACTGGGAATACCATCACTCTGACTTTATGGACTTTTGTTGCCAGTGTGATGTCTCTACTTTTTATTATGCTGTCTAGGTTTGCCATAGCTTTCCTTCCAAAGCACAGGGGTCTTTTAATTTCATGGCTGCAGTCACCGTCTACAGTGATACTGGAGTCTAAGAATGCAAAATCTGTCACTACTTCCATGTCTTCCCCTTCTATTTGCCAAGGAATGATGGGACCGGATGTCATGATCTTAGTTTTTTTGATTTTGAGTTTCAAACCAACTTTTTTGTTCTCCTCTTTCACCCTCAGCAAGAGACTTTTTAGGTCCTCTTCACTTTCTGCCATTAGAGTGGTATTGTCTGTATATCTGAGGTTGTTGATTTTTTTCCCCCAGCAATCTTAATTCCAATATGTTGTCGAAGGCTTTCATGGCCGGAGTCCATTGGTTCTTGTAGATTTTCCAGGCTGTGTGGCCATGGTCTTGGCGTTGTGAGACCTGACGTTTCACCAGCAACTGTGACTGGCATCCTCAGAGGTATAACCCAGAAAACTGGAGTTCTCTCTGGGTCAAATTGAGAAGAAGTTGGTAGGCAGGTAATTTATATCTACTCAGGCAGGTGGGATAGGGCTGAGTCATTATCTTGTAGGAGATTCCTGAGCTGTGACATGCTAATAGAGGAACTTACCTGAGGGGGTTCCTTTGTATATGGATTGGCTATTGAAATTATAATCTTATCTATAGTGCTGTTGTAAGCTGCAGGGCATTTTGTGTTTTTCAGGACAGGAAGCCATGTCCTATTTATTTTTAAACTTCCTTCCTTCCTGTTGAAATTGTGTTTATGTTTATGGATTTCAATGGCTTCTCTGTGTAATCTAACATTGTCATTGGATGTGTTGTCCAGCATTACAGTGTCTTGGAATAAGACAGTGTGTCCTGTTTGAGTTAAGTTATGTTCAGCCACTGCTGATTTTTCAGGTTGGCCAAGTCTGCAGTCTTTCATGTTCTTTTATTCTTTTCTGGATGCTACTTTGTGTGGTCCCAATGTAAACCTGTCCAAAACTGCAGGGTATGTAGTATACTCCTTTGACCAGAAAGAACTCCAGTTTTCTGGGTTATACCTCTAAGGATGCCAGTCACAGTTGCTGGAGAAATGTCAGGTCTCACAATGCCAAGACCACGGCCACATAGCACAGAAAATCTACAACAACCAATCTTAATTTCGGCTTGTGCTTCATCCAGGCTGGCTTTTCGCATGATGTACTCTGCATATAAATTAAATAAGCAGGGTGATAATATGCATCCTTGTCGTACTCCTTTTCCTATCCTAAACCAATCAGTTGTTCCATATCTGGTTCTGTCACTTCTTGACCCTTATACAGGTTTCTCAGGAGACATGTGAAGTGGTGTGGAACTCCCATCTCTTTAAGGACTTGCAAAAGTTTGTTGTGATCCACACAGTCAAAGGCTTTAGCATAGTCGATGAAGCAGAAATAGATGATACTGTTAAAGTTCTGTATTCAATATACCAGCAAATTTGGAAAACACAACAGTGGCCACAGGACTGGAAAAAGTCAGTTTATATTTCAATCCCAAAGAAGGACAATGCCAAAGAATGTTAAAACTATCGCACAGTTGCACTCATTTCACATGCTAACAATGTCATGCTCAAGATCCTATAAGCTAGGCTTCAGTAGTATGTGAATAGAGAACTACCAGAAGTACAAGCTGGGTTTTGAAGAGATAGAAGAACTAGAGATTAAATTGCCAATATTCGCAGGAATCCTACCTCATGTCAAACCAGAGAATTGTCCAAGTTAAACCCAATAGAACCACTGTTTGAAGTCCAACAAATGTAAAATCAGGGAATATTTGTCAAGACCTCGAGTCAAGGAATAACACAGTCCCATAATTCAGCAGTTTATTCCATAAGCATCATAAGGCAGTACACCATTTTTCGCTTCGTGGACCTCCAGGCACTTGGCCCTCCAGGCACTTGGACCAGTTCCTCCAGCACTTCTAATGCTGGGAGAGGGGGAGATGGATTGCCACCCGTTGGCACCTCTCCCCCTGGCACTTCTCCACCCAGAACAGTCGGTGGTTCTTGTGCAGGAGGTGCCCAAGCGACCTGAGCAGCTACATCTTGTAGTTGACAGGCGATGCCTCTCATCTCCTGCACCAGGAACTCATTCATCGCCAGCATCTCATCTCACAGTTGCCGGCTTTGTGACGCTAGCACTTCGTGAATCCAGTCACTTGAGCTTCCGCTAGCCCCGCTCTTATGGGGTGCTCCGTGTCTTCACCCTCGTCATTGAACCCCCATGAGTGGAAGGCTCTGTGGAGACCTGAGGGCCTCGACCTGGAGGGCCCCCCCCCCCGTATGCATCTCCGATAATACTCTCCCGGAGAAGTATGGGGTCCCACTCCTTTTTCCTGACCATAATGGAGGTGGGAATTAGTTTTGGCCCCTCCAGTTTCGGTTCCTCCTCTACCGTTTTAGTTGGTTCTTCCTTAGCTTTGTCCTTCTTGTCTCCTGACGTGTTTGGGGATGGATAGGCAGCTAAGATGGTAGGTGAGTCTTAGCAATATGTCAAGACCCTGAGTCAAGGAATAACACAGTCCAATAATGCAGCAGTTTATTCCATAAGCATCATAAGGCAGTACACCGTCTTTGCTAAGACTGATGTCTTAGCCCAGGGACTCTCCTTTTAACCCCTCACCCCATCTGTTACAATTCAAGTGCTACCGTGGCAAAGCAAAAGCAGGAGCCAGGTTTTGGCGGGACCCCCTTCCACCTTCCTTTGGAGTCCACCCCTAGTTTAGACTCCAGGTGTCTAATCTACACTTTCCCCCAGTGCCTGACCTTGAAGTCGGTGGAAACAGCTTACTTAAAAAGTTCCCAAGATAAACACACAGAGAAGATGAGCAAAGCAAGAGTGCACCCAGGCAAATTGGTTATAGTACAAAACATGGCATAAGAACATAAGAGAAGCCATGTTGGATCAGGCCAATGGCCCATCCAGTCCAACACTGTGTCACACAGTGGCCAAAAAATTTATATATATATAAATGATGGACCTCTGCTCCATATTTTTATCCAACCCCCTCTTGAAGCTGGCTATGCTTGTAGCTGCTACCACCTCCTGTAGCAGTGAATTCCACATGTTAATCACCCTTTGGGTGAAGAAGTATCTCCTTTTATCCGTTCTAACCCGACTGCTCAGCAATTTCATCGAATGCCCACGAGTTCTTGTATTGTGAGAAAGAGAGAAAAGTACTTCTTTCTCTACCTATATGCATAATCTTGTAAACCTCTATCATGTCACTCCACAGTCGACGTTTCTCCAAGCTAAAGAGCCCCAAGCGTTTTAACCTTTCTTCATAGGGAAAGTGTTCCAAACCTTTAATCATTCTAGTTGCCCTTTTCTGCACTTTTTCCAATGCTCTAATATCCTTTTTGAGGTGCGGTGACCAGAATTGCACACAGTATTCCAAATGAGACCGCACCATCTATTTATACAGGGGCATTATGATACCGGCTGATTTGTTTTCAATTCTCTTCCTAATAATTCCCAGCGTGGTGTTGGCCTTTTTTATTGCAATCGCACACTGTCTTGACATTTTCAGTGAGTTATCTACCATGACCCCAAGATCTCTCTCTTAGTCAGTCTCTTGGCAAGAGGAATATAGAGGAGATGACCCTTGACAATATGTGCCAATGCACAATCTGAAAGTCTAAAGCAGAGGTGGCCAAACTGCAGCTCAGGAGCCACATGTGGCTCTTTCACACAAATTATGTGGTTCATAAAGCTCCCACACACACACCCTATCATCCAACTTTGAGAAGGCATTTCTCTCTTTAAATAATTTCTCCAAGCCAAGCCAGCCGGTGGCTTGCAGAATGCATTTAAAGTTGCTTTCTTTCCAACTCTCTCTCCTCCCATCCATTTGCCTTCCTTCCTTCCTTCCTTCCTTCCTTCCTTCCTTCCTTCCTTCCTTCCTTCCTTCCTTCCTTCCAGCCAGTTTGGTATAGTGGTTAAGTGTGAGGACTCTTATTTGGGAGAACCAGATTTGCTTCCACACTCCTCAACTTGCAGCTGTTGGAATGGCCTTGGGTCAACCATAGCTCTCGTAGGAGTTGTCCTTGAAAGGGCAGCTGCTATAAGAGCACTCTCAGTCCCACCTTCCTCACAGGGTGTCAGCTGTGGGGGGAAGGTAAAGGAGATTGTGACAGCTCTGAGACTCTGATATTCAGATTATAGGGCGAGATATAAATCCAATATCTTTTTCTTCTCCTTCCTTCCTTCCTTCCTTCCTTCCTTCCTTCCTTCCTTCCTTCCTTCCTTCCTTCCTTCCTTCCTTCCTTCCTTCCTTCCTTCCTTCCTTCCTTCCTTCTTTTGATTCTCAGTCATCTAACATTTATTCTACATAGTTCTTACATTAAGCAAGTTTGGCCACCCTTAGTCTAAAGCAATGCAAACATGAGAATCCAGTGCAAATCACAAACTTGACGCAAAGCAGCTCACACAAAGAATACAATGCTGTAAGACCTACAAAACTAATTTCAAAGCACAGACTCAAAGCCAAACCAACATGGCTACCTGATTCTAAAGCTCAGCAAGACACAGACAGGCAGAAAAAAAAATACAACCCTGAGAGTGTTCAACCATGGTTCCTGATATTCCCAGTTACTGTCAAATACTTCTGGAATTTTGGGGACCTGTTTCCTCATACCCTGAAAAATTCTGGATACCATTTGGACACTGAGATATATCTGGAGAATACCAGACAGACAGACAGATAGATAGAGTATATCCAAATTCACATCCCAAGTGAGGTTGAATAATAGAATAGAAGATATGCTAAGAAGAAATGGACTCACCAGGCAGCCAAATCACTCAACTTTTTGGCAATTTTCTTGACACATTCAATATCATCTCTGATGTCATCATCCAGGAAATCTGCAGAAAGAGTTGCCAAAAAGCAAAAGAGCTTATTAGGGACTGCTGACAAGGTATTATCAACCATCCTAAAAAAAGACCTTGTCACATCAGCACCACGAGTCAGCAAGAGAAATGAACACAGGCATTCTCTGCAGCTCCCCTCCAACTGTGGCGAACACAGATCAGGGCAAACACAGCAATGAAACTTTCAGATGATGCTCAGGGAAGAAAACACATTTAAGGAGGAAAATGTCAACAAGAGCAGAAACCATTTGGTGGAACTATCAAGTGTGGGGGAATTTGCAAAACTTTTAATATATCCAGCTGAACTCCCAAGTAACACCTTGTTCCTACTTATATGGGCAAGTGGGAACTCGCCCCATGCCCCAGTGCAGGGATGGCTAAACTTGCTTAACATAAGAGCCATACAGAATAAACGCCAGATGTTTGAGAGCCGCAAGATGTGAACATCAGATGTTTGAGAGCAGGAAAGAAGGAAGGAGGGAGGGAGGGAAGAAAGGAAAATAGATGGGAAGTGGAGTTGGAAAGAAAGCAACTTTAACTCTAAATGCATTCTCCAAGCTGCCAGCTGGCTTGGCTTGGAGAAGGGATTTAAAGAGATAAATGTCTTCTCCAAGCCGGCTGACAGGGCAGTGGGGGCTTCAAGAGCCACTCAATATGTGTGAAAGAGCCACAGTTTGGCCACCCCTGCCGCAGTGCAATGGGCCGGGAATCAATACATTAGCTAGATACTTTGAGAACACCAGTTCCTTCTTCCTGAAGTGATGGCATTTTGCAGTACTGAAATAGTGTTGGTGTTTGATGTAAGCAGGGCTTTTTTTTGTAGCAGGAACTTCTTTGCATGTTAGGCCACACACCCCTGATGTAGCCAATCCTCCAAGAGTTTACAGTAGGCCCTGTACTAAGAGCCCTGTAAACAGGGCTTTTATTCACCCAGAACACACAGGAACGCACTTCCAGCTGACTTGGTGTCAGGGGTGTGGTCTAATATGCAAATGAGTTCCTCCTGGGCTTTTTCTACAGAAAATAAGGCCTGTGTGAAACAATGGTGATATTGGAGGTGTGGCCTAATATGCAAATGAGTTCCTGCTGGGCCTTTTCTACAAAAAAACCCCCTGTCTGTAAGCTCTCAGAGGATTGGCTGCATCAGGGGTGTGTGGCCTCATATGCAAAGGAGTTCCTGCTACAAAAAAAGCCCTGGATATAAACAGGGGTGGAATTCTAGCAGGATCTCCTTTGCATATGAGGCCACACACCCCTGATGTAGCCAGTCCTCCAAGAGCTTACAAAAAAGAGCCACATCTTTTGCCTCCAATCATGTTTCAGAGGCGTGATTACTTCTTAGGAAGCCCCTGCTTATCTGGATCTTCATAAGCAGTGAACAGTCATCCTTCACAAAAGATACTGTTTGTATCTTTTGCGCACAACCACTCTAGGCATTTCCGGGGAAACCAGTTTTCCCAAACGCTATAGCCATTTGGGAGGGGAAAAGTTCTACGGTACCTATTGTACCATAGAGTTTCCCCTCCCAAATGGCTAGAGTGTCCGGGAAAACCATAGAGTTTTCCCGGAAACTCCTAGAGCGGCCGCTGCGCACCATCACCAGCCCAATGATGTCACTTCCAGAATCTCTAGCCAGCCCAAGCAGGCTTCACTCACCTGGGGCTCTCCTTTCTTGCATTGGGTTGTTTTTTGAGTAAAAACATTTTTCTGGATGTACTAGAGATTAAGTACGCCACTGCTGGTGGAAGAACTTTGACTATGAAGCACTTCCTGGTGAAGGTCTCATTTTATTTCTATAAACACAGTTTTTTCTTTGTACAGAAAATTACAAATATAGGAATATGGGAACAATGGAAATCAGAATGTTCTGGAAGAGTTTCAGTTGACATTCATCTTAAATGTCTCTTTTATTTTTTATTTTCTTTCATCTTTTTAGGAATGAGAATGGCCTGGAGAGTCAGTTGTTTCCTCCCCTGCTCCAGCGTTGAGTACTTGTGTGCATGCAAGGGTGAACCAGACTTGGCCAGCTTTGTGACTTTTAACCTATGTGACTGCATTGATGGGTACACCTGGGACTAGAAGTTGCTCCAGCTGAATGCATCATTTATTCTTATGGGTATTTCCTAGAACTTAATTCCATCGGCCCAAACAGGTGAAGATGTGTGTCTCTTCAACAAAAGGCCCTAAACTCCCTCTGGAAATGAAGGGAGCTCCCAAAGGAGCTTGTAGCAAAGCTTGAAGAGGAACTGTGTAAAGCAGAAAGCCATCTATTTTCCTGGTCTGGCACCAGTTTCTTCCAAGTGTCTGAACTAGGGTTGCCAAGTCCCCTGCATTCTGGAGCGGGGGACTTTCTCGTGCGCATGAAGCACACACACGATGCAATGATGTCACCTGGAAGTGACATCATTGCACCGGCGATGTAGGGGGTGGTTCCCAATGTGGGCCAGTGGGTTGGGAACCTCCCGGGCGGGAGAACCCCCACCCAGACCGGGATCTTGGCAGCCCTAGTCTGAACAGCTATCTCAGGGGTGTCAAACGCATTTGTTATGAGGGCCAGATCTGATGTAAACGAGACCATGTTGGGCCAGATCATGTGTGTCATAACATATAATGCCAGGTAGTAGAGATAGAAATTTTATAAAGGACACAAACCAACACAATTAAAGATTTCTGTAAAACTAAAAATAAAATATGCTTAAAAGAATAGTACTTTTGCAATGTTTTGTTTATTTAACAGTTTCTGATAACTGACACCTCTTGCCCTGAATTATTGCCTCAAAATCTAGAGACGATGTCTGTGCTGTAGCAGTCTTGAGTATGCTGTTCAGGTGTGTGTAAGGTAAGGTAAGGTAAAATTTTATTTGTATCCCGCCCTCCCCTCCTAGGCAGGCTCAGGGCGGCTAACAACATATTAAATACAAAACTTTAAATTAACAGTAAAAACTCAAATTAACATCATAAAAACCGTTAATACATTAAAATTCATAAATTAGTTTAATCTGGCAGCAATGATGGCATTCTGACGCTAATTTCTGCCAGTATAATTAGTTCCATCTGTAAGTTGCAAACCTACTTTTGATTTATTGATATTCATTACAGAAATCTCATGGTCAATGCTTTGAGCCTAAGACCCAGAAAAAAACATCAAATGGCTGGGTATTGTGAGCTATTGTACATAAGCTGCTTCATGTTCTAGTCTACCAATGGAGAAAATAGAGGTTTTGCTCTGCAGCTCCTGTGTGACTGAGCAAGCCTGGCAAAGCAAGCTGTGGTGCAGAAAGAAGAAAGAGAGAGAGAAGGAAGCAGATGACAGTGAGCTGCTTGCGGGTCTAATAGGAGCCCCCTGGGGACCTGATCTGGCTCTTGGATGGCACATTTGACACGCTTGAGCTACATTTGACATGCTTGAGTCCTGACCTCAGTACACTACAATTACCATTCTGTATGGAGCTAGGCTGAAGGAACCTTAGAGACCCACAAAAACTTCACAAAATCCAACAAGATCTTCACAAGGTTTGGCTCCCTTCATCAGATACAAGACAGCTTCTGTACAGAGTGATGTCAGTCTTAATCTGGTAAAGGCTTAGAGGAGAGTAACTCTGCAGAGGATTGTGCTAGTCAGACTTTTGAGGGCTCAGGATCAATGGTCTCCGAGGCCAAGGACACATCCCCCATGGGATCTACACAGCTACAGAGCTGCAAGCATGTGGCAGGAAATCATGTGACATCAGAGTCATCTGAGAGAAAGAGAAGGAACCAGAATGATGACCTCAGAAGTGTCCAGAAGGGCGGGGAATAGAACAAGAAGGTCTGCCAAAGGCGCCATAAGTAGTGTGACAAAATATGGGAGAAGGTTCTATGGTTGATTGTGGCAAAAAATACCCACAGTATTCGTAACCAAAATAACTAAAGAATCAATATATATTTAAAGTAATCCACTAGTAACACTATATTATACACTACCATGAATGTTCGATGATAATCTTATAACAGCATCTTTGTGCACAATAGTCCAGTAGTAACAATTATATATAGAATATGTCAAATCCTCAATATGCAAAGACTTCCAAAATAAAAGTATCTCTATATAGATGAAAAGCAAGAGCCCTGTGGCACAGAGTGGTAAAGCTGCAGTACTGCAGTCGGAGCCGTCTGCTCACGACCTGAGTTTGATCCCAGCGGAAGCTGGTTCACGTTGACTCAGCCTTCCATCCTTCTGAGGTCAGTAAAATGAGTACCCAGTTTTTGGAGGGAAAGTGTAGATGACTGGGGAAGGCAATGGCAAACTGTAAAAAGTCTGTCGTGAAAACGTTGTGAAAGCAATGTCACCCCAGAGTCGAAAATGACAGGTGTTTGCACACCTTTACCTTTTTATAGATGAAAATAGTTCTGTGTCTATTTCAAGTCATTAATCCAACCTTCAGAAGATTTTCAAATTGTAGATATTTCCAACTTCTCTTCAATATTTCACATAGAGCAGGGTATAGTTGTAGGCTCTACTGGGAATTATTCTCATAGTATTTATGGAAACAATTTCAAAAGGGGAGCTTTTTGAAATTCCCAGTGAAACTACTAAGAGCAGTGAAGAGAAGTTGGAAATTTCTACAATTTGAAAATCTTCTGAAGGTTGAAATAGACACAGAACTATTATTCTTTTCATCTATATGGACAAACTTTTGTTTGGAAGTCTTTGCATATTGAGGATATGATATGGTTTTTACACTAAGACTTTGATGCATATTGAAGAAGACTGCAGATTTATACCCCCGCCCTTTTCTCTGAATCAGAGACTCAGAGCGGTTTACAATCTCCTATATCTTCTTCCCCCACAACAGACACCCTGTGAGGTGGGTGGGGCTGAACGAGCTCTCCCAGAGGGCTGCCCTTTCAAGGACAACTCCTGCGATACCTACGGCTGACCCAAGGCCATTCCAGTAGCTGCAAGTGGAGGAGTGGGGAATCAAACCCAGTTCTCCCAGATAAGAGTCCACGCACTTAACCACTACACCAAACTGGCTCATAAGGATTTGACATGTTCTATTATGAACTTTTGTATACTAAGACTTTGGCTAGTATTTATTGAGAGGAAAATTAAATCTATGGGCATTTATTTAGATTCACTTCTTATGCTTTCCTTAAAAGATGCATTTTTGAAACTTAAGCTCAGAATTCTAGATATTGAAATGCAAACGTTATGTAGCCTGGCCAACAAGTCTTGCTCCTTGCTGAATTTCAAACTTCCTCTCTCAGTAGGGAAATTAGCGTCATATTTCTCCTCTCTGCAAGCTCCACAGCAACGCCGTGCGTTCTCATTAACGAGATGTAATGCATTACCATCTGCTATCTTATTTGGTAGATTTAACAGGACTGAGCACTCTAATAGACACTGTCTTTGTAATCCCAAGTGTATTGAAACTATTTCCCATGTATTATTGAACTGTCCTTTTTATGATGATATTCGTTGTATATACCTGAAAGATATTTTAGCAGGTATGTTGGGC
Organism: Heteronotia binoei; assembly: GCF_032191835.1. Classification (NCBI taxonomy): domain Eukaryota; kingdom Metazoa; phylum Chordata; class Lepidosauria; order Squamata; family Gekkonidae; genus Heteronotia; species Heteronotia binoei. The sequence continues at coordinate 17,744,249 of NC_083235.1, read as the reverse complement.
TGTGCTGATTCAGGCAAAAAGTCCACAAACTTTTAAATGACACTTGCTCTGAGGTAACTTTAACGGTTGCTAGATTTCTTCAACAGGCCATGGAAATACGACAGAGAATGGTTCTGGAATGACCACATTTTATTTGTTTTAATTATTTAATTTGGCTAAACTCGACTCATATATATTTTACTTATTTTATGTATATTAGCTCCCTATGTACTCTATAATCTAGGATTCTATATTATTTATATTGCTATTTTACTGCTAAATCTGTTTTATGCCAATGAAGGCTTGCTGTTGCTGTTACTAAGACTTTGACAACTGTTACTATTGAACTATTGTGCATGGAGACTCTGTTATAAGATTATCATCGAATGTTTGTGATTCTGCACTAACTGGTTTTTGACATATGAGGCAATGTGATAAAATTGTGTGGCTTCCCTTTCCAACCTAGCCCCAGGTTCTGGAAGAAAGAAAGCAACCCATTCACCATTTTGGACCAGTGGTGGCACTAGAGTGCCCCACCATGCCCACTGCCCCAGGAAATATGCCCTTGGTACCCCCTGTGAGCAAAGCACGCCCCCACCCCGGTCTTCCCCCCAGACGCCTGGCCAGCCTTACTCGCTGCAGCCGCCTTACCTGGAGCTTCCTTCCTCCCCTTGCCACAGCATGGTGCAATGCAGCACAACCTGACTGCTGGCGCTGTGATCCAGATGCACATCTGGATGTACACCTCCGCTGCCACTTCCACCTCCCTCCCAATCAGCTGATTGGCGGAGACTTTTTTTGTAAGTGGGAAGGGGAGCGGCTCTCCCTTCCTCTCTCGCTCATTCCTTCCACCTGCTCCAGGGAAGGGGTGTGCCCAATTCAGCGCCTACAGTCGCCTAATGCAGGGGTGGCCAACGGTAGCTCTCCAGATGTTTTTTGCCTACATCTCCCATCAGCCTCAGCCAGCATGGCCAATGGCTAGGGCTGATGGGAGTTGTAGGCAAAAAACATCTGGAAAGCTACCGCTGGCCACCCCTGGCCTAATGGATGCGCTGGCCCTGTTTTGGACCCCCATTTGTATCCAGGAAGCCACAACTGTTTGGAACAAGATGAATTTACCAAGGCTACCTTGATCTGCAACGTACTGTGTCATTGACAATGTAGTTGACAAGTCCCAATGTAGGATAGAAAGTCAGGAAACTAATAGAAAAAGACGACAATGCTGATGTGAGGCATCAAAGGGTGAGCTGCGGAAACACTTCCTTAGTCACATTCCTGACCTTTGCTTCTTAGGAAATAGAAGCTATTGTGGGAGAGATGGTGGCTCAGTGGTAGAGCATCTGCTTGGTAAGCAGAAGATCTCAGGTTCAATCCCAGGCATCTCCAACTGAAAAGGGTCCAGGCAAATAGGTGTGAAAAACCTCAGCTTGAGACCCTGGAGAGCCGCTGCCAGTCTGAGTAGACAATACTGACTTTGATGGACCCAGGGTCTGATTTAGTAGAAGGCAGCTTCATATGTTCATATATATGAAAGCAGAGGCTGGGATCATGGCTGGAGAACAAGTTGGGCAAAGGCGATAAGTTGAGAAGAGGAGTTCCCAGATGGAGGACCAAGTAAGAGAGGAGAACTTTCATGAGAAAGGGAAGGACTTCAGCTGTCCTTCAAAAACACCACTGACATGCTTGGGGAATTTCACAGACTTTTAGCTAGTTAGCCCAATATTAACATGTTACTTACCCTCGCATTTGGCGTTGCACGACCGACCTGGTTTGCCTGTCCCAGCAATGCACCACCATCTGTCGGTTATAAAAAAAATTCCATACCTTCTGTTTCCAGTTGGGCCAATTGGACCCAACATCGCTGAGTTGTATCTGGTTTCATAATAACTCAAGCAGAGCCCTGAAACAAACAGAGCAGGATATGGTTCAGAAAGGAAAAATTTAGTGTGGGAAATGTGTTCCACTTCCGTAAGCAATCTGAAATTGTTCTAATAATCTGAAATATAAAAGTCCAAGTGGGGAGCCCATATGGACTTGTGGGGTATCACTTCATTTTCCCCTGTAGCCCACTGCCCATATTATCTTTTCCTTCCCTCCTACTGGCAGCTCCTATACCCTCTCCCCATTCCCTGATTGCTTCTCTCCTTCCCATTGATCAACCAACTTGATCTGATGACTGACACCTACTGGGGGCCTTGAGGATATTGAAAGAGGTGGCTGAGTAAAGCCTGCCCCCGCCTCCCGACCGCTGGCATTCCAAGGAGATCTCCCATCCAAGCACTTGCCAGAGTTGGCCCTGCTTAGCTTCCAAGATTGGGTTCGCCTGGGCTATCCAGGTCAGGGCTGGTTTTAAGAAGTTTCATTGGGTCTGTTTCCATTCTTTATGGTTTCATGCACCTCACTCGGACTGCATGTGTAAGCAGGGCTTTTTTTTTTTTGTAGAAAAAGCCCAGCAGGAATTCATCTGACAAATCTTCAAGAACAATTACAAATAACATGCGGACTTTAGCACCGTTGGGGCTTAAGAACAATTGGGATCTTTCTTGTCGTTTGTAATTGTTCTTAAAAATTTGTCAGATTAAGTTGTATTAGGTTTACTTACCATCATATATGAATACAGGGAGGAATCATTGTTAGATGAATGTAAGCTGCAGCTTTAAGAACATTGTAATTGCATTCACCTGCGGGCTTTAAATTCAGCGTCTCTTAGAATGGGTTAGGAAATTGACCGTACCTTGTTAGATTTGTTGTAAGCAGCAGCATCGAGATGTAATGAATTCGTTAGAAGGTATGAATTTTCCCACACTAGAGACTTTCCCACAGTGTATGCTTAATATTTTGTATGGATAAATATTTTGTATGGTTTAACATTTCGCTTTTGTGTACAGCTTGTCGAAGCAAGTGCAAAACGTGGGACCAAAGTACTATTGTGTTGCTTTCCAAAGCATTTGTGCCTTGCTGTACAAAAGGGTAAGTTCTTTGGAGCATCCTTCCCGATTTGAAATTCTTCAATTGACCGTTTGAATTTCTGCCTTCATCCATTCTTTGGAATGTCCTGGAATTTGTCTGTAAATGGCTTTGGGTGAAGGTTTATGTTCTTTATTTGCCATTTCTATATGGAATGCTTTTGCACAACTGAATATAAATTTCAAGTATTTGTATTTATTTGATATTAATATTTGGTAATTTGAGGCTGGGTTTTGCGGAGGTTTATTACCTTAATTTCCTGCTCTATTATCCACGTTGCTCTTTGTGGGTTGCTCAATCCCCAGGTGGGGGCAGGGGATCCCCCAGTTTGAAGAAGAAGAAGAAGAAGATATTGGATTTATATCCCGCTCTCCACTCCGAAGAGTCTCAGAGCGGCTCACAATCTCCTTTACCTTCCTCCCCCACAACAGACACCCTGTGAGGTGGGTGGTGCTGAGAGGGCTCTCACAGCAGCTGCCCTTTCAACGACAACCTCTGCCAGAGTTATGGCTGACCCAAGGCCATTCCAGCAGCTGCAAGTGGAGGAGTGGGGAATCAAACCCGGTTCTCCCAGATAAGAGTCCACACACTTAACCACTACACCAAACTGGCTCTCCAGTTTGGAGGCCCTCCCCCTGCTTCAGGGTCATCAGAGAGCAGGGGTGGGGAGGAAATGTCAGCCGGGCACTCCATTATTCCCTATGGTGACCTATTCCCATAGGGTATAATGGAGAATTGATCTGCTGGCATCTGAGGGTCTGGGGGGCTGTTTCTTGAGGCAGAGGCACCAAATTTGCAGCATAGCATCTGGTACCTCTCCTCAAAAGACCCTCCAGGTTTCAAAAAAAATGGACCAAGGGGTCCATTTCTATGAGCCCCCAAAGAAGGTGCCCCTATCCACTATTTCCAGTGGAGGGAAGGTATTTAAAAGGTGTGCAATCCCTTTAAATGTGATGGCCAGAACTCCCTTTGGAGTTCAGTCATGTTTGTCACAACCTGGCTCCACCCTCAATGTCTCCTGGCTCCACCCCCAAAGTCCCCAGATATTTCTTGAAATGGCAACCCTATTTGAAGTGGAAGGAGAAGGGCCGTGTGCTTATCTAAACAACAGAGTTGTTTTATCTTTTATCTGTCCTACTCTCGTCTTCAGATTTATTTGTGTTTATTTACACCCACCTTTCTCTCCAATGGGGACCCAAAGCAGCTTACCACATTCTCCTCCATTTTATCCACATTTCAGCCTTATCTGGTAGATTCGGATGAAGGAGAGTGACCAGCCCAAGGTCACCCAGCAAGCTTCCCAAACGGAATCTGGATTCAAATCTGGGGCTGGTTTCACACTGTGAAATTGACACGATTTGATCTCATTGCAAAAAAAAAAAAAACCCACTTCAGTTTGAACAGTTTCCGGGCTATCAGACAGCTGCTGCTGAAGCAGCAGGACCCCAGCAGCGGTCAGTGGTTGCCCATTCACATTGCTAGCCTGACCCAACCACGGACCCGCTGTGGAAAGGGTGGCCTTTTTTAAAAAGGCTCCAGTGTGTGCACTCAATTGGAGCAGAGCACAAGCGCACCTCGGAGAGGGGGGGGACCCCGACCTTGCTGAAAATAGCTTGGCGCGATCACACAGCTCTTCTGCTTTTGAGTTGCCCCAGGGCATTCAGACAGCAGCTGATTATGTGACCTACATTGATTCAGGGGGATAGTACCAGGAAAATCCAGGTAGCTTTTTGATGCGGATAGGAGGTGTCTGGAGATGGGGTGAGTACAGGTGCGGCTTGGAGGGCAGATGTGCTGGAGTGATTGTGCACTTTTAATCCAAATGAAAGGCAGGGCTAGATCAGGGCAAATCTCCTGTGTGAAACCACCTTGGGTCTTCCAGATCCTTGTCTGAAACCTGAAGTAATATGTCACCCTGACTCTCAGTTTCCCAACCATCTTTCTCTTGGATGATCTTGGATCATAATCAATGAAACACAAACTTTCCCTCTCCCTTGCAGCCTCTCCCTGGGAAAAGTCCAGCCAGTTTGCAAAAGTCATGCAGTAGGCAAGGGACTCAGGTATGATGACCCCTCCAGACCCATGAATTCCATGTATTGTGCAGGGAGCTGGCTTAGATGACCCTGGAGGTCCCTTCCAACTCTATGATTGTAAGTCACTCCAGTTGTGCAGTGGTTGTGGCTGGGACTAGTTGAGTTGAATGGCATCGAGTCATCCAGTAGCCACTGCCAGACATGGGCGAATCATGAAAACTGTGTGGTAGCATTTCACCCAGGCCAGTTGTGCAGTGGCTGCTGTTGCACAGGAGCAAGTTGCTGCTGGGCTCTAGTGAGTCATGCAGGTTGTGGGATAATGAGACACCTGGAGGACTTCCAAACCTGCCCTGAGGATTCCTTCCTCCACAGCAGAGGGGCAGACTGGGATGGCAGAACAGCTCTCCATACTCAGTCTTCCCACACTCTCTGGCCCAATTCTGAAATATATTTGAAGGCCGCTAAGAACGAGTTTTATGCCCTCCATTGTGTTTTATAACTCACGCCTGGCTCAGTTATTTAGGATACTTCAGTCTCTTACTTCCCTCTCTGAGAGGACTCATAACCCCCTCACCAAGCTGGTGTGGAGTTTCAGCATGGGGTGTGGTGAGCACACTAATGACACCCAGCTAGTTCTGTTAATGGGCAGCTGACCTGATGTCATTCTCGTGAATTTAGTCAAGAATCTGGAGGCCATGGTAGGATGACTAAAGCAAAGCCAGTTGAGGCTGAATCCAGATAAAATTGAGGTTCTGTGGCTGGGTGGGCCATGGTTGGGTTGTCAACTCCTGGCCCTTGATTGTGTGCCCCTTTCACCAGCACCAACCATCAGGAGTCTGGATATGACCCTAGATGCCAACCTATCAATGGAGGCTCAGGTCATGAAGGTTGCCAGGCTAGCATTTTTCCAGTCATGCAAGGCTCTGCGACTGGATCCCTACTTGTCCCACTCTGACCTAGCCATAGTGATCCATGCAATGGTCACCTCTGGGATAGACTACTGTAACTTGCTGTATGCGGGCCTTCCCTTGAGGTTGATATAGAAGCTCCAACTGGTCCAGAATGCAGCTGTACAGGTTCTTATAGCCCTCCCCACCCCCCCCCAAGATGGCACACATTCAACCTGTGCTGCACAAACTGCACTGGCTTCTGGTGGAGCACTGGATCAAATTCAAGGTGCTGATTTTGATGTTTAAGGCCCTTTGTGGTCAGGCACCTACGTTCCTCTGGGACCGCCTCTTTCAGTATAACCCCAACAGAGTGTTACACTCAGGTACTAAAAATCTCCTGATGGTTCCTAGCCCAAAAGAGATCTGGCTGTCCTTGACCAGGACAGGGCCTTCTTGCCCCTGGCCCCCACCTGATGGAACTCTCTGATGGAGAACATCCATGCCTTGCAGAATTTATTACCTTTCCGCAGGACTTGTAAGGAAGAGATGTTCTGCCAGGTTTTTGGCCAAGGACAGCACTGAGACAGCAAATAGTCTGGCACTCTCAGGTTTCCTGCCCCCCCCCCTTACGCACCTCTGAAGACTTTGCAGAATTTCAATTTTCTATTCAAATTATTTGCCATCTAGGAATTGGTTTTGCTTATGATTCTGTACTGTGTTTTGACACTGGTCTAATCTAACTTGGATTATTGTGTTTTTATTCTGTTGTAAACCGCTCTGAGTTCCGCTTGCAGGGAAGGGCAGCCTAGAAGTCTAAACAATGAAATAATATTCTGAAAACCTCTTGGCTTGGAAACCCTAGGGTTGCCATAAACCAGCTGTGGTTTAACATCAGAAGAAGAAGAAGAACCTGCCTATATTGAAATGTACAGCACCATAGAATTTTTTTTTTATTGTAATTGTATTTTATTGATTTTAAATTGTAATTATAACTGTCTGAATTGTCTGAATTGAATTGATTATTAGCCGCCCTGAGTCCACTTGCGGAGAGGGTGGGTTAGAAATTGAAAGTAATAAATAAAAAGAAATAAATAAATAAGAAGTTGCCAATAAAACAATGCTGTACTAGACCAATCAACAATACAACTTTATATCAGTACAGCTTCTGAAGTTCTTTCCACTCCACTCCAGATGTTCAAGTTACTTGCAGTATGAAACTGCCTTATATCAAATCAGAGCCTTAGTCTATCAAAGTCAGTAGTGCCTGCTCAGACTAGCAATGGCTATCTGGAGCGTCTCTCAGGCAGAGGCCTTTCACATAAGGCCAGATTCTTCAAACTAGAGATGCTGGGGATTGAACCTGGGACCTCCTGTATGCCAATAAGATAGGGCTGCCAAGCCCCCGGTCCAGGAGGGAGTTCCCTCGCCCAGGAGGTTCCCAATGCACCGGCTCACACTGGGTCAGCGGGGGGAACCTCCCCCGACGTTGTTGGCGCGATGACGTCACCCGGAAGTGATGTCATCACACTGCACAGCCACTCATGGCCTCTCTAGGCGTTTTCAGAAAAACTATGGTTTTCCCAGACGCTCTAGCCATTTGGGAGGGCAAAACTGTGGCACCTATTATACCATAGAGTTTCCCCTCCCTAATGGCTAGTGCCTCTGGGGAAACCATAGAGTTTTCCCGGAAACGCCTAGAGTGGTTGCCATGCGATGTCGCCGGCACAATGACTTCATTTCTGGGTGACGTCATCGCACTGACGACATCGGGGGAGATTCCCCCTGCTGGCCTAATGTGGACCAGCAGATTGGGAACCTCCTGGGCAGGGAAATCCCCGCCTGGACCAGGGGCTTGGCAGACCTGCTGAGTGAATTGAGGTACCCTCCCTCTCCTCAAGTCCTTAATAAAGAGTATCCCTAAACCCTGGGGTGGGGGAGAATATAAATCATCATTATAAATCAATTATAAATATATCTGTCCTAATCAGGGGTCATTTTGTCGAAAAAAAGGTGATGGAGCGCATTAACATAACTTGTTTGCATAACTCATTTGCATATGCCACACACTCCTGTTTAGCATCAACCTAAAATGCTTCTTGAATTATAATTCTCATAATTATCTTGAATTATAATTGTCATCTTACTCCCATCATACTTTCAAAATAACTTTGTCCTATGTGGCCACAGTGGCATGAGGAAGATTTCCATCTGTCTGCTTTCTATGTTTTGGTTATTTTCCCTTTTTTGTGGGGGGGGAAATATTAGAAAATTTGTCAAATCTTAGAGTTCAGCAAAACTCTCACAGAGGGTTTGGGGGGAGTAAGAAAGAAAGAGCACAATAAAATTTCGAGGTTCTGGAGCTCCGCTTCTGTGAGCTCCTGCCCAAAATGAGGCCTTTTCCTAATATATAATAAAAAATCACAAGTAGATATATTGTTCAATACATTCCAATACCTCCTCCCTTACTGCACGAAATTGATTCCTGATTTTTTGTTTCAAAAAGATGGTCAAATTCCTACAAATTTGTCATAAACCCCCCAAAATTTTGACTACCAAAAAGATGAGCCCTTCTTTAAAAAGTTATACCTGCACCTTTATTTATGAGAAGTTGTGTTTTAAAAATTATTTTGTTTTATTTTTGCCAGCTTGTATTGTTTAGGTGCTCTCCTTGTGAGTGGAACCAGAGTCTTGTGGCTCTTTGCAGATTAACAGGTTTGTTCTTAAATTTAGAGTGAACATTCCATGGATTAGAGCTCAGCTCTCCTCATTAGAAATGACACAGGTATCCATGGCTTGATATGGTGGTGGTGGAAGGAAAGAGCAGGGAAACCAGCAGGGAAAATTTGCCTAGGGCAATGGTGGTGGAAAGCAGCATCAAGTCACAGCTCACTTACGGTGACTCTCTGGGGTTTTCAAGGCAAGAGATTTTCAGAGGTGGTTTGCAACCTAGGGTTGCCAAGTCCCTCGGAACCTCTGGCGGGGGACTTATCTTGCACACACTTTGTGTGCACAGCACAATGACATCACCTGCAAGTGATGTCAGCGCACCAGCGATGTCATGCAGCAGCCACTCTAGGCATTTCCAGGTAAACTCTATGGTTTTCCATATTGTACCATAGAGTTTTCCCTCCCAAATGGCTAGAGCGTCCAGGAAAACCATAGAATTTTCCCAGAAACTCCTAGAGTGACCACCGCGCGACGTCACCAGTGCGATGACGTTACTTGCGGGTGACATCATCGCGTCAGTGACGTCAGGGGAGGTTCCCCCACCGGCCCAATGCGGAACCTCCTGGGTGGGGGAGCCCTACCATTACCTGCCTCTGTGCCACAACCTTGGTATTCCATGGGCATCTGCCATCCAAATATTAGCCAAGGCCAACCCTGCTAGATCAGGCTATCCAGGATGTAATGGAACATGCGGAAGACTTTTGTAATCCGAGGAGATAGTGGTGATCTACTCATTCCAGACCTGTGTATGGCAGCATTAAGTTATGTTTGCTTTAACTGCTGCAGAGCCCTGTAAATCAGTCCCAGCTGAGGCTGATAATTGTATAGGGCAGGGTTATGTTTTAATTAAGCCTAAGTGAGCTAGGAAGTTTGCTGTTCAGCTCTGCCCTGCTTTGCTACTGCTGCTTGATGAACAGACAGTTGTGGTGAAGACAGAGTGCCCCAGCCAAAGCAACAGGCCTTCTTGGGAAGTATCTTTGTACTGGAACTTTGATTTCATATTGCAGCCTTGAGTTTAGTTTACCTTTAAGTTAGTGTTATAAAACTGCCTTCTGTTCTTGAATCAGTGAATAAAACTGCTTTCTGTTTGCAAACTGCATTGATCTGAAATCAATTAAAGAACATGGGCATTACATTTGGCTATCAAGGTCAGGGTACCAATAATACCATGACTCTTTTTTCCATAATGGTTGCCATTATGAGTATCGTTGTTCTGAAATTCTGCGCTAGAACTTTAATTGTGGTTAACTCCTGTCCCCAAAATGACATTCTACACTAGAATAATAGAATCACAGAGTCCAACTCTAGGAGTCTATGATTCTATGATTGTAGTGTAGAAAATAATTTTGGGGACAGGACTGAACCTGGATCAAAAATCTAGTGCAGAATTGTCTATATGGCCTTTGCCATCTCTGATCAAGAAAAAAGTTGTCATGTAATATTGCCTTTAGAAAGCACCTGGAAAGTAGAGGTTTGCATTCAGTTATAGCCGATTTGAAAAAACAGCCAAAAAATACTGGGTAGGGGGGGTTCTTTCCGCTAAATATATATTATGAGGGGGGTTTTCCAGCTATTCACAATATTCAAGATTGGGACCACTGAATAACCAAAGTTAAAGGTCATTTAAAAGTACTGCAGTCCCTTTAAATACCTTCTGGAGAATTCACAACTTGAAGAACTGCAAACCCTTTAAATGCCTCCAGAGTGAATGCTTACTTTGATCCCTTTAAATGCCTTTTCCCTTCCTTTGAAAACAATGTAGGATGGGGTACCTTGTTTGGGGGCCCATATAATTGGAACCCCTGGTCCAATCCTTTTGAAACTCAGGGGGTTCTTTTGAAGAGGGGCACCAGCAGCTATGCTGCACATTTTTTGCTTCTGTCTCAAAAAGCAGATACCCCCAAGACCAATTCCCCATTATACCCTTTGGGGATCATTATTTATTTGTTTGTTTGTTTTTTAAACCGCCCTTCCCTGTGGAAAAAGGCTCAGGGTTGTGTCCATCAAAAAGCTATTGACATAAATGCAATTCACAGTTAAAAATAATAAAATCCATAATATACAGTATGTCTATAACCAAAAATGGCAGTAAGACTGGCAGAAATATGCCACTGCCTCATGGGGGGGGAGTGGGAAAAGCAGGAGTGCCAGCCAGACAGAGAACCATCGCTGTCCTCAACCAAATGCCTGATGGAACATCGTTGCCTTACATGCCATGCAGAATGTAGTTCGGCTGAGAATATCAGGAAATATGCATATTTTTCTGCTTCGGAATACCTGAACCTGAAAAAAAAACCTGAGTTCTTTTTTGCATATTTCTACCAAAATGTATGCATTTATATAAATCAGTGAGTCAAGTTGCAACCAACTTATGGCAACACCCAATGAGGGGCTTTCAAGGAGACTCAGAAGAAGAGGTAGGGTTGCCAGGTCCAATTCAAGAAATATCTGGGGACTTTGGTGGTGGAGCCAGGAGCAAGGTTGTGACAAGCAGAATAGAACTCCAAAGAGAGTTCTGGCCATCACATTTCAAGGGACCGCACACCTTCTAAATGCCTTCCCTCCATTGGAAATAACGGATAGGGGCGCCTTCTTTTGGGGCTCATAATATTGGACCCCCTGGTCCAATCTTTTTGAAACTTGGAGGGTGTTTTGAGAAGAGGCACCAGATGCTATGCTGCAAAGTTGGTGCCTCTACTTCAAACAACAACTCCCCTAGAGCCCCAGATACCCACAGATCAATTCTCCATTATACCCTATGGAAACCAGTCTCCATAGGGAAAAATGGAGTGCCCAGCCGACATTTCTCCCCCCGCTCCACTTTCTGATGACCCTGAAATGGGGGAAGGGTCTCCTAATCCCCTGCCCCCACCTGGGGAGTGGCAACACTAAGGAGAGGAGGTTTGCCAGCGCCTTCCTCAGCAGAGCCCTACGGCTGTCCAAGCACCAACCTTGCTTAGCTTCTGAGATCTGATAAGATTAGGCCGTTCCATACCACCTTCCCTCCAAGTCTATATGCACATGCTGCAAACATATGAAGCAGAACAGTAGCAGAGCATAGCAAATTTCCAGGGAGAAAAAGCAAACTCACAGTGATTCAAACTGATTCCTTTATGGTTATGCAGGCCCCCTTTTTTCAGCTCCTTAGCTAGTTCACATTGTGTGAACCTTTTGGCTTCACTGACTGAGAGAAGGAAGAGGAGGAGGGCTACGGAGCCCCATTTCTTCATGTCTGTAGCTCTTCGGAGGACGAGTTTCACCCCGGTCTCCTTTGGTTTTTATACCCAGGCCTCTGAATTGGGAATGATATTGGCATACTGCCTGCCAGCTGGAAGAAAGCAGATTATTTCCTGGTCATAATCTCAGGTACTAATTTCACAGTCTGTTTCTGCTTTATGGGAAAGGAGGAAACCAGGGGTGGAATTCTAGCAGGAGCTCCTTTGCAGATTTGGCCACACCTCCTTGATGTAGCCAATCCTCCAAGAGCTTACAAGGCTCTTTTTTGTTACCTCTTGGAGGACTGGCTACATCAGGGGGGTGTAGCCTAATATGCAAAGCAGCTCCTGATAGAATTCCATCCCTGGAGGGAACCACAATAAAAATACCCTTTTGGTTGGAAGACCAGATACATGGTTAAATGAATTAGATTAGCACTTTGAATGACCTAAAATAAAATTTTAAAAAGCTGGACAATCTGAGTCCACTACTTATTCCTAAAATAGAATGAGGTGTAGATTTAATTCCCCTGAGTGGCAACTAGTTCCTTTCTCAGTTCAGTTAATTTATTGTTATTAGCCATTGGCTGTTACAAATCTTCACAAATCTCAAGAAAAAGGAAAGTAAAAGTTACAAATCTCAAGAAAAAGTGAAAACATACGAAGTATCATGTAAGGTATAACAAGGGTATAACAACAGATGCAATATAATGACAATAACAATAAAGATGTAGACTTAAATCTAAAAGTTATCCCTTCGCATTGCTGCCTTGGCACCTATTTTCTTTGCTGCAAGGGCAAAGACTGAAACTTTCTGGGGCCGTTTTCCCACTTACTTTACCCCGGAGCGATGTCCCTCTTCACCGCACTGCGTCTGCGCGGATTTCGCACAAACTGCTGCGCAGCACCAGGAAGAGCCGCGTAGTCCCGGGGCTTTTGCATCGCAAATGTAAACCGCCAAAAAGCAGGTTTACATTTGCGACGCAAAAGCCCCGGGACTACGCGGCTCTTCCTGGTGCTGCGCAGCAGTTTGTGCGAAATCCGCGCAGACGCAGCGCGGTGAAGAGGGACGTCGCTCCGGGGTAAGGTAAGTGGGAAAACGGCCTGAGAGATAATAAACAGCAATATCAGATAAAAGAAATACTATTTTTTCCTCCACTGAATAAGCACTTAGGCCTGACAGAATTCCATCTAAAAATTTAGCCCTTGGACTGGAATAGAGCGAACAGAAAAGTAGTGAGGTAAGTCCTCAATTGCATGAGAACAGCAAATGCATAAATGTTGAGCCACTGAAGTTTGGTTAAAATGTTCTTCCATGACTGCTGTTGGCATTGACTGGAAACGTACGGAGGTAAAGTTCGCTCTAAGAACATGGTTAGAAATGTTAACTAAGTATGGAGATCTTGTGTGTTCCAGTTCAATTAATGTGTGCCATGGTGCTGTTTTCAATTTTAATATTAAGGTACAATCTAGTCGGGCATCAGAATCAAATATCCATCTAGTTGATATGACAGGATGAAGACTGAAGTGGACCTCTGGTTGCTGGACTGTGTTCTGTTTTTTTATAAAAAGAAAAATATATTCTGAATATGAAAGTGCTCTTTTTTCTTTCAAATTCTAAGCATTAAGAAGAGTTGGTTTTATACTCCACTTTTCTCCACCCTAAGGAGTCTCAAAGCAGCTTAAAATTGCCTTTCTCTTCCTCTCCCCACAACAGGCACCATGTGAGGCGGGTGCGGCTGAGAAAGTGCTGAGAGAACTGTGACTAGCCCAAGGTTTTAAGCCAGTCTCTTAGGTGCAGGTCCCATGTCTGTACGTCGAAGGGGACTGGCGTGGCGGCCCGCCGAAGCAGTCCGTCAGCCTCTGATGGCTCTTGCTCGTGCTCCTCTGCTCCCTCCTTGGCTTCCATCCCTCCCCACCGGTCCTGCAGAGCGAGCAGGGAATGGCTACGCATTAGGGGTTGGGCAGGGGAGAAGCTAGTTGCCCCATCACTGCCATTTCCCACCCCAGTCTCTTCCAAAGTGCACAAAACGCCACCGCCGAGCCTGGAGCATGCATGCAAGAAGCTTCTTCCTCCAAACTGCAAAAGATCCCCCCGTCTCTCTCTTCCCCAGACGGTTGCCAAAGGGAGGCCAAACCGCCTGGAAATCTTTCGGCCCCCAGCTCGCTGAACCCAGAGAGGAGGGAGGGGAGGGATGAGGATACTGTGTGCGAAGTGTGAATGGTGCCGCCGAGCGATGCCAGCAGCACAAGCGGGGGTGCTTTTCTCTCTCCCCCCCCCTTCCTTTGCTTCGTCAGTAACACTACGGCGCCATCAACCTGTCACCTTTTGAGCAATTGTTATTTTGCAAACCCTGCAGTCGCGGGGGGGGGAGAGGAGGAGGGGTTTGTAAAGGGGGGGAAGGAGGAATGCGTTTTGCAAATAGAGGGGGGGCAAAAGAGAGTAAGCCAGGGATGAAAAATAAATGGGGAACATGTTGGAAGGGGGGGGGAGGTACCATACGTAAAAAAGAAAAAACTGTGCCGAGGGAGCAGTTGAAGCTGAGCTGAATGGCAAGGTAGGAGGAGGGGGGCGTGGGCGGAGGCCTCAGCCAATTGGAGCCTGGCAGAGCGCGAGCGGGAAATGCCGTTGGGGTCTCTGTGGGCTTTTTTCCCTCTCCTCTCCCCTCCTCGGACGAGCCCAACGTTCGGAGCGGCCCTGCCCCCTATTATTGTGACAGGGACTTTTGTGAACCACATTTCACAAAAAGTTCTTTTTGGTGAGTTGCCTAAGCTTCCCTGTTTTGCTAAAACAGAAAATACTGGATAGTCTCCTAGCCTAGCAGAGTTTGGGGGATAAATGAACGGAGGCTTGTAAAGTGTGTTCTGAAACTAGACCTCTGTTTTCATTGAGTTGTGCAGGCAGAGACAATTGCCCCTCGCAGGCTTGTGTTAGGATCTAAAATCCCTCCCAGATCACTGGGAAATGGCAATTGACCTAGGGTTGCCAATCCCTAGGTGGGGGCAGGGGATCCCCTGGTTTGGAGGCCCTCCCCCTGCTTCAGGGTTGTCAGAAAGTGGGGGGAGGGGAGGGAAATGTCTGCTGGGAACTCTATTATTCCCTATGGAGATTTATTCCCATAGAAAATCATGGAGAATTGATCCACAGGTATCTGGGGCTCTGGAGGGGCTGTTCTTTGGGTTAGAGGCACCAAATTTTCAGTATAGCATCTCGTGCCTCTTCCCAAAATGCCCAAGTTTCAAAAAGATTGGACCAGGGGGTCCCATTTTATGAGCCCCAAAAGAAGGTGCCCCTATCCTTCACGGGGCTAACAGGTAAAATTTCACTGCTGTCAGATGTTCAACGATCCCGTGAGGCATGCATGAACACATGAGAGCCTGTGTGTTGGACTGGATGGGCCATTGGCCTGATCCAACATGGCTTATCTTATGTTCTTATGTTCTCTTATGTTCTTAAAATTCAGCTTCCTGCTTTATGAAACCTTTTAGAATGTCTGCTTTATGTAACCTTCTAGTCCCAAGTGACTTTCTAGTCCTTCAGATTATGGTAAAATCAATGCTTGTTGAAACTGCAGAAATTTCCGAGTAAAACATTGAAGGGTCAAAGTGTAGAACAGTGACTAGTATAGCTCCATGATTTAAAAAAGCAGAATATTAGACCCCTTCCTCATTAAATAAATAAATAAACTTTATCACTCATTAAATCTTGATTTACCCCATACATATGATGTTCCATTTTGAGCATTAAATATATGATAAAACACCTGCCATATTAAACTTTAGTGTCAGTATTATCGTAATTATGATGTACAAAGTCAGGTCACTATTTGGTTCAGAATACAGTATTTTTTTTTTTCCTGTTTTCCTCCTCTAAAAACTAGGTGCGTCTTGTGGTCAGGTGCGTCTGATGGAGCGAAAAATACAGTAATTGATTACAAATAAATAGACCATAATGCGTAATATAATGGATAAATTCGTTAAACGTACCATAAGTTTGTCAAGTGAATCTAATGATTCCCAAAAAGAAGCAGAATCAACGAAGAAAAAACCTAAGCTTGTTAATCGAAAATATGATGAGAGCTATGTAAGTTATGGCTTTATATATTGCGGAGACAAATCATGCCCAATCCCAAAATGTCTTGTTTGTGGAGAAACTTTGGGTAATAATTCGATGGTGCCCAGTAAACTTTTACGACATTTAACTACTAAACACCCGTCGGTGGCTCAAAAAGACAAAGCCTTTTTTCAACGTTTGAAAGACCAGTCTAAGAAACAGGAAACTCTCTTGAGTGTGTCTTTCAAAACATCAGACAAAGCGCAAAAAGCAAGCTACGTGATCGCTAATATGCTAGTTAAATCCAAGAAGCCTCATTCTCTCGCTGAAACTTTAATTTTACCTGTCTGCAAAGAAGTTGTCAAGATTATGATTAGCCAAGAAGCCGCTAAGGAAATCGAAAAAATACCTGCATCAGCAGATACGATCTCACGTCGCATTAATGATATTTCTTGCGACATTGAATCAACGTTAATTGAAAAATAAAGGCTTAGTGGAGTTTTTGCGCTACAAGTCGACGAGTCTACTGATATCAGTGGTCATGCGCATCTCATCTCAAATGTGAGGTACACTGACGAATATGAAATAAAAGAGGACTTTTTATTTTGTCTGCCACTACCCGGTTCTACCACTGGAGAAGAAATATTCCAAGTAACAAACCAGTACTTCAGTGAGCATAATTTGGAATGGCACAACTGCATAAGCATTTGCACAGACGGAGCAGCAGCTATGACAGGAAAAATTAAGGGATTTGTAACCAGGGCTTCTGAAAAAAATCCTAATATTAAAAATTTACATTGCTTTTTACACAGGGAAGCACTGATGACGAAATCTCTGCCTAAGGAATTGTTGTCTGTCTTACAAGAAGTTGTCAAAATTGTCAATTACATAAAGTCACGACCTCTGAACTCTCGTCTGTTTAATGCAGTGTGTCAGGAAATGGGAGCAGATCATCAGTCACTTCTGTTTCATACAGAAGTACGGCTTTCTCGTGGAAAAGTGCTTTCTCGGATTTACGAACTAAAAAATGAAACTCAGACGTTTTTAGAGGCCCAGGGATCAGATTTTGCTTCTCTGTTTAAAAAAGAAGAATGGGTAGCAAAACTCGCATATCTGGCGGACATATTTGCTCATTTAAATGAGGTCAACAAAAAAATGTAAGGCAGGAATTCTAATATTTTAACGTCATCGGACAAGATTGAAAGTTTTCGCGCTAAGTTGGAGTTATGGATCAGCCATGCTACCAATGGTAGTAATGAAATGTTTCCAAATGTCATGGCTGCCGATTCAGAAAAAAAGGTGCAGGCTTTGATAGTGAAACACTTGGAGTTATTAGCAGAAAAAATGAACAGTTATTTTCCTAAGTGTGACCTGCAACCTATGGACTGGGTACGAAATCCATTCTCAGATAGCATTACCCTTGGACACTTACTGATAAACGAGCAGGAAGAATTCATGGAGCTAAAAACAGATCGGACATTAAAACTAAAATTTTCCGAAACGGAGCTAGCATATTTTTGGCTGCATATAAAAAAAGAGTATCCACTGCTTTCAAAGCGTGCTATTGCAATTCTCTTACCATTCGCCACGACCTACTTATGCGAATTGGGGTTTTCAACTCTCGCTACGATTAAATAAAAAAAAAAGAGAACGCTTGAGGACGATCGACAAGAAGATGAGAGCAGTGTAGCAGGAAAAGTCCTGTGTTGTCCAATTAATAGTAAATCATACTTACAAATGAGGTCTGAGGCAAGATCAGGAAAACAGCTTTCTTTATTTAACGTGCACACGCGCCCTGTACACGGGCTTCAGAGAGAGAGAGTCTGGACTTTGAACTCTGAGCAGCAAATTACAGTTGCCCGGCTTCTTTTATAGGGTTTCTCAACCCAGCCACTACCTTAACACATCTCAGTTCCCCAGGTCCCTGGGACACTGACAAAAACACGCATCAACCACAATTTGTGTGGTGTACTAGTCTGTTGGTTCATCTTCCTGGGTTTGTTTACCTTATATGGGCCTTTTCTCGTTGCCAGCTGTCCCTTGTTTCCTTATTGAGAATATTACCAAACACATTCCTTATTGCTAAATTGCTATTAACCTGCGTATATGTTCCACCTTCTGCAGAAAAAGAGGAAGTTCTTCTTAAGCTTGCTGCTGGTGTCCCAGCTGTCCTGCGGTTTCTCTTAAAAGGTCAATAACCTTTCATCAACTATCTGGTTTCCTTTCGCCTCAGCAAGCTGACTCCTCCTTTGCTTAAACTGCCACAAAAAGACCATTTTCTAAAAGCACTGTTATTTTCCTTCATTCCAAGCACTGCTAAGCCATACATATTGATTAGATATTGATATAAATTTGTTCTTTTTGATCCACTGCTATAGCAGCCTTATCAAAGATTGCTCCAAATTTTGATCACCTATGCTCAGCTAAGCAGGCTCACATATCTCATTAAACATGTTTTGATATTAGTTTTTATAATAAATATGTATTAAATAAACATTGGGTTTTTTCTTTGGTGTACCTCTACAATTTCTTGATTTGGTAGGTGCACCTTGAACATAAAAAGTTTGCGGAACACTGCTCTAGATTAGAGTCTGCTGCCCTTAATCACTCCACCAAACTGGAAGAGGAGAGAACAGTTGTGTGAGGGGAGTGAAAGCCCCTCGAGCAAACAAACAGTATTTCTCATTTCTCTCTCCAGAAACTCTCCAGTGGATACTCTCCAGTGGATACTCTCCAGGGGATACTCTTGTGATAATAGAACATCCTTGAATAGGATTAGATCAGAGCCTGGAACTTTTCCTAATTTTAATCCCTTGATAAGGCGAATGACTTCCTTCATTGATACCTTGAGCCAGGATAGTGTGAAGAATAACAAATTTAATAGGTCCATTAGCATTGGAGAATAGCCTCTTGAAATAGACTTCCCATGTCAAAAGGACAATACAGCATGGGATTTTAGATGCTGGGTCTATAGTAGTATTGACAATACACCAGAAGGCCTTATTGACATTATTATTGATAGCTGAGATGAGATACCCACATTCCTTGTTAAGGGCCATCCATCTCCTTGTCTTAATCAGTTCTCTGTACATTTTCTCCAGTTCCATCAACTCTTGGAGGGCTGATATTGTACAATTATTTCTAAACTCATGATGTTTCTGTTGAATATGCCTTTTCATTCTTTTGCAATTACCATTAAATCAGCCATTCCTCTTAACTTCAGGGAATGTCCTTTCGAGGTTCTTTTTCACATAAAGCAGTCTAAACATTTTTAATACATCATCTAGATCATGCAAACAATTACACACTGAATCAAACTTTGTTTACAAAGTGTTACAAGATGGAACCCATTTTAGCTCAACAGCTTGCATTCTCCAGAGTAAGCTACAGGGCAGAAAGGGCCGGACTCTGATAGTTCAGCCAATTTTACTTTATAAATCGATTTTGCCTGGGAATAAGATCTGAGCTGGGCTTTGAGAAGAAGAATTGAAGAACTGTAGATTTATACCCCACCCTTCTCTCTGAATCAGAGACTCAGAGCGGCTAACAAACTCCTATATCTTCTCCCCCCACAACAGACACCCTGTGAGGTGGGTGGGGCTAAGAGGCCTCTCACAGCAGCTGCCCTTTCAAGAACAACCTCTGCCAGAGCTATGGCTGACCCAAGGCCATTCCAGCAGGTGAAAGTGAAGGAGTGGGGAATCAAACCCGGTTCTCCCAGATAACAGTCCACACACTTAACCACTACACCAAACTGGTGCTCTGTTGTTTTTTGTTCATGAGCTATTCTGTTGCTTCTTGTTCATGGCCCTAACACACATGCATCAGAGAACTCAACATGCTTCAATACAATTTATTGAAGATTTTCATATAGAGAAATCCAAACTCCCATAGAAAGATCAGGGTTCCATTTTCTTCCCATTTTACTCAGGATGAGGGGACTCAGGGTTTGCAGCTCCTAACCCAGCGAGAGACGTCTTTTCCGTTGCAGTTTTTCTTCCATTTTTCCCTGAAAGTCAGAAACAGAAAAGAAAATACACAATGAAAGAATTGTTTTTAGTAATCAAAACAATATGGAGTGTTGGTAGCAATAATTACAATATCCAAAACCGAAACTAATAACCTTGGCAGTCAAAAAGGAAATCAAGTTCCATGTAGATAGTTTCTTAGCCTAAGTTCTCCGTACGAATACCCAGGTGCTTTAATTTCTCCATTTCAGTTTCTTAATACAAATCTTTCACAGTGGTTAGGCTAAAGAAATTAATATCAACAATTAATAAAAAAAATATTTTACAGAAATGAATTCATTAATAATTAATTAATATATTATTCGTTGCATAGAATCAAAACAAGAATCTGTATGTACACATATGGTGAGGTGAATGACAGCATCATTATAAGGTCAGCCTGTAACAATTTCATCATAATTTTGAATTCATTTAGGCTAAGAAACAACCTACGTGGGATTTGATTTCCTTTTTGACTGCCAAGGGTCTGGTTATTGGTTTCGGTTTTGGATATTGTAAGGATTGTTCTTTAATCAGTTGTCAGTAAAATGGACCCCTATAGAGAAATTCAGGAAATCTCTGCTTACTCTTTCACCCATATTGCATAGCACAAGTGGGGGACCTGCAAGGACTTGAGAGGAGCATCTTGTTTCCCCTCCTCCACTATTTCCTCGTTCCCTTTCAACAGCCTCTCCTCTTTTCCTGCTTCCTTCTCTCCTTCCCACCCAACAACCGACCTTCCTTTATCTTCTCCCTGGCTTCAGCTTCCCACCCCTGCTCCCAGCAGCAGCTTCTACCTAGGAAAACTATGACTCAGTTATGTGCTGCCAGGTCCACTTACTTGGGAGCAGGGCTTTTTTTTTGCAGCAGGAACTCCTTTGCATATTAGGCCACACATCCCTAATGTAGCCAATCCTCCTGGGGCTTACATTAGGCCCCATAAGAAGAGCCCTGTAAGCTCTTGGAGGATTGGCTGCATCAGGAGAGTGTAGCCTAATATGCAAAGGAGTTCCTGCTACAAAAAAGCCCTCCTTGTTAGGGACTTTTCGGTGGGCACACCATTTTCTTCTGAACCCCTCTCCCCACATAATTCCCTTTATACCTTCTTCTGGCAACCTCCCATATCTTCTCTTTGCTTACATCATTCTCTCCTTCTCAGCCAGTCACCAGCCTACCTTTCATCTGCCTCCCATCTCCAGCTATATTTATTAGTTGTCTTCTTAATTTATACTCTGCCTTTCTGTACAGTGGGGATCAAAGCAGCTTCCATTCTCGTCATAAGAACATCAGAAGAGCCCTGATGAATGCAGTTCTGGCTAGCTTGGCATGAGGGGGTGTGGCCTAATATGCAAATAAGTTCCTGCTGGAGTTTTTCTACAAAAAAGGCCCTGAGTTAAACTACAGTGATGTCAAGGGGTGTGCCTTAATATGCAAATGAGTTCCTGCTGGGCTTTTTCAACAACGAAAGTCCTGCATGTAGAGATGTACTGGTCAAGGCTAGACAGATGTAGAGATGTACTGGTCGAAGCTAGATGGATGTCGACTAGATGGATGTTCTAGAGATTAAGTATGCCACTGTTAGTGGAAGTACTTTGGCTATGAAGCACTTCTGGGGGGGGTGCATTTCATTTCTATAAACACGGTTTCTTCTTTGCACAGAAAATTACAAATACAGAATATAGGAACAATGGAAATCAGAATGTTCCAAAAGAGTTTCAGTTGATGTTAATCTTTAACGTCTCTTTAAATTATCTTTCTGCCAGGCTAGTAAAGTCCCCCCTTCTATATTCAGCTTAACTTTGAGTACAGCACAAACCGTTTTAGGGTTAGAATGGCCTGGGGACAATGTTCCCACTAAGCTGCAGAGTCTTGTGAGCAAAAATTCTACATTGTGAGCTTCTGGCATGAAAGTTGTGAGCTACAGCATAAATTAGTGTGCTCTGCAGTCATCCTTCCTGAGCGAAGACAAAAATGTGTGAGCTGGAGGCTAAAAATCTGTGAGCTAGCTCACGCTAATTCAGCTTAGAAGGAACATTGCTGGGGGGGGGCAGTTGTTTCCTCCCCTGCTCTGGCTCTGAGGAGTTGCGTGCATGCAAGGGTGAACCAGACTTGGCCAGCTTTGTGACCTTTAACCGATGTGACTGCATTGATGGGTACACCACGGACTAGAAGTTGCTCCAGCTGAATGCCTCATTTACTCCAATGGACTTAATTCCACGGGCTCAAACAGGTGAAGACTTGTGTCTCTTCGAACAAAGGCCCTGAACTCCCTCTGAAAGCGAAAGAAGCTCCAAAAGGAGCTTGTGGTGTGGCATGAAGAGGACCTGGGTAAAGCAGAAAGCCGTCTCTTTTCCTGGTCTAGCACCAGTTTCCTCAAAGCGTCTGAACAGCTAGTTGGATCCTGACCTCAGTACACTACAGTTACCAACTTCTGCCCTCCCCACACCCACCCATGCACTGATAATGTCGCTGAGACACATGGAGGGCACCCAATTCGGCACTGCCAGAAGGCTGGAGCCCTAGGCAATTGCCTAGCGGCAGGGTCAGCCCTGGAAGTGGTAGATTTTTAAGTCACTTCAACAACGCCGTAGAACAGGGTGAGTAGGGGAATGGGATAGTAGCCAGATGTGCACGTCTGAATGTTCTTTTTTAATCCACCTGGGAGCCATCCCTACATCACCTCAAAGTGGCTGTCTAAACTAGGGTTGCCAAGTCCCCTCTGTTCTCTGGTGGGGGACTTTCACACGAGACGCAATGGCGTCACCCTGAAGTGACGTCATCGCGCTGGCGATGGCACTCGCAGCCACTCCAGGCATTTCTGGGAAAACTCTATGGTTTTCCCAGACGCTCCAGTTATTTGGGAGGGGAAAACTCTATGGTACCTATTGTACCATAGGGTGTTTTCGCACTCACGTTTTACTGGCGCCATGACCCTCCTCACGCCGGCGAATCTGCATGGATTTCGCACCAGAAGCGCCGGCGCACCCAGAAGCGCCGGCTACTTCCGTCGCTAAGCCAGCGCAAACGTTTTCCTGCATCTTTGCGATTTCCGTTTGCGCTGGCTTAGCGACGGAAGTAGCCGGCGCTTCTGGGTGCGCCGGCGCTTCTGGTGCGAAATCCATGCAGATTCGCCGGCGTGAGGAGGGTCGTGGCGCCAGTAAAACGTGAGTGCGAAAACGGCCATAGAGTTTCCTCTCCCAAATGACTAGAGCGTCCGGGGAAACCATAGAGTTTTCCCAAAAATGCCAAGAGTGGCTGCGAGTGCCGTCACTTCTGGCTGATGTCATCACGCTGATGACATCACAATGACGTCACTTCTGGCTGATGTCATCACGCTGACGACATCGGGGAGGTTCCCCCCACCGGCCAGCAGGTTGGGAACCTCCCGAGCGGGGGAATCCCCACCCGGAGGAGCTTGGCAGCCCTAGTCTGGACCCAGCCCTAGGGAGTAATTCTAATCAGGTCTACTCTGAATTCTACTAAGATCTATTCAGTGGAACTTATTCCCAGGAATGTGCTCTTAGGAATGCTAAAGGCTTAAAAGAGACACAGGGGTTTTTTTGTAGCAGGAAGTCCTTTGCCTATTAGGCCACACCTCCCTGATGCAGTCAATCCTCCTGGAGCTTACAGTAGGCTCTGTACTAGGAGGATTGGCTATATCAGTGGGGTGTGGCCTAATATGCAAAGGAGTTCCTGCTACAAAAAAAAGCCCTGGAAGAGAGAAACTCCACAGAGGATTGCACTCCAAATGTGCTAAGACTTTTGAGAGCCAGTTTGGTGTAGTGGTTGAGCAGACTCTTATCTGGGAGAACCGGGTTCGATTCCCCACTCCTCCCCTTGCAGTTGCTGGAATGGCCTTGGGTTAGACATAGCTATCGCAAGAGTTGTTCTTGAATGGGCAGCTGCTGTGAGAGCCCTCTCAGCCTTTCCTGCTTCACAGGGTGTCTGTTGTGGGAGAAGAAGATAAAACAGATTGTAAGCCGCTCTGAGACTCTGATTCAGAGAGAAGGGCAGGGTATAAATCTATGGTCTTCTTCTTCTACTTGAGGGCTCAAGAGCAAGAGTCTCCAAGACCAAGATCTCATTCCCTCTGGGATCTACACAGCTACAGAGCTGCAAGCATGTGACAGGAAGCCACATGACATCAGAATCATCTGAGAGAAAGAGAAGGAACCAGAATGATGACCTCAGAAGTGACAACTCTATGTCTGTTCGTGGCTCCAATTTCCAGATATCCACTGATTTGAGCACGTTGCAAATTGGATGTATTGTTACTTACAACCTATTCAGCAGTATTTGTGGTAACGCTAGTGGTGCGTTCACACAACACTGAATAGTGCATTTTACATGTGGATTGTATTTATTACTCAGTGTAGTGTGAACGCAGCATAGGGCATTATGAAATGCATTCACATCATTCAGAGCTCTGTAATCATTACACTGGATGAGCAGAAATCCATTTTATCTGATGCTGGGGCATGAATCACTTTTCTTATTCAGGCAGTGTGGAGGGTAAATGAAAGAGAAAGGATGCTACCAGGCCTCAGATTCAGCAGGAGCTCACAGGAGCGCAGCTCCTGAACCTTTCCCCCTTTTCCTCCCCATCTACCTTGTCCATGAATACTAGGTGCAGCTGAATAAGAATCTCTGGATTAGGAGAGCGGGTAGCCAGCCAGCAGTGGGCGGCTTGCTGGCCTTTTGACTGTGGGAGGGGGGCCAAGGAGAGCCCCAGGTGAGTGAGGCCTGCTTGGGTTGGCTGGATCTCTAGCCAGCCCAAGCAGGCCTCGCTCACTCAGGGCTCTCCTTTCTTGCATCGAGTTGCTTTTGGCTGGTGGAGAGGGCATATGCTAACAAGTTATGCTAATGAGCTCCACCACCTATTTTTCTACAAAACGACCCCTGGATGCTACTAACTGGTTTTTGACATATGAAGCAATGTGATAAAATCGCATGACCTCCCTTCCCAACCTAGCCCCAAGTTTTGGAGGAGATGAGAGAAACAAAGCAACCCATCATCCACCATTTTGGACTCTCGCTTCTATCCAGGAAGCCACGACTGTTTGAGACTAGATGGGTTTACCAAGGCTTCCTTAGTCTGCAACTAACTGTGCCATTGACAATGGCCCCAATGTAGGATGGAAAGTCAAGAAACTAATAGAAAAAGACTGAAAGTGCTGGTGTGAGGAATCAGTGGGTGAGCTGCTGAAACACTTCTTTAGCAACGTTCATGACCTTCACCTCTTCATATGTAGAAACAGGTCTCATTTTGGGCAGGAGCTCAGAGCAGCGGATTTTATTGTGCTCTTTCTTTCTAAACCCCTCCCCCCAAATAAAATACTTGCTTCTGGACTCCGTTGTTCAAACCCCCTGTGAAAGTTTTGCTGAACTCTTAAGATTTGTCAAACTTTCTAATATTTTTCCCCACAAAAAAATGGGGGGGAAATGGATGGAAATCTTCATCGTGCCACTGTGGCCACGTAGGAGAAAGTCATTTAAAAAGTATGATGGGAGTAAAGTTTTATGATGACAATTCTAATTCAAGAAGCATTTTAAGGTAGATGCTGAGGTGATATAATTTAGTACACCTTACGGTGATGTCAAGGGTGTGTGGGATATGCAAATGAGCAAGCTACTGATGGACCTCTGCTCCAGATGTTTATCCATTCCCCTCTTGAAGATGTCTATACTTGTAGCCGCCACCACCTCCCGTGGCAGTGAATTTCATGTGTTAA
Source organism: Heteronotia binoei (assembly GCF_032191835.1). Taxonomy (NCBI): domain Eukaryota; kingdom Metazoa; phylum Chordata; class Lepidosauria; order Squamata; family Gekkonidae; genus Heteronotia; species Heteronotia binoei. The sequence goes on along the minus strand of NC_083235.1, from coordinate 17,718,645 downwards.
TCCTTGCTGGACTGGTGGAATTTCCTCTGATGTGGGGCTACATTACTGCTGCTGAGCAATTCGGCAATACCAAAGAAGGTTCTACAGGACAGCTGGAGTCCCCCTGTAGATGTGTATGTAGGAATGTCTGGGCACAACCTTAATACCTCCATCTTCCATTCTCTTCTTCCAGAGGATGCAGGATGCTTTGGCATCTTACAGAAGGCGGAGAGTAGGATCCTCAACCCCAGGCCTCAGATTCAGCAGGAGCTCACAGCACAGCTCCTGAACCTTTCTGAGGGTTCCCCCTCTTCCTCCCCACCTACCTTGTCCATTGAATAGTAGGTGCAGCTGCATAACAATCCCTGGATTAGGAGAGCAGCCAGCCAGCCAGCCGCCAGGGGCTTTGCCACACCCCCAACAGCCCTCATTAACCCCTGGAGAAGCCCACGTCACCCTTTCTCCACTTTTTATGTGATTTTGGGTGGTAGGTGGCTTTCTGGCCTTTTGACTGGGGAGGGGGACCCTGGAGAGACCCAGGTGAGCGAGGCCTACTTGGGCTGGCTGGATCTCTAGCCAGCCCAAACAGGCCTCGCTGACCTGGGGATCTCTTTTCTTGGATCAGGTCGCTTTTGGCTGGGGGGGGGCAGCATATGCTAATGTTATGCTAATGAGCTCCATCACCTATTTTTCTACAAAACGACCCCTGAAAATGAGTTATGCAAATGAGTTGTGCTAATGGCTCCGGCACCTCTTTATCTACAAAATGACCCCTGTGTAGGCACTACTGTGAGAGAGCAGCGGCTGGGATCACAGCTGGAGAACAAGTTGGAGAAAGGAGATAAGTTGAGAAGAGGAGTTCCCAGATGGAGGACCATGGAAGAGAGGACAACTTTAATGAGAAAGGGAAGGACTTCAGCTGCCCTTCAAAAACACCACTGACATGTTTGGTGAATTTCACAGACCTTTAGCTAGTTAGCCCAACAGTAAGATGTTACTTACTTTGACATTTAGTCTTGCACCCAAAAACTGGTTTTTCATCCCTAACGGCGCACCATCAGTGGCTGTTTATCTGTAAAATCCCATAGCTTCTGGCATTATGCTTATTAGGTCCACTCACTTCCTTTGTATGGAATTGGCTTTCATAATAACTTAAGCAGATCCCTGGAACATATGGAACAGGAAATGGATTATAAAGAAGAAGAAGAAGATATTGGATTTATATCCCGCCCTCCACTCCGAAGAGTCTAAGAGCGGCTCACAATCTCCTTTACCTTCCTCCCCCACAACAAACACCCTGTGAGGTGGGTGAGGCTGGAGAGGGCTCTCACAGCAGCGGCCCTTTCAAGGACAACCTTTGCCAGAGCTATGGCTGACCCAAGGCCATTCCAGCAGGTGCAAGTGGAGGAGTGGGAAATCAAACCCAGTTCTCCCAGATAAGAGTTCGCACACTTAACCACTACACCAAACTGGCTCTCTAAAGGGGCAATTTAGTGTGGAAAATGTGTTCCACTTCCAGAAGCAAGTTGAAACTGCTCTAACAGTCTGAAATATAAAAGTTCCAGTGGGGAACCCATAAAGACTTGTGGGGTATTACTTAATTGCCCCTGTAGCCTGCTGCCTACATTATCTTCTCCTTCCCTCCATCTGGCAGCTCCCATATCCACTCTCCATTCCCTGCTTGCCTCTCTCCTTCTCCTTAATCAACCAGCCTGTCTTTTATCTGCCCCACTGCTAGAGATGTAAAAATTTCCAGAAATTTTGAAGCTCGAAAAATAATCTGAGTTTTTTCCGGAAAAATACAGAAATTTTCAGAAAAATTAGCGTTTCTTTTTTCTTTTCGAGATTGAAAGTAATTCTGTTGCTTTAGGAACATAAAATATGACTATGGACAATTTTGCTTGGCATGAAATTATCACAACTAGCCTATTAAAAATATAGTGTGTCCAAACAATTATTACAAACAGAGTTTACTTTTTTAATAATATGTACGTGTAATTGTAACAAATGGAGCAACACTCTCCTGACCTGTTTTCTAGTTTATGTGGAACAGACAAAAACCTCCACAAAACAATTTTTAAAAATCAAGAAGTAACCATTATTCATATTTTCCTCTCCACAGTATTAAATAAAAATAAAAAACTCATTCTCACAAAAAGAATTGAAGAGGGGGGGAAGTGTATGAATGGGCATGGCCTAGGATTTGCTTGTCCTCAGTGCACAGAAATTAGAATAATCGGATACCATACATATTTTTTAGAAATTATTACATTACTACATCAATACCTTGTGGCTAATAGCCACTGATGGACCTCTGCTCCATATGTTTATTCAATCCCCTCTTGAAGTTATCTATGTTTGTAGCTGCCACCACCTCCTCACTCTTACTGGAAGCCTTTCATGCTTTATCCAAAGAATGAGCTATAAGAACAGTCTCATTCCAAGCATAGGCTCACAAGAAGAAGGAAGCTGATCTATCGGTATAGCACTGAGATACTTTTCAGCAGAACAGAACTATGAGATCTTTGTCATGTCATGTATGAACAGATATCACCAAGACTTGGCGCTTGTGGGTTGTTATTATTATGGTTTGATGTATATTATAAGTTTTATGCCACCCAGAGTCCTGCTTGCAAGAAATGGAACTGGATCGAAATCAACCTAGAAACTATATAAAACTGGGGAGGGGGGGGGGGTGTCTGATTTTTTTTTTTTTTTGCACACCCCTATTGGAAAGTATGCATTTAAGTACATCAGTGTGTCAAGTTACAAGCAACTTATGGCAACCCCCAACGAGGGACTTTCAAGGCGACTCAGAAGGAAAGGTGGCCTGCCAGCACCTTCCTCTGCAGCGCCTTCCTCAGTGGTCTCTCATCCAAGAACCGACCCTGCTTAGCTTCTGAGATCTGACAAGATCAGGAGGTAAACATACTGCCTTCCCTCTAAGTCAGGGGTGGCCAAACTGCCTCCCCAGGGGTGGGGAGGGACGGTGGCTCAGTGGTAGAGCATCTGCTTGGGAAGCAGAAGGTCCCAGGTTCAATCCCTGGCATCTCCAAAAAAGAGTCCAGGCAAATAGGTGTGAAAAACCTCAGCTTGAGACCCTGGAGAGCCGCTGCCAGTCTGAGTAGACAATACTGGCTTTGATGGACCGAGGGTCTAATTCAGTATAAGGCAGCTTCATATGTTCAAACTGTGGCTAGGGAGCCACATGTGGCTCTTTCACACATATTGTGTGGCTCTTTAAGCCCCCACTGTTCCATTGGCTGGCTTGGAAAAGGAATTTGTCTCTTTAAATCACTTCTCCAAGCCAAGCCAGTCAGTGCATTAAAAGTTAAAGTTGCTTTCTTTCCACTTCTCCCTCCCCCATCTATTTTCCTTCCTTCCTTTCTTCTCTCAAACATCTGACATTCATTCTATGTGACTCTTACGTTAAGCAAATTTGGCCATCCCTGCTCTAAGTCTATATTTACATCCTAAAAAATACAAAGCAGAGCACAGGAAATTTCCATGGAGAAAAAGCAAACTCACAGCTCGCTAATCTGCGTCTGCTTTCTATTCCCAAATCCAAAACTGAGCAGCAGCTAGTTGTTTGAGAAAGTCAGTTTAATGCGAAAGGGCGAAAAAGAATGAAGTGGACCTCTAGTTGATGGACTGAGCTCTATTTTTTTTTTCTACAAAAAGAAAAGATATTCTGAATATAGCTCTTTTTTTCTTTTAAATTCTAATCATTTAGAAGAAGAGTTGGTTTTTATGCCCCACCTTTCAATACTCTGAGGCGTCTCCAAGCGGCTTACGATCAACATCCCTTCCTCTCCCCGCAACAGGCATCTTGTGAGGTAGGTGGGGCTGAGAGAGTGCTGAGAGAACTGTGACTGGCCCAGGGTCACCCAGCAGGCTTCAGGTGGAGGAAGCGTAGGGAATCAAACCCACTTCTCCAGGTTAGAGTTCACTGCTCTGATCCACTACACCATGTTGGCTTTCAGAAGCTCCCAAATTAGGGCATGAAGAAAAATGCTCTCCTTTATCCTGCGCTTAGGAAGAGTGCAGTCCTAAGCTCTGCTCACAACCTGAGTTCGATCCCCGGTGGAAGCAGGATTTTCAGGCAGCCGGCTCCAGGTTGACTCAGCCTCCCATCCTTCCGAGGTCAGTAAAATAAGTATCCAGCTTGCTCGGGGGAAAGCATAGATGACTGGGGAAGGCAATGGCAAACCACCCCGTAAAAAGTCTGCCGTGAAAACATTGTGAAACCAACGTCACCCCAGAGTCGGAAATGACTGGTGCTTGCACAGGGAACTTTTCTTTTCCTTATCTGGCATTTAAGAAACTGGAATTCACAGGTACGCTACCTTTGAATGTGGAGGTTCCGTTTAGTTGTTCTGGCGAACGGCAATCGACCCATCTTCCATGTATTGTATAGTGGGTTCTATGCACTGATGAGGGAAAGCGTAAGTGATAACAAGCTCTTTCATAAGTACAGCATAGTAGGTGGCTGCAGGAACAAGACTGAGAACTGGTCCAACGGGGCCAAACTTATATATATATATATGGGTTCCCACACAAACATGTTAGTGGGTCATTCAAACCGGAGGGGGCTTGTGATTGGTCCAGGACAGCAGAGATCTGGATCCTGCAGCCCATTGTCCCCAAATCCCCAAGCTCAGTCCGTATGGCTCCAATGAGCCAGGCAGGAACACCCAAAGTCTTCACTTGAGTTCACATACATAACATATTTGAAACTAGGTGTGGCCTAAAATGCAAAGGAGTTCCTGCTACAAAAAAAACCCTGGTTCTGTGGTTCATCACGACTGCAGAACACTCTCCATATTGATGCCACCTATTTGGAGTAATTTGGTTCTTCCAGAACATTTTTGAAAATTGGTTAGCGGGCAGAGGGTGCAAAAAAGCCTTGCCTAGGGTGCAAAAAAGCCTGGCACCAGCCCTGCCGATAAATGTATGGATGGGCCCACCAATGTGGGGGGCATAAGCCAGGGGTGGAATTCTAGCAGGAGCTCCTTTGCATAGTAGGCCCCACAGCCCTGATGTAGCCAATCCTCCAAGAGCGTACAATCAGCCCTGTACTAAGAGCCCTGTAAGCTCTTGGAGGATTGGCTACATCAGGGGGTGTGGCCTAATATGCAAAGGAGCTCCCGTCAGAATTCGACCCCTGGCATAAGCCTTCCTTGTCCTGAGTATCACAGTCTACAGCTGCTCAGAATATGGTGTTCCTTCTTGGCATCTCGACGGATGTTCTTGACCATCACCAGGCCTTAGATTCAGCAGGAGCTCACAGGAGCACAGCTCCTGAACCTTTCTGAAGGTTCCCTCTCCTCCTCCCCCCCCCCCCCCGCACCTTGTCCATTGGATAGAAAGAGCAGCTGCATAACAATCCCTGGATTAGGAGAGCAGGCAGCCAGCCAGCCACTAGGAGTTTTGCCACACCCCCAGCATTCCTCATAGGCTTCCCAATCCCCAGGTCCCAGCGGGGGATCCTTCCTTTTGACAGGCTTCTCCCCGCCCCCAGTCAGCTGGCTGGCAGGGGAAGCCCCACCCCCAGAGTCATTCTGTAGATTTAGAGCTCCTGCAGGTTTAGAAACCTGCACACAGTTTTTAAAATGTGTGCCTTTAAGGCTGAGCAGGAAGTAGGGAACAGGAAGGGCTTCATGGGAAAGGATCAGTAACCCTTTCCTCAGAGAACGGCCCCTCCCTTTCTTTTGCTTTCGTTTTCACAGCAAGCAAAGTTCTGCAGGAACAAGACCCAGTAAGTATTTGTGGTGTGAGAGAGGGAGGGGGCAGGGGATTCCCTGGTTTGGAGGCCCTCCCCCCCCCCGCTTTAGAAAGTGTGGGGGGGAGGGAAATGTCTACTGGGCACTCTATTATTCCCTATGGAGAACGATTCCCATAGGGAATAATGGGGAATTGATCAGCAGGTATTGGGGGCTCTGGGGGGGGCTATTTTTTGAGGTAGAGGCACCAAATTTTTAGTATAGTATCTAGTGCCTCTCCCCAAAATACCCCCCAAGTTTCAAAACGATTGGACCAGGGGGTCCAATTCTATGAGCCCCAAAATATGGTACCCCTATCCTTCATTATTTCCTATGGAAGAAAGGCATTTGAAAAGATGTGCTGCCCCTTTAAATGTGATGGCCAGAACTCCCTTGGAGTTCAATTGTGCTTGTCACACCCTTGTTCCTGGCTCCACCCCCAAAGTCTCCTGGCTCCGCCCCCAAAGTCCCCAGATATTTCTTGAATTGGACTTGGCAACCCTAATTCCTCATTAACCCCTGGAGAAGCCTCTGCCACCTTTCTCCTCTTCTTATGTGATTTTGGGCAGGGGGTGGCTTACTGGCCTTTTGACTGGGGGGGGCGGCCAAGGAGAGCCCCAGGTGAGCGAGGCCTGCTTCAGGTGGCTGGATCTCTAGCCAGCCCAAGCAGGCCTTGCTCGCCCGAGGCTCTCCTTTCTTTCGTGGGGTTTCTTTTGGCTAGTGAGGTGGGGAGCATATCCTAATGAGTTATGCTAATGAGCTCCACCACCTATTTTTCTACAAAACAACCCCTGACCACCATGGTAATGTTTTACTGAAAAACTTCCGTCCTCATCTGGCAATTTGCTGGGCAGTAAACAGCAGATGAAAGAAGCAGAAGACAGCAGAAAGACAGAAGGCAAAAGAAGAAAGGGACGGCAAAAGATGAGATGGCTGGACAGTGTTACTGATGTAACAAACACGAATTTGAGCAGACTTCGGAGGATGGTGGAAGACAGGAGAGCCTGGCGTGACTTTGTCCATGGGGTCGCAAAGAGTCCAACTCGACTGTGCGACTAAACAACAAACAGCAGATGACAGTCACTTCTGACACCAGATCCTTTTTCAGATGCAAAAACCTTGGTCGTTTTCACACTCACCTTCCGCCGGCGCGACCCCCCTCTTCACCGCGCAGGATCTGTGCGGATTTCGCACTAAACGCTGCGGAGCAGCCAGAAAAGCCGGAAGCTCCCGGCGCAAAAGCCGCTCAAACTGAAACCGCCAAAAAGCAGTTTGGCATTTGCGCGGCTTTTGCGACGGGAGCTTCTGGCTTTTCTGGCTGCTCCGCAGCGTTTAGTGCGAAATCCGCGCAGATCCTGCGCGGTGAAGAGGGGGGTCGCGCCAGCGGAAGGTGAGTGCGAAAACGACCCTTGAAAGGCTTTTCCTTCTGGCCTTAAGGCTTTCAAGTCATGTGCACAGGAATGCAGCAGCAGCTGAGCCAGGAATTAAAGTCCACATCCTGTGGAGTTCAGGCCAGGTTGAGACAGCTTGCATCAGCCATGGCTTCAGTGGGAAAATCTGGTCAGCCAGGATCATAGGCTTGAGCAGAGGTCATTTTGTAGAAAAATAGGTAGTGGAGCTCATTAGCATAACTCATTAACATATGCCCCACAAGTCAAAAGCAACCCAATGCAAGAAAGGAGAGCCCTGGGCAAGCAAGGCCTGCCTGGGCTGACTTGAGATCCGTCCAGCCCAAGCAGGCCTCTCTCACCTGGGGCTCTCATGGGCTGCTCCCTCCACAGTCAAAAGGCCAGCAAACCATCCAAAATCACATAAGAAGTGAAGAAAGGATGGCATGGGCTTCTTCAGAGGTTAATGAGGGCTCCTGGGGGCGTGGCAAAGCCCCTGGCGGCTGGCTGGCTGCCCACTCTCCTAATCCAGGGATTGTTATGCAGCTGCACCTACTATTCAATGGACAAGGTAGATGGGGAGGAGGAGGGGGAACCCTCAGAAAGGTTCAGGAGCTGTGCTCCTGTGAGCTCCTGCTGAATCTGAGACCTGGGCTTGAGGATCCTACTCTCTGTCTTCTGCAAGATGCCAAAGCATCCTGCATCCTCTGGAAGAAGAGAATGGAAGATGGAGGTATTAAGGCTGTGCCCAGACGTTCCTACATACACATCTACAGGTGGACTCCAGCTGTCCTGTAGAACCTTCTTGGGTATTGCCAAATTGTTCAGCATCAGTAATGTAGCCCCGCATCAAAGGAAATTCCACCAGTCCAGCAAGGATTAACACATGAAATTCACTGCCACGGGAGGAGGTGGCGGCTACAAGTATAGACATCTTCAAGAGGGGAATGAATAAACATCTGGAGCAGAGGTCCATCAGTGGCTATTAGCCACAGGATATTGATGGAACTCTCTGTCTGGAGCAGTAGTGTTCTGTATTCTTGGTGCTTGGGGGAAGGCTTCTAGTGTCCTGGCCCCACTGATGGATCTCCTGATGGTGCCTGGGTTTTTTGGCCACTGTGGGGGCCATTTGGACTGGATGGGCCATTGGCCTGATCCAACATGGCTTCTCTTATGTTCTTATATTCTCTTAGGACTGTCACTTCATAAGTCCTCGTGCCCCAGTCTTCAAGCAACACACACCAGAAAAGGAATGCAGCAACTCAAGTCTGGTCTCCACATGTCTCCTCACCACCTCTTCCAGGTATGCATCAGCTGTAGGAGCAACTGCGGATGATCCCAAACATTTATTCTCCAGGCAAGAATGATAGTGACTTGCAATTTTGCATGCAATGTTTTGCAATGAACTTTTGCCAGAGAAGGTGGAGGGAGAGAGCAGCCACCCAAGGCCTGATCATTCCTGCTTTGCCTTCCTCGCTTCTCTCTGTTAGGGAAGCACAAATAGGATCTTGAAATAATACAAACATATTTTGCATTTTAGGTCACACCCCTCTGATGTAGCCAATCCTCTTGGAGCATACAGTAGGCCCTGTACTAAGAGCCCTGTAAGCTCTTGGAGGGTTGGCTACATCAGGAGTGGGTGGCCTAAGATGCAAAGGAGCTCCTGCTACAAAAAAAGCCCTGTATGTCGTAAGTGGGAAAGAAGACCCCAAGCTCCATTCCAAGGAAGGGGGCTGACACTTGCCAACTCCAGCTGGGGAAATTCATGGAACTTTGGGGTCAGAGTCTGGAATGGGTGTCATTTGAGGAGATGGGGAAGCTCAGCAGACATGTGACGCCATGGAGTCCATGGTTCAAAGCAGATAAGAACTCCAGGGGAACTAATCTCAGTAGTCTGCAGATCGATTGTAATCTGGGACAACTTCAGGCCCCATCTGGAGAGGTTGTTATCCCTACTCCTCCCAGTGCAGAGACCCCTCATTCTGGTGGAAGAATAAGTTTTGTTGTCCCCCGTCAGACCTGTAGCTATGGTGGGGCATACAGGGGCAATGCCCCTCTAACAATTTGCCATGCCCCACCTAGAGATTTGAAGGTCCAGTGGAAAATGGGGGAAATTCAGGTAGGGGAACATCTTTTCCAGTTTTTAAAGGCCTTTTTAAAAAAAATTCCCAATGGAAAATTTGGACATTTGGGTGAGTACAGGAAAAAAAACGGAAGGAAAGAAGGAAGGAAGGGAGGGAGGGGAAGGTTGGATTTATACACCACCCTTCACTACCCGGAGTCAGAGCATCTTACAATCTCCTTTCCCTTCCCTTCCCCACAACAGACACCCTATGAGGTAGGTGGGGCTGAGAGAGCTCTGACAGAAACTGCCCTTGAGTGAACAGCTCTGTGAGAACTTGTCCTGACTCAAGTTCACATCAGCAGGTGCATATGGAGGAGTGTGGGATTAAACCTGGTTCTCCCACATAAGAGTTCATGCACTTAACCACTACACCAAACTGGCTTTTGTCTTTTAGAAAGAATGAAATGCTTTTAAAGACAAGACAGGCATGTTGTGGATGTATACAGCTCTTCAATACCAGGTGCATTTCTTCACCTACAAGGATACCTAATCTCAATGAGGGCATTGTGCATGACTTCCTTGGCTTCTGTGACCTGACTCTTCTCCTGTGGTTGACCTTTCCACCTCTCCCTCAGACTGCTGTGATTCAGATACTTACAGATTGGCTATCAAGTAGCTTATTCCTCTACCTTACTGGAGAGAAAAATAGATCAGAAGAAAGTGCAGCAGAAATCAGCCACAGAGAGCTGAGAGCTGTTGATCTGTTAATTATTGATTACCTCGTAGACATGAATTGTGCAAAAATAGAAAACCACAGCACCTCCTCCCCCCCTTGTCAGAGTGGTATAGAAAAATATAGGCAGTTGCCCTGTTAATGTAAAATAACACATTACTGCAGAAGGATAAGAAAATACTAAGAAAGACAAACAGACAGGTGGCTTTTATTTATAACGTATTAGAATGACAGATCTTTGGATGTGCTACAAGCCGTAGCATCTTTTCCATTGGGTTAAGACTTCCGAAATCTTGAACGCTGTGAGCTGTGCCAAACTGAATTGTATAATCAGGACTTTGATAAGTAAATATTTTAACTTGATCTGTAAGGCAAGTTTTTCCTTGAGAGATGTTAGCCTGAAGAAGGACTTTATTCCAGAAAAAGTGTATCAGGAATTCATGTAGAGTTTGTATTGCTATTATTCCTTTTGGAAGCTGAAATGGAAAGGGACGGTGGCTCAGTGGTAGAACATCTGCTTGGTAAGCAGAAGGTCCCAGGTTCAATCTCCAGCATCTCCAACTAAAAAGAGTCGAGGCAAATAGGCGTGAAAAACCTCAGCTTGAGACCCTGGAGCATGTGTTGATCCGTGTCTAAAACAAAGTTACTGTGGGTGAGTTTGTATTGGATCTGTTTAGGTGTGATGTTTGTTGTATGTATGAGCGTATATTCTAATGGTTTTATAACAGCTCCAAAAAATGGTGAGAAAAGAGGTTGACGAAGTATGAGACAAGCAAAACCATGAAGACTCCTTTCTATACAGTTCCTCCTCATTCTCTCCATTACAACGTCACAAGTGGAACTTTTAAAAACTCCACCCTACAGCATTTACTTATGAACTTGGTTAAGGCTGTTTCCTATGTAGAAACTTTAAAGTGCATGAATTGGGGAAGTACGAATACCAAATGCACGTACACACATTGAGAGTGCGAATATCTTTATTGCTGACCGGTGATTTTTTTGTAATTATTCCATTTGTACATCAGTGCCAATGGCTTATATTGTGAGACCCTGGAGAGCTGCTGCTGGTCTCAGTAGACAATACTGACTTTGATGGACCAAGGGTCTGATTCAGCAGAAGGCAGCTTCATACGTTCATATTGCATTTATTCCCTTTGGAAGCACTACATTTGACAAATTAATTTATGACAACAGGATTCTCCATTTCTCAGCACTGCTCTTCATGATCCTTCAGACTGAATTTAGATGCTGCTTTTTTGGAAGAATCCAACTGTTGTATTGCTCTGGAAATTGGGAAAAATTTTGTCTAGCGTGACTTATGTCTATTGAGAAATATTGATAAAATAATTACAGTTTACATTGTGGAGCATCTTAGAACACAGATTATGGTTATTTATTCCTTGGATTTTTCTGAGATCTCAAAGGCTAACCAGGGTCAGTGCTTGGATGGGAGATCTCCAAGGAAGACTCTGCAGAGGAAGGCAACAACGGACTACCTCTGCTTCTCATTCCCCTTGAAAGACCCTTTCTGGGCTCACCAGGTAGGGTTGCCAGCCTTCAGGCAGGGCCTGGAGATCTCCCGCTTTTACAACTGATCTCCAGCTGGCAGAGATCAGCTCCCCTGGAGAAAATGGCTGCTTGGAAGGGCGGGCTCTATGGCATTGTACCATGCTGAGGCCCCTCCCCTCCCCAAACCCCACCCTCTCCTGGCTCCACCCCCAAAGTCTCCAGGTATTTTCCAACACAGACCTGGCAACCCTATTACCAGAAAGCAGTTGTGATTTGACGGCACTTGTGTTTGGATTTATATGACTGTATGATTAATTTGTAAAGAAATGTTTGGCATCGGTTTGTTGGATGCCCCCCTTGAATAAGATAAAAGAGACCACCATGTTCGAGGGTAGATTTAAAGTGAAGGCTGCCAAAGGTCAGTAAAGGAAGGAGAAAGTATCAGAATGGGGGTTTTATTGTGATCAATTATAATTCAGGGCTTCCTGAAGATACTGTCAGGACATTCAGATAAAGGGAAGACTATATTCCCCACCCAAATATTCTAGCAGTGCAACCTACTACGCTGCTCCAAGTCACACATGCTGTGGATGAGTTAGCGACAGTTATGGGCTTGGAGTGCCATCTTGTGGCATGTGTGAGAACCCACAAGGTGACTTAAAAACTTGCCCTGACGGTAGAACAAAGTTTGAGTCCAGCAGCACCTTTAAGACCGACCAAGTTTAATGCTGAGTTTAATTAACTAAAAGGATTTCTTTTTGTAATAAAAGCCCACCAGGGATATATTTGCATATTAGGCCACACCCCCTGATGCCTAGCCCACTGGAAATGCATTCCTGTGTGTTTCTGCTAAAAAAAAAAGGTCATGTATGTATACAGGAACTCATTTGTATATTAGGCCACACCCCCTGACATCACCATTGTTTCACACCGGGGGGGTTAGTAGAAAAATCTCAGCAGGAACTCATTTGCATATTAGGCCACACACACCCTGATGTCACCATTGTTACGCACAGGTCTTTTTTGTAGGAAAAGCCCAGCAGAAATTCATTTGCCTATTAGGCCACACCCCCTGACACCAAGCCAGCCAGAACTGCGTTCCTGTGCATTCCTGCTCAAAAAAAGTCCTGTATGTATGTATGCATACACTGATTCTTCTTGTCATCCCACCACATACCCCTGCACCCAGACACATGCACCTTTGTGGATCAGAAAGAAAAGGATCTGTTTCTACACAATTTGACTGAAGCTTGTCAAAGGGAAAACTCCAGTCCCAAAGCTAAATCCATGCTCCACCCAGTTACATTTTTAAAAACATCCTTTCATTCATATGCACAGCAGGCTGTGGGATGCATTCTGTAGGATGCAACGTGTAAATAACTGTGCAGAACAACAACAAAAACCCTCTTAAGTGAATCCCAGCTGAGGTTACAGGGAGATGTCACTTGTATCAGCAGAGCGATGAAGAAGTACACTGGATTTTCTTTTTTTTTTTTTTTTTTTTTTTTTTTTTTTTAGAGTTTTAAAGTTTTATTACTAAAAATCAACTACAAACATAACAAAATGCTAACACACTAATAACGTGAAACATATAACATAAAAAACAACACAATACACAACACAATATACATACTACTCCCTACCACATCATCCCCTACCAACTACCAACCACCCACACTGGAGAAAGACTTTGGTACACTGGATTTTCATGGAAGAGAGAGTTGACAGCCTTTCGTCCAGTGAGAGAGATTTCTTCCCTTGCAGTATCTCCTCCAAGATAACCTAGAAGTCAGAAAGGGGAGGGGGAAACACACCGTCAATTGACTTTTGGTTTGATAGTTGCAGATAAGGTACACCTCTCTTGAGAAAGAAATTCAGGAAGTTTCCATGTAAGCAGGACCGGCCCTAGACTGTGGAACCCCAGGCAAGCTAACTTCTGGCACACACACACACACACACACACATCGCTGCGCTGATAACATCATTGAGTCACATGGGGCACCCAATTCAGTGCCCCCCAGAAGGCCAGCACCCTAGGCAATAGCCTAGTTTGCCTAGTGGCAGGACCAGCCCTGTATGTAAGGCATACCTGGAGAGCCAGTTTGGTGTAGTGGTTAAGTGTGCGGAGTCTTATCTGGAAGAACCGGGTTTGATTCCCCACTCCTCCACTTGCACCTCCTGGAATGGCCTTGGGTCAGCCATAGCTCTGGCAGACATTGTCCTTGAAAGGGCAGCTGCTGTGAGAGCCCTCTCCAGCCCCACCCACCTCACAGGGTGTCTGTTGTGGAGGAGGAAGGTAAAGGAGATTGTGAGCCGCTCTGAGACTCTTCGGAGTGGAAGGCGGGATATAAATCCAGTATCTTCTTCTACCTCACAGGGTATCTGTTGTGGGGGAGGAAGGGAAAGGAGATTGTGAGCCACTCTGAGACTCTTCGGAGTGGAGGGCGGGATATAAATCCAGTATCTTCTTCTACCTCACAGGGTGTCTGTTGTGGGGGAGGAAGGGAAAGGAGATTGTGAGCCACTCTGAGACTCTTCGGAGTGGAGGGCGGGATATAAATCCAGTATCTTCTTCTACCTCACAGGGTGTCTGTTGTGGGGGAGGAAGGTAAAGGAGATTGTGACTCTTCAGAGTGGAGGGTGGGATATAAATCCAATATCTTCTTCTTTTACCCATTCAGTATACCACAAACTCCTTCTCTGTTATACCTTACCCTTGTACACCTATATTATGTATCTATAAATGGCAATGCATTTATCTTCAGTGCAAGAGAACAGCCTTCCATCTTCCCATTTTTCTTCAAGATTTCCATTTTCCAGGAAACAGACCACCTCTGAGATGCCAGACTAAAGTGCATCTATCCCCTTCAGGAATCAACATCCACGTCAGCAGAAGAGAATGGACAGTTCCACTGGGGACGGGGGAATTCTTGAAGGAGGGCAGGAAGGGTTGCATCAGTGCTTCGTTCTCGTGGCCCTTTCTTACATGCCAAGGAAAATGCTGATCACCACTCAAGGGTCAGGCAGCAATTTCTCTCCAGGCCAGATTGGCCAGGGATCCTGGAGGTTTTTGCCGTCTTCTGGGCATGGAGCAAAGGTCTCTTGGGATGTATGTGTATGTGTGTGGGGGGAAGGTATTTGTGAGTTCCCTGCATTGCACAGGGGGTTGCTTCTGGGTCATGTGGGCAGTGATGTAGGCACATTGCTGCACCTCAGAAGAGCCTCCCTCTTTTTCGGAGTAAGTTCCCCTCTTCAGAAGAAGATGAAGAAGATACTGGATTTATATCCTGCCCTCTACTTTGAATCTCAGAGTCTCAGAGCGGTCTTCTTTACCTTCCCCCCACACACACACACACACACAACAGACAACCTGTGAGGTGGGTGGGGCTGAGAGGACTCTCAAAGCAGCTGCCCTTGAAAGGACAACCTCTGCCAGAGCTATGGCCGACCCACGGTCATTCCAGCAGCTGCAACTCGAGGAGTGGGGAATCAAACCCGGTTCTCCCAGTTAAGAGTCCCTGCACTTAACCACTGCACCAAACTGGCAGCTGATCAGCAGCTGGGCAGTGGGACCTGTCAGCAAGGGACCCCTACCTTCCCTGGGGAGTCTGGCAACCTTATCCTCCCCCATGCCCCTGATCCCCCTTTTCAAAGCTCCTCTAGGGGCATGCCTCAATTCATCCACAAGAAGAGTTCTTTTTAGAATACACTGTTCCAATCTAAGAGCCACATCCTCAAGAACCGTCCGTCAAAAGGGCTGTGTTAGTTCCATCCTTTGCATGAGACCTATCTGTCAAAGAGGCCACCTTTAGCCATTTTTCCAGCAATGGCTGTTTCAAGGTGGAAAACGCCAGGGGTGGAATTCTAGCAGGAGCTCCTTTGCATATTAGGCCACACCCCCTGGATGTAGCCAATCCTCCAAGAGCTTACAAGGCTCTTTTTTCATAGCTTTTGGAGAATTGGCTACATATGGGTGTGTGGCCTAATATGCAAAGGAGCTCCTGCTAGAATTCCACCCCTGGAAAACACTAGTCAGCTATAAGCCCCACCTTTCAAGGGCCTTGACTCCTTTGCTGAAACATGGGGCAGGTGCCACACTGGGAAACAATGCTCTGGTGGCAGGTCAAAGAGCTTTAAACTTATCACATCCCTTACTGTAAAGCTTAATGGGGATTGAATCGTAATAGCCAAGAGACGCCAAAGAGAGGAGGACTCACCAGGCGTTCATCCTCCACTTGCGGTTACGGACAATTCTCTTGGCACACAAAATATCATCCCTGATATCGTCGTCCACAAACTCTGCCAAAAGATTTGACAGGAAGAAAAGAAGGTGAGTGGTGATGATGGAATCTGCTGTCAAGTCAAAGGCAACTTATGAAGACCCTGTAAGGCAGGGATGTCAAATTGATTTGTTATGAGGGCCGGATCTGACATAAATGAGACCTTGTTGGAGCGAGACAGGATGTGCCGTGTCAGCCCGGGTCATGTGTGGACCTATTTAAGATTAAGTAGCAGAGATATAAACGTTTTAAAGGGCACAGAAAAACACAATTAAAGATTTTTTAAAAAAAAACTTAAAACATACTTAAAGCATTAGCACCTGTTGGTCTTAAAGGTACTTTTTTTGTATTTTCCCCCATGGGATCCAGGGAACTGGGCAAAGGAAGCTCTGGCCCTTTCCATCCCTCCCCAGGGGACCAGGAGGGGGAGAAGCCTCAACCAATTGAGAAAATATAGGTTTTGCTCTGTAACTTCTGTGCGATTGAGCAAGCCTTGCAAAGCAAGCTGAGATGCAGAAGGAAGCAGGAGAGAGGGAAGAGGAAGCAGACAAGAGCCAAATGCTCAGAGGGAGGCCTGATAGGAGTCCTTCGGGGGCCTAATTTGGCCCCCGTGCCGCAGGTTTGACTCCCCTGCCCTAACCAATGATTTCTAGACTGCAGAAACAACAGTAGTGAGTAGGTGGACCACAGGTTGGGATTGTGACTGGAGAGGAAGTCTGGAAAAGAAGATAAGTTGAGAAGAAAAGATAGAAGAGAAACCTACAAATTCAGAGGCAGTCAGCCTCTGAAGCCCATTGCCAGGAGGCAACATCAGGGAAAGGCCTCTGTGCCTAATTGTTGGATCTCCAGAGGAACTGGTTGGCCACTGTGTGAGAGAACACTGGACTAGATGGACCATTAGTCTGATCCAACAGGACTCTTCTGATGTTCTTATGATACCTGTTAGGGCAGGCCTCAGATTCAGCAGGAGCTCACAGGAGCGCAACTCCTGAACCTTTCTGAGGGTTCCCCCTCCTCCTCCCCACCTACCTACCTTGTCCATTGAATAATAGATGCAGCTGCATAACAATCCCTGGATTAGGAGAGCTGCAGCCAACCAGCCACCAAGGGCTTTGCCACGACCTCAGCAGCCGTCATTAATCCCTGGAGAAGCCCGCACCAGCCTTTCTCCACTTCTTATGTGATTTTGGGCGGCAGGTGACTTGCTGGCCTTTAGACTGAGGGAGGGGCAGCCCAGGAGAGCCCCAGGCAAGAAAGGCCTGCTTGGGTTGGCTGGATCTCTAGATAGCCCAAGCAGACCTCGCTTGCCCAGGGCTCTCCTTTCTTGCATTGGGTTGCTTGTGGCTGGGGGGGGGGCATATGCTAATGAGTTATGCTAATGAGCTCCACCACCTATTTTTCTACAAAATGACTCCTGGTTAGGGGGATGTGTTGGAGAGAGCCCTAATTAGAAGGGGAAGGGCTTTAGTGCTCTATCTAAAACACCAACAGCACACCGGGGGAACTCACAGACCTTCGGCTAGTCAGTCCAATAGTAACAAGTTACTCACTGCTGCAGGATGTGCGGCAGCCATTAGCTGTTTTGCCCTTCCCATTGGAGCACCACCAACGGCTGTTGATCTGAAACATCCCATAGTCCATGCTACCATTGCGGTTGGGGCCCTGCACAGCTCCTGAGTTGAATTTACTTCCATAATAAGCCATACAGATCCCTGCAACAAACACAGAACGAAACAGGTTAGAATGGAGGGAATGTAGTGTTCCATCTTCATAAACTATTTGAAATGGTGATCAAGTTTTCTATTATAGAAAAAGGCATATAAAATATTCCTGAAAAACATTATTCCAGCACAGGCCTCATTTTGGGCAGGAGCTCACAGGAGTGGAGCTCCAGAACCTCTGCTTTTTACTGGTGCTCTTTCTTTCTTAACCCCCAGGGCTGGTGCGTGGGAGTAGGCAAAGTAGGCAGTCACCTAGGGCGCCACCTGGCTTAGGGGGCACCACTGGGTGCCCCCTCCCAGACACATTACTTTGGCTCCTGACCACTGTCATCTTGTCTTCTCCCATCACAAAGCTGCCCTCAACAAAGCCAAGCCACCCCCCTCTCCCCAATGTGCGACTTGGTCTCCCACCTCATCCTATCCCACCACCTTCCTTCCTGGCTTGGCCAGCAAGCACTTATTCTCACAATTTTTAATAATTTTTAAAATTTTAATATATCACATTTTTTTAAAAAGTAAAATTAAAAATCAGTAAACTAAAAATGTGAAAAGTTTCAAGTTTTGTGCTCTTCATTTTCCCTATATTTTTTTTATAATGGGGGGCGCTAGTGGGTGATTCGCCTAGGGTGCCAGAAAGCCTAGCACCGGCCCTGTTAACACACCCCCCCCCTTTCTGGGCTCCATTGTTCAAATTCCCTGTGAGAATTTTGCTGAACTCTTAAGATTTGACAAACTTTCTAATATTTCTCCCCACTAAAAAAAGATGGGAAAATAACCAAAGCATATAAAGCAGACAGATGGAAAACTTCATCATGCCACTGTGGTCACATAGGAGAAAGTAATTTAAAAAGTACGATGGGAGTAAGGTTTTATGATGACAATTCTAATTCAAGAAGCATTTCAAGGTAGATGCTGAGCTGGTATAATTTAGTACACCTTCTGGTGATGTCAGGGGTGGGTGGCATATGCAAATGAGTTGCGCTAATGAGCTCCGGCACCTCTTTTTCTACCCAATGACCTCTGCTCCAGCAGAAGTAAATACTTAATCCCACCCCAAATGAAAATCAAAACGAAAAAAGGCATTCTTGTCTGATCTTCCTTAACTTCTTTTTCTTTTTTGCATCATCATCATGGTTGTGCATAATCCAGAAACTCTGGTGCAGACAAATCAGTTCATGGAACTGCCTAACTTGTGGTAAACTACAGGGTTGGACATTTAAGCTAACATTTGGACTATATATACACACACACACACACACCTTTGCATATTAGGCCACACCTCCCTGATGTAGCCAATCCTCCAAGAGCTTATAGGGCTCTTCTTACAAGGCCTACTGTAAGCTCCAGGAGGATTGGCTACATCTGGGGTGTGTGGCCTAATATGCAAAGGAGTTCCTGCTACAAAAAAAGCCCTGTATATAAATATATTACATATGAAGACATTAGTGTTCTGGAACAAAGCGGAAGGTGAAGGTAAGGGGATGAGCACCTTGTCCTTTGCCACCACCTCCAGCAGTACTGAGCATGGCTTCTTTTTTTTTGTAGCAGGAACGCAGTTCCAGCTGGCTTGGCATTAGAGGGTGTGGCCTAAGATGCAAATGAGCTCCAGCTGAGTTTTTTTCTACAAAAAAGGCCTGTCTGAAACAATGGTGATATCAGGGGATGTGGCCTAAGATGCAAATGAGTTCCTGCTAGAGGCAAGATCCCCTAAAAACCAGTTCCTATTTACTGCACGAAAGAGGCAAAACGAGCTGCAGCCCCGGGGCAGCTTGTTCTAAATCTGACAGAAGCCCCATGGAGAAGAGGAGAGTGAGAGCGAGGTAAGGCTAGTGGGGAATCAGTCTCTGAGATTCAAAGTGAAGGGCAGGGTATAAATCCAATTTCTTCTTCTTCTTCCTCTTCTTCTTCTTACTGTTTAGCAAGCCTTCCACACATTCCTGGCACATGATGCTATGCATATAATGGAAGAGGAACCGTGCAAGTAGAAAGCACGGGATGAAATCTGTCAGTGGAAGGGAGGAAAGAAGAAGAAGAAGGCTGCAGATTTATACCCTGCCATTCTCTCTGAATCAGAGTCTCAGAGCAGCTTACAATCTCCTTTATTTCCTTCTCCCACAACAGACACCTTGTGAGGTAGGTGGGGCTGAGAGAGCTCTTGCAGCAGCTGCCCTTTCAAGGAAAAGTCCTGCAAGAGCTATGGCTGGCCCAAGGCCATTCCAGCAGGTGCAAGCAGAGGAGTGGGGAATCAAACCCTGTGAGGTGGGTGGGGCTGAGAGAGCTCTCCCAGAAGCTGCGCTTTCAAGGACAACCTCTGCCAGAGCTATGGCTGGCCCAAGGCCATTCCAGCAGCTGCAAGTGGAGGAGTGAGGAATCAAACCCGGTTCTCCCAGATAAGAGTCCACACACTTAACCACTATACCAAACTGGCTCTAATTCAATCAAGGGTTCAATGATATGACCAGACCAAGTCCATTCCCATGGCAGTGCCCCTACTTTTGGCCAATGGGCTAATCTAAAATGCATTAATTATGGCTGAAGAAAGGCTCCTCATGTATTAGCACATTTAAGAAGCACCTGGGAAGTACCAGACTTTCTGCAGAAATTTAAAAAACCAAATTGTAGGAAAGCATGTGAAATTGCAAGAAAGGGGGAAAGCAAAATGAACTCACAGTTCTCCAGTCGGTAGCCACGATATCGATCCAAGCCCGCTTTTTTCAGAATCCTAACCATTTCACATCTCGGAATTCGTTTGGCTTCACTTACAAAGATGAGTGAAAAGAGGAGGAGGGCAGCAAGGGACAGGATCTTCATGGCTGCAGCTCTCCGGAGGTCTACGTGACACTCTGCCGGATCCCCCCTGGTTTTTATAGTCCAGAAAGACTGGCCTGGTGCAGGGGAGCAGGGAAAACGAATTTCCTGGGGCCGTTCCAGATACTAACTCAGCAAGTATTTTTCTACTTATCTTGTTGATGGAAAGGGACATAACTAAAAAGAGAATGCAACAAAAAGAGCAGCTTTATGGAAAGAAAGAAAACATGATGGGGTGGGGGGAGTTGAAGATTATAGTTCAGATTAGAATTTTAGATGCTGGTGCATCTAAACCATTACCTGCCTTAACAGTTGGAGATGATCATTTTTATGGAACCCATGTGACCATATAGTAATAACTAGGCTACCTCCTGAATTGCCTCCCATGGAGCTTGTTGAGTGTAGCAGAGGTATCTAGATAGCTAGATACTCCTTCGATTTGACCTAGATAGTTCAAGCTAGTTCAATCTGATGAAGAAGAAGAAGACTGCAGATTTGTTCCCCGCCCTTCTCTCTGAATAGGGTGACCATAATGTCTGAAGGCCAGCCAGGGACACCTCTGGGGGGGGGAGGTAGGGGTGCGCGCGCGCCGCCGGAAACAGGAAGTGACGTCACTTCCGGTGACGTCACTTCCGGTGACGTCATGCCACCGCCGGAAACAGGAAGTGACACCACTTCCTGTGACATCATTTCCCCGCGTCACCTGCCGGAAGCGGGAAGTGACATCACTTCCTGTGACATTACTTCCCCCAAATGACATCATTTCCCCCAAATGCCACTGCCGGAAACAGGAAGTGACTTCACAGCACTTCCTGTGACGTCCCCAAAAATCCCCCAAATATCACCGCCAGAAACAATTTTGTTCTCAAATCCTGTATATACTTCATCAGTATATGGGATAAGGCACTTTCTCAACTGTGCTGCATAATGCAGCCTATTTATTTTGTCCTGTTGGCTCTGTTGGCTCTATCTGCGCCACCTTCATCACTTTCGGGGTGTGGATCCCCCAGTGGGGTGGTCTCGCGACTCCCTCCGCCGGCTGTTTCTGATAGCCGTGCGCCCCCTCTTTCATTTGATATGTGTCCCGTGCGGATGCCACCCTCCCGCCGGGAGATGCCGCAAAATGAGCCCCCTCGAGGCTTATGGCGGCAGGGCTCGGGGGAAGCGAGCTAGACTGCTGTTCTTTTGAGGGGTCATAGAGTGTTTCGAGCCCGTCCCTGTGGCATCGGTCCCATCGTTGTGGGGCCCAGGGGGCCGGCGCAGCGGCACGCTGAAGCAGCCTGTCGGTCACTTCCGGGTTCCTGTCCTGCATCTCGACCTGTGTTATTAGTGACAGGCTGCTTCGGCGTGCCGCTGCGCCGGCCCCCTGGGCCCCACAATGATGGGACCGATGCCACAGGGACGGGCTCGAAACACTCTATAACCCCTCAAAAGAACAGCAGTCTAGGTCGCTTCCCCCGAGCCCTGCCGCCATAAGCCTCGAGGGGGCTCATTTTGCGGCATCTCCCGGCGGGAGGGTGGCACCCGCACGGGACACATATCAAATGAAAGAGGGGGCGCACGGCTATCAGAAACAGCCGGCGGAGGGAGTCGGGAGACCACTCCACTGGGGGATCCACACCCCGAAAGTGATGAAGGTGGCGCAGATAGAGCCAACAGAGCCAACAGGGCAAAATAAATAGGCTGCATTATGCAGCACAGTTGAGAAAGTGCCTTATCCCATATACTGATGAAGTAAATACAGGATCTGAGAACAAAATTGCACTAGAAGACACAAACACAAAGCTCCCTTACACTGAATCAGTGCTTGGGTCCACCAAAGTCAGTATTGTCACATAAGAGAAGCCCTGTTGGATCAGGCCAGTGGCCCATCCAGTCCAACACTCTGCGTCACATAAGAACATAAGAGAAGCCCTGTTGGATCAGGCCAGTGGCCCATCCAGTCCAACACTCTGCGTCACATAAGAACATAAGAGAAGCCCTGTTGGATCAGGCCAGTGGCCCATCCAGTCCAACACTCTGGGTCACATAAGAACATAAGAGAAGCCCTGTTGGATCAGGCCAGTGGCCCATCCAGTCCAACACTCTGCGTCACATAAGAACATAAGAGAAGCCCTGTTGGATCAGGCCAGTGGCCCATCCAGTCCAACACTCTGGGTCACATAAGAACATAAGAGAAGCCCTGTTGGATCAGGCCAGTGGCCCATCCAGTCCAACACTCTGCGTCACATAACAACATAAGAGAAGCCCTGTTGGATCAGGCCAGTGGCCCATCCAGTCCAACACTCTGGGTCACATAAGAACATAAGAGAAGCCCTGTTGGATCAGGCCAGTGGCCCATCCAGTCCAACACTCTGTGTCACATAAGAACATAAGGAGGGAGGGAGGGAAGGAAGGAAGGGAGAAAGGGAGGGAGGGAGGGAAGGAAGGAAGGGAAGGAAGGAAGGAAGGAAGGGAAGGGAGGGAAGGGAGGAAGGGAGGAAGGAAGGAGGGAAGGAAGAAAGGAGGGAGGGAAGGAAGGAAGAAAGGAAGGAGGGAAGGAAGGAAGAAAGGAGGGAGGGAAGGAAGGAAGGGAAGGGAGGGAAGGGAGGAAGGAAGGGAGGAAGGAAGGAGGGAAGGAAGAAAGGAGGGAGGGAAGGAAGGAAGAAAGGAAGAAAGGAAGGAGGGAAGGAAGGAAGAAAGGAGGGAGGGAAGGAAGGAAGGCCACCCCCTCCGGCCAGCCCCCCCCCCCCATTTTCGGCCCCCATACCTGCGGCGAGTCCGGCGGCGACGAGTCCGGCGGCGGCGGCGGAGAGGCCTTTCCGACGCCCTCCCGGGCGGAGGAGCACGGGGGGGGTGGTAGAGGCCCGGGAAGCGTCGGAAAGGCCCAGGGTGGTCGCTGGAGGGCCTCCAGCGGCCACCGCGGGCCTTTCCGACGCCCTCCCGGGCGGAGGACAAAGGGGGGTGGGGGTTGAGAGGCCGGGAGGGCGTCGGAAAGGCCCGCGGTGGCCGCTGGAGGGCCTCCAGCGGCCACCGCGGGCCTTTCCGAAGCCCTCCCGGGCGGAGGACAAAGGGGGGTGGGGGTTTAGAGGCCGGGAGGGCGTCGGAAAGGCCCGCGGTGGCCGCTGGAGGGCCTCCAGCGGCCACCGCGGGCCTTTCCGAAGCCCTCCCGGGCGGAGGACAAAGGGGGGTGGGGGTTTAGAGGCCGTGAGGGCGTCGGAAAGGCCCGCGGTGGCCGCTGGAGGGCCTCCAGCGGCCACCGCGGGCCTTTCCGAAGCCCTCCCGGGTGGAGGACAAAGGGGGGTGGGGGTTTAGAGGCCGGGAGGGCGTCGGAAAGGCCCGCGGTGGCCGCTGGAGGGCCTCCAGCGGCCACCGCGGGCCTTTCCGAAGCCCTCCCGGGCGGAGGACAAAGGGGGGTGGGGGTTTAGAGGCCGGGAGGGCGTCGGAAAGGCCCGCGGTGGCCGCTGGAGGGCCTCCAGCGGCCACCGCGGGCCTTTCCGACGCCCTCCCGGGCGGAGGACAAAGGGGGGTGGGGGTTTAGAGGCCGGGAGGGCGTCGGAAAGGCCCGCGGTGGCCGCTGGAGGGCCTCCAGCGGCCACCGCGGGCCTTTCCGACGCCCTCCCGGGCGGAGGACAAAGGGGGGTGGGGGTTTAGAGGCCGGGAGGGCGTCGGAAAGGCCCGCGGTGGCCGCTGGAGGGCCTCCAGCGGCCACCGCGGGCCTTTCCGACGCCCTCCCGGGCGGAGGACAAAGGGGGGTGGGGGTTTAGAGGCCGGGAGGGCGTCGGAAAGGCCCGCGGTGGCCGCTGGAGGGCCTCCAGCGGCCACCGCGGGCCTTTCCGACGCCCTCCCGGGCGGAGGACAACGGGGGGTGGGGGTTTAGAGGCCGGGGAAGCCTCGGAAAGGCCCGCGGTGGTCGCTGGAGGGCCTCCAGCGGCCACCGCGGGCTTTTCCGACGCCCTCCCCGGCCTCCGCCGCCACCGCCAGGCCCCGTGCGCGGGCGGGGAAGGCAGCGAGTGAGGGAGGGAGCGTCCCTGCGCGTGCGCAGGGCGATCTGCGCACGCGCAGGGTCGCTCCCTCCCTCACTCGCCGCCTTCTCTGCCCGCGCGCGCGGCCCCCGGCTCTCTGGCTGGCTAAACCGGGACCTCTAATGGTCCCGGTATACCCAGCCCGGGAGCCGGGAATTGGGGGCCAGATTCGGGAAAGTCCCGGGAGACCGGGACGGTCTGGCCACCCTATCTCTGAATCAGAGACTCAGAGCGGCTTACAATCTCCTATCTCTTCTCCCCCCACAACAGACACCCTGTGAGGTGGGTGGGGCTGAGAGGGCACTCACAGCAGCTGCCCTTTCGAGGACAACTCCTGCAAGAGCTAAAGAATAGCAGGGTTGTGACGCAGAGGCAGACAATGGCCAACCACCTCTGACTGTCTCTTGCCTTGAAAGCCGGAGAGGGTCTCAGTGTTCCCTCTAAACTGAGTTAGTGCACGCCAGCTCACAGTTTTTTAGCCTCCAGTTCACACAATTTTGTCTTAGCTCAGGAAGGAGGGCCACAGAACAAACTAATTTATGCAGTAGTCAAATCTCTCGCTCACAACTTTAATGCCGGTAGCTCACAAAGTAGAACGTTTGCTCACAAGACTCTACAGCTTAGAGGGAACATGGTCTCAATAAGTCAGCTGTGACTTGATGACGCTTTGTACCACCACTGCCACAATTCAAATACTGGTAGGAGGAGGAGAAGATTTATACCCCACCCTTCATGGAATCTCAGAGCGGCTTACAATCTCATTTCCCTTCCTCTCCCTACAACAAACATCTTGTGAGGTAGCTGGGGCTGAGAGAGCTCTCCAAGAACTGCTCTTGAGCAGAACAGCTCCACGAGAGTTTTGACTGACCCAAAGTCATCCAGCAGCTGCATGTGGAGGAGTGGGGAATCAAACCTAGTTCTCCCTTTAGACTGGGCTGCTATGCAAACGAAGGCAATAACAAACCACCTCTGTTCTTGACCGGGGTTGCTATATGGGCAAGGGCATTAGGAAACCTTCTTTGTTCTTAGATGGGAGATCCCCAAGGAAGACCGGGGTTGCTATGCAGAGGACGGCAATGGCAAACCACCTCTGTTCTTGACCGGGATTGCTATATGGGCAAGGGCATTAGGAAACCTTCTTTGTTCTTAGATGGGAGATCCCCAAGGAAGACCGGGGTTGCTATGCAGAGGACGGCAATGGCAAACCACCTCTGTTCATCTCTTGCCTGGTAAAACCTGATGGTCCTGGGGTCCCCTTGAATCAGCTGCAACTTGGCAGATGATGATGATTAGACATCCCAAATAAAAGTGAATGGTAAATTGTTTTGTAAACCATAAAACTTACTGATTTAAAACTAAACTATAAAGGGTACCCTGTGGCTTCATCCTAAAGAGGCTGTCCTGGGATTAAGCCTGATTAAATAATATGGGATTTTCTTTTGAGTTAACCCGTTCTACCGATAGCATCTCACCCCAAACCTCTGGGAAGCTGCACCAACATAGATGCTAAATATCAGGGGAAAGAGATATGAAATTGTTTCATAGGACAGGTCAACTGTATAGCAACACAAATCACCTTCTGATATTACTGGAGAGGGAGATTCAGAACCATTCCCATGAATTGCCTTTAAGGCCCCATCCCCAGATTTCAGAAAGATACCATAGTCAATGCTACTGAGAGAATCAGGGAAGAATGGCAATCTCTTATCATTCCCCTAGCATCAGTCACCAAGCAGGACAAACAAGGTAGCCCCAGTCTAAAAACCGGCCCCAAAACAAGATTGATAAATATCAAGATCGTCTGCATCCCGCACAGTTGCCTCGAGCTGACCTTTCACTGTATACCCCATTGTTTTTAGGTTAAAAGGGTAAATGAGATGGTGACCTGTAATTTGTAAGGCCCTGCAGCTGGCAATTCACTAGCCACATTCCAAACCTGAACAATCTGCTTTTGTAAGTATCAGAAAATGATTCGTAATTATCTAAAGAAAAGTGTTCAAAACAATCTGGAGTAAATTAAAGCCTTCTGACCTGATGGTTATTCTGGTGTTTAAGTGTCAGCAGGGCATGCCCTAGGGTGTGCGGTGCCCCAGGCAGACTCACCACCACCCGCCGTGGCGCAATTTCTGCAATACAGAACTGCCCAAACTTTGACAGAACTGTTCTGGAAAGAGCAGATTCTTTGAGAGCTCTCTCAGCCCCACCTACATCACCTTCCTCTTCTCTGAGCAGCGTCCGTTGGATTTCCCACTATCTGCGACGGAGTTACAGGAAGCGTCACGGCTCTTGCACAACAAACGAAAACCACTAAACCCCAGTTTCCGTTTGCTGCACATAAGCCATGACGCTTCCTGTAACTCCAGCGCAGATGGTGGGAAATCTGATGGACGCTGTGCAGAGAAGAAGAACGTGACCGTGGGGTAAGCTGAGTGCGAAATCGGTTCGGGTCTCTGTTGTGGGGAGAAGAAGGAAAGTAGACTATAAGCTGCTCTGAGACTCCTTTGGGTAGTGAAGGGTGGGATATAAAAACAATCTCCTCCACCTCCTCCTCTACTACTTCTTCTCCCCTCACCGGGGAGGGACGGTGGCTCAGTGGTAGAGCATCTGCTTGGGAAGCAGAAGGTCCCAGGTTCAATCCCCGGCATCTCCAAAAAAAGGGTCCAGGCAAATAGGTGTGAAAAACCTCAGCTTGAGACCCTGGAGAGCTGCTGCCAGTCTGAGAAGACAATACTGACTTTGATGGACCAAGGGTCTGATTCAGTATAAGGCAGCTTCATATGTTCATATGTTCCTTCTTGAGACAGTTAATTATAACTACTAAAAGTTAAAGGAAGATAAATATAGTTCTTGTGAGAAGTAGCTCAAAACTGGGTAATAGAACAGAAAAATCATGGGATGTATAAGAAAACATTCTCTCTCCCAGAAGCTAAGCAGGGCCGGGCCTTGTTACTGCTAGGATGGGAGACATCACAGAAGTCCAGGATTGGCCCACAGAGGCAGACAATAACAAACCACCTCTGTTCATCTCTTGCCTTGAAAACATCATGAGGTGTCGCCACAAGTTGGCTGCACCCTGGCGGCGCTTTGCATACACGCAACTTCATCTGACACTGCCTGAGGCAGATCTGGAATTACTTTCTGTCTGGAGAGAGGCTCTGTGCAACAGTCAAGTGATACTACACACATAGTGCGAGACGTCCAAGAATGAGGGGAGGTTGCCTTATAATAGACACACCTGCATTTCAATTTGCATAAAGTAATTAACACGTGGAATTCGCTGCTGCAAGAAGTGGGGGAGGCTACAAACATAGGCAGCTTCAGGAAGGGACTGGATAAACACGGAGCAGGGGTTCATCTGAAGCTATTAGCCACATGGTGTAGATGGAACACTCTGTCTGAGGCAACGAAGCTCTGTATTCCTGGGGGGACAACACTGGGAGGTCTTCTGGAGGTCTCCCCCTGCTGGTGGACCTCCAAATGGCATCTGGGTTTTGGCCACTGTGTGACACAAAGACCGATTTCCCATTAACCTTACCTCGCTCTCACTCTCCTCTTCTCAACGGCGCTTCTGTTGGATTTCGTACAAGCTGCCCGAGGCGGAAACTCGCTCCGCCTCTTTCGCGCAGCAAACAAGATCCTCTAAAAAACAGTTTCTGTTTGCCGTGCGAAAAAGGTGACACTAGTTGCAGCCCTGGGGCAGATAGTGTGAAATCCAACGGAAGCCCCGTGGAGAAGAGAAGCATGAGACCGGCATAAGGCTAGTGGGAAATCGGTCAAAGTGCTGGACTAGATGGGCCATTGGCCTGCCCCAACAGGGCTTCTCTTACTTTCTTATGTTCTTAAAACCAACATCAAATTATGGTTGGGAATCATTTCTGATTCAGACCCAAGAAGATCTGGGAAGTCTGCAGGTAACACTATATACATGTGGTGGTGGTAAAAGGTAAAGGTAGTCCCCTGTGCAAGCACCAGTCGTTTCTGACTCTGGGGAGAATGTTGCTTTCCCAACATTTTCACGGCAGACTTTTTATGGGATGGTTTGCCATTGCCTTCCCCAGTCATCTACACTTTCCCCCCAGCAAGCTGGGTCCTCATTTTATCGACTTTGGAAGGGTGGAAGGTTGAATCAACCTGGAGCCGGCTACCTGAACCAGCTTCCACCGGGATTGAACTCAGGTCGTGAGAAGAGGGCTCCGACTGCAGTACTGCAGCTTTACCACTCTGCGCCACGGGGCTCTTAAGTGGTGATGGTGGTGGTTAATAATAGTGAAAATCCTGAAAAAGAAATGGTATGTAGTGTTACAATCACAATGGGGAAAAATCAGATAAACTTCAGGTATCTCATCTTTTGCCGTCACCTTCTTCTTTTGCCTTCTGTCTTTCCCAGCATCAGCATCCTCTCCAGTGAGTGCTCCCTTCTCATTGGGTGGCCAAAGTATTTGAGCTTCAGCTTCTGACCTTCCAGGGAACAGTCTGGCTTGATTTCCATTAAGACTGACTGATTTGATCTTCTTGCAGTCCAAGGGAACTCTCAAGATTCTTCTCCAGCACCACAGCTCAAAAGCATCTATTCTTCTGCGTTCAGCCTTCCTTATGGTCCAGCTCTCACAGTCATACATTACTACTGTAATGAAACATAGGAAACATAGATATATGCAAAGAGGCATTTCTGTAAGGGAGGAAGTCCTCTACCTACACGTCAGAGTTCTCAGAGAGCAGGAGAGAGAGAGAGAGGTTAAAAGCATTGGTATCCAACTCCAATTTTTTAAAATGTATTCACTTTGGTATTTAAACCCTGTCACAATGAGTAAAATCTCTAGGGCCTCGAGTCCAGATTGTTGGAGGAATTGTAAAACTAAAGGCTCCCTATATCATATGTGGTGGCAATGTCCAACCGTGTCAAATTTTTGGAATAAAGTGGTAGAGCAAATAAAACTTATACTTGACCTAACCATTCCAGTAGACTTTAGACTTCTTTTATTCGATATCTGGGTGGATAAATTGGCGAGTAAAGATCAGAAATCTTTAATCACAACAATGTTGGCGAAAGCTCACATGACGATCGCTAAAAATCGGAAACCCCCACATACCCCCCATGATTGAAATGTGGTATAATAAGTTATGGGACCAGTATGTAGTGGAAAAACTGTTTTATACTTGAAATTGTTTAAATTTTATGTTTGATTAATTGTTGGAAGAAGCCCTGAGCCATTCGTGGGAAGGGCGGGATATAAATCCCAAATAAATAAATAAATAAATAAATAAAAATCAATGGATAACCCTTTCTTTGATAAAGATACTGATTTGGCAATAGATGATTATGATTTACTTTGGGCCCCAGTTTTGGAATTCTTTGGGAAAATCTCTTTTTTGCCTAATAGAATGGATTATAAGCTATTTTTCAGTTCTTAATACCTAGCATATTATGTACTGTTTTTGTAAATTGTTTGTTATATGCACCCAATGGTCTAAATTAGATCTTTGTATGTTAGATTTATATTTTTTATTATTTACTTTCCTTATGCTCCTTTTGTAGAAGAAGGAGAATTGAAGATTTATACCCCACCCTTCTCTCTGAATCAGAGACTCAGAGCAGCTTACAATCTCCCATATCTTCTCCCCACACAACAGACACCCTGTGAGGTGGGTGGGGCTGAGAGGGCTCTCACAGCAGCTGCCCTTTCCAGGACAACCTCTGCCAGAGCTATGGCTGACCCAAGGCCATTTCAGCAGGTGCAAGTGGAGGACTGGGGAATCAAACCTGGTTCTCCCAGATAAGAGTCCATGCACTTAACCACTACACCAAACTGGCTCTCAAATGGGAAAGACATTCGCATTTGCACAAGAAATTGGTGGAGACATTTCTGCCAATCTTTTCCCATGGTGAACCCCAACATCCTATTCTATGCCATACCTAAGAGCTCCCCTCCCCTGCCTAAGGCCGGTGCATGGGAGTAGGCAAAGTAGGCAGTCACCAAGGGCGCCACCTGGCCTAGGGTGCACCACTGGCGCCCCCTCCCAACGCATGACTCTGGCTCCTGACCGTTGTCACCTTGTCCTCTCCCATCACCAAGCTGCCTTTAACAACAGCTGCCCTTTCAAGGACAACTCCTACAAGAGATATGGCTGACCTAAGGCCCTTCCAGCAGGTGCAAGCGGAGGAGTGGGGAATCAATCCCAGTTCTCCCAGAGAAGAGTCCGCACACTTCACCACTACACCAAACTGGCTCTCACGTATTGGATTAGAACTTGTATTGATTTTGTCTTTTCATTGTGCTCCTGAACCCCTCTTATTTCTTTGAGTTTTTTCTGTAAAATCCTTTATGTATTCAATAAACTATTTTCCAAATGAGAGGGAGCGGGGGAGGCTGCATCACATACCGCAGCCCTGTTTGACAACAAATCTTTGCCTTTCGAAATACAGCAGCTTGAGCCAAACACCAGCTTCCCAGCACCAACCTTTTTAACCTCACGTATATGTTACTCACATGCCAGAACAATGGAGAAGTCATTCCAGGAAAACCGAGAAGAGTTATGCAGCATTTAAATAATATATTGTTTGGGGCTGGCATTTATCCCAGTGAGATAGGATGGAGGTTTCCCCTTGTTCCTAACTACAAGGAAATCTCCGTACAAGACTTCTTGGTACACAGGTGATGAAAGGAATGTCACTCTTGTTGCTCGAGAAACTCTGTCAATTGTTGGCATGCCAAACAGCAAAAGAACTAGATCCTCCACGCCCCAATGCAATGCATAGCCAGTATCATAATGCCCCTGTATAAATTGATGGTGCAGCCTCATTTGGAAAACTGTGTACAATTCTGGTCACCACACCTCAAAAAAGATATTATAGCAGTGGGGGAAGTGCAGAAAAGGGCAGCTAGGATGATTAAGGGGTTGGGACACTTGCCCTATGAAGAAAAGTCAAAGCGCTTGGGGCTCTTTAGCTTGGAGAAATGTCAACTGAGGGATGACATGATGCTTTACAAGATTATGCAGGGGATAGAGAAGGTAGAGAAAGGAGTCCTTTTCTCCCTTTCTCACAATAAAAAACCTCGTGAGCGCTTAATGAAATTGCTGAGCAGTTGGATTAGAATGGATAAAAGGAAGAACTTCTTCACCCAAAGGGTGATTAACACATGGAATTCACTGCCACAGGAGGTGGTGGCAGCTACAAGCATAAAGAGCTTCAAGTGGGGATTGGACAAATATATGGCACAGAGGTCCACCAGTGGCTATTTGCCACAGGGTATAAATGGAACTCTCTGTCTGGGACAGTGATGTTCTGTATTCTGGGGGGGGAGGGGCAACAGTGGAAGGGCTTCTAGTGTCTTGGCCCAACAGTGGCCCTCCAGAT
The DNA here is from genome assembly GCF_032191835.1 of Heteronotia binoei. NCBI lineage: Eukaryota > Metazoa > Chordata > Lepidosauria > Squamata > Gekkonidae > Heteronotia > Heteronotia binoei. The sequence goes on along the minus strand of NC_083235.1, from coordinate 17,687,039 downwards.
GGCACCTGGGTGTTTGTTTGTTTTTTTGCCACTGTGTGACAGAGCGTTGGACTGGATGCACCACTGGCCTGATCCAGTATGGTTTCTCTTATGTACTTATAGCTTTTTTTATATATGAATATATTTATTGTTTTAGTCATTTACATTGAGCTTATCCTTTTTCTCATACAGAGTATACATCTGAATCTCTATCTCCCTTTACAAGGTATTCTTGCTCGGTCCTTTTAATTTAAATGTACTTATAGCTGAGGCATGAGGAGGAGTAGCTGAAAATGGCTTCCTGTGGAGAAGATAGCAGGGCACAGGTGGAAATAAAAGAGAATTCCTGCAAGAGACCAGAGCCATGACCCTAAATGAGATGCCTGGAGACCAAAAGATTTTGCATTGCAATGGGTTTCTGCTGCTGTCTCTCACTGTCTCAAAAACTTCATGTACACTGCTTATTTGCACACACACACACATAACACATTCCATTCTTCTCTCTTATTTACAGAAAGTATATCTTGCCTTATCACTAGGTGCTGTGTATGCGATTTAGTACAGTAATGTTGGGTTGCTAGTTTCTGCCTGGCTCATTGGAGCCTCTAGAACTGAGCTCGGGGACACGGAGACAATGGGAAGCAGAATTTTGCTCTTCACCTTCCCGGACCAATAGCAAGTCCCCTGCTGGTTCAAATGCTCCAATGACATTCCAGCTCTGGAACCTGAGTTGTATATAGTTGGTCCTATTGGTCCGGTTCTCTAGTCTTAGTTTTAACCATTGCTATCAGTGGCGGACTGGCCAGGGTGTCGGCTTGCCTGATGGCAAGTGTGGCCCTTTAAACATTAGGCAATACGTTAAAATGTTAATGACCTTTTAGTAGCTTGAAAATATAATAGAAGTTCCAGTATTTTTACTGTAACGCGATTAAAATTTACATTGTATTTAGGGTTGCCAGCCTCCAGGTGGGGCCTGGGGATCTCCCGCTTTTACAGTCTCCAGCTGGCAGAGATCAGCTCCCCTGGAGAAAATGCAGTCTGTATTTACATTTAGTATCTACTGTACACTGCCAGTGATATTGCAGTGTAGTTGCTAAAATATATTTATTTATTTTGCAAAAGTTTTAATTGTGCCTTTCTTCCACTTACGTATTTTTTGAAAATTTTATTTTTTTCCTTACAAAAGTTCAATGATCGCCTTATAGTTGTGGGTGGGCCCCCCTATGTCTCCTGGCAACCAATATTTTTAGACCCAGCCCGCCACTGGTTGCTATCCTGTATTACTAATAAAGAGCTTTGATCACTATGCGACGAGTCTCCCGGGCTGCAATCACACACGCTAAATAATGCACTTTCAATCCACTTTCCAACTGGATTTTGCCAGTTAACACAGTAAGATTCAGTTGGAAAGGGCATTGAAAGTGGATTGAAAGTGCATTATTTAGTGTGTGTGGTCGTAGCACTGATGCATCAAATCCAGTACTTTTCACTAGGGTTGCCAGTGTGAGTCGGTGTGGTGTAGTGGTTAAGAGCCGGTTTGGTGCAGTAGTTTAGAGCAGTGGACTTTCATCTGGAGAACTGGGTTTGATGCCCCGCTGCTCCATATGAAGCCTGCCAGGTGATGTTGGTTCAGCCACAGTTCTCTCAGAGCTCTCTCAGCCCCATCTACCTCACAGGGCGTCTTTTGTGGGGAGAAGAAAGGAGAAGCGATCACAAGCCACTCCAAGACTCCTTTGGGTAGTGAAGAGCGGGGTATAAAAAACAACTCTTCTTCTTTTTCTAGTCAGGCAACCAGAGGAAGACGCAGGGAGATAAATCCTTTGGAAAAATACAAGAAACAAGATTTCTCATGGCAAGACTATGGCTAGGCAAGGATACATTCTGATTCAAAACTATATTCTTCAATAGCCATTGTTCTAATACATTTTGGTTTTAGGAAATACTGGGATTAAACTGGGATTTCCCTTGAAAACTTAGAATCAAAGAATCACAGAGTTGGAAGGGGCCATTTTTTGGTCACTGTGTGACAGAGTGTTGAACTGGATGGGCCAGTGGCCTGATCCAGCATGGCTGCTCTTACGTTCTTATAGCTGAGACATGGGAGCCAGTTTGGTGTAGTGGTTAAGTGCGCGGACTCTTATCTGGGAGAACCGGGTTCAATTCCCCACTCTTCCACTTGCACCTGCTGGAATGGCCTTGGGTCAGCCATAGCTCTCGTAGGAGTTGTCCTTGAAAGTGCAGCTTCTATCAGAGCTCTTTCAGCCCCACCTACCTCGCAGGGTATCTATTGTGGGAGAATAAGAGAAAGCTGCTCTGAGACTCTGAGGGTGTTTTCACACAGGAGATTTGCCCCAGCCTAGCCCTGCCTCCCATTCGGATTAAATGTGCACAATCACATGAACACATCTGCCCTCCGAGCTGCACCCATTCTCACCCCATCTCCAGACGTCTCCTATCTGCATTAAAAAGGTACCTGGATTTTCCCGGTAGCATCTCCCTGAATTGTATGTAGGTCACATGATCGGCTGCTGTCTGAATGCCCTGGGGCGACTCATAAGCAGAAGAGCTGTGTGATTGCGCCAAGCCATTTCCGGCAAGGTTGGGTTTCCCCCTCCACCCCTCTCCGAGGTGCACTTCTCCAATTGAGCACACACACAGGGGCCTTTTTAAAAGAGACCACCCTTTCTGCAGCGGGTTCGTGGTTGAGCCGGGCTAGCAGTGTGAATGGGCAATCACTGACCACTGCCGAGATCCTGTCGCTTCAGCAGCAGCTGTCTGATGGCCCAGAAATGGTGCAAACTTTAGCGGATTTTTTCTGAATGGAATATAATCGTGTCAGTTTCACAGTGGGAAACCAACCTGATTCAGAGAGAAATGTGGGGTATAAATCTACAGTCTTCTTCTTCATAAGGCTGTCTGGTGCAACCCCCTGCTCAATGCAGGATCAGCCTAAACTAAAGCATCCCAGACAAGTGCTTGCCCAGCCACTGCTTAAAGACTGCCAGTGAGGGAGCTAGGAGGATGTTGCTGGATAGGAGGAGATTTCATTTGTCCCAATCAGGCAAGACAGGGCAGCTTTTCTCCTTATTTCCAAAGTATCAGAAAGTAGCTGGAGGGCTCTGGAACATTCCTAGGGTTGCCAAGTCCGCCTCAAGAAATATCTGGGGACTTTGGGGGTGGAGCCAGGAGTAAGGGTGTGGCAAGCACAACTGAACTCTAAAGGGAGTTCTGGCCATCACATTTAAAGGGACCACACTCCTTTTAAATGCCTTCCCTCCATCTGGAATAATGAAGGATAGGGGCACCTTCTTTGGGGGCTCATAGAATTGGACCCCCCAGTTCAATCTTTTTGAAACCTGGGGAGGATTTTGAGGAGAGACACCAGATGCTATGCTGAAAATTTGGTGCCTCTATCTCAAAACACAACTCCCCTAGAGCCCCAGATACCTGTGGATCAATTCTCCATTATGGGAATCGTTCTCCATAGGGAATAATGGAGTACTCAGCAGACATTTCCTCCCCCCTGCTTTCTGATGACCCTGAAGCGGGGAAAGGGCCTCCAAACCAGGGGATCCCCTGTCCCCACCTTGGGATTTAGCAAAAAAAGAGTAACGTGGAAAGGAAACAGGTAAAGAGCCCAAAGGCATCCACGATAAACAAGCCTGAAGTATGAAAATTCACAAATTTATAACATAGAAAACTTATACAAAAGTGCAGTGCATATCACACCTGAATACACAGTCCTTCCATTTGCAACAAATGTTCTTGTTCCTTAAAGCGGTAGATCCGAGGTGTGGCAAAGGCCGTGAAAACAGAGTCCAATGCTCCAATTTCTTTCAGCAGTAGCCGGTGAAGAGAAGAATGGCAGCAAGGCACAAGACCGCAACAGGGATGCACATATTGCCCTGTTTCACACACGGCTTCTATGAGCTTCAAATTAATTTAAATCATTCACATGTGGCAAATAGCTCAAAATTTCTGCAGATACGGAATAATGGGGTGCTGAGCAGACATTTCCTCCCCCCGCCCCCTGCCCTCCACTTTCTGATGACCTGGCTAATGGGGTGGTGGGAAGGGAGCCACACATTATGCATGAAAGAGCCCCAAGTGGCTCTCGAGTCGCAGTTTGGCCACCCCTGACTTATAAAGTGATAACAGATGGGCGTTTAAAGCCATCCAGAGGACGGGAGGCAGGCAGACTGTTGTGTACATGGACTTCAGGTTTCAATTACCAGTGTTCCTGCCTGGCTCATTGGAGCCTTGAGAACTGAACTTGGGCACTCAGGAACAATGGGCAGTAGGATCAAAATCCTCGCTGCCCTGGTCCAATCAGAGGCCCCCTGCTGGTTCAAATGACCCAATGGTGTTCTAGCGCGGGAATCCAGGGCTGTATACAGTTGGCTCCATTGGCCCAGTTCAACAGTCTTCTAGTCCAGCAATTACCATGTGGTCAGCCATGTTCTGGCTTCACTGGCGAGGGACAAAATGTTCAGTAATTTGTACCTGGCCCAGGCCTACCAACAGATCCCTGTAGACGAAACCACGGCAGAGGCACAAACCATTGTCATACACAGGGGTGCTTTCCGGGTGAAGCGCCTACAATTCGGGGTCAGCATGGCTCCAAGGATCTTCCAGAACTTAATGGACTCTCTGTTAAAAGGTATCCCCGGGGTCCAG